>NC_133026.1:22864807-23479423 GCF_048771995.1 Taeniopygia guttata | reverse complement strand
AAAAATTCCTTTCCCACAACCCAGTCTTCTGGGTACATTTTTCTCTATATAACTTAAACTAGCAAGATGCCAACTGAATCCTTGCTGTGCATTTATTAGAGATCAGGAAGTAAATTGTTACAAATAATCTCAAAATCTATAATGAAAGCATGCTTGTATCTATTCTCAGAGAATGTTACAGTCTTCTTTTAAGTGAGCTTTTTGCTACAGCTCAGAAATACCTCTTGTTTAAGGCTGAAGGTTGAAATTAAGTTGTTACATATCTCAGAGAACCAGCACCCATGTGGCAGTGGGCCCTGTGCTGCCCAGAGGTGCTGGGGAGGGTGCTGAGCCCTACCTGACTGCACGCTGCCGAGCCGCTTCTGCAGTGCCTCCAGACGATGGATGTAATCTGTCAGAGCCCTTTCGGGATCGTAGTTCTGCAGCTGGGGACAGGTGAAGGAGACCGGGTTTAAATCTGCATGCATCCCATGGAGCCTAGGGGCAAAACAACACACATCATTTCAAAAAGGGAAATTTTGAGTAAAAGTATCAGCAACACAGCAGAATACTGTAGGCAGGGATAACTTATGGCCTGCATGGCCCTTAGGGTATCCATGTGGTAGCCAACACATCAAACCCATTAAACCTCCCTGCCACTTAACTGCCCAAGCCAGAGAAACCACTCTTCCCCCTGGCTGTTTCTTTCTACTGCACAGGATTTGCTGCTGCATTTTTTTGAGACAAAGACTGACCAGCAAATTCCTAGTGAGACTGCAGCAAAATCCATGGTAAATTGAAGTTTAGTTTTCTATTAAGAAGCTGGTGTCAACAAGGACACTGCCATCTTTACAGGATTCTGCCTCTTGTCATTACTCTAAATAAAAGTCAACAGTGGCTAAAATAGATTAAAGGTTTTTACCATGTAAACGGTTATGGTTATGACAAACTAAGACAGTACAAATATTGAGGTGGTTTACATGAAAATGAAACCCAAAAATTTGATACTCAGTGAAGATCTGAACTCACAACTTCATATAAGCTCATCAAAGTATGATGGCATGCATAAAAATGTTGCCCTTGATAAAAAATACCTGGTTTCACATTGAGCTTTGGCCTCAATCATGTGATGCGTAATTACACACTGAATGCCTGAGACATCATTTTTGACATATTCTAACAAAAATGTTAAATCTTGCAGTATCAAAGGTCTCAAACCTTAGCAGTAAACACTGAGGCTTTCAGTTATTTAAACACACCCTGAAAGAGAATATTAATAAAAAAACCCCAAATATACTTATGTCAAAAGTTTATAGGAGATCTAGAAGATTCTATGCCTGACCTGGATCTAGAAGAATGCCTCTGTTCTCCATAAAGATCTATGCCACCAGGAAATGAATCAGGCCGTAATTCATTACCTAGAAATACAAAAGATACAGAATATTAGAAATACAAAAAGCAGTGTCTTGAAAACTAAAAAATGTAAGACCTTTTGTACTTTACTGGGAGTCTCAGATATGAGCTTTCTTTTTGCATATCACAAAAATGGCATTTAACAAGCATAAAGCACTTTCAGACTCCCTCAAGGATAAGCAGAGGTGGCTTCACTGACGTCAGTGACAAAACTCTCACAGAGTGAGTAAAGGTTTTAGTGAAGACCTAAATAGCCACTGAATAATAAAGAAGCTTCTGATTCTCCTTAGACTCCTACAAAAAAGCAAACAAAAAGCAAACAGAAAACTCTTATTTCCCAGACTTAAACCTTTAACAAAAGAATGACAAACTTTTGTTCTAAGAAAAAGACCATGGTGCAGATCTCCTATGAAAACTCCAATGACTCAGCTAAAACTGCTTTCATGAATACACTCCATAGAGAAACCTTCCATATTTTTTTAAATCCCACCCATGATGGAGCAAAACAAAACTGAAGAGAAAGTAAATAGGTTAGTGTGTGTGTTGAGCATGAAAACTGAGAAATAGGTTAATCCAAACAATTATAGCAAAAGAACGAGGGAACAGCTCCCATTCATTCCACATAAAGGTAACACAAATTAAAACCCATCTCCATTAAGCAGTGGTGTGACTTGCAAACACCATTTTTTTAGTCATTACCTGTGTTCTGGCTAAAGACATCCCTATTGATAGTCAGGATACCAGAACCTGTAACTCTGTGCCATCGACGAACCAGGAACTTCATTCTGCATTTCAAATTAAAAACAAAACAAAAACAAAAACAACAAACAAACAGCTTCAGGATAAATTAAGTAGTCTGACAGAAGTAATCTGCTTTTTGTATTCTAGAAAGTATAAGAATTTCTTGACCAGCAAGCAAAATTAACAGATGGGCATCTAAAACCTGAGTATCAAATACAAAACATCCTTCTGTACTAAGTTGTAGTACAACTTCTCTAAAAAACTAAGAAAGACCATCATTTGCCCAAACCTGCTTTCAGTTTCACCTGTACAATTCCAGAGGTGCTGTATAGGTACAAGTGGACAGTAAATGCTTCAAACACTGAAGCTACAGCACACCAGTATTTTCAAATCATACTAAATATACTTTTTTGCTCTGTTGCAGCCCCAAAACTGCAACTGCAGAGCAGTATGAGTAAAATTCTCACAACAGGTATGTGAACCCTTCCTTGAATTTATATGACACACAAGGCTCAGAACAATAGCAAGCAGAAGTGCTTGGGGGCTCAAACCTTTGTGAAGGTTTGTTAGCAACATGGCAGTACTATGCAGTAATAAACTACTTTTTTTTTCCTCATCAATTCCTGCCCATCCTTAGTCATGTGAAATTCAAAGGACTACCTAGACTGAGAAAATTAATACCTAAATCTATATTATACTTACATGTAAGACTTTAATTTTAAAGGAAATTTAGTTGCAGAAAAAGCCTTTGTCAATAAGTGCAATCCTTAGAATCGCTCATAATGTTTTTTAATAATATGACTTTACCCAGTACATTCCATTTGTGATTATCAGATACTGAGCCCTTTTCACCTACAATCAGACTGCTTATTCCTATTACAAAATTTACCTACACTCTGCTTACCTTGTCACCCTACAAGTATCTACTATATTCATGACTACCAAAAACACACCATTTAAACAGGATGGAATTATGAGAATTTCTAGATTTCACTAGGGAGCTAGAAAAGTATTATATTAACCAGCACAGTCATATCTGTTTGAACTGTAACTTCTTCCAGGTTACCTCGAAATTGCAATGGACACTCTGACTGCAGAGCGAAATCGTGTGAATCCCTTTGAATGATGTGTGATAATTTCAAGGTCTGTGTAGGAAGGCTGTCCCCCCATCCGTGCTATGAGGGCCAGCGTGGCTTCTTCACACTCCTGGAATCCTCCTAGTAACAGCAGCAAATATTTTTTCTGATATATAAGAGCTTTCCGAAAGCTCTCTGCTCGTAGGTATTTGCCATAAATTCTCTGCAACAGGAGAAAAAGACAAAAAACCCCATAAGGTCCAAGAATCACAACAGTTCCAAGACTTTTGACATCGTTACTTCCATAGCATTTCTGTGATTATTCATTTCTCACTACCATGGAGAAGACTGTGCCGCTGCTCACACTTGTTGAATGCAACTTTATATATTGAGGATCACCTAAACAGCAAGAAATAGAGAACACACAAAAGGACAACATAGGTGTCCATGTCATTCTTGGAGAGAAAAAATAATAGTCAGGTACCTGAGGATGAAAATTTAAAGACTGAATTAGTATCTTTTTACTAAGAATAAAGCAGAGTGAACACAATGAAAAATAAGCCCAAATCAAAAATTTTAAAGCAGCTGTAGTTAGTATGTGGGAAAAAATATCTTCTTACCCTTAAAACAGCATTTTCAGTATCTGATCCCAGTTCTCTGAGGAAAGCCTCACTCCTGAGCTCTGCTCTCAGCTTGGAGAGTTCTGCATCAGCTTGTTTCAAAGATTTCTGCAGCGATAGCTTTTCTCTATTCCAATTTTCCTTCTCAGAAGCAACAAGAGTATCAATATTAACTCCAACATCTGCTGAGTGCCTAGAAGACTGAAGACAAAGGAAACTGAATTTGAATGACATAACAAGAGTATCAATATTAACTCCAACATCTGCTGAGTGCCTAGAAGACTGAAGACAAAGGAAACTGAATTTGAATGACATAATTTGGAGAAGCTTAGGCCATGTCATTCTAGCCATTGGTTTGGTGGAGAGCTCATAAAATTAACAAGAAAAACTATACAATGCTTGGATCTGAGGCCACCCTTGCACTCTGACACCTCAATAACAGTGACTTTAGGAGCCCAAAGTCCCAGAAAAATACAGCTTCTCTAAAAAAAGAATCCCCTCAAGTCCCCTCATGAATCCTAGCTTCATGATCTTGAAGCCTATCTGGACCTATCTGGATCTGATATCATGGTGATGAGATAGAGATAAAAAAGAAAGGCACAAAACATTTAAAATAAAAAAGTAGTTAACAAAAAGAAGCTGGGTAAAATCACAAGGTTTTACACTTAACAGAGTGAGCTGACACACTCATAACTCACATCAATTTACTCTGTAGAGGGAAGGCAAGAAAGACAAATAACTTGATCACTCTCAACTGGGTGACTAGGACAAGAAATTAGGCTTTTATGTCTGTATACATAACTCAGTAGATCAGTATCACCAAGGACATACATAGTCTGCAGAAGGCTGTCTGTGCTGGTATCTTCTCAGTTCTTCCTCCAGTTTCATAACAGCATTTCTCAAATTATTCTTCTCTTCACTCAGTCTGCTGACAAAGCCTGTCAGCTCTGCATTTTGCCTGAGCAGCCTCTCAGTCAGGGAGCTGGATGGAGTCCCTGGTGGCAGCACCATCTTCAGCTACAAGGAAGAAAGAAAACCAAACTCAACTTCTATTAGGTCCAGATTGCCAATTGGGAAATAACTGGCTTACAGTGAAAAACATTTATAGATAATGACAATAGCTTTGTATCAACTTCATATAAAAAACTTCAGCATCCACGTAAACTACAAATCACAGTGACTTTCTTGTCTATACTTACTCTATACATTACAACAGAGTATTTTTATACAAGCTCAATTTGCAAAGTTTTCTACTATGTTTATGTTTATCTAACTTAGAGGAAAAGAAAAAAAGCTTTTTTCAAGTTACATTGAAAATCCTTGCTTAAAATATAGGGACCAAATCAAGCTCACTTAAAAATCAAATATTGCCGAATTCTTTGCAACAGATTACCTAATGTCATTTCTTTTACACAGGTGCATGCCACTCAATTGTCAGTGGCCTTTCATTTACTTAAACAAGGCAGTTTAAGTAAACGTGTTGTGTCAACACAATACAGTAAATACTAAATGTTGATTTTAATATCACAAAGTACTGAGTAAAGTTTCCTCAGTTACAGGATTACTGCTGAAAGGAAAATATCTTAAAGAAAAAGTCATGAGATGCAGAAATTTAAAATGAAACTGCCAAAGTTTTGGTTTCAAAGTTGAAAAATTACTTTTAAGGTATTACAAATAGTAAAAAACAAAAGGAAAGTGGTTTTTATACTTTACAAACTCCAGTCAGAATACTCACTGGAATCTTCCCCTATAAAGCCCTGAGTAAGTACAGCCCTATAAGCTCCTTGCAGTTTCTGCTCACAGCTCTTCATCTTAACTCTCCCATCAAAGTTACAGCATTGACTCTCACCTCTTCCAGACTGGACAATCCAGGCAGTATTTTCAGTTCTGAAATAACTTCTTCAATAGCATTTTGTACTGAAACGAAGTCCTGATCATCTGCTGTTTCAAACTGCAATCTGAAACAAAAGGGGTTTCAACAGCAGATCAACTCTGACATCACAAGCCAGACTAAGAACTTTTGTGGATACCTATGCACTGGATCTACAGCAAGTCATTTCAGCAGTACTGGAGACAGGGCAATGTTTTCAAGACTGCTAAGTGACTCTAAACAAAATTGTCTTGATTTAAAAAAAAAAGTGTACAGAACAGGTTCCACTCATTTGTAGACAGGGATATTCCACAGAAAGCACATTTAAAATAGTGGTTTTGCTTCCCACAAATCTGTTGAATCTGTGTGATCAAAATCCTAGGGTATTTCCCAGATACACTACATTCTTGCTTTGCCCAAATGTTTCAGAAGGAATGTTTAATATTAAATGACCATCACAGCAAAATAAAAACAGATGCAAACCTCCCACGGACCTGGTGCCATGGTACTTTTTAGCCTTATGGAGATAGTAACCTTCCAGAAATAAGAATCAAGATCAGTTTCATTTGACCATAATTATTTTTTCCTCAAGGAGGGTGATTCAGAACAATAATCCCTATATTCATCTCCTTAGGCATGATGAATTATTTAATTACTATTTTAAATTCATCTACCTATACCATACCCAGATAAATCTTATCACTTTTCAGAGGAAAAAAAGACTATTTTGCTGTGCCTTAGAAGGGACCCTATGAAAACATATAGGATTTACAGCAGCACTTGATACTGGTCCAGGTCCTATATTTTGATCTTCCATCAGTACATCTCAAGTAACAGCATACACAATAAAACTAACAACCCCAAACTCAATTAAATCCTGCAGTCTGTGAATTAGTTTTCAAACCCAACATATTAGCTTGCTGGCTGCTATTTACTAAACTAAATGGCTGAAGACTGGTCTAACCTGCTAGCAGCTTTCCAAGCCAACTGCTTCAGCTTTGGAGATGTATTTTGTAGCTTTTGTCTGACTTTTTCAAGAATTTCAGTAGCAGCAGAGAGATCTCCTGTCAGTGTGCGGTAAGTCAACTCATTTGTCTCAGCTCCTTCCATTTTTTGCTGGAGAACCCAATTTCTTGTTCTGTCATTGGGTGTATCCCAGGTAGTCTGGAAAGAAATAGGTATTTTTTACATATATATATAGTATGTGATCCAGTGCTGTAAAATGAAAACATATGCTTCTGAAACACACTCAGAAACTGAAGAACAAATAATTCTGACAGAGAAAGAAATTTAATGTGGCTACAACACTGCTGTAATGTAGCACTAAACTATCATTCATGAAAGGTCCAGTGTCTTTCTGTACTAAGAACTAGTAATCATGGAGCTACAGTGTGAATCCAGTCAAAAAACTCAGCAGGATGTCACAAAGCATTTTTGTTTCTTCCATCAGCAGCTCCTTTACCAGTTGTGCAAGGAATTGAGCAATGGGACCTATGTGTTTTTGTAACCAATTTATAGTCACAAGAGCAAGGGCTGAAAGAAGCCACCATGGTCATGGAGGTCAGTCCAGTCCCAGGCAACCACACTACATGCTACCACAAGCAAAACAATGCACTGAAGAGGTATTCCTAGGTAACAGCCTCCCAACACTGCCATGGAAGAACTGCCATCCCTCACAAAGAAACCTGAGTCCATGGATCTGCCTTTGGCTGTTTGCCCTACAGCATGGTACCAAAGGAAAAAAGTCAGTGTTGCCAATGTCACAGGAAACAGCAGGAGATTCATTATTTGAAATTCTAGGCAGATCCTGGAAAGCAGATCAGACTATCTGCTGATGAGGAAGGGGAAAAACCCCAACAGCTGCTGCTAACCTGATCCAAGGGAAGACTCTTTGCTGACCACAGTGCTGGCAGTTCCCTCTGGGCAGAGGAACAAGTGCACAAAATGAGCATGGCAGGAAGGCTGCTGCTGCCACAATTACCAATACACTCAACATCCTGCCTCTAGCTGTGGGTAGTTTCCAATGCTTCAGAAGATAAAAACCAGTAGCTGAAGTAGATGAAAACAAATTTCCTTCCTGGCTTCACATACAAATAACTGGTAAAACAAATGATGTCAGGATGGGCAAAAACATAGCAAAGAGGCAAGCAAGTCTCTCATCAGTCCTCTCTGCGACTACCCACAAATCACTCACCCAGCAACATTTACCTCTTACAGACAAGCTTCTAAAAATGTTCTAAAAGTAATTTTAAAATAATTTAAAAACTCTCCTAATCTTTTATGGCTGTAAAGAACTTAGAGGCAACAGAGATAGCACTTTCACCCATCTAAAAATTAGGATAATTCTTAAATTGATTTTTACCTTGATTTCTTTCTTCTATTTTGTTTGCTAACATAGACATATTCAGACATATGCCTGTTAGATTGCTTACTCATTTATTTATTGAAGCTGTTGGAAGATCACTTATAATATTTCAAAGACTCCTTGCAGTTTATTAACTAAAGGTTAAGGGCAGTGAACTGGGGTATTCCTGAGTAGGAATAGCTCATTCCTGCAACTGGTTGCAAGGAATGTTCTTCTCCTGTACTGAGATACAAAGTGGGTGTATACGCCCAGATACATTTCTCCTGCTTGTGCTCCTCCTTGTACACTTCTATGCTCCTCCTTATATACTTCTGTAACTTCACTCTCAGGAGGAAGCATGTGAATAGTTTTAGGAAGCAAACTGGAATGCTTTCCCTTTTGCATTCTCTGGTGCCTATGTTCTGTAATCTGCAGGCTATTTTATAGATTGAGTCAAGGCACAGTGACACATAAGCGAGCAAAAGAATTAAAGCGAAATTGCATATTTCAATATTACACATTACTTTCAATCCTACTGTACCTCATTTGGGTTGTGGCTTGGTGTCCTTTTGGCTTCCTTTCTTCCTTCATCCTCCTGCTCTTTTTTCTGTAGTTCTTGGATTATTTCCTGTAACTTCTTTGTTTCATTATCTAATTTATGAACTTCTTGCTTCTTTTCTCCAAGTTGCCACTGAAGGTCTTCTACTTTGGTCTCCAGTTCATGGAGTTTCTTTTGTATTATTATGTTAGCATCTTGTTCTGCTTGTAATGCTTGCCTGTGAATCTGCCTTTCTTTTTCCATTTGCTGTCTCACTTGCACAGATTCCAGTTTATACTTCTCCATCTCACTTACTAAGTCCACTATACGGTCATGCTTTTCATCCATTTGCTTCTGTAGCTCTTTAAGCAATTCCTCAGATGGATTAGGTGTTCCAGCTTGTCCCTTATCTTCAGCACTTTGAAGCTGAGCACATAGCTCTTTTTCCCTTTCTAGGGCACTGCTTATTTCGAGAGCTCGAACCTTCTCTGATTCAAGAAGCACCTGCAACTCCGAATTACGGCCCCGCTCACGTGACAGCTGGGCAGCACTGAGTGCTTCTTGGGATTCAATTCTCTGTTGAAGATCACTTGACAGCTGTTTCTCTTGCTCCAGAAGTTTACTTAACTCTAAGTTCTTTTGTTTTTGATCTTCAAGAGAAAACTTTAAGTCCTTTCAAAAGAAAACATAAGAATTTATCAAAGCCATTTGTGCATACTTTCCATTATCTTCTGCAAATTGCAAATACGTTACCTCTACACACGCTGCTTTTAAACAGGTTTTGCTATTCCCAAATAATGCAACAATATTCTGAATGCTGCAGTTACATCTGATACTAAAATACATCAAAGATGTCTTTATTCTTAAATCAGATTATTTCATAAAAGTATCTTTTTAACACATACTTTATAGTGAGATACAAACAACTGTAGTTCTGATGACAGCCAGCTGTTTTTACTTTCTAAAACTGTGAAAATGATTTTTCAACTTTGGATTTCATGATGTAACTAAATCGATGCTGTTGAAGTTATTGCTCTTTTGTCTTGTACCAGGATACCTGCTCTCCCTTTCACTGTATCAAATATTGCAGAGGTACCAAAGAAGATATTAATGAAACATTTTCTCCTAAGTAACTCCCTAGTTTGCTTTTCATGACGTGAAACTGCAGACTTTTTAAATGGTGACAAACAATATGTCTCCTTAAATCATATTCTTAAATACTATATTTTATGAGTTAGGCTGTGGTGGGGGCTGAGTGTACCAGCATACCAGCAGTGCCCTGTCCCACTGAATAACTTAGAGCCATTTTAGAATCTTCTAATCTTGGGCCTGAAAAGCACAGTAAACTTCCTACTGATTTAAATGTAATGTGCATCAGGCCTTTTTCATACTTTGCCACACAGCTTCTATATATTTTTCTTCAGTTCTAGATGATATGACAGTTGAAGTCAGAACAATGAAGCATGCACTGGACAAAAAAAAGTAAGCTGAGATAAAATGTTAAGCAAAAGAATATTTTCACGCTCCTTGATGTCCCAGGCCACTTGGGATTATGGAATACCTCAAGCTCTTCTCTTCCTCTTTCCTCACTGCGTTCCATTTTAGCTTTTTCTTTTTCCAAAGCCCACTGTAGCTCTCTTGATTTTTTCTGTTCATTGGCCATCGTATCCTTGAGAATATCTAGTTCAGCTGCTTTTTCTTTAACTTCAGTCCTAAAAGAGAAATGGGCAAACTTTACATGAGGCAATGGATCTAATACTATCATGAAATAGTCAGTTAATTGGTATTTATTCCATCCTGTGCACTGAAAACACTGCTAGTCTAGTAGAGTAACAGTGAAAAGCCTATTAGAAAGACAAGACTAACTCAAATCCAAAAGAGTTGCATAGTTCAAGAACTACAACAAGTGTGTTCATCCTGCTACCTTTGTAGCTGCCACTTGTGGGGGCCCAGAGGCAGTTAGTGTTCAACCTTATCCAGTCACGGGCCAAAATCTTAAAGAATACCATGGAAATGCTTCTTGCTGCCATGTTTCTCAAGGGAAAAAAATGTATTAGGGAAAAGGAAAAATCTACGACTGGAATTTTCATTTTTTTACAAATCAATTTTGCATCTGTTTGCAGAAAAAACTTGCTCCTGATGGTCTGTAAAGGGTATAAAGTAATATTTGAAGTAATCCCAATGTAAACTCCACCTTAATTTGTTATCTCTGAGCTGAACATTAAGATATTGTCTGTGGGTGCATCCCTCAGGCTCAGGCACAAATAATAATGGCTTTCTTAAGTGCCAAATCTGTGGCTTCTGCTATCAACCATGTCAAAGCAACATTTAAGAGTATTTCATATGGAAGCACTTGCTAAGTTACCATAACTTTGCAATTTTTTTCTCCATGTTCCTGGGAGATTAAAAAATCTAATAAATATGATCTATTTATTAGCTTGTATACAGTAGTCTAATGTGACAAAGTTTAAAAAGGAACTTGATAATTAATAAAGTATTAAGCTATGAATTGGAATACACTTTTTGTCAAATATAAAAAGTCTATTTTTGTCAGGTAGGTTTTACAGAAATACTGAGAAGCAATTATAGTACATGAGATCAAGCCCTTTAAAAAAATCAATATTATGGTTTCAGATTAGGAAAGATAATCTTCACTGTCAACACAGACAGCTTCGCACTGAAAGCCACACCTGATAGTTTCTAGGTCCTTGAAGTGCTTGTGCTGTGCTTTAAGGGTTGCTTCAAGCTCTAGTTTGGCTTGTGCAAGTTCATTCTTCAGCTCTGAACCCATCATTCTCTCTGAATTCAGCTGCTCCTGAAGCTCTGCTGCTCGGTCCTTCATACTCCGGAGCTCCACTTGCATCTCCAGAATCTGCAACTGCTTCTGCTGCATATTATACTCCAGCATTTCTAATGGGAGCACATTCACATGGAAATTACTTCATGAAAAAAACAGTTTTGGGTAAAGCTTCTCCTAGCCAAAGCATGACCACAAAGCTATTATTAAGAGTGATATTTTAAAATAATATTTTCTTTCAGTAGCACAATAAAAGTAAACCCATGACTTTTATACTTGAATACCTTTTGTACTTTGAATAAATCACTTCAACTTCTGTATTTCTTACAGGCTATATGATGTGTGCAACTATATCAATATGCATCATCTGCATATGATAATGATTAACACAATTTAAGTTAGTTATATTACATATGTATACTTGTCACCTAATATTTGTAACTAAACACTGACAACAAGCTTTACTTAATACCTGTTCTCTGAACCTTTTATTCTTCATTCTAATTGCTTCTTAGTTTCTGCATTATGACTGACTATCCAACTTAGATAACTTCCAAGCTGCTGAACCTAAACAGTGAAGCATATACATGGAAAATAACCTTAAAATTCAAGCTGGATTTTTACAGCAGTTGAAGATAACTTAGTATTACTTTCAGTTTGATACAAGTCATAAGAACGCAGATTATATCTTAAGTTTTGCAAAAGGAGTCAAATAAGATTGAAGAAGATGAAAAGTATGCGTGTTCAGAATACACATATCAAAATCAGAGAACAAAGAAAGTCACCATTTTTGTCACTTACAACATTATGAGTACTGCCTTGAAAGCATTTGGAAACAGACATAAATTACCACAGAAGTCACCTTGGCTTTTGGAATCAATCTCTTGTTCTCTCTTGGGGTTACTTTTCTTACTGTTCATCTGAGCATGTAATACTTGAATCTCCATCAACAAACTTCTTCTGTCTGCATTCTGAAGACTGTCCATTGCTGCTCTCTGGTTAGTAGCCTATTAGCATTAGAAACATTTCAAAGTAAAACTCCAGATTTTATGAGAATAACTATGGTGTTGACATCACATTTATTTATATATTCATAGTCCACATATATTCAAAACATTTTCAATGAAGTCAGTATTACAATATTTGGAAAAACTGCTTGTTATTTTTTAGTTCTCTTCTAGGCATCAAAATTAGAGACTGAAAAGAGCTATCACTTTTCTGGCAAACTGCAATTTTCTAGCTAATCCTTCCATGTTCCAGAGGAGATAACTTACTTCTATCTGTCCCATAGCAGCCTTGTCACTTTCTCTTCTCACAAATTATTTTGTATAAACAAGCTACCATTTCTCTTAGACAGTGTAACATAATTCTAATTAACTTAACAACATCAAGCTCAGGACAACTGTATTTAATTCAAATTGAACTCTGAAGTCTGTATATATTCTGTAACGTGTGCACCCAAAACTTTCTTTCCCATGCCACATAATTTTTCTTTCAAAAGACACCAGTTCATTCTGCAAGTCTGACTTTTTTCATCCTTAGACTTTCAAAACTACCATTAATACATATATTTATAATGTATTTATAAATTTGAAATTAAAATCTAATGTAGACACTTTGACTACAGTATGGTTTATATTACCTGCTCTTGTAGTCTGTGCTCTAACTGATTCATCAACATCACTGCATCTCTTGTGCCCATTTCTGCAAGTTCAGTTTGAAATGCAGCAAGGAGAACATTTTGTTCCCTCACAAAAAGCTGTTGAATGGCATACAGAAGTTCTCCTCGCCAGTCTGACACACCTTCAGGAGATTCAGTACTTGCATAGATCTGCAGTGGTAAAAAAACAATTTAAAGAGCCAAATTGAAAGATTATATCACTATAATTTGTAAGTAGAGTGTGTGTTTTCACTGAAATATTTTGCTTTTCTTAGTAATTATGTAAATTTCATCCATCCAAATGGATGCATTTACTGTACACATTACAAATTTTTCTGCATTCACAAATCATAAACTTTTAGCTTTTTTTACAATGGTGGCAATTTAGTTTTTTGTAACTGAAAACTTAGCCCTGTGCAGTTACTACTGAGGTTACTATATCACATTATTCTTTTAATTGTTCATATATTGCACATCTCTCCCTAGGCTCTCACAGAGCTATGTGGTATTCTGCAGATATTGTGTATGAAAAAGATTTAATTTTAAATGACACAAAGTTCATCTGCCCACTTTACATGCTAAAGGAAATGATGTAATAGAAACTACCTGCATATATCCAAGAGTCTAACTGGGGTAATTTAACAAGCAAAAGTTTTAACATATTACTGATTAACAACCCAATAAATTACAGCATTAAAAAAATTTTGTTTAAATTGCTACAGGAACATGTTTCAAAATAAAATTATTCTTACGTGAACCTATACAGTCAAAAGTTATCAATGCACAGAAGAACAAATATATGCTGTAATAGCATGAAGTACAATATGGAATTTTATGGCATAATTTAAGAAATATTTTGCCTAGTAAAAGAATATTTAAGCATCTAAACTTGAACAGTGAATGTATCTTAGAAGGTCATAATAAATTATTTTTTATTCAGATAGAATCATACAATATTATTTATACCTCAGCTTCTCTATAAACTTGCATTTTTGTAATTAGATCTTTCAAAGATGAGATGGTGCTTAGGAAAGCTTTTCTTTCTTCTAGCCAAGATTCTGGCTCTTGCTTATGAGCTGAAAGATCTTTTTCACTATATGGAAATTCAGTGAGAGACAGGACCTGTATGCCTTCATGATGGACTGCTCTCAGCAAGCCCTAAAATAAAAGCAACAAGAAATCAGTAATGCCAGTAATAACAGCATATAATAATAACAACAACAATAATAATTGCAATCTTATTTCATATGTATTGGAAAACTGGTACTTCTAATTTGATCAGCATAAGGAAACTATGCTTCCTCATATCAAGGACAGAAGTGTAACCCAGTCCTTTATATATGTCACACAGAAACTTATTAAATACTGGTATTTTTCACCAGTTTCAAATAAAGTTTTCCAGTGTACATCTGTCAAATCGACTTTTTATTTTTTAAAATAGCTACTAATGGAAACCGACATTTTCAAAACAGTCCTGGGAAGCTTCCAGGTGAGCTTTGCCATTCACTTTTTGAAATTATTATGAAGCTAGGGATTTGTTACAAAATGATTGAAAAAGAATGTAATTAAAGCATTATGCCCTTACTGTTTATGATAAACAGCTTTGCTTTCATACATAGCTATAAAAATAGAATCTATAAAATTGTGTAATATATGATCATGACATTATTGTTAATATAACAAAATTGCAATAAATTATAACTAGTTCTCTTTCTCATAATCATAACTAAGAACAAGCCTAGAGATATAAAACTCATATTTAGCCTAATTTAAAATGCAAAAATGCACATCACTGTGAGAAAGTGTATTAAAATAGTCAACACTAAAACTTATCTAAATGGCTCTGTTATCAATGATCAGGCAGAAGCTAATCTCAAATTTCAGTAGTATCATTCTTGTCCTTAAAAAAAAAAGAGTCTATTTTACCTTAATTTTTTTTGGAAGTAAATCTGTTGAAGTTTCACCTTCATCTATTCCTTCAGATATTGTGTCAGATCCTTGGGTCTGAGCAAGATACATTCCTTGACTCCAGTCTGAACTGGAGTCTAAAATAAAAGGAGAGAGAAACATGAAAGTTGGATTACTGTGAAGCTTTGAAGAACAGGCATCAAAAAAGCATTTTTTATCTGTTGTTTTAACAGGTAGTTGCATGTCACTAAGGGTTCATTCTAAGTCCGGAGACTACCTGTTTTATAGTTTTTCTTTTTCAGTTTCAAAGAAGTAACAGTAACACTAAACTAAGAAATAAAACCACAACCAAACTTAAAAATTCTTATTTAGTTTTACAAGACAAACAACTACTTGCATAAACACTTGTGCCAAATGACCCACTCTTAATAAGTTTAGAATTGCCTATGTAAAGGAGCCTATGTAATTTTATTACACTTGGAGAAGTCAATCCCTGTCACTATCTTCCACTGCTAGGGAGCTGTAGCTTTAAATGCTGTCAGGAGATGATGAAGAGATAATGTAATATCTAAGAAGGATACAGAAACTCCAATGGAAAGGAAAATAATTAGCATCTGATGCCTCAACTAAAACCCATCTCTGCTCCAGATATTTTTATTTTTATCAAATTAACAGACATGTCATGCCCAGAACCATTTGCAACATACTTCTGCTTCAATCTGGGCAGTAGCTGTTTTGATTTCTTAGAACACAAACTTTTTAACATTAAACTTAATATCAAAAAATCAGATTTAATTTATAATGCTGTCTGAAATCTGTAAAAACAAATTTCTTACCACTAGAACCTCCATCTCTAGCTTGATGTGGTGGAGAATGTGCTAATCCAGGAACTGGGATTCTCTGTATTTAGAAAAGAAAACAATCAAGTCGTTAACCCCTCATCCACTCTCAGTAAGGAAGAAACTTTTAAGGAGCATGAACTGATGTGAACCCCTTTGTTCTAATTCCCCTGCAATCAAAGTAATAAACAGAGTATAATAAATAAATGAATACGAGAGAGATGGCATTCCACAGGGTGACCGACATTTCACAGAGCAGGCCAGGTTCAAGGCAGAAGCATAAGGAAACACCTGACAGCAGAGCACACATGCAAATGCTGAGAAAGGGGTTCACAAACTCTCCCAGGGCCATGGAAACATTAGAACACTTTTAAGTTTTTTACTGAGCATGTGTTGGTCCACATTTTACAGATTTTAAATGGGAATTTCTGTAGCAAGAGCAAAAGCTTGAACCAAAGTATTTCAGTAATTATAAAATAAAAAACATACTTCTTTGGCTTGTAGAGTTTCTATGACTTCCTTTAAAGTATTACATTCTTCAGTCAATACTTGTACTGCAACAAACTTCTCTCTCTTTAATGCTTCAGATTCAGAGATATGCCTTGTCTCCATGTCCATGATTTCAGCAGCATGGAGTTCCTGCATTTGGTCAATTTTTTCAGTAAATTCTCTTACAATCTCTGCAATCTCTTCTGAAGAGCATCCATTTTGCAAGTCAATTTGGATTTCTGCATTTTTAACAAGGACTGGTGAGATTTCCACAGTCTTGTCTGTTTGTGATGAGGAGCTGTTTCCAGTTAGAGTAGACTCAGTGGCTGACAAATCACACGATATTTCTGCATCCTTCTTGCTTTCAGTTTTCACCATTTCTTTGTTCTTTCTCAGGTAACTTGCAAGCTTCTCCTCTGCTTGAATCAGGTTGTCTTTGACTTTGCACAGGTCTTCCTGAAGATGTATCAGACTTGCCTCTTTTACCTGTAAATATGGAGAATCTCAAACTGCAATCCTTCCAAATACTTTAAACAGCTAAAATCCAAGGAACCTTCTAATCCATTACAGCTCAGTTTAGTTCTATTTTAAGGCAGTTATGACACATGGTAGCACATATTATCGCCTAAGAAATACAGCTCTAGATCCACTGTTGCACTGCAGTAAAGCTAAGTATTTTGGCAATAAGTGAATATATGATCTACAGCCTCAGCTCTGTTCCACTCACAGTAGGCACTGAGTGGCTGTTTTCCTTGGTGGCATCCTCAGTAAAAGATAAAAAAATCCCAAACTATAGCATGCATATTTGAACAGTAAGTCCTGTACACCTATTTGATTTAAATACAATATGAAGCACTCTGGTTCTTACTATTAGTTCTTGCTGAAGTTTTTCTGCCTTTTCTCTGTAACTGTTCAGTTCTTCCTTAGCAGCAGCTGCCTCTTCTTTCACTTGTTCAAGTTCAGTAATAAGCACTTTTTCGTTTTGGCTTTCCGTGAGCTGTGCTTCTACCTATATGGCAACACAAAACATGGAAAATGGTAAAGAATCAAGTTTTAACAGCACTGATCACTTTCACACCAACTTACAAAGTGAAAAGACCAATGGGGAAAACAAATGTATGTTATCTGGGTTAACACAGCTTCAAAAAAATAAGACTAAGGCCATGGGAGGAAAGACTATCTTACAGTTCACTGAACTACAAGCATAAATTAGATACACCACGCAGCACAGGGAGGAAGGTCAATGGAAAGTAGGAAATGAGGTTTGATAATATTATTTAACTTATAAGACATGATGTTCATTAAATTTGTATTTGGATGGAAGATCTTAGAACCTTTTCTTGTCCAGTTCTGGGTTCCATGACTTCAGAAATTCTTACATTCAGAGACATCAAGCCCATTTTTGGACTATCAAACATAGTCAATTTTGATTGATGGTTCTAAATTGAGAGGCAATAAACCACTGGTGCATGGAAATCTGGACGAATGAATACTGGAAAAGCTACTGAAGGGAAGTATCTTTGGAATTGAGATGGGAAAACAAGAAAACAAATCAACATCAAAACATACATAAATAAACAACCTCCATCCCAAAAACACCTGTATAGAAGATTGGTGTCAACTCTCTTATCGTTCTGAATTCTGTTTTAGACAGTTTTTATCATTTTAATTTTTATGTCTCTACCTCCACACCATGTAAAAGTGTACTACATTCCATTCTACGTCACATCAAATTAAGAATAAGAAATTTCATGTCCAAAATTCAAAACCACCTTATAATCATGAAAAGGTAAGGTGTTCTTAATACCTAATGGAAACTGATAGTGGCGTTCTCCTAAAATACCATCTTTCTCTTCTTTGTAACTGTAGGAATAATATAGAAATGAAAGTGCCACACAGAGCAGAATATGCCTATAGTTATTCTCATTAAGAACCATTTCATTCATTATATATACATAAAATAACAGGTTTTAGTGTAAACAATACAAAAGGAAATGGAGTCTATTTACCTGATATGTCTGCAATTCTTCTTGCTTAATATATCTCTGAATCTCTCCTTTATGTTTTTCTTTAATCTCTTCTAAGAATTGCTGAAGCTCTAAGAACCTCTCTTCTTTAACTGCAGCTTCCTTTTGTGCAACTTTTACATTTTCTTTTTCTAGCTCCAAGCTATGATTTACCATTGCCAGTTGGTCTTCCATCTCACTAAGCCTCTGTGTTAAGTGTGATAATTTTGATTCTGTCTCATTTTCAGTTCTATCACTCAAATCCTCTTTTTGGGCATTCTTGCATGCTTCATCCACACACTTTGAAGCTTCCTGAATTTCCTGCATGAATCTTCTCTGCTCTTGAACTGCATTTAGCTGAACCTGACTCACAAGAGCAGCAGCAACTTTCTCCATTAGTGTTTTTTCCAGTTCTAATATCCTCTTTTTAAGTGTTTCTTTTTCAGCCTTGCTTTGCTCCTTCATGCCTTTTATTTCATTGTAGCACTGGCACAGTTCTGAATCTTTTTGCCTAATGCATGCCTGAAGTTGCTGCAGTTGATTCTCAATCTTGCTAATGGTGACTCTTGCATTCTCATCTGAAGTCCTAAGCTGGGACCAATCTGACAAGTGTATATCCTGACATAAGTCTCCTTCCATTTGTTCAGTTTTTCCATTGCTCCTGTCTTCTGGTTTCGACTTACCACCTTGGACCAGTGCACACTTACATTTCTCTGTTATCCTTGCATGCTCTTTTTTTAACATAGTTATTTCTTGCTTTAACTGGTTCATTTTTAACTTTGTTTCCTCAAGCTCATTCTTTGTTTGAGATGCCTCTGTATTTATGTTTTCTACTTGCTTTTCCAAAGCTTCCTTTTCTGCCAGAACTGCTTCAAGTATGTGTTTTGGATTGTCAGCATCTTCTTGAAAAGCAGTAACATCTGTTGGGATCGTCTGTCCAATAATTGCCAGCTCCTGCTGAAGCTTATCAATTACATCATTCAACTGCTCTACTTCTTCATCTTTTTTTTTCTTCACACGTTCTTGATCACTTTTCAGACATTCTACCTGGGCTTCAAGCTCCTGTATATGCTCATTTTGCTCTTCAATAACCTGGGGAAAAAAAGCCAAACACAGTCAGAAACACAAAAACACTCAGATCATGTTTGTCCTGGGCTTCACAGAAACAGTTTAATCAAACTTTGAAAGATCTCATAAAAGAAAATTTTCAATGAATTTCTTAACGTGATGTCTCTTCTAAAGCTTTAATGAGAATTGAGACATCTTCACCCAGCACTGGGAAAGTAGCCCATGACCTTAAAGAACTGAAAAATAAGTATTAAAGCATCAGATGAAGTGAAAGCATTTGTAACATTCACAGAGCTAGGGAACACTGAATTTTAAGTGCTCATGATACTTGCTTATATAAGACACACCCAATTTAGATGAAAATGTATTTTAAATACAAATAGACCTTTTACTAATTGTGTTGAAAAATACCAATATAACGCGCTTTTTAATCTGAAAAGAAAACACCTATCAGTTGAGTGTGACATTGTCTGCCACAATCCTAAATATGTGTTTGTGTGTATGTGTGTGCATGCACACATATATGCAGATGGGCACACACACACGCAGGGTAAATAGTACACACAGATCCAGAGCCATTCTTTGTGCCATAGTTTAAATCAAAGTAAAAAGAGACAAAGTTACAGAAGCATTTATTTGATAATTCATATGACTTTCCAAACAAGAATCAGAGACTCATGAAAACTCGAAGAGAGTAAGAACAATACTTTCCTAGATTACTTCTAAAGACACTTGAAATTAAATGCTGTGTAAGGGGATCAAAATTCCAAGAAATTTATAAAATTATGTAATTGATCAAATATGAAGGTGATGACCATATGATGCAGAAAAGAGAAGACATCTTATATTGGCTTCTAATAAATGAGTAGAAACAAAAAATGGAATGACCGGTGTTGATGAACTCTAAATTCAATAAATAAAAAAGTTTCAGCAAAAGGAATAAAAATTTGTTAAAAATTTTAAATTGCAGTGTTGTAAAATTGTTTAAATTTGAATTGCTTATATCTTGTTAAATTGCAGTGGAAACAAATTTCATTTGAGTGTAAAAGAATGACAAAAGAATTATCTTTATAAAGACAAAATAAAGGCAGACAAGATTGTAAGCAATAAGGCTAAGAAACAAAATCGATTTTTTTTCTAGTGAATGTTTGGAGATCTGAAGTGAACAGTGCTTCTACAGTGGAAATGCAGAAGGCAGAAGAAGATACATCGAAAATAATCTGGAAAACATATAATAAAATAAAATCAGCTATGGTATCTGAAATAGATAAGAACTCTTTATTAAGTCTTTTCAAATACGAAAAAAACATGCAGAAAAGATGAAAGATGACAAAATTCATTACTCAGTTAGCCATGTTTCTTCCTTCATGACTTAATACTTCACTATGCTTAGTTAAGTAGAATAATAAGATGACTTTGTAATAAGTACTATATGTACAAAAATAAATGCAATCATATAAATTAGAAAGGCTGGTTTGCCAACCAAGAACTAATTTTAAAAAGCCACAGACTAAAGGAAATAAAATCTGAATGAGTCATAAAATCATAAAATGGCTTGGGTTGGAAGGGACCATAAAGAACATATAGTTTCAGCCCCACTGCCACAGGCACAGTGATCCTGGTGATTGCTATCAACTCAGCGTAACATTTTCTGTTCTTGATTACATCATAGAACAAAAGCCCACAGAATGCAGAAACAGTAATTAAAAGAAAAACACTTAGTGGAATGAAGATGTCTAAGAGACTTGGAAAAGGGATTAACCTAAGAATAATCTATTAATATTTAATAATGCTCTCATAACCAAGCAGAGTAATTATTTAATGTCCTGGAAAAGAAAACCAAGTCAGATGATGAAATTAAGAAAATTAAGCTTAATGTAACAGGAGAAGAACCAATTAATCAAAAATAATTATAACTGAATCCTACGTATTTTTCTCAAGGCAAGACCTGTAACTCTATTGCTTGGGTCATTGTATAGAGCAGAACTGTTCTGGATACTTGAAGTAATATTTCCTAAATCCAGTTTCCTAAATGCAATTCAAAGTTTCATTATTAGTCACTGAGTTTTACTATAACTGAATTTTGAACTAAAGACACAGTGAAATTATCCAGCTTAGTCAGAATCCTATTTTAGTGGATTCAATATGTCGTAGGAGAATGTTAGCCTAAATGTTCAGTCAGCTACCAAGGGATATCAGAAATCCCGTTCTTAACTTGCTTTTGAATGAAAGCTTATGACAAATAAATAACATTTAAAATAGTCAGAATGCAAAATTCAGCCACTGAAAAAATCAGTGTGTTTTATCTGTATAAAATGAACGTAAGCCAAAAGAAGATTAAGCTGATAACTGAAAAATAACAGAAAGCTACAGGTGGCAAAGCTCAGTAAATAAAGACAAATCTGCTTCTTTCTTTCTCTCTACTTCTAATAAAACACAGCATTTTGTTTGCACCTCCATGCTTGAAATTGGATAAAAGATGTTATCAACACTGGTATGAGAACAAAGCATTCACACAAGTTCATGAAGCTGAGACATTCAACTGCTAAAAAAGCATTAAAATCTAAAATGATCCAGCAGATGTCACTGGAGTGCAACACTGAATGAAAGTCATGTGAGGGATGATGCTAAAATCAATGTTGAGATACCTAAATACTATAAAATATGCAGAAGTATCAGAAGAATAAAGAATGAAGAAGAATTTAAGACAAAAACTCAAGTAGAAATAAAAGAGAATAATTAAAAAGAAAAGCTGCAAAAAGCAGCTGTCATAAATGAGACTAAAAAGGAAAAAGAGATTAGGTTTAAAGCATTGCTTGAAACTGAGGCATTTTCATTTTTAAATTAAGGCAGCAATAGAAGATAATGCAACTGGTGGGGGACAGAGAGCTTTTTTTACCTTCAAACTAGCAGCACAAAGTAGGACTCTGAAAAGGATTTCAGAAGTATGTACCTTGTTGTCAGCTGTGACTTCAAGCTGTAGTTGCAGTTTTGCTATTTGTTCATGAAGATGATATATTTCCTGATCTTTTTCTTGCATGATGTGAGCGAGCCTCCCAGCCACTAAGTGATGGTCCTTTATGGCAGCATCTTCAGATTTCTGGATAGCTAGTCCCAGTATTTCCATTTCATCCTGCCCAAAAACATGTTACAGTCATACACAGCATTTTCTGCATATTCTTGTATGAGTATTTTTCAAGTGTAGGAATTAAAATATACAAATTTCATGGAACGACAAGTAATCATATAAGCTTTTTAATATTTTGGCAAGTTGAATAGTGGAATGCTTGAGAAAGAATTTGATGTCTCGGCATTTTCAAAGAACTTATTTCTGTGGAGGAAGGAGACTAAATCTTTAGGTTTCTCTGTTGCACAGTTACCTTAAATAATTTGTTCTCTTGTTCAAGTTCCTGTAAGTGAGTAGTGGACTCCTTTTGCTGAATTTCTAGCTGCATGTGCAATTGCTGAACTTCTTCATTTTTATTTTCTAGCTCCTCTCGAAACTGCTCCAATTGTTCCTCAAGGTTTGTGACCTATGTTTCCAACAAAAGGAGCAGGAAAAGGAGTAGAAAGCCATACTAAAAATTAAATGCTATAGATTTCAAGTACAATGTCTACAGCAAACTGGTTGGCTATGCACAAAAAAAAAAGAATGAGTACTTGGTGACATTCTGAGTCCTTAAACTAAATGGAATTTTAAAACACCACTAAAAAAATCAGTTTTCCTTAACTGGACTGAATTTTTATTTCAGAAACACTCTTGCAAGTCATAAATATTAACACAGAACAACAAATATCATGGATCGTGAGAGAACTTAAAAGGGATTTGGACTTCTGTCTCTCTAACTGTAAAAAATGAATCTGTATAGTTCACTAAGCTCAACCAAAAGCAAAAATTGACAAACTAAAATCTAAGCGGAAAGATGGAAATTTTCACAGGCATTTTACCTCCTTTTCCTTTCTGTCCACAGCTTCTCGTTCAGCTTGCAGTTGTACTTCAAGAGGTAACTCTCCCTTTACTATGATGGTGCCAAACTGTTTCCTTTCCTCCACCTATAAATAATAGAAATAATACTAATAGTTAATAGAAATAATACTAATAGTTATCAAATTTTAAAAAGACACTATTTTGGTCTCAGGAAAATAACAAAGCAGCAAATCTTTGATAAATTTCAACCAAGCAATACCTTTTGCAAGTGGTCTGCACTGATGATTAAGGCTTGTTCCAATTCTCTTATCCTGTATTCTAGCTTCTCAATTTCTTCATTTCGTTCTTGTACATCTCTCTGAAGCTGCTCCTTAGAGAGCAAAAGCTCACTGCATTTGTCTGTTTTTTCTTTGAGATGATTTGTTAACTGTTCAACCTGATGACAAGATGGCAAGATTACTATATTGTACTGCACTGGAAGGGTTGGCTAGCAATAACAACACCGTGCATTTCTGACAGGAAGAAAATGTTCCTCTTTTTCTCCCATAACAAAACTCCTACTCTTCAGGTGAAACAGAACATACAGTCAGAATACTGTGGTACTACATCCAACAAATACAAACAGCATTATTTAAGAAGTGGTATGTTCTGTGCCACATCACCTACTCTCTAGATCTGATCTTGTCCTTCTGAAGCCTTCAGACTCTGTAGTCAGTTAAAAGCAACCAGCACAACATCCCTAAGCAGCCCACTAAAATGATGATGCCTTTATCACCTATGGATGGAATGTCTTGACAAGGTCAAGAAGCTATTTGCCTCAGAGGAAAATCATAGTTCTAAAAATCTGTGACAAAATTATTCAGAAGAAGGAGCTGATTAGTGACATACAGGAACAGCCTAAAAGTCACTGAATCTTTATCATTGAAGAGAACAGCTATATTTAAATCACAAAAGACACGAAGCTTTGTTTTCTTGCTGTGTTCCTTAAATGGGACCAAACAGATGTAATAAATTCACTTTCTATGGGGGATTAAACACCCAAATCAAACATTCTGAATCTCAGTAGGTCAGATATATGTATCTCAGAAGCAACATATTAAAAGATTAACTAAAGTAGCAGAGATAGTAATAGCTATCAATTTCTAGTTGTATTTCAGAAATTATTAATCGAAATTACAGATAAGAAAGATGGTAACAAATCCATAATACAGAGATAAGACCTGAGCAACTGAGCAAGAGAGAGGGAAGGTAATATTTGTCCCACTCAAGAAACTGATTTCAGTATTTACAATTAGGAAGTTACGATGTAGCCAAAAGGAGAAGACTCAAAGCATTTCAAGAGATAGAAGACAAGAGGACCAGAACATAAAGCTGACAGGATGGTATTATTGACGTTATCCATCCATGAGTAACATCACAGTCTGAAGTGACCTCAGAAAAGTCCTGAGAGAGAAATGGAAAAATAAAAATCAAGTCTGGAGCAGACTCTATGACAACCCTCCCTGGTATAAGTTGATAAAGCTGAAACAACAGTAAGAAACAAATTTAGTTATCAACTGAAAATGGTCATGGCACTCCCTCAAAGCAGAAGAAATACGCAACGACAAAAAATAGAACAGCTCTCCCAAAAGCATGATAAATAATGAAAATATGTATATTTACAAAATATTTCAAGGAACACTGTGACATCAAAAATATACTATATAGCAAGAATATGTACTGCATTTGATAAGATAAATGTAAATCTAATACATTATTGAAAATCCCATCTATAATTTCTAGTGTATCACTTTTAACGTCACCTATATCTAAACCAGCTCCTACAACTGTCGTGCTTGCAGACATTATCTTACTGTCTTTCTACCTACTAAAAAAATTCTAATTTAAAAACATCAAGTACAAATTTCAAAATTTTAATCATAGTTAAAGCATGTGTTTACAGCATGCTTTCAATTTCCATTGTAGCATATCTGTCACCTTAAGATTGTACACATATGTGTATATGCACATATAAATCAGGATGATTTTTATATCTAGATTCTGAAAAAATCTATATATAAAAATCAATTTTTATTATGCTATCAAATTTGAACTCTTCTTGGGAGAATTTTTTAATGTGAGAATTTTAACCAGAAATTCCGTGGATATGCTATCCATGCCAAAAATAATAAACAGACATGCAACAAAATTAACTGTAAATGAACATCATGGATTCAGGAAAATTAATTGTGCTACAGCCACCTCGATCTGAGTAAAATGTCAGCAGGAGAGGAATGGGCATACTCTTGGCAACAGAAGGAAATAGATGTAGGATTGCTCTGTATGTTTTGTTTAACATGTACCCAGCTAATTCCAGATGATTCATTGTTCACAGAGGCTGATGACAACCATATTCCATAGTACTGACTGAACACTGTCATATTTCATAGAAACCTTTGTACTAAAATATATTTAGAAAAGCAATAAAACACAGTTTTACAAATTCCAAATAGATAAGTACTTTGACACGCTCATCTCGCATATAGCACTTTATGTCCTGTTACTGTCAGTGGTCCTAAACTATAGCCTAGAATCATAAAACGGTTTTGGTTGGAAGGGACCTTTAAGGTCACCTAGTTCCAGCACACCTGTCACAGGCAGGGACACCTTCCAATATTTCATATAATACAGAGTACTAAATATTGCTAATATTTGAGAATTGAATGACAACAAATGAACTATGCCAGTAAGACCTTTGATTTGAAAATGACAGTCTAACGTAAAAGAGGGCATTTTAATGCTGAAAATCAAGCAAGAAAATCATGCAAAAGTATCAACCTTGATCAAAAAGCAGGACACAAGAAAACCCACAAAACATAAAATGTAATTTAATTGACTAAGTTCATCAAACAAGTCTGCAAAAGCATTATAATAGATAGCATTTCAACTGCTGCCACTTGATTAAGCTGAGTCTTAAAAGAGTTTTCTGTGATTCCCTTGAGCTGCTGTTCTATAGTCACTATATTTATTTCAGTGCCAACAGACTTTCTTTGGGGAGGTTCAGGAGTACACACAGAGTGCTACAACATCTCAGGTGTTAAATTCAGTAACTCAATTCCCTCAGTGGTGTACCTGTGCTATAAGAACAGGATGTCAAAAAAAAACATAAGAACGTGTGAAATTGCTATAATAATCTTGAATGTTTTCACAAACTTTGGAGAACAGTGGATTTTCTAAGTTACAGGAGAGAGCATTATTGAAAAATCAAGACATTTCTGTACGTCTGCTATTAACACCAAACAGCCTAAAAAAACCCCCAAAACACAGTTCCACCAGTTTCCTGCAACACCTTCAATCTCAGGGTATTTACTTTCCTGGCTTGTGAATGGTTGCAGATTAGGTACACCATAAAACAGCTTCATTATAATATCTTAAAAGCTGTCAACTTGTCATTTATATTAATTGACTACAAGTAGCAAAATGTGTTACCTCTCTGGTTTGATGTTCATTGACAGGCTGACTCCTTTGTGGAATCTTAAGCTGTTGTTCCAACTTCTGTATCTCTTGCTGGAATACATCTCTCTCATGCTCTCGGTCAATTGCTTGCTCCTGAAAGTCAAGATATTATGTGGATACATCATTTGATTTAAAAACTTTCCAAATTAAGTGTCATCACTTCCAACTTGCATCAATGTGAGACTGGTAGCAGTAATATCAGTATAAGACAGCAGAACCTATCGCAGATACCATTAACATCTTTATTATTTGGGCAATAAATTTCATATTTTTAATAAAAAAATTAGCATAGCACAGACACGTCAAGTAATATCTCACAAAAATGGCAGGTTTGTTTCTTCTGTTCCAGGTACACCACACAAATGACAGTAAGCAAATATTTTACAATTTTCTCTACTGTTTGTCTTTAATAAATGTAGAATAAATAAAAATTGAAAATAGAAACTAACTCTGGGTTAATATTATGAAAAGCCATCAGAAAAGAAGAACTATAAATTGCTTGAAATACAGAGCTGTCCGAAGTAAGCACTTCCAATTAATTTTCAACTTTTAAAATGTTATTAAATTATTGGGCTGGAACCTACAACACAGCTGATGTTTGCTATCATCTATATATGTTTGCTCAAAATCTGAGAAAAAGAAGCATTTCTCCCTGAACTAATCTTCAGCAGCAGTGCTACCCACCCCCATCTTCATGATAGCTGCCTTTTACCATACTTACATCTAGAAATTTTCTTGTTTTCTCCAGTTGCTTCTCCAAGGCTTGGTTTTGCTGCCTTAAGTCCATTAGTTCTGCATTTTTCTCTTGTTCTAGCTCTATGAAACGACTGACTTGCTCTTCCAAATCTATTTCCAAGACTTTAACTTGCTTCTGAATGTCGTCATACTCTTTTTCAGCTTGTCGTTGTACTTCAATTTTTTCCTTCATTAGCTTTTCTGTTTCCTCCAGTAATTCTGAGTATAATAAAACCATCACTACTTTTAGATATGAATAGCAACCAATGTTATGAAGAAAAACCACTCCCCAAGGTATCCATGCTGTAATCTGCAGAAGGATGTGAACTGGCTTGGGTTTTTATTATTTTTCCTTTTTTGAAAATATATTTTCTTCTGAGAGATAATCATGATACTGACAGAAGCAAATTCATATTAAAATTATTATCCTTTAGGTAGTCTTCAAAGGACTGTTACTGAAGTTGTATCAGAGCACTCCCCTGTTTAAGTTTCACATCAATTAAAAGGCCTTTGTACAATTAGAAAGATAAGAAAATGTATGGGGTCCAACCACAGCTGGAGTCAGCACAGGAGTTAACAGTGATGCACAGAAAACCCAACCCTCTTCTCATCCCCATTGTCAGTAAAATCAATCCACTCCCAGGTTTCATTATTTAATGTAATACATATAAATAATTTGAGGGAAATACTGAAAGACTTAGCGAGGTTGCTGGGCAGACAGAGAGGAAAATTACTGACCTGCAACTGGAGCTTGCAAAATCAGTGACTGCATGAATGCCCAATTTTGAGTCGTCATGAAAAAGCCAGCAAGCACATATATAGGAAAGCCCCAAACCACTTAAGACTCTTAAGCCACAGCCCACTGAAATGCCTACTAAATAACCATACAAACCCCTTGAGGTAAAACCCAAATGGCAAAGTGCACTTACTTTTTGGAGAATCTTAAAAACAGGATATTTAGACATAAACAATAAAATTTACTTTCACTAGAGAAGAAAGATCCTTCAGGCACCATCATCTTACATCGTATTTAACCAATTCTCATTTCTAGGTAACCATTATATACCAATATAATAAGATATTTAATTATCACAGTAAATGACTCAGCTGTATTTGGAAATAAAAAGAAATAAAAGACTACAAAAATATCTCTCAAATACCATCTAAGTAACTGTAATTCATAGGTGCATAAGATGATGGTTATTGATGAATTTGCTTATTATGTTTAGAAATTATAAGAAATGTTGTTAGCAAAATGTAGAACTGAGTATGAAATACAACATCAAAGCTGCAGGCCAGTAAGAATTACAAGTAACATCAGTAAGCCGAAAGCCCAATAATCCTGATTAACAATGTCAGTACGTGTAAGTCTTCCACCCAGTTACAGATTGGCCATGCAACATACAAACACACCTGCTTGGGAAGCTGCATCGATTGCAGCATCTACTAGGCCTAGGAGAATAGAGAGAGAGAAAACAAAAAAAAGAAGCAAAGTAATTCACATGCCAGCTATAGTTTTCTTGTGGTGCAACAATGTAAGAGAAAATGAAGCCAAAGATAGATGTGGCATTTAATGACAAAGTTGTTGAGATAACTTAGGGAATGTGACAAGTTATTCTGGTATGCATAAGTACCTACACATATTTATAGAATTGTTTATCCTTACAGCTCTTAAAACATGAAAATAACTTTAATATATTTAGAAGCCTAAACCTTACAAAAAATAACTAAAGTGGAATCATAGACAAGGATCTTCTTTATTACAGAGTAGGAAGCAGCAGGCTGTTCTTAAAATTTCATTGTTACAGAAAATTGCAGGAAATTGCAAATACACAAGATGTGCAATCTATAAAAATGGCAATATTATCTATTGGAACAGACTTCTAGAAATTAGATAAAATTATTACTTAATCCTGCTATTTACAATGTAAGCACTGCAATCCTTGAAAGATCAGTTACTTCTTAAAACACTAGTGTTGTAATTATCTTCCCTTCTCAAACATGAGATATTAATTTCAGTTATTAGTTTAAGGAAGAATTAAAAGACACTTTTACTTTATGAGGGTAAATGCTTTTTTTGAGTAAGCAGTTAGTTAGATTACATTGACAGGGTATATATCTGAAATTTTCACCATCAGGGCTGAAAGTTTTCATTACTGGTAGATAAAAGGCTTTCCTTATCATGAAACTGTTGTGCTATTCTTCCCTGAAAGAGGAATTTATTAGAAAAATTTATCTTCTGTGACTAAAATAAATACAACTGTCACATGTAGTGCAATCATATTCTGGTAGGTATGCTTCCTAGTCAGTCTTTAAGTCTGGAAAGTATTTAGACAGTATTTCTATCCATGGTTGCTATGCCATCTCCAGTGGTAATCTAAATAAAAGTAGATTTTTGGAGATAAAGCCTTTTCTGGCTTAAAGAACAATGCAATTTCTCAACACTTCTAAAAATTCAGTCATTTCTTATTTAAAAATCAAGAAAAGTTATCATGCTAACATTAGGCAACAGGTGTGAAAATAGTACAATTGGCCCTATCACATTTCTATCAATGATCACAAAGGCAACATGGAGAAGCCTTTGCCAAGACTACTATTTTTTTTGTGGAAGTACAAGCAAATTTCATAGAAAGATTGTGATGAATACATACGCTGCTCTACTGGCCCCGCCTCTGCTCTCATGGCGTCCTTCTGTCTGGAGAGTAATTCCTTTTCTTCCTGGACCTGCTGCTGTTCAGCCTCTAACTCCTGCAATTTGTTACCTGTACACAGCAGCTCTTGTTCTAGATGGTCAATTACATCTATTTTTTCCTGGAGTTGTTTTTCCAGAAACGCTTTCTCATCTGCATAACCATCAATGAGGCCTGTAAAACATCAGTTTGGAGGCAGATTTAATAGACAATCAAAACCAATTATTTTCTTGTTGAAGTCACTATTGTATTCTGATATGCAAACACATGTATGTTCGATGCTCAACACATGACAATTTCTACTCCTGTCCTTGCTATCCTATCATCATGAATAAATTACATGAAAGATACCAGAACACCAAATATAGCTCTTAATTTTCACTCAGCACAAAACCTCTGGAGCAAACAGGAACTCCAAAGCCAAAGAAAAATATGTATGTAATAAACATAGGAGAATTAAGGAATTTAAATAAATTCAGTATAAATCACTATAAATCCCATCTTGAGTCAGTATTAAAATGGATTTTACTGTCTTGAGAATGTAGTAAAACGAAAGGTATTTACATTTGTTAACCATGTAGACCCATCTTTTCTTTCCATATTTGAATTCACAGAGAACACACAGGATTGGACATATAAGACTGGTTATTGAAACAGAAAATACTAAATGAGTAACATAATTTATAACATTTCAAAACTTGGAGACAATACAAACTCCAGTGGTTATTCCCACCATATCAGATGCTGTTCACAATGAATACTTAACAGATTTGAAGTTGAGAGGGCATTCCCAGGTTAAATGGAATGCACACTCCCAAAAAAAAGTTATGAAGTCTGCTAAAATCACATGTTGTGATATTTACTTCCGCCAGGCTTTTTTGTTTTGGAGATATAATGAAAATTGTCAGAGTTCAGTGAACAAATTTGCATTAGCTTTTCCATCACATCAGGTAAGTCGGATCTGACACCACTAAAACACAAGAGGTTCGAAAATGTCTCAGCTGCAAGCAGTTTTTGCAATAAGAAAGAAATAATCACAAATGACACATTCAAGAGAAGACAGAATACCATCAGATGTATAATGAACTAAGACACTGTTCTGCATACCTACCTAAGGAATTCGATAAAAGAATGTAGTTTGTCAGAGTATGCTCACAACTCAGTTCAATGGGCAGAAATCAAATAAAAAAGAGTTCTATGACATCTTTGTTTTGTCATATCACCACCAACAAAAAAAAAGGTGCCAGTCATTTAAAAGTGCATTAATTTCAAATGCACCCAACATACAACTGTGCAATACATTTATCAAAGACTAACACTAACATCTAATTCTCTCTTATATTTTAGAACTGTTCATGAACCAAATCAACAAAATCATTCTGTCCTAATGTATTAGGCATTTTTACTTTATTACTGAAGATTTGTGAATAAAATTTCTATCAAGACAGAACTCCTCCAAAGAAAGCAGCAACATATAGCTGCCTATATTCTGAAATTCTTCAATATTAAACATTTTATAACTCCACCTGTGTCACAATATAAATTCTTAGGTCATTTATATCTTGTGGAAGAGTTCTTCATATTTTTGCGTGTTAAGATGTGTTCCAAACAATCTTTCTTCACTCTTAATTGAATCTTGAACAAAGGAAGTAGTAACACCTATTTCAGATTTTAATTTATTCCCTCTGAAATAAATTTTCATCCTTTCTGGTTTTGCTAAAGCTACAGCCAGTACTGCTGTTGCTGACATACAACATTTATGCTGTATCAACTGACAGGCCACCAACTGTCCCTCACACCAAATTTTAGCCACATGGCTTAGAAACCTGCACTGCTTTTCAGCTTATGTGTGTCCCAGCTATTAATAGCATGTGAAATCATGATGGATTATCTATCTTTGTAAAAAGAAGAGGAAGCCTGGCAGGGTAGCATTCTCCAGGAGTAACATTTGGCTATCAAACTTCACTCTATGCTCCCACTTCGAAACAGAGAAGTCTGCTGAGCTTCAAAACAATCAAAAATATCTTTCTGCATACTACTACAGAGATTCTATCTATAGAGCAGGTGTTTTTTGCATATTTTCCAGATGCTAATCAGATATAATGTCAGAAATGTTGGGTGGCTACAAAACATTGAGCTATCAAAACAAGAGAACAAATAAAGTGTCTGTCAGATTTGAACGTATTTTCCTGAACTCAGAATAGATTATCAGATTTCCCCTGTTTTAAGACACTATAATTTTTAATTGCTTCCTTAATGCAGTTGCAAATACACTTTTTAAAAGATCACTTCAAACACTGCAAATTGAGACATATCATCACCATATAATTACATTCAGAATAAAGATTCTGTGTCAAGGTCAAGAGGCAGCAGACACAAACTGAAATCTGGGAAACTGCACTTCAACATATGAAAATAAGTTTGGCTTTTTTCTCCTTTCCCCTCACTGACACTGGTTGACCACTGAAACAGCCACTCAGAGAGGCTGTGGACATTCAAAACCTGACTGAATGGGGTCCTAGGCAAGCTGCTCTACCTGATCTTGCTTTGAGCAAGGGGAGAGAATAGTTGATCTCCAGAGGTGCCTTCCAGCCACAAGTATTCATGATTTTACGCTGTTAACTTGTCTTAAATCCAAACACATACACAACCTATTAATACTGTCATGTATATTTTCAGACAGTAAGTGATTAAAAACTGGAAAACAGAATCACATGTGGTTGATGTTGGTAGGGACCTCCAGAGGTCATCATGTCCATAACTATCCAGAAGGCTGATAACATTCCAAAATTCACAAAGAAATTGATCAGATTTGCAATTTCTTTACCCAATTAATAAGTAAGTAGGTGCAAAGTCCAACAACTCACCAAAAAGCTACTCACCTTCAGCTTTACTAAGCTCCAAAGCCAACTGCTCTCTGGCTTTGGTTTCCTCATTGAGACGTTCTTGTAGCTCTTCCTGATACCTGATAAATTCTGTGGCCTCTTGCTGCTTCTTGAAGGACTCTCGCATGAGCTCTGTCTGAGTAATTTTAGCATGTTCAAGCTATCACAGGAAAAAAATTACAGAAATTAGATAAACCTATTCTATCATTTAATTCACAGTTGCTTTACAGTGTGATGGGAAGCCTCACATAACTTCACTAAGCATTTGATACAATCTTTATTGAACACTCATTTGCAGAGCACAAGATGAAGACTGACTTATAAAAGTCTAAGTAAACAGGCTTTGTCAGTACAGTGAATTTCATGAGCCACCTGGCTAAATCCGTGTCTTTGTTCCGGTAACTCTGGATTTATGAGTTAACACTAGATTCACCTTTGTTTACATGAGTTTTGCAACAAATACGAGCAAGATACCACTCACCATACTTGGCATGGCCAAAAAACATTGTATAAAACTGGCAGAATCCTTATTATAAATTGACTGAAATGGTGCTTCACCTCTTTTTCTCTTTAATGTGAAGATTGATGAGAACACCAGGAAAATGTGAATTTTCAGAGTATTGCAAATTTCAACCAACAAGAGAGTAAAGCAATGCATCTTCCAACAGTGTCAACCCAGCAGAATTACTAATGATTTTTTAAAATTCTTCTCCACTTGTCTGGTGGGTTAATATTTAACATGTACTGACACAGATGCAGCACAGTTTCACTGTGCCACTATCCTGAAGCATTGGAAAACCATGTCATATTAAATTGCATATTTACAGTTTAGACGTATCCAAAATGACAATTCAAAAACCAATTAAAATTAGAATTAAAAAAGGAAAACAATGCATAAAGATTAAGCATTGTCCAAAGTTTTAATCACACAAAACATATTTTCTATTCCTTTGGTTTTTTGGGTTTTTTTTACTTTTTAATATTCTGGTTATTGGCAGATATTTGAAAGACAGTAACATCTACGTTTCTATATATTATTCTGTCTCTTGATTTCTTAAAATATAAAAGCTTTCTCACTAAGTCCTGCTAAGATTGTGAATATGAAGAGTTTGCTTTAAAAGCTCAGAAAAATGGGTTAAGGAACATTAAATTGAACAGTGCACACAAAATTATCCACTTACACTTCGAAAATAAAATGTGAATGATCAATACATTCTCTTTTATAACACACCGAATTTAAATAATTTATTTTATACAGCGTTCCTTTTCAGATGGGTATCATTAACATGTTCATGTTAATTATTTACTCTGACAAGAGTTAAAGAAAGATCTAAATACTGCAATTATTTGCACTTGTTTGAGATATTTTTAAAAATCACAGAGCACCCTTCCTTTATCCTCTTACTTTCAAGAGCTTAATGAAAGACCCACCTTGGATAAAAGGGAAACATATGATAGATTTACTGTACACTGACAACTGTAAAAGTGGCTTCCTGAAATGCATTAAATATTCTGGTTAAAACTCACAACAAAATTTATTCTCCAGCTTTTTTCAGTAATAACAACTCAAAGTATTATTAAAAATACCACAGGGCAAAACAAAAAAGAAGTACAAACACAAACATGATTTTTTAAGATCAACAATTTCTCCACAGGATCACTGAAAGCGAGCTGCCAGCTTGTGCTAGTTACTGTTACTAGTCAGTGCCCCAAAGTTAAAGGGAACAACTTTGACTGCAGTCTCTCCCCCACTGTGAATTATTCTCAGTGAGAAAAATTAAATGCAATAAATAATTCTGAAGTGCTTTAAAACAAGACCCCAAATATCTGGAATTTAACATATTTCTGTGTCTGATAAATGTCTTGTGTTAGAAATTACCAGAGAATTGTATAATTAAATGTCCACTTCAGTGCCCACTGAAAATTGACTAGGAAAAGGGCCTCACAGCAGTACAATTTTAACAGTAGAGACAAGTTTATATAATTTTTCACTGCATTCTCTTCTATTTAAGCTTAATTTCTTTTAAAAGCTTGTATACTTACTGAATAGGGAGGTGTAGGCAATGAGATTTTAGAGACAACTTTCAAAATGTGCCCATTTGTTTTGTGGCTGAAGTGAAAAATTGAAGTATTTACAACCACAGAATTATTCTCATCCAAGTGTTCAGTGAAAGGAAAAGGATATGGTAAAGGCACACGAGATTCAACCTCATATATATCTTCTTCTTGGCCTTCAGTCCACAAACCACTAAAGAGATTAGATGCCCAGTAGGTGCGGTAAGAATCCATTCCAAAAGATATTGCTGTTGCTGTCTTCTCAACCGTCCCGTGGGTATTTCGCACTAGCTAGGCTGGCTTTAGAAATTTCTGACAGGAATTTGTAACAGAACAATTGTGTTTAACAGTCTGAAGACACATACCAGCACAGTCGGTGACAAACCTACTCAGAATCAGTAGGAAGCCTCAGATCACTTTTCAAGATGAGTAATTCAGGGGTGGATTAATCCCAAAGAGGTACAGGAAAACTTCATACGGTCACTCCTAAAAAATCCTTCTTAGAGAAGTTTCACATGAAAAAGCAACAGAAATCTTCCAGTAGCAACTGGCAAGTAATTTCCAAGGCAAGGAACCAGAATTTTCTTCTACCTGCACAGGAACACTTCAGCAGACAAGCAAGCTAACAAAACTGAAACTAAAAATTTTCCAACTCCACTACAGCAAATTAAAGAAAAATACAGGTATGTCATTATTTGCATTCATCCTTGTTGCTGGAGTTAATTCAACAGGAAGAACTTTCTCAAGTTCTGCTAGTTTAAAGGCTTCCTGCTAGTATTTCCCAACTGAAAGAGTTCAGGGGAGTGGCCCAGTTTATTTACCTATACATAACACCAGCAGGTGGAATTTGAATTAATACACCCACTATATGTCTTGCCTCAAGCTTCAAACTGCACTTCAGGTCTGAAAGTGTGTTTTCAGACAGGTCTCATAGTCACTTTGAAGATTTTGCCAGGCTTTCTCTGACTCCTTAAAGTTTATTTGAAGAAATGGGTACATGTCTGTATGCAAAACACGCCTGATTACAGCAAAGGTTAAAATCTTTTCTGCCCGTAACCAGTTCTGGATTATGAAATATTGCAGACTAGAAAAAAAAAAAAGGATTCAGTTTCTGAATATTTAAAAATAATTTTTGAGTCACCTTTATATTTGTGGTATATACAAGAACTGTATATAATCCATTAAGCAGACATTGCAAACCAGACAAGCTTGAATGCTTGTGAAGTCCCTCTACAGAATAGCCAGAGAGGTGTCAATATTTATACTGTGAGATAATGTACAAAGAGAAGGATTTTTTATTAACTTAAGGAAAAAAAAAAAAAGGCAAACATACATGATCATCAGGGATAAATCCATCTTTGTATAGTAAGTATTAATGAAGAGAATGTGGCTGTACGTGTTTGAGCCGTAACTCTTGCTGGTATTGGCAAAGTCTCAGCTACAAAGCTATGAAGGAAAATACTTTGACACCTTCAAATGGCAATGTACACAATTAATCAAAATGTACGATTTGAACTGACCTAGGTATATAGTTCCTATTTCAGTTACCAAGGAAGTACTCCAGACAGCAACTAGCACTCCACCATAGAAAGTACTCTGAAGCAAACTGCCTCTTTTCTGGATACTATTCCTCACATAAATGCTGGAGTGCAAACTCCTTTTCTGATAGCAAGGTGGATACGTGCTTAACTGGCCACGTTTAAATCACAGTTGGAAGAGACAGCAGGAGAGCCCCAACTTTTTGGCCAGTCAATTGACTAAAATATTTGTCAAGAGAACTAGACACAGTTCCCCTTAATTCTCCCTCCTCACAAGCTCTATGTGCTCTGACATCTCCTGTCTCATCTCTCAGTTGTAGCAGAATGCAGATGATCTGAATGAGCAATTAAAGATTGCCCTAGATTGGTAAGAATGCCCAAATTCAGGCTTCCTCTGCAGACCAAAGTAGATTTCAAGCAGGAAAGTAAATTTCATTCAGTGGAGTCATGCTGGAGCAGTCTTTTTTTGGGTGTTGTTGTGGCATCTGAAGTATTGTTACAGCTGTCAAAATGAACCTATAGGTTTTAGGCTTATGAAAACACAATCACAAGCAGAAGAAAAAAGCCCAATTGAGACATAGAATTTAAAGTGCTTCTCTATTAAATCACCCCACCTGATTTGAAGTTTCATTGATAGCTTCCAGAAGTTTTTCAACAGCTGCCTGCAGTCGAGAACTAATATTCAGAATGAGCTCTTCATTTTCAGGATCTATTTCCATCCCACTTTCTGCAAGATGCTGGCTCAGCAGTCCTTCACCTGCTGCTCCTGACCACATGTTAATATCATCATCTCCCATACTACTAGCATGATATAAGGAGCAGGAATCTGAGAAAAAAAATAGTTACCTTTTCACACAGACTCTTAGCAATTGCAAACATGAAAAGCTGTGCAACTGAGTAACAGTAAGAAAGACAAATCCAAAAATTATTAAAATATTCATCTTAGTCACAAATACAGAAAGGGAACTACTGCATATTAAAATTCACACAAACAAGATAAACAATGTGTTAATCAAAAAGAAGCAGAAATGCAAGAGAAAAGGAGATATTAACAGACAATATTTTAGACAAACTTTCAGTATGCCAAGGAGCTCTGACGCTCATCTTCGAACCTTTTTATGATCGGTAACCCTTACTACTTAGCATAACTTGCAATAATACTTGCAAGATTGTCTTTAAAATACAAATCCGTTAAAAAAACCCAAACAAAACCAACAACACACTGTCAGTCCCTGTTTCCCCAACATCCAATTATGTTACTATGCATTAACACAAAATTGTTCAAGTCAGTGAAACAAACTCCAGTGAGTAAAAGGAAAGGCATGCATGCAATTCAGCTTCTTAGGACAAACAGAATGGAATAAAGAACAACAGTACTCAGCATGGTTATTAGAGAACTGAAAATTTACTAAAATGGGTAATTGAACAAATCAAGTACAGAGCAGCAGGACTGCCACTGTTCCTGCTGCTGGACCACCCGGCACCTGCCTGCTTCTCAATCTTCCTGAGGTCTGATTCCATTTAAAGACATTATCCATTCTTTCTGAAAAGTCAGACACACAAGGTTTGCCTATGGTATTAGACTGATAGAAATTCCTTCAGAAAACAGCAGATTTGCCATATTTAGAATTCAAGGCTGCATTTAAGCAATTTAAGTGAAAGTAAAGTCTTGAGATGTTTTAAAATCACACTTTTGGTATGAAAGAACAATACAATAGGTATATCGTGACAGTTGAAACTATTGTTAGTCTTTTAAAAATAAAGAAGTGTTATGCCCTTAGACTGACAGATCTGAAATGTCAGGAATAAATGCTAATGTAGAGAGTTTTTTAAATGACAATTTATTTAAATGAAGTATATGTCTGGAATATATTTAAAGTAAATATTTTGGTATGGTGCATTTTTTAACAATTAGTTGTTTTTGCTTAGGAGTTCCTCAAAAATATCTTATTTTTCAGGAAAAGCAGTATGACTAAATGAATTAAGAATAGTCAATACCTGTTTAGCAATGAAGTTTCAATACTGCGTTATCTTTGAATTCAAGTTCCTGGTTACTCCATGAATTGTGACTGCTGAACTAGAACAGTTTGTTTAGCTACAGAAATTGAACTGAAATTAAAACAGGTCAATCACAGAAATTGCCTTTAAAAAATGTAGTTGGACCTTGTTGATTTTGCCTCCTAACCAGGCAGGCAAATAATATTGGCAGGCATATAATAATATGAGCACTCTTGCTGATGTTGTTTGAACCTATCAAGCGAGTCAGATTCTAGTCTGAGGTTTGTTTTTAGCTTTTTTGTAACAAGCTGCAACATGATTTACCACCTGGTGTACGTAACATACATTCCTACCTGCAAGTATTCTGACAATAATATCTGCAGCCATATATATGACCCATACACAACAAACTAAGCTATAGTGATTTTAATTGAGGAAGGTTTCACTTGGTTTACTTTTCTCTTAAAATTGCTAAGATTTTTCAAATGCAGATGTATTTAGTTTATTTTTTTCTTCTAGTTGTATTATTACTGTTTCATATCTCCTTTTAGATTTGAGGGATATAAATAATGTTACAAACTGTTTTCACACTCCAAAGGGAAAAAACAGAAGCACACTATATGCATGAAGAGAATGAATAACCAGATGAACAGAAAATACATTCACATGGCACCTTTCATCTACACAGGATTTCAAAGCACTTTTGAGTACTGCACTTTGGAATGGCAGCCATAAATTCCTGTAGTGGAATCACCCTAGCAGTGGCTGGCAATCATTTTCTGCCAGTACACTAAATAAACAATGGGTTTATGGACCATAAAAGCCTTCCCTCAACACCCTAATAATCCAACCCTCTGCAGTATAAGGAAGGCTGCAAAATTAACAATTTCACCTTTTTCTATTCAATAGCATTTTGATATCTTACCACCCAAATTTGGGTTGTGTTTGAGTGTTTCAAAATACATCAGTAGTGATGCAGAAGCTTTAATATCCTCAGAGTAGAAAGGACCTTCATTTGAGATGGATATTGAGCAGCATACGTATTTCCAAATGCTGTGCCAAAGTATTGGTTAAAGACTGAGTAGAAGGAAAATGTATTCCCTACTGAGCCACCAACACACTTACTGCAGCACCTGATGCTCTTTGGAGGACACCCATCTTAAGAAATGACCAGGTAAGACCCTGCTTAGCTTCAGAGATCTCACAAAATAAAAGCTCACAGTACAGTAGCACAGCTATAAACGAGATAAAACAATGACATATTAGTTATTGCACAAGCCAATCATTTCCTGATGGAGTACAAATCATCTAGGTAATGTTCCTGTTTTCCTTCTCAGGTTTAACCCATAATTCATGTCCTGTCACCCTTCTATTTCAGTAAATTATTTGCTTCAGAGGTACATCTGAATTGTGCAATGATGATTGTGTGTAAAATACAAAAATAAAGATTATACAAAATGACTGCAGAAATGTGCAGTTGGTTGCAAAATCATCTGAACTGTCTGGAAACTTCTGAAAAATACTTAAAAATACTGATGGCAGCTCAGACTGTAATTATTAAAAGCCAGGTTCAGAATATGTCTTTTACATTAATAATGCCACTAATATTATTATTTCTTCTTGCTAGCGACCAGAACAGTACCAACAGGCCTCCACAAACTCACAACAAGACTTAAATCTCCTGTTTTGTTTATGAAAATTCTTTTCTAATTGGCTTCCATTTCTTCTCGATAAATACAAAATAAATCAACATTAAAACATGAGTTTGTTATATGAAATATCTCAAACCAAAACATCATAATTTGCCTGAAACGTAACTATGAAAAATGAGGAAAGTAAAAGTGAGCTGTCACAAAAAGTATAATTTGGCACATGGAAACTGTAGTCATCTCAAAGATAACAAAAAACCCCAACAAGTATCAAATGCACAAAAAACTTTTAATAATTCTTTTTATACAATGGGGTTGGCAACCGAAATGATAAATGTAGACAATCATATTATGATTTCTAAAAAGTGGAACTTAAGAACACAAATTCACATTAAATGTCTTCCTAAATGCACAGTAAAAGTCTCTGTATCTCTTTCCCTTCCAAATTGTCTTAGTACACTGCAGCTCAATACAGCATCTTTCCACACGATTTTCAGTGGTGGAAACAAGAAACAGAAACATTGCTCAATCTCATTAATCACCCCTGGCAGCTTACTGTCTAATTCCCATTTTGTTTATCCTTATATGGCTGTTCAGTCTCCCGCCCTAACAGAACTAAATCAAACTCCTCTGTCCTTCAATTTTGTTTTTCAATCAATACAAGATAATTAATAGAATGTAACTGACTTAAGTAAAACTATCATCTCTTTGTGTAAACTCTCTCCTGGTAATGAAAAAAAAAATAAACTAAAGAAACAAAGGTTTATATTGTTTCCTTTTCTATGGAGCATGCAGTTCAGCACATCAGATGTCATGGCCCACTAAATCTTAAGAAAAGTGCTTAATTATACAGTGCTTGCTCAGAAGTTTCAGATACAGAAGTTGTTTATGAGCTGCCAACTGACATTTATGAATCAATAGATATTTTGCATTGTGTAGAGCCAGTATCCCAGTCTACTCCTGGGATTCCACTTAGGAATTAAGCTTAGGGGTTACAAATTCAAAACAAAAAATCAGTCTTGTGGCAACACAATGTTTAGCCATTTACTACCTTTTTTCCTGGTACACTGCTCAGAAATAAGCAGCTCAGAAGGTAGGCAAGACGGTTCAATATTCAAGGAATGCCATAACCTCACCAGAGCAACCTGCATTACTGCAGTCCCTCTACCCAAGTAAACTCACCAGATTACTGAGCACAAATGCCATTCCAATGATATGTTTTATGACTGAAATTTGAACTTTACTCACTCTTCTAGAAATAAAATCCTGTGCTTGCAGATAACCTAGTCAATGTCCCTCTATAAATCAGGTGTGGTTATAGGTATATGATCTTAACAATTCAGCTTTTAAAACACTGAAACTCAGCAAAAACAGTAGGCCGAGTTTGGCTTGCCAATACATATGGATTTACATTCAGAAGGTCAGAGAGAATTCCCTTCAAAAAATACTACTAATTTTACTTCAAATACTTCAAAAATACCTTCACATTTTACTACTCTATTATTAGATTTTTATTAGTATAAATTAACTCCTACAGATTTCCTAACTAATTAAAATAGAAGATCTGTTTGGCTGGGTACTAGAAAATACAGTAATACGCACAGTTAAAAAACCCCAACAGGGTCTACATATTTCTTGCTTCCAAAAAATAATGGGGAAAAATTTTAAAATTTGTCCTCTCAGGCCATTTAGTATTAGAATAGGAAATGAAAAACAAGAATCCCATTGCTGAAAACCGTAACAGATTTGGTCATTTAATTCCATTTGAATAAAGATGAAACACTTTAGCTGATGAAACAGTACAACTATTACCTATGGCTGCATGACTCCCAAAATGGATGCTCCCGTATCATTTTGAGAGGAAAAAAGAACTGTGAATACAGCCCCAGAGATACATTATCAACCATACATTCAGCCATTATAGCTACTGTAAGCTCATTTCTTCTTTAATTTTCACTTTTTACTTTGGTTACTCCTTCCTTCATTGTTATTTCTGAATGTAAAGAAACATGCAAAAACGATACTCGAAAAAACAACTGGTAGGTGGGCAGCTCAAATGCTGCTCTGTACCAAGGAGGGGCATTACAAGAACAGACGCCTGCTTTCTTACAGGAGAGTGAAACCTTACATATCTCTTCAAAATACACTAATAGCAAACACATTCTGTCACTAACATATGGAAGACAGCTTTTTTCTGCCTGAAGAGACTCCTCTTTCATCAGAAGACTTCACAAGAAATTAGCAAATCATTCCAATTACAGGGCATGTTGTGTGTTTAGACAGCAGCATTATGAAAGCCAAATAAGTCAAAATTACAAAAAAAGATATTTTTAACTGTGTTTTGCTACATATATGTAATGCAAGTAATCCATATTAAGAATTGTTAATGACAATAATTAGTGACATGTACAAGTATACACTGATGTGCAGGAGTAGGCAAAAAATAAGATCAGAAGCTTAGTTATCCAATCTGCTATTTGAGGAAAAAGGCAAAGCCTCAAAAGGTTGAAGTGCCAAAAGATAATTTTTCTCACAACTAAACACAGTTGTATGTATAGAAAACAAAAGTTACTTTTGAAAAAAATTAAACAGTAGTACAAGAATAAAACTGCTGTTAATTAGAAAACTTCAGAAACTGTTAGACTACAATTTTATACATTTCATTGCAGATAACCTTTTGAGTGATCAACTGAAGATGTGTCTGTGCTACAAATTCATGCAACCTTTTTTAACTTGCCCCAAGGCTTAATGTGACCTATATTTAAAGCCAGATGGAATCAATAACATACAATAATCTACATTTCGAAAGAAAGAGGTAAAGTTAACTTTCATTTACCAGTTGTATTATTATCCTGTAATAGACACTCTCTTAATACTGAAATGTAGTATCTGACTTCCAGTTCTTTTTCTCATTCCTAGTAGTTAAAATTCCAGCCAAATCTAGATATATAATGTGTTTGAGGTTGAACTGATCTGTTGTTCATTAGCTCCCCACAAGATCCAGGATGCATGTGCACAATCTTAATGTACCTAAATGGCAGTACAATCAAGCACCTATTCTTGCTCAAAAGAGAAATGCACAGATACTATCCTAGTGCAGTCACAAGAAAATAAACAGAGCCCAGCAGAGCTCTCTGACACTGGTATGCAACTAACTATAAAACCAAAATGCTCCTGCAGTCTTGTGCCAGCTAGCACTCCTGGAAACAGCTGATGGGCAAGTGTTGGCAGTTGAGAAGCTCTTGGAACTGTGTCCAAAACTGGATTTGCATGCAAACACTTCTTTAGGAAGCTAATGAAGTCCATAAGCACACATATACAGGCTTGTTCCCTACCAGCTTGCCCTCAGTGACCAGCAGCATGCCTCTGTACTTTTAGTGCACTGGTGGAGATACAGCCCTTGATGCTAGCTCCCATTTCCCACATATACACAGGAGGGTGTAAGTGGTGCAATATGCCATGGAGCTATGTTTCATTCTCTTTGCCTACATCAACAGAAACCTGTTTTTTCCTTGACTTCTCTATCAGTTTCCCATTCTGTTGCAGGCTTTGCAACAGGACCCTAGATGTGAGTTGTAACTGGTGTGGAGCATGACCCAGACAACTCCTGAAATTTTGTCTCTTAAGTAGAGATGTCATATGCATTCAAATGAAAAATAGGTTGTGGGGGTTTTTTCCTTAAAAAAGTTTAATTTAAAATATCAAAACTAAGAGTATTTAAATATATCATTTAAACATGCAAATGATACTTATGAAATATAAAACCATACAATCAGTACCTTTTTCATACCCCACACGGATGCAGGGTTTTATTGACTCCTCTGTTTCAGTGTCCCAGCCAGCTTGTTTGGAAGCCTGGACTTTCCCAGATCGATCCAGTAACCCAAGAACATGCTGACCAATTGTCTCCTCCATTGCTACAGTTGTCTTCACAACTTCTAAAAGAATCTTCATGAGTTTTTCATTAGTCTTCTGAAAAACATGCCTGCAGGACAGAAACTAATCAATCCTCTGATCTTTCCCTGATTTCCCAGTGGGTTGTAGCCTTTACACACCCTTACTACCAAAGAAGATTTGCAACTGAAATAACAAAATTAAGATTTCTTTTTTAAGGCAAAACCCTACATCATATAAGTACTAAATACACATTTGTGTTAAGAGTCAGTTATTTTTACAAAGTATGTAAAAAGTATAAGTATTTATCACTAGTTCTACTTTTATCTTGGCATTTGATCTAGTTATTCTTTTAAAGAGGTCTGCTTTCACCTGGTATTTATTATAAAATGAATCCTTTCTTAAATGACAGTTAAGAAAATTGCCCCTCTACACAGATCAAAAACTTTACAGAATAGTCAAATGGGATTATAAAATAAAACATTTGTACTAATATAAACTTAATTCACATATTACATACAATATGTATATAAACATATGTGTATAAACAATGTTTATAATTCAATGTGTTTAATACAAAAGATATAGTAAAATAGACTTAGATTTGTCTCATCCTCTATAACATTATATTGTTAGGCTTTATTAGAAATAAGACACTATTTAACCTAACGTACATAAACTTAGAAATATGGCTTTCTAGAACAAAATGTGCACATTATCATCAGTCAGAATAAAGCTTATAAATAGTATTAATTTAACAGCAAGAACAAGATTATAAACATTTAAGAAGAATATTTTCTTAACAGTTCTAAGCACCTTTCTTTAGAAAGAAGAGCTGAAGGTGTTACATCAGACTTTCTTCCCCCATCTTCATGCTCAAAGAGCTGCTCCCTTGCATCCTTTTGGTTTTCATTTTCATTCTGAGTAAGTTTTGGCAGAGGGAGAGAAAACAAGAAAGACAGGAATCCTGTCATGTCAGAATCAACATATTCTTCTTATATATGGAAGGATATGAAATTTAAAACCTAAATTCCTTTTTAATACTTCTGCACCTAATTACAAATAAAGTAATACTCTTACTATGTGGAAAAAAATATTAACAAAAACAAATCAGGAAATCCAAGGTAGGGCCAATCAGAAAGAACTTTGTTACACTGATTAAACAGTTGTTGTATTTTCTGTTTGTGTTGCTATAGCAATATGAAAAAGTGAGTTTACTTAAGGAAATAGCTGTAGTAATAATCCCAACCTGCAAGCTGTTCAACCAGCTTCTGCTTACCTGAAGTCAAAAAGCAATGTTTACCACTATCACCTTTTGAATCTTACAGCTGCTCTGCTCCAGCAATACCCAACATCTTTTAGGAAAATATATTACACAGAATGAGTAACAGAGAACAGGAATCTTTTACTGGTTTTACATGCCACAGTTGCCCAAAAAGTCAAAGTCCATATTTACCTCTGTCTGTGTGCTGTTGTTTTGTAACTCACAAAACAGCCTCTCTTTTCCGGGTACGGAATGTTGTTTTAATGATTCCAGTTCTTCTAACAGCATTCTCTCTCTCTCTGCAACCAGGCTGTCATTCTCCATTGAGATACGCTAAGAAAGAAGTGTTATAGAGGATCACAGTTTTTTAAGCTTTTGAGTAAAGTGAGTCCTGTCACTTCTAATTCTTTACAGATACCGAACAATGAAATTTCAGTCCGTCTCTTTAAATCATTGCAAAAACACTGAAAGCTTTCCAGAATGGAATACAGCTAAAAATACTTAAACCTTCCTTAAGATTTTCATACCATTTTTATGCTCTTTAGGAAATACAATGATCACAATGCAAAGTGGAGAGACTTTCTGAATATTACATGCTATAATATGTTTTGCACAAGACAAAAGATAATAATAACTTATTTTTATAAAAATCCTAAGCACATTCTCTTTTAGAAGAGCTAGAAGTGTTCATGGCTTAAACACAATGCAGATATTTGTATGTAGTTCTTATGAATGTGTATACTTGGCATTAAAAACCAAGTAGAACTTAGTGTTTTTTATCAGTTACAGGAATTTGAAACCCTGACAAAGATGCAGTTACAAACTGGAAAAAAAAAAAAAAGGTAGAAGAAGAAAGTATGCATATATCAAAAGGAAAGATCAGGATAAATTATTCTACCACACCTTCAAAGCAGCTAGGAGAAACAGCTGATATTGCTGGAAAGGATTTCTAAGGTACAAGTGACTGGCTTTCTAGATTCCAGAACTCCCTGGGCCCAAACTTAAACAGCGCAGAACCAAGTCTGGAAAAGGTCTGAAGCTCCACTCCACAGTGACAGCAAAGAATTATAGAATTCGCTGATTACTAGCTTCATGTGCATTTTGGTAATGTTACACTGTTGAAATTAAATCAGAGCAAGATATATTCTTCAGGATTCTTTTTACTTTGTCTTTCAGTGGAAGGAATCATTGAAAGACATGTCTACAAATGACATTATTTTTGAAGTATTATTAATTAAGATAAACTAATGAGTTTCATTACCAAACCTACTGTAGGCTTTGAATAGATATGGAGTGACAGTAAGTTAAGTTTGAAAAGGCAAAGAAACGTTGATGTTTCCCACCAAACCCCACAGATGTTATTTCATTCTAAAAGTTGGCAAGGACTTATCTCCCAGAACTGGGGAAAAAACACCCAAAATGCCAAAACACATTGTTGCAGGAAGCCATTGATACTGTTCAAATCAGAATGATGAAAAATGAAGAATTTTATAGTATTTCTAGTCATGGCTGGTGACTTCATTGATGTAAATGGCTGCTAGCTTGCATCCTACACGGGGCCATGGATCTGGGAGGTGGCATGATTGGCACTGCATCCACAATCACTCTCTTCTGGCTGCCGTGCAGCACTGCAGGTTTGCTCCACGTTTACAGAAATCTAAATCAATTCATCACAGACTGAGCTATGATAAAAGAAATATGTCTTCTACATATATATACATATATGTGTTTGCATGCACACACAAACACACACACACAAAGGTATGTGTGTGTGCACGAGCGTGCAGGCATGCCCACAATAAATATGTGCATGCAACTCTCTCTCCCTCTCAATAGATATAAATGCATAAATATGAATCTGCCTGGTGATGTTCCTTTGTTAATCCATATTAACTCATTGGCTGAATTCTGTATTACCTCAGCTAATTGCACCTTAAGACTCTCCAGCTCAGCTAAGAGTTGATCTTGATTTTCCTTCTGACGCTCCATTTGCTGCATGTGCCCCTGCCTCAGTAACTCAGTTGCCTGCTGGTGCTCCTGGTACTGCCGCACGAGCTCCTGCCGCATGTCCTCCAAGCGCTCCTCGTACAGCAACAGCTGCCTGGATGTTTCTGTGTCGGTGTCCGCGGCCACCACCTCACCGGGGTGCTAAAACAGTGCAACTACTTTAGCATCTTATTTTCAACATTTAAATAAATGTATAATATATATATATATATATATATATATATATATATAAACCATATATATCAAAGAATATATTTTAATAAATTTCAGAAAATGCTTTCATAAATGAAAGCAGCTGGAATGAAAGCATTATTGTGCTACCTGCTTCTTGGACAGTCCAGGCCTAGAATTATTCTCCATTTCAAAAGACAAATTTTTTCCAATAACTCTCAACAGTATTAACTTTCATGCTTTTTATGACTACTTTTTATCTTATTTATTTTAGCTCAGCCCCACCCTATGTTTGTGAAATGCTAACTATATGCTTTGCATCACTTTAATAATTCTTGTGTTCAGCTGATATCCTTTATCACAAGAGACTCAAACTGTTTAAGCACTATTTTTAACCTGTTTTTTGCATAAACACTAAAATATAACCTAGCAAAAAAATCTTTAAACAATTTATTGTCTGCAATATAGCTGGCATCATATTCCCTTCCTCAAGCATAGCACACAGGAAAGAAGGGTAGATAATTTAGGTCTGAAGTTGTAAACCCTTTGAAAGGGAAAAGGAAATATTTAAATTGAATTTTTATCTTTTTTTTTTGGCCTTTTTTTTTAACACTTACTGCCGTTTCTTCTGCTGTAAGACCTTTGTTATTGGAAAAAAGTTCTTCAGAAATCACTGACTTATGTGTTGCTGTCTGTCCTAATATGCAATCAGAGCTGCTATTAGAGTGAAGCTGTTCTCCAAGTGAGTTGATCTCTCCAGACTCTTCACTGAGTTCTTTACAAAGTGATTTCAATCCTTCTTCATTCTTACTGCCTTTTCCAGTTGCTTTCCTAAGAAGGTTGTCAACTTCTTCCTCACTGTGCTGCTTCTTAACTCCAAAATGTGTTCTTTCTGGATGTGCAATCTGCACTGGTGCTTCTTCTTCCGTCTGCCTAGCAATTCCTGACAATTCAGTCTGTTTGGCAAATGCTACACTCATTGACACAATAACCTGAAAAAGTAAGAGAAGTCTGCATTAGTTTCTGCTTCACAGCATCTCCTGTTAATGAAGAAATTTCACAGATAACCATCAACAATAAAAACATAAGTACCAAAAGTTCCCAGAGGAAAAAGGATAAAAGAACAAAGATATCTTGTCAATCTTGAAAATGGTCACATCTTAAAATACAGACACACTGTATTTAGGGTAGTTTAATGAACTACAATGCTGTTTTCTATTACAATAAATTATTTAGCATGGAAATATATATTTTTTTAAGATCCTGTTAGATGATTTCAAAAAGTGCTCGCAAAGAGATTTAAGAGCAGTGGTGCTAAGCTTTCTTTATTTAGCCAAGCATCCTATGCCGAAGTTTGACTGACATGGAATTTTGGGCTGCATAAAGAAAGCAGTGCACAAGAAATTCTAGATTTAGAATACAATGATTTATAGCAAAAGCTACAAAAAGTGTGAAAAAATAGTATAATAAATACATAATTGCTGCACTTGAAAACACCAAACTCTTCCTTTCCAGAAAATGTGAGTTTGTATTTTGAACTTAAACTGATCTTAACTAATGCAACATTTGTTTCCTCATAAGGAAGGGTTTTCTTGGTAGCAGGTAAGAGAATATTTTTTGTATTCTGCAAAAAAGTGGACACTTTTTGCAAATCAGAAAGTAAGTAAATTGACAAACATATATACTCTACCTATAAAATCTTACTTTTAATTTTCATGTTTTAGTCACCAGATCCAAAGAAAAACAATGCATTTTACACAACATATTAAAATGCACAATAAAATATGATGAGAAAATAATATTAAACCATTAAGTGCAAAAGTCTTTTGAACTGACCTGCTGATAAACCTATGGTAGCAAGAAATACACTCTAAGTCTCTGGAGTTTTAAAATAAATTCCAGTCCAGAATATGGTAGCATGTTGTCTATTTCCTTTGAAGTTTTAAACACTACCACTACAACCCATATGAACAGAAATTGAGTTAGAAATAGGACAGATAGCTAAGGAACCCCAAAATGTTACAGAATTTTTTAAAGACTTTCCCATTCAGAGTCATATGAAACTATTCCTTGTAAATCATACAAAAGTTAACATATGCTACAGCAATTGCCTAAATATTTGAAAATGGCAAATAAAAATGACAGATGTTTTAAACATATTTTAAAGTAATGAAATAAAAGTAATACCTTTGCTACTTCTTCTTCTAATCTTTCTTGGTACTGCTTTTGGAGCAATTGAACAACATCCAGATCATTCTGCATTTCCATCTCCCTGTCAAGCTGTAAGAAAAACATGAAATCTCAGATAATGTATTTATGATTTTACTTCATTAGTTTCAAGTTTAAATCCGGCAAGAGGATTTCGGTTTTCTTCATCTCATACAAATCACACAATTTTGCACCACAACACAGAAGAACTGGGTAGAACACTTTGCCTTGTTTCTGCTTCAAAATGAAATGTAAAAGTTGAGTTTGCAGCAACTGTTTTTCCAGCACTATTTGAGATGTCAAATGCAGTGAAACCAGTTCAGGAAGCACAGAATCACAGTACAAAACAACATTACTATTTTGCAAAATGCAGAATTTTTGAGCCAGGTTTCCGGCACTCCTAGGGAAGGAATGCATAGGGCCTTTCCCATTTGCACTTGTTCTCTTAAACTCTTTGGGGTTACTTTTCCAAAATTTCTCCTAAACTGTGCAGCGTGTCTGACAAAAGTCCTCATATTTCACTTAAATTGCTCCTTTCATAACTCATGTTTAAAAAAAAGTCACAATATTTTAAAGATTCCTGAAGAAATCTCAGAATTTGAACACTGATTCTCTCCAACTTTAGTAAGAAGCAGGCAACTGAAATGTCTTGTTTCAGAGATAAAGAAAATAAATTTAAATCCATCAACAATAAAGCAAGTTTTCATGATCATAATTCCCAGATATGTTTTTTTTTTAAAAATTAAATATTTTGCCCCTAAAATGGACTGTCTAATAGTTTAGTACAGTACTAAGATGATAACTACCTTAATCTACTAAGTATTAGTCCATAATTCACTTTAATCTAAGAAGCTAAAGCATATAAATTATATCACTCTTATTTATATTAGCTATCAACTGAGTCACATCATACCTCTAATGCTTTATCTGTTTTTTTCTGATGAAGATTTTCTGTGCACTTTACTTTCCTGAAGACTTCTTTCAACTTTCTTTCTGAATCTGTGGATACACTAAAAAGGTACAAAAAGCAGAGAGGGGAAATAATAATTAAAAAAAAAAAAATCAGTATTTTGCCCATGACTCGGTGAAAATGTGTTAACTGGACCTAAACTTCATCAGAAACTTTATTATTACCTTTCATTCCAGAAAATAATTAATTTCTGTCAACTATATCTACACAAGATGTCTTAAGATGTAAAGGATAATGCCTGGAGTTTTGAGGACTAAATGTGGTCTACGGAGTTGAAGTTTCGAAATTGCTGCTATAAAGCTCATATATATGAAATTACTTTTATACATTATTCCATGTATCAAATCTTCCTCTAGTAACTATAAATGCCACACTACTCAACTTGCAATGTTTCTGTCATTTTCATAACACTCTTAACACCTCTTGAAGGAACAAAACTACAGAAGAGCAATATGTTTATAAAGAATTTCTCCAATTCTGAAGTAGAATTACACAAATGGTTATTTGAAACACTTTTTGAAGGAGTGTGAAGTCATAATCATTAAAAAACTGATTAATACCTTGTGTGGTCAGAGGATACCCCAGCAATCTGAAGCTTATCCTGCAGATGGACAAGCTCTGTAGTGTACCTCTCTTGACTTTCTTTCAGCTGCTGCTGGAAATAGGACCGGAGGCGTTCCAGCTCTTGAGCATGCTGCTCCTCAAGTTGTTTTTTAAGGTTCCCTATCTCCTTTGAACAGTATTCTTGAACTGTAGGATCTGAATATAGGTTATGGGAAGCAGGGGGTGAGAAGGATAGATGGATAGAAAGAAAAAGAAAGAAAAAAGAACAAAAGAAAGAAAGCACAAAACAAAGAAAGAATGGAAGAAAGAACAAACAAAAGTACGAAAGAACAAAAGAATGAAACAACGAAAGAATGAAAGAAAGAAACTCTATTAACTTCTTTACAAATTTTTAGCAGTGATGGACAGAATAATTAATGTAGTTTAAAAAAATTTCTGACATATTGTCAACTACTTTTCTGTAACAAAGAATGACAACCCAATCTTCCATTTTGCAAAATATTATTTGATATGGGTAACAAATTGTTATTGTGGAAAACTAAAAAATACTAAACCAAAAATGTATCACAGAATATACTTCTGAAAGAATTTACTGAATTAAGAAAATCAGAGTATTGTACCGCAAAATCGGAAAAAATCTCTTATGTTCTAGATGTAGTAAGATATAAATCAGTTACAATTAAGTCATTGTCTTTTCTTTCTCTCTGAATATGCATACATTAAAAACAGCATATACATCTTTTTACCCATTAGATTCTGTGAAGGAGTCTGCAAACCTTCCTTTCCTATTTCCATATGGATAGGTTCCTCTTCTTTCCTCCTTTCTGAAGATAGCCTTGGTTCCTTGACCTAAATAATAACCAAGTAAATACAATTAACAACAATTTTTCTGCTAGTAGCACAAAAATATTATATCCAGTGCTGTACTCCCAGTATGAAAGAGGAATGGACATACTGACACGAGACCAGCAGAGAGTAACAAAGGAGATGGGAAGCTTGGAGCATTTGTTATACTAGGAGAGGTGGAAGAGCTGGGCTTGCGTAACCTGAAGAAAGCGAAGTTGCCCACTGGGCTCATGAAGTATCAAAATTCAGCTGGACACAGTCCTTGGCAATCTTTCCTAGCTGACACTGCTTTGCGCGAGGGGCTGGGTTAGATGAACTCCAGAGGTGCCTCCTAACCTCAACCAGTCCACACTTGTGTGACATGGACAGCAGCTTTCTCCATTTTCCCAAATCACTGCTTTGCTCTGCCACTCAACCAGGATACACGCATTTTCAAACAATTCCTCAGTCATCCAGAAGGAATTCAAGCAACAGAGAAAATTCAAATGCTCATATACTCTATGCTATAAAAGTTTACCTGCTTACACTCTGCCATCAGCTGCGTCTGAAGTGCTTTCAACCTGCTGTACTCTTCCATTATCTTCTGGAGAAGTGCATCCATACGTTCTTGCACAGTTAAATTACACAAAGAACCAGGGACTTTAAAAAGAGAAAATTAACATTTTACCATAAATTTTAATGCAAGTGATTTGTTCACAAATTCTGCCCTGAATAATTTTCTGGCAAACATTACAAAATAGTGAAACAAGTGAAGCCCTTCCAGATTTTGAATGCATTTTTATATATACTGATACACATGCATTTTTGTGGTAGGACTGCTAGCTTCTTCTACAAAAGGAAGAAGACAAAGAGAAAAACCCAAAAAACTTTTTTCCACCAATATCCATGAAAATAAAAACAGTGTAAAAAATATCCATAACAAAAAGAAAGTGGTTCAGAATAATGAGGAAATCTCTAGAACAGCTATTTAAGCACATGCATCAGTACTTGAAAAAATAATGGCATAATTGCCAGTCTGAAATACTTTAAATAAGTACTTTTAGCCACCATGATAGTACAAAGTGATTACCTTGAGCTTGATCTCCGGGTACTGGTAATTCTACACTCAGTTTTTCTTTTACAGCAGGTTTACAGAAAACTTCCTGTTCCCTATCAATAGCTTCTACAGCAGCTGAAGAATGTTCATTCTGACTGCTACACAAAACCTATATAGCAAATCAAAGTGAAAAGTAAACAATTTATTATTATTTTATCATTCACAATTCACAAAGAAAACAAGAAAAATAGGAAGAAAGTAGTATTTTGTAAGCATTAACTTCTGTGAAAATGATGTCATAAATGTTCTGTTGAATCCTAAGGATGAAGACAATCTTTAAAACTCCTGATAAAAGAAACACATATGAAAAGACTTTTCAGATAAAGCATAAATGCATATGTTTCCAAATCAGTATTGAATCTGGTACTGCCAAGTATTAAAATCTCGTAGAGAAAAGCCTTCTTTATTAATGTGGAAAGCAACTTTACATTTTAAATATATCATTCTCAAAAGCCGCAATTTTACTCGAAAAAGGAATTCCTTAAAGCAGAAATTTGTATCATTTTAGGGATTACAGCTCATCTTGTTCTTCAAGTGCTGAACAAATCAGACAAACGGGTATGGCATAAAAAAGCCAGTAGTGAACAGAATACCCTATGTTTGTAGGTGCTATGTGGTCAGCAGAACACTGCCATATTCACAATGGGCAGGCAAACAGAAGATTCAGCCATATGATTTCCAAAGATAAGTGATACTTGAAAAGAAACTGCTTGCTCAAAGCACAGTGGGTTCTTTATTTAAAGATTTTGTACTCAAAAAAGCACAAATTCAACTTACAAAAGTAAAACCATAATTTCTCTGACAGCTCAACAAAATGATCATACAAATAGGCAGCATTTTTCACGTGTGAAACAACTCATGCCAGACACTTTCATTTAGCTGCTACTTCCTGTGAGCCATCATGGAGTCCTCCTTAATCTCTCCTATGGTGGACCTCAAGTTAAAACCCTGCTATTCACTTTCCCAAAGAGATATGGAAAAAAGTCCAGCAATGAAGGAAAAAAAAAAAATCCAAACCACAAACTCCATCCATTTGAAGTATTTTAGATTTAAAAACTTACAGTAAGTGTCAGAAACAGCTTAATTTATCTACAAATAAGTCTATTATGTAACTCAATTGACAGTCAAAAAGTACCCATAAGGGCCATCAATTACTATTACTCTAGAAAAAAAGATATGCCAAAATATTATTATAGGTCGCTGATATTGGAATGAAGACTAAATATAAGCTTCAATGTTTGACTATAATAGTTATCTACTAAAAACAATACAGACTTTTAGATTGACACTTTAAAGTCCTTGAAAGATAAGCTGCAGCTAAGAAAGAAATTACTGTCTTACTGCAGATATGAGAGGTGATGTCCTGCACATCAAGATGTTTTTGAGTGACACCAGACTCTTGAATCAAAAACATATATCCGGAAACAAAGAGAAAGGAAAAAAGTACTTCCAAACCACTAGAGATGAGATCAACATTATCTAAAAGATTAGGACTATGTGTAAGAGAAAAGACTTGTCTGGACAAGGACATAAGTTTGAGGAAAAAAAAATACAAAACCATTTGCAATACTATTTTGGAAGCTCAGGTTTAGCAGGCTCTATTTTGAGATCAATGCAAAGAGAAAAGCTGCAAAGGAAACCTGCAAAAATAATGTAGAAAAAGATGATGACTCACTAACCATCATTTTTTGTTTTCCAAATTTTCATTTTGAAAAAGGCTTTTTGTTAAGTCTTACCTGAGCCAGCCTGGAACATTCCTCAGTGACAGCTTCATTCAGTTTTTCTATGAGTCTTTGTGTAGATTTCCCTTCATCATCTACAAATACAAATTATTCATATTATTTTTAAACACTAGATGCACAACATCTTTTCAAAGGTCTATTTCCTGCCTCAGCAAGGCTGCCTTCTCAGCTTGAGGAAGGACGCTTTTTTTGTTCCCCTCTTTATTGTTACAACACATTGACAGTTTCAATTATCACAGTTGAGCTGCACATTCTTATCTCTTGATAAGAAATGCCTTTGTGTATTAGTGACCTCCAGAAAGATACAAGCATACAGATACCTAGTGGAGGGAGAAGAACTTGTGCAAAAAAAATTAAACAAGGACAAAACATGGTATACAGAAAACCTGAGACAGAAAACCGTCATGATAACATAAAACCTCACTGAAGCAAAAAGTAGTACCAAAGTTTACTTAAAGTGTGCAGGGAGTCAACGCAGCAATGCAAAGAAAAGACAAAAGAACATTTCCAAAAATACTTTGCTGGTGAATTTGCTTATTATTTTACCTTACAGGTGAATCTACTATATTGTTCTTTACAATTAATTGAGCTAATATAAACAGCAAACAATGAGTTGTAGTACTTTTGATTCCTTATTTTTATATACTTTTTTTTTTCCAATTTAACTCAGTAATAGACTGCATGTGCTGGGTAAACAATTTGTTGAAGAAAAATACTTCAAAATATGATATAAAAATAATTGGAAATCTAGATGCACAAACTTTTGTGCTTGTTTGGTTGGGGTTTTTTAAGACAGCTTTTCATATAGAGCTTCATTCTCATAATTTTGGTCAAGTTACCTGCTTGTTGAAATTTCAGGGTCTGGAGCTCCAGCTGATGCATTCTTTTAAGATCAGTCATCTCTTGTATATGATTATGAACAAGTTCCTCTTTAAGACTGCTAAGTGCACTCTCTTTTTCTGCCTTCAAGGACTCACAAACCTGGTCTACATGAGCTGAATAAACCAGTGATAGACAAATCCGCTGTGCTTCCATTTGCAGTTGTAAATCAGTCTTTGAATATAAAGACACAATTTAAAAGAGTGAGAAACAAGAAAATAGAAAGACCCATCCTTGGAAATTTCTGAGATTAATAAACTGTTGAATGGAATGCTGCATATACAGTATGCATAACATAAATTTAAATACACATAGTTTGGAAAGTTGAGTTTTAACAAAATAGCAAGACACTTCTTCAGCTTAAAATAAAAATCAAATTAAAATCAATAATACACTTTAACTCCTGTTTTGCAGCAATAAAATCCCAATGAATTCTAACCCAGTGAAGCAAAAGCAATATCATTATTAACAGAGTAATTAGGAAAGTGTACTCTAAACACAGAGAGAGATTGTATTATTAGCAGACATTAAAAACATTAATTTTCAAGGCTTGTAGCTCCAGTCTGCACTTTGGGGATCTCATTGCTAAATAAAAAAGATGTTTGGGATATGCCAACAGGGACCTACTTAGAGCTGAAGTTTGAAAAGGTTTTTAGACACCTCTGGACCACAATGACTTTTAATTGTGTGTCAGGAAATTGTAAGACCCTTATCACAGCCTTATAAAAAACAAACCAACCAATCAAACAAAAAACCCTAAACCAAACCATCACAAAGCTAAAGCTCTTTTTGTAATCTCACAACTGTTTCCAATGTGTCTTTGATTGTGATTTTATTTCTTAGGAAATAAATGAACTACAATGCAATATTAGGCAGTTGGTAGTATTAGTTCACTGTTAGGCTGACTTTCATAAAACAAAAAAGAAGTTTAAAAAGAGTAGAAGTCTGCTTAACATCCATTTCCACAGAAAACTTAGTTGCATACAACTTGCAGCATGCTATTGAACTTTACCAGTGTACATAGATTTAAGTTTATATCTAGATTTATGATTCCACCACCTAATCAAATACTTAGGTATTTATATTGACAAATAAGAATCCTTTCATTAATTGTTACCTACAATTAATTAACAATACGGAGAAGTGCCAAGCAAAACTGTGCCAACAAAACTTAAGAAAATAGAATCATATTACATGCATTCTCATTATCACATCCAGATACACTTCTTAAAACAAAATAATTGATAATGCAATTTAGATATTTCACAAGTTTGATATTTAAAAAGTTTGGTCAAAGATGACAGATGAAGTTTCATTAGTCTTTATATTGTTTGAATGAGTACTTAGAGAACTGAAAAACTAGTCACAGAATAAAAACTTATGTCCAAAATAAGTTTTTCCCTTAAGAAAGTGAAATACTGCATCAAAATATTAGGTGCTCTGGTAGTCTTCTTACATTTTTGTTGTTGCTGTTGACTTAATTAAACTCAAGGGAAGAGTTTCTTTTTCATTCAAAAAGCATCCTCATACACATTGACTGTGCTTATAATTCTGGTCATTCATGTAACCCCTTTCAACCACTGGCCACAAGCCTTTCAACCACTGACACACACCTACACTTCAAGGCAGCCAATTGGAAAAAATAGGATGCAAATTTTCAAGTGTAAGCTCCTACTGATTTTCATAGTTAAAGTATTTTCTATACAGTTTTACAACACATACCTGTTCTGATTTTAAGGCATCCACTTGCTGCTGAAGGTTATTTTCACTCTGTGTAATGGCTGGTAATGATGTTTCCTCTGTCAGCCTGTCTGGCATCCCATGCAAATGTTCCACAACAGACTGCTGTTCTGGTTTCAGCACTTGCTGGACCTTCTTCCTTTTTATTACCTCATGGCTGCAGTCTTTACCAGAACTTAGATTATCTCTTGAATTTATTCCTTCATCAGCTTTACTCTTTGAACCAGAGGATTTATTCCTACGTTCAGATGCTGGAGTAGCAGTCTTTAAAGATTTTCCTTTAGAGCATTTTTTCTTAGAGTCATTACTACTACTAGTTCTTCTCTGAACATGACTAATTGTGACTTCTAGTTCTTTACACTTTACTAGAATTTGCTCTTTCTCATCTTTTAAGGATTTGACTTTTTCATTTAAATGGCAGATTTCACTATCCTTTGACTTTAACTGTTCAGAGAGATCGGAAAGTCTCAGGGATAATTCCACTTTCTCACGCTGAGTAACTTGGAGCTTTTCCATAAGTTCTGTTGAATCTTTCTCAACAACTTCTCCAGCCACAAATATGTCTTCCCTGGACACCTTTATTTCTTTACTCCCTTCAAAACCAGAAGGTCTAGTTTTAAATAATACTGGTCTATTGCTTTGTAAGTGGCAGATTTTTTCATTCAAAGCTTGGAGTTTGTTTCTGTATTCAGCTTCTTGCTTTTTCTTGTCCTCTTCTAACTCAGCTTTTGCCTTCAGAAGACTGGTACATTCTTTCTGTAGTTCCTTATAGCTAGCTTCAAGTTTTTTCTCAGTCAATGAAAAGGCACTCTTCTGCCTTTTAGTATCCTCTTGGAGGATACTGTTTTGGTTTTTAAGTTGCTCATTTTCAGTAATCAGCTTTTCTATTCTTTTTTGCAAGTCCAAAATTTCTGTCTTAGAGCTAACACTACTGTTACAAACTATGTTTTCTTCAGAGCATACCAACATATTTTTTAATTTCTCTTCCAGAGTTTCATTTTCCCCTTTAAGAACATTATTTTGTGTTTCTAGTTCTGAACATTTTTTTTTAAGGGTATCTTCTCTCTCCCTCATTTGTTCCTGCATCAACTCAGTTTTAAGCTGCAGCTCTTGTATTTCTTGTTCAAGGGTACCCTTCTCTTTTTCCTCTTGCCTAAGCACTTCAATCTCCTTCTCCAGTTCATGGATTTGACGTGTCATTTCTTCAGATTTAGAATTTACAATAGATTGCTGCAAGTCTTTCAGGTTTGTAATCTCCAAAATCAACTGATTTTGCTTAGTGATTAAGTTGTCCTTTTCATATTGCATGGCTTCTATCTTTTGACTCATTTCATTTTGTACTTCATCTAACTGCTGCTTATGGTACACATTCAAGTTGTGTTTAAGGCTTTCCACGTTCACCATGTGCTCTTTTTCTAAGTCTTCTTTAAGCCTGGAAAGTTCCTCTTCATGACTAAACAGAAGATTTGTCCTCAGTCTCTCTAACTCTGCTTCTTGAGATTCTGCCATCCTGTCCAAAACTGCATCCTTCTCCCTTTCTAGCATTTCAAGTTTTATTTTGTAATTTGTAATTTCTGCCTCATGTTTTAATTCCAAATCCTTCCTAAATTCAGAGGCAGAAGCCAGCTGAGTTTTTAAATCTTCAATCACAAACTGGTATTTTTCAGCTTCATTTAATCTACCTTCCATATCCGCTATAGTTTGCTTGGCCCTTTGAACCTGCTCTCTTGAAAAATTCAGTTCTTGAAGAAGATCTTCAATTCTAGTTTGTTGAAGAGATTTCTCTGTTGCAATAACTTCCATCTGTTGTGACAACTCTTGCTTTATTTTTTCCCTTTCCTTATCAGCATCCTGCAATTTCACATTCAATTCATTAATTTTAATATTCATTAAATGCATTTGATCTTTATTAGCATTCTCATGAAAACACAGACTTGAAGTTTGCTCCAATTCTACTTTTTGTTGCAAAAGACGCTGTTCTATTTCCACTGCATGCTGCTTCATTAATTCTTGCTTCATTTGTACAATCTGCTGGCCGTGCATTTCATCTAATTCAGCCTGAAGTTGTGCCAGTCTCCTTTGTGTTTCCAATTCCATTTTTTGCACAATGTCAGCTTCAGACTGACTGTCTTTATAACATCGTTTCTGCAGTTCTTCCACAGTTCCCATTAATTGTTTTATTTCATCAGAACATTGTCTTTCCTTCTGTTTGTAGGCGGTAAGTTCAACTTTCATATTACTTATCTGCTGGTTCCTTAGGGAAATCTCTTCTTTCAATTCTTCAAGTAATTTGCTGACATCTGATAGTTTTTCCTTTAGCTGAAATGAATTTTTTTCCTCTTCTCCAAGTTTTGCTTCCAGCTCTTCAACTAATGCTTCCTTTTCTTGTAATTTACTCAAATCTTCCCCCTCTTTTTTCTGTTTTTCCTTAAAACAAAAGAGGAAAACTATGTTCTTATTTTTAGCTAATTATCTGAACATGTAGGAACAGTTACAGACTTATCCATTTCGTCTTTCTTAGAAGGCTAGAGAGGCTATGTTAGTTATAAAACATAAATATAAATTATTTGTTGACCTCATTTGGAACTTTCTGTACCTTTGGAATACTAAGAACCTGTACCCTACCAATGTCATTATGCCCCTCCCCTATTCTTTCCAACCACCAGTGTCTCTATCACTTTTAGTAATATTTGCTTTTTTTAGGTGGTTTTAAAATGTTTTCCCATGAAAGATAATTTAAAAGGTACACAAAGGAAAAAATTCATTTGTTGCTTAAGGCAGAGAAGAATGTTCAAGCAGATAATGAAATTTTTTTTCTACAATAATGTCCTCTATTGAAGGCGTTTTAACACATGAAACATAGTTTCATAATTTGCTCTAAATATTTCCACAACTTTAATAAAAATAATACATAATACCGACATAAAAGTTTCAGTTTGAAATTATATACATATTATGTGTTTGTTAACAGAAACAGTATCAAAAACTTAAAATAGCTGTTTGCATTCTATGCAGCAAAGTCATTACTTGTGCTTTGGCTTTTTTATTTCAAAGGAATTACAAAATCCTAAAAAGTGTTTAGGAAAAGAGATCTTTAGAGTACGGAACATACCATTTCATATATCATTATTTTCTCTTGGAGATGTGTAATCTGCTCTTCAAATTCTTCTTTCTTTCTTTGATAATTCTTAAGCAGACTTTCTTGCTCTTCTAGCTGTTGCTGATGTGAAAGTATCTGTTGCTTGGCTTGCAGTAGATCAGCAGCTGTGCAACTATGGCTGCTGTTCCTTAGGGCTTCACTTGCCTGCAACTTGAATTTTAAAGAAATAAAACCTAAAATATATCAAGTTTTTTCAGAAAACACTTGTGCTACATACAGAAATAGTGATATTTACTTTCTTCTTCAACATTACAAATCAAAGATTTCTAAGTTCTTTTGGGGGAAGTCAAACATCCTTATTCATTTGGGATGGCCAACCAATAAAAAGGTATTTCATATTAATTAAATATTCATGGTGAGTTAACATAGGACAGCAGTGTCTCAGATACATCAGTATGCAGTAAAACTAACTAGTTGCAGCTATGGAGCCCATAATCAGATTTTTAATAATAAAATCTCAGGCTTCAGAATATAAACCACTTGAAGCTCAAAATAAGCTATATAATGTACTTTAACAGCATGAAATACTACAAGATTCAACTGCAACACTGTAAGGTATAGTCTGTGTGCCTGTGGCATCTCAATCACCACACTTTTTAGAAGAAATGTCTTTCTGAAGCTTCACTTCATTATTTAAACTACCTTTTAATAACACCATAAAGGAAGCTTTTATTAAAAAAATATAAGGACTGGAGTGTGAAGCTGCGGCCCATGGAAGTTGATGGTTGGATATTTTGGTTTCAAAAGGAACATTGTGCCCAAAGCTCTGAGAATCAATTACCCACATTTTTTTCCCCAGGCTAACTGCCACAGTTCAGTATTTATCAGAAGCTATTACCACATAATAGGAAAGAAAACAGACTAATATTTATAATTTTACAGCTAATTATTCCATATTGTGACAACAACTGTAGGACCAGGAAAATGACTGCTGATCTGTGCTAAGAGGCTGATTCTTGAAAAATGTACAAAAAAATTTTCTGCAGGAAGTAGCTATTTATGGAGCCTTCAAAGTGACAATTATTGTCAAACCTAAATAAATGTTGGTTGCTGTATAACTTACATGCTGAAACTGAATTTGCAGTTTCTGACTTTGCTCAGTAAGCTCCAAGAACTCCCTCATGGTTTCATCCTTTTCCTTCCGTGCCTGCTGTAAGTTAGTAGTGAGCTGAGTGATAATGTCATCTCTTTTTTTGATAGCAGCTTCAAATTCTTGCAGCTGTAAAAGATAAAATTTAAATATTAATGCACATGAAAACCATGGTCAAAAATACTAGCTCATTTTAGTTAAGTAGAAATAAATCATCCCTAATCTCTCTGTTTAAAAGGTGTCTCATTAGTATAGTTTTTGTATTTTCACAAGCTCTATTTGTAAAAATTTCAGGAAGAGGGTTTTTTCCCCCTCATTGAACAATACATGATCTCTCCATGAAATATAGTTAACAAATAACAAAATCTGAACTTTTAAGAAGACTAATTAGTTAAATATATAACTTGCTTTTAAAATAAAAAGTGTGGCCACATAAACAAACCATAATAAAGGAAACCAGAATATCTACTAATAGTGTTTCAGCAGTTTTGTACAACTTCTCATGTTCACACTTTTCCCACAATAAATGCAAGTTATATCATCTCTCACTTGAAGTGCAACAAACAGCATTCATTGTACTAAAGCAGGTAATAATAGACACCATGCAGTATCCTACACTGTGAACCCAAGAAAGTAATTCATAACTACACAAGAAAATCAGTTCAAGCTGCAAAATGGATACAGCATATTTAATGATGAATCTCTTGCAATTTGTAATAATGAAGAAATGATAAGACAAAAAAATTCTTTGACAACTGTTTTCATTTTTTGTAGGATTACACTCAAGCAGTCAGAAATTCTACAATATTGATTGGCAATATTTTTGTGCGCATTTATATAATTATGTATCAGTATAAAGTTTCTTTCTCAATTTGAACTCACTTAAGGCTAGTGGAAGCCTCCTCTCTACATACTGCAAATTTCTTAAACCATTAGTAATCCTCTGTAACTGCTTTGTTTACAATGTTCCCCAAAAAAACCCTTCACTGAGTTATATGCTCAATCTTTGCTGTTAACATGGTAATGCTTCCAGGTAAAGTTATTTTTAGAACATTGGAGTCAAATCCTACTTTAAAAGCACAGGCATAATTAAAATACTAAATGTTTGTTATAGTAGAGAAAATTAGGAACAAATCAGGAACTTAAGTATGCTACACCTTTGTTTTTGCAGCTGTTCAATGAAATTGAATACGTAAATATGTCAGTTCCAAAGCACATCATGTTATATAATTTCCAACTTTTTAAATTCAATCTTTGTTCTTGACAAAGAGGCAGAACTAAAGCACACAACTATCTTCCCCACTCCTCTTTTACAATTCTTTTGTTTCTTCTGAAAAATAAATCATATGCATTTCTCAATTGAGATACTATGCATTGTACCACTATGAACAAAAGTACACTGCAACAATTAAAATATTATTGTACCACAGCCCCAAACCTGAAAACACTCAATTTTGTTTTAGTAAATTTTTATTTTATTTTAAAAATTGTAATTATGGTAATTTTTTAAATGCAAACATTTTCACTTTCTACTCTTCCAGGAAAAATGAACAGTAGTTACAATCATTAGAAATACTTATTTTCTTTATTATGCTATGATTATGACTATTATGTTTAGCACAACAGATACAAGACACAGTAATTAAAATTCAACATCAGACAAGGAAATAATAAACCACCTCTTCTGGGGCAACCACTTAACTGGTGCTATGATGGATAAAAGGACATCTATTATCACAGATAAAATAATAATAATAATAATAATAATAATAATAATAATAATAATAATAATACAATGGCAAAAGTAACTGAATATTAGATTTTAAAAAAATTTATAGTACTTTGCAAAAATAAAAGCAAAATACAGTGACGTGACCTGAATCCAAATTAGGAGAGAGACAAATAAGACATAAAGCACAACAAAGCACTGACTTGAGTGCACTGCACCACTGGCTTAAACTGGAATTATATTCTTTACTTTAAAACTTAAGTTTATATTCCAATGGTATTTTTAAAGTAAGAAATTATTTCCTATAAAGCCGAATTATTAGGTGTTTTAAATTAAAACATTCTGACACTGTTGGTTATGTATTTCACACTGTGAAGTACAAATACAAATACATTTTTGGTTCAGTTATATTATTCCTTAGGGAGTAAAACCTGAGTTTTTTTTGATCTTGGAGGAGCAGGAAGACATTAAAGTCTTTGCATAAGTAGAGAAGAATTAGGGCTTTTCTTGAAGAAAATTGTCTTTCCATTCCTAATTTGAAGCATCTCACTGCAAAGACAATTCGAATTTTAGTCACAAAATACAGAGAAAAAGGACACACAATGGAAATGCCATTCAAAGTAATAAAACACATGGCATATGATTGAAAGAAATTACGTGTAATTAATTCTGTATCACACACTGAGTGCATTCTGAACAGCTACCATTGGTGTGAACTCTTTCCAGTGAGGCTCTGCATTTTTGCATGTAACCAAATAGCAAGTAGAAAGCAACATAAGGTAATTATACCTGTTGCAATCCTTCTGTACCATAGGCTGCCCTCATTTCTTCTATCTCTCTGCTTAATTCTTCAATCTCTTGTTGTTTCCCAGTCAATTGATTCTCCATCACCTCTAGCTGTGTGTGTGAGTGCTGCATCCCATGCTCTGAATGAATGTCTCCAACTCCAAATTCTTCTTCCTAAATCAATCCAAGTTCCTTTACATGCCAATTTTTATGTTTTATCACAGTAAATAAAGTCAAGCATCAAATTCTGTACCAAATGCCACTTTAGAACATTAAAATACAATACAGCATCAAAGATGTTATTGCCACGGCAACCTCCTTTGTTAGTGTAAGTCACACCTCAAAAGCACTGACACAAAACATTTCTGTGAGTTGTGCTCTATAACCTTAGCCTTAACAGATGGACTAAATTGGTTTGCATTTCAAGTTTAAGGATACACTATATTAATATAACAAACAATGCAGAAGTGGAGCACAGCATGCAAAATAAAGCATTAGTCAACAACACAGTGTTTGTTCAAAACGAACTGAGGTGTTTAGTATTCTCCATTAGTATTCTGATTCAATTTGCAATACTGTACCCTGATTAAGTCTGCAGGTATAGCTGTTCTTGTCACAAAACTGCAACCATTTACCTGTATAAAGACAATTTCTAAATACATTATTTTAAATAATGCTTGATTTCTATTTCCCACTTACTTGAATCTTATGTGGCAATATACAGGAATTGTTATACTACAAAAATTTATTTAATTTGAAATACAAAATAGCTTTCTATATAGCAAATTGCATTAAAGTAAGCATAGATAACAGGTAAAATGCCCAAAATTGCAGAAATAAACACTATGGTCTAAAATGAAAACCTTATAACCAATCAACATCTAGAGAAAACAAAGGAATTCAGATTTAAAGGTCAACGCAAAGCTTTATCTCTTAAATCATTAAAATACAGCACTGTTGCATTTTAAATTATATATTTAATATTTTTATATATTACAAAACATAGTAATGCTTTCTCAAAGATTTTTATACACCACAAGATTTAGTCTTTCTGAAAGTCACCTATCTCTTGATAAGGGATGAAAGGCAGTATCATAGACTTTCACTGTCAATTTGAAGAAATTTCATTAAATTGAAAAAGAACAGAAATGATACATTTGACATAAGACATTTGAAAATAAATAAATCCTCTTTCACTCACCTAACACTGCAAGCGCTTTCAGCTTCTGTGAGAATTTTGACTCTACTGACTGTACAAACCAAAACCAGCAAATCTCCAAAAGGCAAGCACAAGCCAAAGTAGTAGTTGCAGGTTAAAAAAAATCCAAATGAAAAGAACAGGCTGGGTACACATGATTAATGATCAAACAGACAGGCAGGCTTTTAAAACAGCAGAGCAATGTTCAAAAATGAGAAAGCAAGAACTGCTGCATTTCTCCTCAGAGCTCATTATTACATCAGAGTCTGAAACAAAAATAATGGCACTAAACATAGAAAGTCATCATAGTATTTCAGACCCAAATACTATGTTTAAATCAAAAAAAGAAGCTGTACTGCTCAGACGTCTGCCATAGCCTAGATCAGGACTGACTTACAAATAACTATTACGCCTCAGCAAATCAATAAGTGCACTGTTCTAAATGGGATCAATACAGTCATTGAATTTGTATTAGACGAATGAATAAATCTGCATTAGAGAATTTGCAGAGCTGACAGCGTGCCCTTTCAATTTCTGATGTTCTCAGTAAAAATAAGACACCGTGGAGATTACTACCTTAGTTTAGAAGGAATAAAAAAATTCCAGCAAACAGCAGTCCAGGCTACTCATAGAGGCACTGTGCATCATCTGTGTATTGCCAGATGATTGTTCTACGTTCAGACACACAAATGTCTACACAGTGCCTGGCACCAACATCTTTATTCAGATTTTGGCACATGTCCCAGATTAACAACACTAGTAGTTTAATAGAAGCTGCTATTAAATCCTTCCCTTCCCCTTTGTAGCTCCCATTTTCCTTAGGCTTAATTGATAAAGATGCAGTGAACAACCACTGTATTCTACCACAGTGGATACACTTCTCTGCCCATGAATCATGGCTATAACAAGAACTAACAGGAAAGGCACAAAAGTTTCCTCTCATTAGCTGTCAGACTACTCAGCAGCTGAAAATTCTACAAAAGACCTTAACTTAGAGAAGAGATTTTGCTACACACATTCAAATCAACTGTGTGGAACATCATAAATCCTGCTCCATTTCATGGGAGTGTAACTTCGACAACACGCAAGTGATGTACACAGTAACATGGGAGTCCACACTTTTCTCATCTGATACCTTCTTTCAAATGTCTTCTGGCAAAGTGCAAGTGGAAACACGACAAGGCAACAAACTGCACTGCAATCTGTGAAAAAACCCAGCTAGACAGCCACAGCAGGGTACTGTGTTGAGGGAAACCTTGGGAGCAGCCTGGCAACCCCTAACATGACAAATTCTGCTGTTTAAGAGCAGACAAACAGTTGGTAGTAAGTTACCAACTTCAAAATATCTTAATTTAAAACAAATTTTCCACTCATCTGAAGTATATGAATTCAGTAGTTCAGATGCCAACTTGAGGGTCAGTAGATGGGTAAACAAGGCCTGCAGGACTCCTGTCCTGACTTACGGTCCCAGTGATTTACCCATTTAGAGGTCTTGTGCAAGTCTATAAATGCTCTTCATGTAGATTCTTATAATTTCTTCTTTAAAAGCTTTGCAGTTCACCTTTAAAACTGAAACATTCTTATGCCTTAATTACTTATGATGTGTTTAGTTACATACCCCAGGAAACAATTAAACATTGAAAGAATCAAATCACATACCACTTTAACATAATGGAACAAAGAAGTAACAAGAGCTCTGGATAAAATTGCATGAGCAAATAATCACAAAAAAAGAATAGATTAATTTTTACAATACATTACTCAGCAGTCACAGTTTTGGTGAACAAACATTATGAAACAAATGAAGGTTATAGAAGTCTCAAAGGACATTATGTCTGACTGTTCTTCGTTCCTTGCATTTTCAAAATAATTCACAGAAAAATTATTTAGTACTATAAAGTAAAATATAATCTGTAGTCTCATGGCTAAAAATAAAGACTTCATTTCTATTGCATCAGTTAACACATATGCTGAAGGCAAATGAAAGAATTTTCTTTCTGAGAAAAAAGGAAAACCAACTTCCACTACTGGATTAAAGGAGTGATTCATGACAAATGCCACCAGAGGTCAGGATTACATTCATGATATCACTGTACCCTATATCAAGTTCCTTACACCTTGAAAGACCAGAAATTGTATCTCAAAAGTAGCAGTAATAATATATAATGTATAATGTTGTAACTACTTACAACATTAATACTATTACTACCGAGATTTCACTCTATGAAAATAAATTTATGCTCAGCATAAAACAATACATACTGCATAAAAGACTTGTTTGATCTGGGAGAAGAAACATACAGAAGTATCTGGAACATATTAAGAATTTAACCTCATGTTTTCTTTCCCCCTCCACCTTTTCTTGTACATTTTGGACACCTGATTCCTTACTAAAAATTAATATTTAGACCTTGATCATGGCTTGTCAATGTTCTTAGCCTCTCCTGAATCTTCTAGTTATGTCACAACTGACTATATGAAACTTAGCTAAAATTAGCAACTAGTTACCTTGGGAAAATTAATTTCAGCGTATTTTGGGGGTTTTGCAGGGGAGGGTTTATACTCCATAAGCAAAAGCCATTTTCAGATTGTGATGAAAATAGTTGCAATCCTGTAACTAAGCTTAATAACTTCTGAAGGAGAACCATTGATGACTTTTTAAAACATCATGGCTTAATACATTTTTCTATATAGTAACAGAACAGCAACTAGTTTCTTTATGCAGTAGTTAAGGTTGAGCTATAAATTTCATCAAAATTTATAAAAACAAACAACTTTCTAGACTTCATATTAACCATCTTTTCAGAGATATACTTTGAATTTTGGAAATAGAACCAAGAAGAGAAAAAAAAAAATCAGGTGAACAGATTTTCAGTTATACCATAAAACTTGAGGCATACTGAAAATTTATGGGGGCAACTTTACCTTACATAGTTATAAAATCCTTCAAAATTCCAACTGTTAGGCAAACCCTAACTTCCCTTAGTTCCGAGTTCGAACTATAACCTTAAATAGCTAACCACCACTATAATTTAAGACTGTGCAGGTAGGCCTCATTGTTGCTTACATTGAGGAATTTGTCCCGAAAGACAAGCAGGTCATACAAAGGATTTACCAGTCTTCAATCGGCTTCTACCTTGACAGTGTAAGTATCAGAAAGGTGGCTGAGCAATCTGAGCAAAAGACTGTACTTACAATCTATTTCCTTCAATACAAGAATCATTCCATAAACATACCTCCAGTTTTGTGAGATAACTGTATTGCCTTATAATGTTATATCTGGTAAATCTCCTAAAGGGGGAAATACCTTATCACTTAGTTTTATCAATTCCTCAAGAGAAGGGGCTGAAGAATTAACACCATCTGATTTAATTTATCAATGACAACAAAACAAACTATTTACGATCTATTTGAATTTGAAGCATGACAACCACAATTCAAGTTAATTTCTGGCAAAACCACTAAAAATAATACAGATGTTCTGATCTATAAGGAAAAAGATGGATTAACAGGCCTATGTCTCTTCAAATATGGGTTTTCTTAGCATTCTGGAAAGGAAATTATGTATTTGAAAAAAAACCCCATAAGCTCAATATTTTCTATATCTGCATAATTAGGCTGCTACAGACAAAATTTAATTTATTTTCACCTTCAACTGAAAAGGTTTCAGATTATTTTATTTACAATGTGTCCATGAATGGAAGCAGAGATTTTAATAATTAAAGTAACATTACAGCTGATATGAAACATATTAAAAAATAAGCTCCTAAAGTATCTGCATTCCTAAACGTGATGTCCCTCCATTTCAGATACCAACTAATTGTAATGAACTGGAATTAAAAAGAGTTTATTAGAAAACATGGCAAATGTGACCACTTGAGCTTGCACTTCACCAGAGTCAGTATCATGCTGCTATTAATGAGTTTTGTGTTGCCTATTGATGTCTTAGAAAATAACTCTCAGCAAGGTAAAAAGTCTTTTTGCAGGAATAAGAACTGCCTAGTAATGCACATGCCACTGCATTTTTTAGGAAATCTGTTATTTTTTAAGGAATATTCAGATATTCCTATTCTTCCTATTCTTATTTTTCCTATTCAGCAACTCTATCCTTCTATGTCTTCAATATCTGAAAATTTGCTTCCTAATATCCTCTGCAGGTTATCTATGGAAATCTTTGAAGAATGAAGTGTTTAGATGTGAAACTTCATGTTAAAATGAGTTTTAAATTCAACTGAAACTGAAGCCCCAAGAATAAAATCAGAACACATCCACATTACCATGAGGCATTATACCTGATGTTTTCTGTATCTTGTTGCCCTGTGCAAAGACATTCATCTTTTGCTATCAGTCTCCAGCACTGCTTCCTGTCGCCCCATAAATGATCAGAATTTCATCCATATACGTAGTATGTTTCACTGTATGTCAAAATGCATCCGTACCAATGACATTGTCAACTATTTTCAATGGTTCATTCTTCACATACTGCAAATTCCATTTAAAAGTAATCACATACCATGGTGATACATATTCTAAAAAGGTGCACTATGGTCATGGCAGCTCTTCAAAAGTATGTCTGCTACAGTCTTCATAGCAAACAGCAATGAAGTTATTTGAATGAGATAAATTTAAACTTCATCCCCTCTTACTTGTTGCCAAGCTTAAGATTCTGGGTGTGTTTGTTCGAAACTGTTAACACAGAGAACTGCAAAATAAAACCCAGACTGTCCCTACACAAAGTGAGTGTTTGAGAAATGAAAAATCAGATTTTCAAACTAAAACCAATTCCTATTGTTTTCAGATGTTCCACAGCTTTTTCTTGCTGGCATGTTCTTGACCAACATTTATGCATGAGGTAGTTTACTCCTTACAAACAGAACTGTTTTATCTAACAGAACCCAAGTTCCACACACACAACTACCCTTCCATGTGACAGAGATGAGCTGTAGATGCCAATGTGTGGGCTGACTCTGACTAGCAGCTAAGCCCCCACTGCAGTCACTCATTCCCCCACCAGCATGGTAGAAGAGAGAACTGGAAGGGCAAAAGCAACTGGAATTCATGGGCTAAGACACAGTTAGCCTAATAAGTGAAAGAAAACCAACCATCCAAACAACAAGCGAGGCACAGGCGATCACTCGTCATCTCCCATCAGCAGACTGACACCCAGCCAGTCACTGAGGCTGCTTTGAAACTCATTAAAATGTAATTGACTTGTTAAATAGTCTCTCACAGAAAATTAGCAGAGATTATGCACAGCCAATACTCCCACGGCAATACAAAGCATTAATACGACCTTAAGGATGACATTGCTACAACAGTTTATGTATATACTGCATTATTTATTACAGTAGCCATCTCATGATGGAGTTGACATAATGCTTGCTTTAACATTGGTACATTGATCATACCAGTAATAACATGCAACAGATTTGTCCATAATATAACATCTGCTCTTTCTTTCCTTCTCCTTTTGAAAAACTATGCACAGCATTGCAGCAAACATGTAACAGAAAAGGTTGAAAGAAAAGCTAGGAAAAGCATTACTTCAGTCTTACCTCGGAACTGTAATCTTCTACTGTGGTGGAAATTTCACTTTCCGGCTAAAATAAAATATTAAAAAATTTACAATTATGGCACTCTAAAATACTAAACAAGACATTTTCCATTTTACAGTATTTGAAAACACCAAGATGTACGTGAATTTGATAAGAGTGTATGTACAGCAATGGCCACCTTCACTTTCTGGAAATCCCAGCTTTAATAAAATAATTTTGCTGTTGAACTATGATCACAGAAACACTCTAATTACTTGACAAAATCATCCCACACCTACAGATGCAAAACAATATTTTGAAAATTTAACTTAATTTTCAGGGATTTATTTTTGTTTTTTTAAAAAGAACTAAGCAGTACCATGAAAAGAATTTGTCTCTGCTATATCAGTTTTATCTAATTAGGAACTTTCCTGGCTTAAGAACACAATCTTGTATAGAACATTATTTTCATACATGCAAAACTTTTGATGTTGACTAGAATTTTAAAACAAATAATCATCCTTCAGCTTCCATGGAAACCAAGGGAAAATAAATGGACAAAGACTCAAATCTTGTAATCTAATGAAGTAGGGGAATTAAGGGAACAAAGCCTTAACAAACTGAGCATAAATGTGCCATAGCAGATGCCTGAATGAAACAGCGTTATCTTGATGAACTACATAAACTGTATCAAGTTTGAGAATCAAAATGTTTATGGGAAAAGGTGCAAATTATGTACATAAGGTGCACTATCATGGAGTAAGTGCACTTGAAAGAAAAACTTGAAAACTTGAGAAGCGTCACCATGAGTTAGAACTACTTTGGCAAAACTGACATGCACATAATAGAGCTTGTCCAAAATTCACTTAACACATTTGCTAGATTCACAGTAAATGTCTCAATTTTATATTGAGTTCTATGAGGCTAACTTTCAAAGGAACATGGTACATTTTGCATCAGTAGATACAGGTGAAACTTGGAATGTAAACTGTGTTCTGTTTTGTTTTTGTTTTTTTTAAAGTAATCTACCACTCAGACCTCCTGAAGTTCAGCAGTTTTTACAATCCTAACAACATTGATTCTACATATTTTGAATCCAGTATGCAGCTCCAGAATGTAATTAACCTAACCAAAGGGTATTTTTTCATGTATAGAGTGCACAACATTACCTTTTAATATTTATTTGTAAGTTAGAATTCATACAGTGCATATAATTTTAAAAAATAAAAACCAGGTCCACCTCAAAAATAAGATACAAACTGAAACAGAAATCAAAATAATGTTTTAAAACTCTATGGTGACAAAAGTGCTTCTATTATGAAATACAAAATTAGTATTTTAAAATATTTCATTTTCACATAAATATATTTTATTCATATTATTTACATTTATATGAATATTTGTGTATATATACATTAATACAAAAAATTACATCTTGTTTGTATTCTATGTCCTTGGTCTAGGACAAAATCCTCTGGAAGAAATATAATCAGAGAAAACCGCATTATTTTTTTTATATCAGAGAAAACAAATATATGGTTGTTATCTTCTTACAAGTTTTCATGGTTTGCTGCAATTCAGGAGCCTACACAAAGAATGAGTAGAAGCATTCCTAGAGAATCTCGGAAGAGTTACTATAAATGTGCTTATATATAGCTAGATCTAAGAATACTTCAAATCTTTATATACAGCATGAAATATAGGCATTTCTCCAACATGCAAAAAACAGGAACAAGTAGTACCACTTCTTCAATAGTTTTACCTTGTAATGATCTTAAATTATGAAACAGTCTCTTGTTCTTAAGGAAGATGAAAAATGAATTTGTACATCTTGAGATAAAGTATAGATACACAAATCTAGTAGATAATTATAGAAAAATAGCTATGAATTTGCAGGTTGAAGCTTAGGCCAGAGTGAGAAAATATTAATTCTCATAGCAAGTTGATTTTTGAAAATAATTCTCTAGTTTTGTTATGTTAATTTGGCCAGATATGGTATTTTTTAAAAAGTTAATACATTGCTGTTCCTTTCTGAATACCAATCTACAATTAAAAAAAAAATCCTGAAATACTTTTTACAAAATTGTCAAAAAACATATAGTGCTCCATCAGTTTAGGTGTAAAATATCTGTTAGCAGCATAAATAATCTTTCTAAAACGTCAACTTCAGTCCTGGATCCAGTTCTTTGCATGTTAAACCCAAGTATTTTTGCCAAGGGATTCTGTGATTTTAAGGATAGAAAGATGGCCAAATGAACTCCAGTTAAATGCACTGTCTCCTGTGCTAAGGGGATCATCCAAACCCTACTAAAAATCAGTTAAAGAGAATTAAATCCTATGAGCTCACACATTACAGCCCAGACTGTAAGACTTAATGTTATTCTTTCACTGTCAGAATCTGTAACATTACAAATAGTCAACATTTTACAGGAAATCACCTTGCCCTCCAAGAAGCTATGTTACTTCCTAAATCCTGAGCAACTTTATTTCAAATAAAGTTCCTTTCATTATCAAGCTACCTGTTCTGTATGCCTCAATTCTTCTTTAGTCAACAAAAGAAATTAGGTTTTACTTAGCGCATTTGAGCCACAGAGGTCCAGTTTCAAAGAAAATAATTTAAAAAAATTCTTACTACACACTCTTAGCAACACAAAATCTTTTGACAGGATAATACCAAGAAGGCTATGTATCAGGTCTCTCAATGCTTCATGGAATTTGAAAAAGGTATTTGTTACAACTCACAGCTGTTTTGCACGTATCCTATTAATTATGTCCCACAGCATTTTCTTGCTGCAAACAGTTACTCTCTTCTGGCAAAATACTTAAACACCTTATTTAGTATTTTCTTCAGTGACAATGTAGTTGACTGCTAAAATACATTGAAGAGATATCTCAAAGACTCTTTGTAGGGAACTATCTCTATCAATTCTGAGATGGTACCTTTAATGAAAAAAAAGGCGTATCAGCCTGTGGAATACAGAAGGCCCATTTTAGAGTAACTTGTTTCTGTATGCAGTTAAGCACTGCTCAAAAGTCATGTTCTTGGACACTGGACACCCAGCAATACCCCAGGATTCACAAAAAAACTCATGTACAAAATTGGCCACAAAAACTGAAAAGTGATTTTCGTATTTCTTTGGAAAACTTCCATAAGTGACAATAAAATGTTTTGCAAGAACCAACATACAGTTGGTTTTAACCTACTTGAATTGCAATGGATGAAGGCACAGACTGAATATTCACAGAACAGAATTCTATCTGAAGGAAACTACTGACTTTTTTATGACCTCAGTGAAAACTGCCACAAAAATGTAACTACAAAAGGCTGGGTTAATTCTTGACCAAGTTATTTTGACTTGGCCATTTTCAGATGGATTTCTAGCAATTAATAGAGGATCACAAGTAAGTCCAATTAAGGAGACCATGATGTGAAGTGAGGCAAAGAGAGCGTAAAGAGAATATCCCAGACTTGAAACCCTCTCTTTAGGTCATTCTGAAACTTACGGGCCTTTAATACTTGTAGAACATTCTGAATATGAAGAGCTATTCTTTTATATTGCCTTATCATGTCTTCCTTAGCTCCTAGTATCAAAAACTATTCAACTCAAATTCCCTGGTAATTTATGACCCACACCTATTTACTATGATCAAATTTAAAATGAGTGTGTTTCAGTGGAGATAAACTGCTGCCAAAGCTGAATATAACTTGCAGCAAGGTACTGAACTCTGCAGTGTGTAAACCTCTGATGGTATCAGAAAACACCATCAACAGCGGTAAGTTACACATTCAATTAGGTTTTTATTCTTTGGTAACATGGCTTTATAAATGTTTAATCTAAAGTGAAATACCCTGTAATTGCAGAGACCATTCTCCAATACGGGTAATTTCTGTGCCACTAAGTATATTAAATATGATCTCTATACATAGATAAAGAAAGACATAATACCTGAGATTGTCTTATAAATCAAATACATTTGGCAAGTTATGCTGGCAATTTTCTGGCCAGATGATGAATAGAAAGAATGACTGGCTTCAATCACAACCATATGCTGCTGAGAATTTACTGCCTTCTCTTGTGGCACTGACTTTATTACTGAACAAACTTTTTCCAAACATTGCTTTTCTTAATTCTTCAATTTCAATACATGTTTCAATGGATGCTATATTATCTCACGATACTGGGCTAATTTTTATTACATTTTATTTATCCTTTTTTTTTCAATTCCTCCACCTTACCGTACATCTCAGAATAGCTATTTTCTAGTCAAAGCCCTTAGTTGCTCTTTGCTTTCTTGCTTCCACCACAGGATTGTCTTACCACATTCACCACTTATGCCTTTTCTCACTGAGGCATCCTCTCTGTTTCTCCATACTGCTTACATACTTGCTTATTCCTCTCACTTTTCTTCATCAGTTCTCAAGAATCCTACCCACTTGCTGATCCTTGTCTGTTGAAATCTCAGACACTAACAACTGGAATACCTTATAGAAATGAAACAATAAACATGAAACTTTACCAACCACTTCAGTTAACAGTTAAGCTATTCTAAAACTATTACCACAAGGATCTTTAAAAACCAAAAGACGAGTTAACTAATCCAACCTTAGTCAATTAGCAGGTATTCTTCATCACAGAACTTTGAACTTTTCTTTTTTAAGAAGCTTTGTATAATAGCTTTTACTATCCAGGTGACTCAAGGACAATTTTACTGTTAATTTCTTTTGCTTTTCTGGCATTAGGACATTCTTGCAAAGCAGTGTGCTCCAATCCATAGTTTCAAGACTTCCCAGAAAAGGTGATCTCAGCAATTATCTACCTTGGAAGAGACTTTTGCTTTCTTCCATTTTTAGCTGCAGAAGTCACAAAAACAAGCAATCCTAAACCCCAGATTTTAATTCAGTTATTAAAGTTATTAACAGTTCATTTTATGATGTGGTCTATTTTTTACCTCTGTATGGAAACGGACACTATGAATGTCAACACCTAAAGGACACTATGGATGTCAACACCTAAAGATATCAGGGTGCAACAAAATAAAGACAAAAAATACTCTCTTTGTGAAAACAAGACAAAGTATTCAACATGAAACAAGAGACCAAATAAATACCAACTGGCATTTCTCTAAGAAGTCTTGTAAATTGTTCCTCCAACAGTGGATGGAAACCTTAGAGATTACAAATGATTTCAGATGGAATGTAAAATATAATTGCTAAACAATGGTAGTTTTTCCAATTAGTTTCTGCAACTGAAGAGAACACAGGGGGATAGAGGAATCCACCCTTAGGAACACAGAAGTAAAAAAAAAAAAAAAGAAAAAAAATTGAATGACTGCAAAAAACCTTCTTTGTACTCTAAACACTTTTGTCCTCTCTGAAAAGAAACTCTTGTGCCTTCACAAAGGAAATAAGCTCTCAGAGGAGTATCTCTCTTTCACTTTCTGATATTCATATTGAGTAAGAGAACCCTTTTTTACTTATATTTGGACATGCTAATTCCACGGGGAACTTAAAATCATACTAGAAGAACTGCAGGGAAATAAAATACCCACATAACAACCACAGAGAAGCCCAGCCAAGATTTTTAGATAGACAGGCAAGTATAGTCAGATGTTCCAAGTCTGTATTTTGTGGTACAGAAAGAACAATTCTAAATATCAGTTCCAGTACAAGATCAATAAATAAGCAGAATCTAAGTTTAGCTAGAAAATGATCCTGCATAATGCTTCCAGTAATCCTGTCTCACTGTTCTGACACAGCAACCTACAACAACTTAACGTTGGGTGAAAAAGCAAACAGCTCAAAGCTGTAATTCTCCACGGCAGAGATTAGCCTGAAACTGCCTATTACAGTGGCTGCCATTTCAACTCGGCAAGCTCCAATCCAATTACTGTAATACAGCCTCTCTGTCCAAATCATTGCACTTGTAAGACTAAAACCGGTAAATTATGAGATTCACTGAAACACTTTTAGAGTTTTTCCTCTTCTATTAATATTGCAAAGACTTTATCAATCACCTTCCAACTACAAAATACTGATTATTTAAGTAATATGAGTAAGGAGGCTACAGACCATATTTAACAAATAATAATGCTCTTCCAGTTGGGAGAGGGGTGTTTTGTTGGTTTTTTTTTTTTTTTTGTGGAAGGGAATACTGGTTTAAAAGTCACTAAGTAAATCAACAGAGTCAAATTACAAATTCACATTATTCTAATGCTTATTCATTTAAAGTTACAATTTAAAACATAAAGAAACAAACCACCTCCCCCCAGCAAACCAAAAACCCCAGTGCATCTCCATATTTATTCATTTAAAGAAAAGGTAAGTTGCTTTGGGAGTAAGACAGACCTCAGAAAAATCATACCCCCATCTTAAGATGTATCTATGAATACAATCTTTAGCAAATGCAATGCAGATTTTTTTCCATTTCTAAAATCAACTGTGTATTGTACTGTATGCATTTAGAGGTCAACACAGGGCACTAGGACCACCCTGATCTAATTAGAAGAGCTTTGAACACAGGATCGGACTAGACGACCTCAAAGGTCCCTTTTAACCCAAGTTATTCTATGACTCTGTACTTTACCCTGTTTCTCCAACTGTACTAGAGATATTTATCCTAACAAAGGAAATATATTAGCAGAGTCTATCTGCAACTTCAAAATATATTTGATCAAGGAAATTACTTCAAAAAGTTGTCATATTTATGCAGACTATTGCATTATTAAAACAACAGTTTTAACTAGTTCTCTCAGAACATCTCTCTTCCCTAGCAGTCCTCTCTCAATAGCTGTAGACAACGGGATTCATTTTATAAAATGAATCTTTCTCTTCTCCTAGAAGGCAAAGAAGTCATATCTTCATCTAAGAAAACAGTTATTTTGTTATCAAATTTCTTACCTCCTCCAGGTAAACCTGAGTTCAACACACAGTTTTATTGAGTTACTACAGTTTTGAAGTCTTAACATGAGCTTTCTAAGAATTAAAAGCTACATATTAAAGGCACATACCTACAAGGTTCAAAATGTTTACTGTATTGATATATACTGATATATCTATTATTGATATATATATAATCCAGTGTATTATAGGCTTAAAACTGTAAAATAAATGGATGAATTACTCTACAAGTTTTCATTTGCATGTATAATTTAGTCTGTGTGCCTCTCCACTTTGGTACGTTTGGGGTTTTTTTTAACAAAAATGCAAAAACATTTCAAAAAGTGTAATTTCTCAGTCACTCCTCAGTTAATCAAAATTCAATAATGGAGCCAAAATCGCTACAAATGATGTATCCCAGCACAGGACAGGCAACTCAAAATGCAGAGCATTTGTCTGCACCACATCTCTCAAAAATTATTGTATTTATCTGCACAGACCTGGAAATCTGCATTGAGACGCTTCCTCAGAATGCCACTCATGTAATTGTAGAAGCACTGGTTTCACAAATGGACTAAGTTATTCTGTAAATAATATCAGCCTTTCTTGTCTCTTCTATCTGTAATGACATTACATGAATTCTTGTCCACTCAAAACTAAATTGGACTGCCAGCGTACGTCACACAGCATTTTCCACTCAGGGCATTTACTTTCAGCCAATGGCAATTAGGGTTATATTTCGTTAAGTAATAAAAGTAGAGTAACTGTTCGCCAATCTCTTAAGCCATCCAGTTATCAGTAGTGATTTCTAATTCATTCCTTGTCCTCATTAACCAGAGAGACTCAAATTACATCATAAATACAAGAAAGATGTTTAGTTTTGCATTTTGGTAGAGCCATAAGTGCAGAAATCAAAAATCCACTTCTATTTGCAACTTCTAATAAAATAAAATTAATTTGTGCACATTTAAGGAGTATAGCAGTACAATCACACTATCCATTCTCTACAGGGATCTGACTACAATAAAAAAATTATGCCAGCAGGCAAGTAGAAAGTGTCTTCTCTGGACATACTAAGTAAGACAGAGGAAGAAAGGAAATAGTGTGCAAAATCTCATCCAATTCCTTTATTTCCACTCTCAAAATGAATGGATTATTTTATGCCCACTCACCCCCAAAGTGACTGTTTATAGCCTGAGACAAACTTACCTCAATGGTGTAAGCTGGGGTGTGCTTAATAATTTCTCCACTATGCAAAGTCCTGATAATTGCAAAGTCAGCAGTAGCAGCTCCTCCCCTTCGACTGCTGCATGAGGATATTTCATCACTTCGAGATCGATCAGTTTCAATCCCATCTTGTATTGATTCTTCATCTTTGATGCTTGCTGTTTTCTTCTTCTTTTTCTGCTTCTTTGATCCATTTTGACCATCAGTTTGTGCCTTCCGCTGCCTAAATTGGGCAAGCTGTAGAGAAGACAAAATCTTGTTAAAGGTGAAAGTTTTCCTCTTTATTACTAATGAAATCCTCTACAAAGCCTTACCCACTCTTCTACATAAAGCTTCAAACTAATCTCTACTGAAAACAAGGTGGAAGTTAATATTGCATATGTGAGACAGACCTAGATTATTTTTCCATTTACATACTTTGCTTTAACAAAATCTTAAATGTAAACAACACTCAATTAATTCCTTTTCAGTTTCATACTCGCAAGTTACTGTTCCACAGACTGATACCTAAAAATCAAAACATTCAAAGGTAAAGGTACAAATGTCATTATAAAGGACAAATAAAATTAAATAACCTGATCTCATTTTTCAATTTCATAGGAACCTCAAAATAATTTACAGAAATTCCTTTAAATTTTTATTTCAGAGACAGATAAAAGCAAACTTCTCCTCAAGCAAGTATCATACAAAAATTTTTAAACAGTTTGCTATAACACAAAAAGCCAATCAAGTTAGTGAAAACACAAAGAAATAGCAAAGTAGCAATATGTATTAAGGGAATACTCTAAAACCAAAAAGTGAGCAGATTACAAGACACACTACCTTGTAGCAAAACATGCTGATGAGCAAAAAGTCACAGGTGAGCCAGGCACACAGTTTAAAAACCAATTAGTATGTAAGCTATTCAAATATGGTAAGACATTGCCTTTTGAAGAGCTTATCACTTTTAATCACTTTACAGTGGTTTACACAAGAAAATCCATTTAATTTTTTTTCTTAACAAGAACAGAAGTTTTGTTCAAATAAATAAAACGATCACATCGCGGTTTACCAATTAAAATTTAAAACTAAACAAATTAAATCTGAAAACAAGAATCATTACTTTTCAATTGAATCATCCAACATGTATTGTAGTACTTAAAGTACAATCCATTTCATAAATGTAGCTCCAATGTAAAGCATACAAATAAAGACCCTAAAGCTTTAAACTTTCAACATCAACTAATACACAAATATCATTTTAAATAAATAGGCTTTTTAAAATAAATAGGCTGCAATAGTAAGAAAATTGTAAGAAAACAAATACAGAAAAGATAGCATATTTGCTCATGATATTCACCAGTCGAGAAAGCCAAGCTTCCATCCTACTTATTCAGGAACCCCCAAACCGAACAGGAAACACGGATCCTCTTTCCCAGCCACTGTTTGGTTACAGTGCAGGATGTCACCTGAAGGGTTTTCTAGCTCTCATCTGGTCCCAAGAGAGCTGAGAAGCCCCAGTCTAAATGCATCACTGAGAGATCAGTTCTGACTTGTGGCTCTTTTATGCTTTTGTCCCTTTATTTGTATTTCTTCGTGGGTTTCTTCAGCCTCTTCTCCTTTCTTAGGACGACAGCTCGGCATATGGCTCCTGCTCTGTTTACAGGAGGAGGACCTCAACATGTGCTGAGCCAAATATGCTCACCTAAGTACTTAACACTTACCTCCTCCCTATTACTTTTCTAATTAGTTCAACTTTGTGATTTTTTCTGTTTTTTTTTAAATATATATCTTCTGTTATTTCACAAAAATCCATTCAATTCAAAAAATTCTAAACAAGAAAAGAAAGAATAATCTCCTTCTAGTTCAAAGTTTAAAAGGGAAAAAAACCCTAAAACAGCCAACCAACCACCACCAAACCCAACTAAAGAGAAATTTCATTTCTCAAAATGATTTCGTTTCTCAAAAATGGGAGGGCTAAAGGTTCCAGTTGTTCTGTTAGGATATTACTACATTCTCCTAAAACTTCAAGTTTATCTCAATAAAATAAAATATTTTCAGTTTATCTTATCCAAAAGAAAAGCAGAATTTGTTCAAATGTCCCAATGACAGAAAGCAAACAACCTGACTTCAAGTGTAACTACTCAGAGAATTTGCTTCTTCAAATGTTTTATTTCTAAGTAATAAATTACATGTACTGCCACTGGTCAAGAACTCTGTTCCCCAACTTGATTGAAACCTTCTGTAATGGAAAGTTAAGTTGGCTTTTTTAAAGCAGCTTTACAGTCTTTATTTGTCTACAAAATTAGATGTGTAGCTCAAGGACAAATGAATTACTCCTGGTCTCTCCTCAAGTATTTTGCATATTTTAACTGAAGCATCTGGGCATGCCAGATTTCCCTCCTTTCAAAATTAAGATGTCGACTTTCACTTCTTCAGAATTAACAGATTAAAATCTACCATGGCAGTTACAAGCAAATCCTATTTCTTTTTCTGTTTAAACACTGACAAAGATGAGCACATATGAAAGCTAAACACATGTGAAAATGAAAATGTTACATTTTTGTATTACACAAGTTCTCAACTGACAAATTCCGTATGAGGATCTAGGACTTTGGAAATAACTGCACCAGTAGAGATAGATGTATGCACAAATCAGAGCACTTTTAACCCCACACATTCAGGTACAGAAAGAACTGTCCAGCTATTAATGCAACATAACTTTAAATTCATATTTTTAATCAAATTTTAAGAGCTAGAAATAAGAGAAGCAGCACAGCAAAAAGCTCCTGCTGACCAAACACATTCTGTGATGCTTACATCAAAACGGGAGTCTCAGATACCAAATTCCTTCTCATGAACTACAGTCGAGGATCTATCATTGTTCCAATGACAAGCAGTGAAAAGTCCACCAGCAGTCATGGGAGCCAAGGAAAACAAATTCTTTAGAACTAAAATTTTCAGTTAAAAAGAAAAATACTTCCAGATTATGTATTTCTAGAAAAATAGATTTGTCCACAGCAAACAAAATGTGAAACAAATACACATTGATACAATGTCTTCCTGACTTCCAGGCACACCAGCTTAATTACACCACAACTAAGCCTGTGGAGAACTTAATGCTGCTTCCATCAGTTCTGAATCTGCAGTTTTGAAACAATTAAATGTCAAGTCTCTGCTGAGTTTCAAAAATTGCAAGCAAGAGCCAAGTGTGTAAACACAGGAGGTACTCGAGGAGGAAGGATGCAAAGAAAAGCTGAAGAACATTCAGAACAGGCTCTCTGCATTGATATGCCTCTGAGAACCAACAGAGAATGAGCATCTTACCCTGGGAAAGCATCGGGAACAGTCAGCCATGATCCACTTAACACATTTTTAGCACACATGAAAACCAATCCAGAGCATTTTTTAATACTGTTCACCTATCTGTCAAGACATTGCCTCCAGCTTCTCCCATCATGCTGATAAGATCTTGCTTGGATCCTGCAAGCAGTACTGAATCCCGTTAAAAATTTCACCTGTATTTTTTAGTAGAGAAGAACAATTGATTTCACTCCTTGACTCTCAGCTTTTGCAACTAAATAAACTAACAACTTGCAATTCCCAGTTTACAGATTCTTTCAAGTCCCGCTTCTGGGCGAAAACCCAATACTCTTGGAAACAGGCATGTTCACTTCATAGCATTTAGAAAAAAATAAATTATTGTATGAAATATTTATCTCAAATATCCAGTGTACAATGAAATGAGAATGAAAATATGTTTCTTTCCTTTTAATGCATAAAAAAGGACTATAAAATTGTGCAGGAAGAATTACTTGTTTATTTCCAGATTTTCAGAAGTGCCATTTACAACAGCTATTCAGCTTTCCATCAGTTTGAAAAATAGGAAATGGATACTAGCACTAAATTCTGTTACAAGATGTTGTCTCTTATAAACAGAAAAACACTGGACTACAAGAGAGCAGCATGCAGACTGACAATGGGTATACTTTTCAAAATCATTTCCCACAGCAAAAGAACAACTGAATAGAAGAACCTAGGTATTTCGATGAAACATGCATTTATCTAGTTCTATTTATAACTTCCTACTCATTAATCCCAAACCAATATACTAGCATCAATTGCCACATCACAGACTGCACCAAAACTACCAACACTCTGGTACAAGACAATCTTAACTTTTAAAAGCCAGTATCCTCCAGCTGGCAGAAAGTTAGAAATGTGGAGAAGAATCAATCACTATTAGGAACTAAATACTTATCCTTGAGACAGAAGGGAACTAACTTGCAGAGTTGAGAGGATTACTTGTGTAAATCATGTCAGTTATGACAGTTAATGTACTGCTATAATTACAACAGCAGCATTATTTATTTATTCAGCCACCTTCATCAGATTCTGTCCTCTGGCACTTGTGCCAGCAATCTGGACTGTTGGGTAACACTGTCCATTGATTAGTTACAAATATGGTCTGACTGAACTATTTCTAGAGTAAAAGTCCATGTTAAAATAAAATTTGGCTCCAACATAATGCGAAACTTAATCTCATAAGCACTTAAAAAAAAGTTTGAAATAAAGCTGCAACATTTAATCACTACCTATATAACAGTAGAAGACATTACTGAAAAACATCCCTGAAAATCAATGAAGCTACATTTATAAAGCATCAATAGCTATCTTTTTAGTTCACATGCATAAAATACTTTTTAGAACAGAAACACATTCAACACCATTTAAAACTGGATGCTGCTTTATGAATGTTTGTTATTCCTTAACATTCTCAGATAATATAACAGATCTGGACAGCCTTATTTTCAGAGGTATTACAGTTAACAGAAACTGAAAGTGCTCAGTGCTTCCAAAGAAGGATGTTAGGAAATAATATAAAATATATTTGCTGTAGTTACTGTCAAAAAAAAACCACAAACAAAAACCCTTCTAATTGTGAAGAAATCCATAGGTATAGCACATCCTGTACAAGTACAGCTGTACAGTCACGCTTCATGTACCTGTACACAAACATTATTAGATTCAAACTTCAACTTTCTAAAATCAAACTCATCTCCAATTCACTGCTACACAGGCACTTCTTACAGAAAGAGTTTGTTCATCTCTCACAGCTTCTCTTGAGTACAAACCCCTATTTCTTTTTTTATACTCATTTAAGGAAAAAGTACAAAAGGAGGAATCACAAACTTACAGACTGACAAAAAAAGTAACCTCAGACAAGCTGCTACAAGCAAAAATTACACTTTTTTATTTTTACACAGTACAAAAAGAGCATGAATGGAGATCCACGTTATGATTTTGTATTTCTCAACTACTATAACTTCAAAAGATGTTCCAGACACTGCTTAAACTTCAGATTAACATGTCCTCACAGACAGGGACTTAATTCTTTGTCAGAAGTTCTAAAACAGTCTGGTGTCCAATGAGAAATGCTCTGTGCTAGACCAGATCATACTCAGATCACTCATCCAATGTAAAAAGACAAGGACTTCTGAATCTTCTGGACTCTAGCTAAAAACAGTAGTTAATGGCTGAAAGACAAATTGGCAGCCATGTAATAGTCTTTACAGACAATCTGGATGATAAAATTGAATACATCTTAAGCAAGTTCATGGACCACAACAAACAGATGGAAAGCCAGATACAGAAGGAAGAACCACCATACAGTGAGACCTCAACATGGTGGAAGCCGAAGCCAACAAGAGCTGCATGTGAGTTAATAAAAAAAACTCACATCCTGAACCCGGAACGGAATCGGAGCAACAGCTGGGGACTGACGGGGTGGTACATAGATCTGCTGAAGAGGACCAGAGAGCTAAGGTGGCAAAGTACCCCAGAGTGAGCTGCATCCCGGGCAGCAACAAGGAGAAACCATTAAACTTTGAACTGACTCTCAATGCCCACCACAGTAAAGGACTAAAACATCAGTTTGGTGATTAAATACTTATGGCATGACTGAAAAGCCCCAAGGCAATCCTGTTTTGTAGAACAGAATTTGATAACAATAATACCATTTGTTAGTTGAGACTGCCTCACAATACAACAGAAAAAGCCCAATAAGCCTAACAAACAAATCCTGGCTTCAGTGCTTCAATGAAAATGCTTTATTTAAGTATAGAAAGTATATTTTAAACTTTCTGGTTAGAAGACTGAAAGTGTTCATAGGAACAGTATCTGCACTTGAGCATAATGAGGGTAAGAAAAAGTGAAATAGAATTTTTTGTCGCGTGTTGCTTGAAACTTTCCACCAATGCAAAAGGCACAAATTTGCCTCAGAAAGGTATTGCTGCTCTGCATATAGAGCAAGTGCTACAAAATTCACTTTAAGCTGTACCTGAATGTATAACATGCACTGTGAGAAACTGTATTGTGTAAGTGGTAACTATGATACATCCCAGACCCAGACAGACTCGGCTGCAAGTACATAGCAACACTTGGATATATCATGAAACTCATCATTATAGATCATAACCAGTCCTGTGGCAGAAATGCTCAGGCTTTTCTAATGATATTGCTCCTAATCCCCAATCACCGAATGATAATAAAGTATAAATTCTGGAAGATTACTGAGAGTGAAAGTGAAACCAAAATATGTAGCCTGAGACAGACTGCCACCTCATCTTAAAAGATGAAGGACTAATTTAAGAATCACCTGCTCTAGTGATTGGTCAAGTGCCTACTCCCTTTGACCACTGGTAAGTAATTATTCCTACAGAAGATTTCAGCAATGCAAAAGAACAAAAAGCAGAGCCCTGAGGTGAGATTTGTTTTGATAATTTATTAAGCACATATATGTCCCAAGAACTCTTGTCTGGGATGTTCTGCAAGCCCATAGTGACAAACTAAAACAGCCAACCTGAATTTGAAATTTTGACATGGTTTAGCAGTTGGACATTTGCTGTGGTTTGAGCTTATCCATCCCACCTTACTGTGGAGAACTGAAAAAATACCTGCCATAATCTCTCACTCCCCCATGAGAGAGTCATGGAGACAGCAACACTGAGATTTAGGCAGTAAATCCCACTTGAACTGTTTAAAACTCATCTGCTGTTAGGCTATCAAGTTTTGTAAAAGCTTGTCTGTCCCCTGAAGAGATGTTGAACTGTTAACTGGTATTAGAGAAGAAAGTGGCACTTTGTCACTTCTGTCATATCCTCAGACGGTCTAAGCACTAAGGGTTGTCTTGGCAAAGCACTAACTCCTCAAGTATCGGTAAGTTTATAGCACCTGCTTCTTCTAGGTTCCTGATGTCTGTACTAAGCAAAGGATAACCGAAAGTAAGGTGAATGAAAAATTGCCAACACAGATAATAAACAGAAGTCTTTCTAGTGAAGTCTACTGATTCTATTCTGCTAATCAACAAATAACAGAGCATCACAACTCTTTTCAAATCTGAGATAAAACCCCCCAAAAAATAAGATAAAGGAGCAAGCAACCTGCAAATACTTTAAACATATTATGTCAAAATAAAGCTGAAAATCCAACCTGTAAGTAAAGAATTAATGTTCTTTGCAAGTTTCAATCTCCTTATCTGTTGAGCCAAACAGAGCTTTAGGTTATTTGCTCTATTTGACAGATGTTGAATTTACTAAATGGGAAACATTAGGCTGAATGAACAAGAAATAATCACCTAGAAATTAAGAATTTTCAATCTACTGATTTTTATGTTGCACTCACAGCCAGGTTTTCCCAAAAAAGCTTGAACAAGACTCTAGAATGTCTCTCCTTATGGAAACTTAAGTGGCTCATGAGAATTACTTGATGATAATAAGAATATTTCAAAAGAAGAAATCCTAGTGTCTTCCTAAATAAAAGCCTGAGAGTCTTTCAGGTTCAGCCATTCCTCTTGAGTCCTCTGACGAAAACCAGTGAGATCACCAGAATTTAAAATTCTAGGTAGCTATGGTATCTTGAAGGACAACACAGGACAATAAGAGGAACAGCACCTCAGGCAATTCTTTTCAGTCTTTATCAAGTTAAGAGTACTGTTGGCAGCGCTAATTACCAAGGGCGCTGAACTGGAATGAACCCCGCCAGATGGCACTGTGAGCTGGAAAGCCTCAGAATTAGTGTGGTTCTGATCTGGTCTGCTCTTCCCCATCCCAAGAGTTTAAATAGGAACAGATCTAGGACCAGCTAAGTTCATTACAGCTGGGTTATTTTCTGGACATAGAATGAAGTTAAGTGTATGAAAATTCACTCTAAGTCAGATTACAATGACTGACACAAGTATACCAAGCACATTTCAATGCTGGACTGCTTCAACAAAAGCAATGCCTTAAAGTAACTCGAAAAAAAATTGCTCAACTGGCCTTTAACTAAACTGCTTCTACCTAAACAATTTATATACTGATCCTACCTACTTTTTAATTTTACTCTTCTCATATAGAATGCTGCCTCTCTGGTGATATTGAGGGCCAAAAAATTCATCTGACCCCCACTGGTACTGAATGCCCCCAAAGCAAGAGGAAATAACTGGATTGGAACAAACTGGATTGGATAGAGACAAAAATGAGAGGGCAACAGAAGCTTGTTTCATGCTGCTTTCTAAAAAAATCCACAGATCATCGATACTTGAAGCCTAAAACATTAGGATCTTTGGCCATCCAGGCTAAAGGCACTGACATAAAACCAAGCCTCATTTACTCTTCATGAAGTGACGAGGATCACCAGTTGGGGGCTGTCTCAAAAGGCATTTTCTATCAGTCACTTCTGCCAAGTTTCAGAGGCTCAGTAACAACAGGAAGGCAAAAAAGCTATGCATCAAAAGAAACGCACTCTTGCTCCACCAGATTTCTGTTTAACACCAACTTTTAATTAAAAAGTGGATCCTGAAATATTCTTCAGCTAGGCTGAAAAAAATCCCAAATGGTACAAAGTCAAAGTCTTCAATGTCCCAAAACCTTTTGAAACAACTTTTGGAGGGGAGGTGAGGAAGTAGGTGGACTTATCACAGTGTTAACAAATGGATTCACAGACACGGTAAAGAAAAATGTTTCTCCCTCTACTTCCTATGCTTTTCTAAAATAATCCAACTTGCCATAGCAAGTAAATTCCAGGCCAGAGCTAAAGTTCTGTCAATAAGTGTTAATAATGGTGATATAAATGCTACCAATTCTTTAAACTTTTATAAAAGAATGAGGGAAGAAAGGTTTTACTGCTTTGCTAAATTGTGAGTTTTTAATAAGTTTTATGATGTTTTCCACTAATTTTTGAACTAGAACACTTCACTGCTTTGCCATGTCATCCTTCACATCTCACAAAAGTATTTCAAAAATCTGCACCCAGAAGATGGCTTTATATATTAATTCATTCTTAAAAGCTCATCCTAATATTAGATTTAGATACTCTGAAAGCATTAGTTGTTTTCCATACAGTTACAGTACTATTCCCTGGACTGTATGAACATGCTATCCCACCATCCTTTAGGAACAAAAGCATCAATATTTATCTTCAGGCACTTTTCTGAGGTGTTTTGGTATCCACATAAGGCTATGGGTAACTTCAGCTGTGGCATCCATTTAAGAACAGAAAGCTCATGGAAGTGCAGGACCCTAAACAAGATATAAATGTAGATGAGATTCTATTACCTGAAACAGTTGCTGTTTTAAAGGTGTACGTAAGTCTGCACTATAATTTTAGTATCAGTTTCCTATGAATGAAAGCACAGGATGTGATATGTTTTGCTGACACAAACAAAAGACAGACTTTAGGAAGTGCACAGAAAATTTGATCTCTGGTGTTTTAAGTCAAGCTATCAAGTGATCATATCTTAGTAACACTTAACAGCTGAACAGTAAGTGGTAGAGGCTGTGACAGGCAGAATAATACATAAAATTTTTGAGCTCCAAAATGAGACCATACCTATCATGGTCTTGATATGTAACAACATCATACCACTTCACCTTAATGAAAAGGTGCCAAAATTCAAAGTTGCCAGATATTGTGTTAAAACTTAAGAATTTCTTAACTAATAAAACTCAGCTACTGGTGGCATGTAGTAGACTAAATTAGGTAGGGTTCACATGATACATGACACCAACCATATGGAAGATAGATTGCTGTGTGTTTCTACTGGCTTAAGTCATACACAGCAATCAAGACAAAGCCTGTGCTCAATAAATCTGATCAGATGAAGACACAGGAAAAACAAAAGCAAACAACTAACAATCAAAAATGCCTGGAACTTGCAAAAGGTATCACATCTTAAAGCCTTTGAAACAGAAAAAATAATTGCCTACAAACCACACTTGACAGAAAAATTATTAGATAGAAGCCATTAGTACAATATTTCATACAGGTGAACTCCTTAGCAAGTTTCTGCATTGACATTTTTTTTGTAAGGTTGTACAATCACAAATACGTTTAAGATTTTAAGTACTTTTCTCCACTCAATTCTTGATTAATTCAGCCTTGTGATGCAAGTTATGTTCTGAAAGTAAAAGGCAGATACCGCCCTCCTGAACAGAAGGCAAAAAGCACTTAAGCATTAAAACTATGTACTAGGTTGCAATTTCTTTCAATATTGTGTTTGATTCAACAAAATTGTAGGGTTAGGCTTTACATTTACTGCAATTGATTTCTACAGACCCAGTGAAGTCCAGTGAGTTACAAATAGGATCAATTTTTCTCATTCTTACCTGCAGAATCATACTTCATGAACTGTTCACAATTAAATATTTAAATAAACTATAAAGATGAATATGCCACAGAACACAAGAAATACAAAAAGAAGCAATGGACTTTCACAGATAGTGAGTGTCAGTCAGGCTTATGAAAAAAATATGCCCCAAACATTTATTTTCCACCATACTAGCAACTTAGAAGCTAAATATACACATTAAAACATTATTCAGAATTTCAATTTCTGGAAAGCAGCAGAGTAATCAGACAGATATTGGTATGTATCACCAAAATAAATTTACTAACAATTTGAACATTGCTTATGTAGTAACTTCAATTTATTTTGTCTTAAAGCAACTGGTTTAACACCTGTTCTTTAATAAGTATATAGTTGTATCAGCTGTTTGACTAAATACAGTTAAATCAACAGCTGGAGATGCCTTTAATTAATCCCTTGGAGTTCTTAGAGGGTAACTATTTTAAGAAAACAACTGCAATACAGTAACACAGTTAAGCATATAAGCATGTTAATTCCACTATATTTAGGTCTTAAAAAATACTTAAGTCAAAAGAAATGCCTTACAGAATAGGTACAGTCTAAAAAGCAATGGAACTATGCAATTAAATATTAGAAGTAATCGGGTGGTTAGTGAATGTTTGCCTTACTCTGTAATTTTCTTCCCATGCTGCCCTTCTTCCCCAAAAAATAACCTCAGGAAAACATTTTTGAGATTGTAAGGCATTGAAAAAGTGAGTCTACCTTTTCCTTGAGCTCAAAGCAAGGATACATTTCAATCTAAATTTTGGTAACAATGGATGGAAAGAGGCAAGTCTGGTTCTGGTAAAAGAGAAATTACTTTCACATCTCCTATGTGCTAGTTTTTCTTCTCAATTGTCATTTTATTTGTATTAAACACATAACTAAAATGTATCCCATCCTAGAATAGAGACTTTATCCCTCATTTTTAACAGGAATCTGAGAGGGGAAAAAAGTTATACACCACACTGAATTCCAAAGACGAGCAGAACAAGCCTGGTATTTCAAACAGAAGTTCACAGGGTTTCTCTAAAAGCATTTTAAACTCTAGGTAAGAGCAGTCCTAAATATTTTATGGTCTTTTGACTTTAATACCATTGAAACAGCTTACTCTTTGTGGCAGAACATTCTTTATTATCAGCACGATAAAGGTGTCAAATCTGAGTAATTTCTTTCAAGAAAACTTTAAACAACTTCTACTACCACAAAATAAATGACTGCTTAATGAGAACAAATGCTCTTCTTATTAGTTCTAAATATGCCAACTCTTAAATTCCCAATTAATACCAAAACCCATACAGAGTAATTAACCCAAGATATTGAGACAATGAAACTTAAAATACCATATAAATGTATATTTAATTCAGAAGCACACAAAACTCATAACCTATGGCCATCTGTGCCTGCCAGTTAGAAGGCAACTCTAAAAATACAAAAGTATGCAGAAGCAACAGTTGCCAGTAACTCCACACTGTGCTTGTCAATCGAATTACTGGCAACCTGCAAGTTTGTATGCAACACAGACACTTTATTCCATTTATTAATTGTCTTGCATGTTTAAAATTTAAGGTTGACATTTTTCATTTTTATAAAGATTGAACTATTAACATTAAAACTAAAAACGTAGTAAATTAAAAGCTTTGAGAAAGAAAGTAATGATTCTCATGCTTCTAATAATGGTATCCTAAATTCAAACTACTTACATTACCAGACTCATTTATGCTATTCTTTACATGAATTTATGTAAGAAATAATTATGAGCAAAATCTATATGTTTTCAACCAAAGAAAAATCCCCAGAATAAATTCACTTTCACTTGTTTTGTAGCATTCTGTACATTACTTCAAGTTGGTTTCTTGTAAAACACTTGAAATCCATTTGCCTCACACAACTAGTTACATGGACATTATGGTTCAAGTTCAAGAGGTGTTCTTCCCCAACCTAAGTAGATGAAGATAATTTTTTAATTAGTTTTATATTGTGTCTAATCTGGCACTGTGAAATCAAGTATTTGAATGTTATTCTCCCACCACCCCAATATATGCTGCAATGAAATAATTACTTGGGGAGGAATAGGAGAGAGGTAAAACAGAACCCCTTCATTTCTCAACTAGTATTTGATCACATCTGCCCATTATCATAACATAATTCTGTTCCTCAAGTTATTCTTACCTTGTTTCAGGTAAAACCCAAGAACAGTACCTACCCAACTGACCACATTAGAAAAGCACAATTTGGCTTAAAGAAGTCGTGAGAACAAAAAATATTCCAAAATTGGGATGCAGGCAGAAATCAGTTTTGGGGGTCCTCCTCCTGTTTCAGGACATGAAAACTACACTGCTGGCCACTACTGAGAAATGCAGGATCTCTTCCTGACTTCAAAGTGGATCACACAATATCACCTCTTTCAGTCACTGGAATATTCTGAAGGCTACTTTTACAGCCCTGTAATGAAATGGAATTTTAAAGTCCTCTTTTCTGCCGATGGAAAAGTGTGTGAACTTTCCTCTGCCATCTTTCAGGCTGCTAAGACTTCATGAGTTTTCTACCAGCCTGTTCTTTCAGACTGTCAAAGTGTCTTTGATAAGAAGCCCTATGCTGCAATTCATTAACCTCTCACTACCGCAGTATCATCCATGAGCACACAGAAGGCACACTCCCCCCAGTTCTGCAGGTCGTTTACAAAATATCCAACTGTACACCTGAAGAACACTACTTACCACCAGCTGGACTTTGCTTCAGCAATCTGAGCAGAGCAGTCCAGCTAATTTCCTGCCCACCTTGCAGACCATCTATCCAAGACAGCTATCTTCAGTTTGTACAAACAGAGATCACATCAAAAGCCTTCCTGAAAGTCAAGGTAAACAAAATCCACCATTCTCTCCCCATCTACTGAGACATTCAGTTTATTACAGAGGACAATTAACTTAACCTTGATAAATTCCAATCACAGTCTTGGCCTTCCTGTGCCTGAACATGGGTTTCAGGAAGATCTACTCCATCATCTTCCCAGGCACTACAGCCAGGTTGACCTGCCTACAGATCCTGGTACTCCTTCTCACCCTTACTGAATATGGAGCTGATGTTTGCTTTTTTCCTCCTGCTTCATTTGAAATCTCTGAAGGCAGTGACCTTTCAAAGATGAGCAAGGAAATAGCCTTGTAACAATAGCACCCAACTTCTGCAGGATGCTGGGATGCATTGTAGTCAGTCCCATAAATGTTTATACATCAAAATTGCTTAAGTGGTCCCCAGTTTGACCTGTACAATGGATAATAAATCAGACCTCCAATACTCCCATTAGACTGAGGATCTGGAAACCCTAGGACAGTCCTTACCACAAAAAAGCAAAAAAAGCCTTGAGTGTTACTTCCACATCCTTTTGCACCAGATTATTTTGAAGTCTAAGCCTCTTCACCATGTTTGCCACCCACTTCAGTTTAGTACTGTGTACATACAAACACACATTCTTTCCACAGCTAATAATGTAAATACTGAGTGACACAGGCTTTGTGGAAGACTGAATGACCACCTACTTTGAGAGTAAGCCATTAAAACAAATAATGCTAAGCCAAATTTTCTATTCATTTGTAACATGAAATGATGATTGTACCTTAACCAAGTCTTTATTTTGCTTATAAGATGATGTCACACAATGTCAAAAATCTTTAACACTTTCAGCAAGTTCTGTCAGATCAACCCTAGTTACCTAAAGGGGGTCTCCTATTAACAGTTGTGCAGATCCCCAAGGACCTTAATGTTGACAATTCATTCAGAGAAGTCTGTTCATTCTTTTAAAGAGCAGTCTTTGCCAGTCTTTTGAGACTCTCTAATGAGCATATACAGAGTCTTAGTGGTAAGGTCAGGATAACTGCAGCCGTGGTTACAGTGTATTACCAAGCATCAATGTGGATTCCAGGGAGCCAAGGCTGGAGATAATCAACCGTTTCTCAAAAATCATGAATACTGATTAGAATCCCACAACAAAAATCCTGACACATCTATAGAAAATTGTAGTCAGGCAAGAACTACATCCTGTGGAATCCTAATCAATACTCCATTCCAGCTCCCATAGTTTGTCCTTCCACAACACACTGCAATTATTCAACTGCAAATTCTAATCAGTTAACTTTAAAAACTACCATTTCTAGAGCACAGAGCTTTAAAGATGCAACAATAAATACAGCAACACATAAAGAACTGCATGGAGAGAATCTGTATCTGAAGAGGCTTTGCCCAGACTTCTCTAGGTAGCTAATGCCAGAAAACTTAAATCACAAAAGCATTTGTCATTTGCGCTGATGCTTCAAGGGGGCTGCAGCCCACTGCATGTTTTTCCTTATCAGCAGAAGTCCTGCACTACCCAACAATACATATTTTTCCTTCCTCCTGCATGGTAACATTTAGTCATTATACTAAATGGGGAAGAAGAATTTATTAGATACTAGCTGAGAAGGGTCAACAAAAGTATTTTTGGATGTTAGAAAAAGCATAAAATGTTGATTTACTTTAAGTCTCTATGCACTGTTTACATTATCCTGATTCATGTAAATTTAACTTTTTCATCCTAAGAGGAAATAATTTAGTTGCATTTATGTAGAATACATCTACATTTTTCCTCTCCACGGTGTCCTCTTTAGTAAAAATGTAGCTGTGACAGAGATATTTAAAGATCAAAAACTGAGAGAAATAAAACCCAACAGGTAGAGAAAACATGTAAAGGCACAGCAAGATCTCAAGAGTTGTGTTTGCATCTAATTTCTCATTAACCAAGAAGTCTGAAGGAAAGAGGCACCTTTAGAATGAACAGACTCTCTCTAAATAAGGCTTTATTAATAACCAACAGAAGATCATAATTTTTTTCAACTTGACAAGCACCAACTGACACAGAACCTGAGAGGTTACATCTTTGGCAACAAGACAATCACCTTTTCAGATACAGATAAATTGTTCAAATTCAGTTCATGCTAAGCAGGAACTGATAGCCATTCGTTGTTAATAAAAACAAGTGATGTGATGACTTCCATCCAGTTGTCAATGCAATTTTTTCAGGAACATTGTGTTCAGTTGCCTAAAGCAGAAATTCTGGAAAATTTTGGTACATTTTTAAGCAATTATTCATACACATTCTGGCCATCTCTGTGCTTCAACTCCATACAAAAACTTAAATTTTCATTTTAAGAAATGTTTATGGTTTTGTTTCTTTTCTTTTTTACTAAATTGCAAATATTTCAGAACAAATCCAACTCAGTTGTGCTTCACCATTTTCCCACCTTGTTTATATCACTTTTACATTAATTCCCACCATGTGGCAAGTCTGGCACTGAATGGACAGAGTGAGAATAATGCCCACAAAGTGCAGCTTGTGAGAGAGAGACAGCTCTGTGAGGAGCTGAGAAGACATAAGGGAAGAACCAACTGCATGAATTTCATGCTCAGTGTTCAAGGCTTGACAGGCTTGTATTATTTTGACAGGCTTTTATCACTTTTTACACGCTGCTGAATTATGAGAAAAGCAAGCTCACAAAGACATTGATATTGCTCACAAAACTGCAATTGTCTGAGGAGTCTTGTTTTTGGTTTTTTGCTTGGATTTCTTTTTAAGAAAACTATATTGAATTCCTAGAATATATTCCAAATAATTACGAAAATCTAACACATCCGTCTTTAAGGAGTCTTGTATCAGGACATCCTTCATTTCTTTTAATGCAGCAAACTAGGCTAGCTAACACAGCGTACAACTGAACAGACCAAACAGGGTTTCCTTATCATTGTTATTAAGCATTACCTGTTATAGTAAGACATTTCTCCTGTGTACCTTTTAATTGAAAATATATATTCTCAATGCAAATATATAGGTTTTATGTTAAACCAGTTACCTTCCTTAGACAACCTAAATGGCTTTAGAAATTCTTAAATATTTTCCCCTTGTTTTGTGGTTAGATACTGGAGGTTTCTTCACAGAGAGAGTTTAATGACAAGTAAAAAGGTCAGCAAAGCCAGGATTAAGGGATAACCACTTCCATCAAATCACAGCCTACCCCTGATTTGAATAAAATTTTATGCACTTACTCTGCTTATTCTCTGGAACACCTGTTTTATCAATATTTGCACAGAAACATGCTCAATGCCAGAACAATCCCATCTACTCCATCTCTTTAACTCCACCAATTTTCTTGGTTTTCTATGGCTATCATAGTTTGAGATATTCTGTAATTTTAATTTTGCCATGGCAGCACAGTTTTCATCAAATCTAAGCTTTCCTCTAAAAATATCACGGAAATGGTATATATTCTCTTTATCATTATGATTTCCCATTGTCAAGAATTTTAAAATTTCTTCATGTTCTGAGATTTAGAAGCACAGACCAATAGACCACCTCTTCTTTGTTTTGCCATGATGTTACAACTCATGTTGTTACAACTGGGATAACTGGGATTTGATCACTCCCTCACTACCCTCAACTTAGTGTTTGGTATCTAGAGTCTCACATTCCTTTGCCCAGCTGACAACTGTTGCATTTGTTCCATCCAAAGGAAGCTTGCTGGGGCTCCCTTTTAGAAGAGGAGAGAAGCAGGACAACTCATTCAATACTTCCAAGAAACTAAGAATTCTAAGAAATCTGAACATTTTTATTAATTTTTCAGTCTTTTCTCCACTTGTTGTAGGAAAGGTAGTAATAAAATGTTAGCTTCTCAAGAAATCACAGGAAAATGAAGTTTCCCAAATATTTCCTTCAATAAACAGGAACACCAGAAGCATCAACACAATAGAATGTGCCAACTCTTTGCAGTCAACAGACAAGTGTCTCATCAACATAAATTTCAATAACTACTTATGTTTCAGCATAGCAGTTAAAAGACTGCAAATATCAATTGTGTTTTGTTGAACTGTGGTACATTTATCATTCCAAATTCAAAGTGACATGCCAGCATGTATCTGTAACAAAATTATTTTGCAACAAATACACATAAATACCTTGAACTCTGTGGGGCAGATATTTAAGACAGAGCTTTCAGACCCTAAATTAGGATTCTCAATAATTGTGTTACAAGTATATATAATCTTATGTTGCAATATACAGTAGTTCAACGAAGTTGGACCTACTTCAGCAACCTATTTTCTTTTGTCCTCATTTTCATCAGGTTTTTCACTATTCCAGACTCTAAGATGCTAGAGTAACCATGTATTATTCTACAGTTAATACCTTTGTACATCAATATTTAAAAGCAACTGATTGTTTGGTTATACCCTGTCAGGAAAAAATACAGGATTTCCTCGCAACACCTACATATGCCAAAAAGTTCAATTTCCTTAGAGTATCAGATACACTTTAGTAAAAATCATTCAGAACTAATTTGTGGTGGTGATCAAACTTATTTCCAAATAAGTACCAACAAACAAACTTCTCTAGATTCTAGTTATAACAAGGAAATAAATGTTGCAGTCATCTCGGTTTTGCTATTGCAACACGCATACTAAAAAAACAAGTAATTGGAAAGAAGGCCACAGAAATGAGAGAGACTCGTACTAAAACAAAGACAGTCTTGAAAGCAGGCAAAGAGCAACTTTGTGCTTTCTTTTCTGTAATTCCTCCTCCTTACAAAAGGAACAACAAAACATTTTAAATTGCAGTTTTACAATGCCATTTCTTGCTTTCATAGTGCTATTAACAATACTGTATTGACTTATTTCTCTGTTTTTGTAAAATTCACAAGCATTTTGGATTAAAGAACAATTCTCTCTAAGCCGGCAAACGAAGAAAGGTTATTTTCAAGTTATATTTCTCTGTATTCACAGAAGAAAACAAGTGTAAATTACAGCTCGTTCTACCTTGCACCACTATTGGAAAATAGAGAGCTACTTTAAAGACTTGAACAAAAGGGCACTTTGATAAAAACATTAAAACTAATAATTAAGCCCTATATCAAAAGCAAGAACAGATTTCTGGAATGAGGGAAATGGACATCAAAACAATGTGAAAAAACCCCACAATCTTTTTCCACAGGAAAACTTCTAGTAGTTTCAATTTAAAAGAGAGTTGAAATCCCAGATTTCAATTGAAGTACCTTTTATTTTTTAACAAGTACCTAATAGAGTCCACAAAAAATTAAACTTTCTTTTTATTTCTTCAAAGCAAAAAAAAAGAACACTGAGTAAACTGTAATGACCTGGTAACCTATCAACCTCAAAAGAAAAATTAAACTAATCATACTAATTTTTTTGCTCTTAGGCATACAATGTGTCTTGAAAATGGTCTCACATATTTCCATTTGATCTCTTTTCTAAAATGCAACTTAGATATCCACTGTTTTGAACAAAAATAAATGCATGCACAACAAGCTGAACACCTCACACTTTGTTCCTTTCTCACCTCTACTCAATTTCTGTCCTATCTACTTTTACTCAATAAATTTTAAAACCACATGTGTTCTCTCCAGGGCAATGTTCAGTCCTTATACCTGTGATTTTCTCTGCAACACAAAGTAAGCTTTTAAGCTTACTCATGTTCATAATCAAAATATACACATGCAATTCCACATACCTTCTATTATTTGCATTTAAGTTTGACAGAGATGCAGATTGGAGTGAGCAGATTGAAGCCTGTAAATGAAAAGAAATCAAACCCCACAAGTTCAGAAGGACCTAGAAAAGCAATAGCTTTGCAGGACAACAAAAGAATGCCTAGGAACTAGATACAGATTTCTGAGGATTTTCATGTGCAAGAAAAAGAGTTCTTTAAAATAAATTGTTCATTATAGTGTTTTTTCCCTTTCACTGTACTCTCAAGCCAAAGCCTTCCCGCACCTTTCCAGGAAACTCATGAAAGATCCAGTTGTTTCCTGTCTTGTCTGTTAATACACACCAACATCTTCAGATACAGAAAGCACAACTGCCATGCTGAGAACTTTTACCTCAAAAAGCTTCTTCCATCCATAATTTATGAAGAGTGACCACAATGACTAGGGCTTTATGATGAAATCAGCTCTTTGTGATATGGCAAATATGACTTATTTTTAGAGAAAAGCAGAGTAGGAAAATGGAGACTGAAAAGTAAATTCCTCCTTCCATAATTCTGTTTATTTTTGCTCAAGTTATCTGAGGCAGACAGGATAAACAAAACGAACAGTCTACACTTGAAAGCAAAAGATGATGTGTTAATAGCCCAGCTATTTAATAACATGTAAGTTTTAAATTTATTTCATTTCATGGACCCTTAAATTTGCTCAGTTGGGTAGAGCATGGAGCTGATAGCACCAAGGTTGTTGGTTCAATCCTCATATGTAACTGCCTTAAGTCACTTAATAGTTGAACTTGATGATCCTTGTAGGCCCCTTTCAACCCAGGATATTCTGTGATCTGTGACTTCAGTGATGAAAAACTCTAACAACTACTGAGATACTGCCTTTTTTCCTCTTCAGGTATATTACAGGGAGTTTAAAAGGACTGTGTTTTATACAATCTATACTTTGAGTTTTTCTGGGGGATTTTGATTAGAGCTTTAATGACTGAGTCACATAATTATTCCATGTTTGCCTGAGTGTTTTATTTAAAAAAACCCCAACATATCAACACCTTTCCTTGAGACTTCCAAAACTACTCAGTCCAAAGAGGCTAGAGAAGAGTGAGGAAAATCTTTTTCTTCCCTCAAAAAAGAAAGACACAGCAATGCAAACAGCAAAGATTCCCAGACTCTTTTAATAATACATGTAATGTATTATTTTAATACATTTTAATAATACATGTAATTTTCATCTTCAGCCATCTGAAATACTGACATGCATGACCAGATGACAAAATATGCAATTATTTATTTTGACTATTCAATTTGCAAAGATAACTTGCCAAATTAGTTATACAACCTGTAATACTTGTCTACTGAGAGCCATTAGAGCTTCTGCAACCAACATCACTGCTTTATCAGCTCAGTAATTTTCTGGTACAGATCAAAAGCAGTAACAGCCTCTGTTCTCAAGCTGATGGTTTAAATGAAACCAACTCACTAATTTCTTCAGGTTCTCCATCAATTACACAGTTTCTTAGAACACTGCAATAATGTATTTCAAACATTCATTAAAGCTTTGAAAATCAAAACACTAAATTATGTATTTCTAACATCAGACCTGAAATCCTAGACCAACCCAAAAGAACTTACAAAGTGTATTAGCATCTCTCCCTTGTTCACCCCTCCCATAGGAAAAGCAACCATATAGCTATGGAGGGCCCTTTGCTCACTAGAAATTTAAACACTTATTTCAATACTTTGCTAACTAAATTTCAGTACTGTAAAATGGATCATTCCATAAAACCTGCTATTGATAGCTTCATCTCAGTTTTGCCAGTTATAATAGCTGTGCCTTTCATGTGTGTCTGTGTACATAGAAATTAAAATATTTTTATAAATTTCAAAAGCTTTACACCAAAACACCCTCAGCCACTTTCTGACAAGGGAATCTAATCACCGTGGTTTTATTCTGAAGCTAGCAAACTCTGTAGTTTTGAAAGCTGATCAAGACAGTCCCACATCCTAATAAGAAAAGCCAGTCACTAAGCTGCTAAATACATACATGAAATTAAAATACCCAATCCAACTACCATAAATAGTACCCTCTTTAATGTTAGATGAGTTTCCAAACAAACTGGTGCACACAGGAATCCACACGTAGTATGCCATACCAAGATCTTCAACCACCATCCTGTATCGTCCTTTTTTACACATTCACTATCTCAGGCCATCAACAATATTCCAGAATCTCCTCAGCAAGGCACAAAACACATCTGATGGATTTCTTATGTCACTGTGTTTTAAGGCACTGATCAACCTTTCAGGATACAGCTATATTTCTGTTGGTGGTACACATCTTCTCCCTTCCACTTTCCATCACAGCCAACACTGTTTGCCTTAACTGGCCTTTCTAACAAACACTGTTCTTGCTTCCATAATGACATCATGAGACAAGATACAGAAACAGCCTATTTGGGGGAGAAGAGAGTTCTATACAGGAACTGAGAGATCATTTTCAATGGAAGGAAGACAGACATTTATAGAAGCTGGGTTAATATTCAGCAGATTTACCTCATGGCAAAAGAAAATGAATGACTACAGGTCTGAAAAAAGGAGTGTGTAATTTATTTGGTTTAACTTTGTGCCACCCTTGCCTTTGCAGGCTTTAGCAGACAGAACAAAAACATGTGGTACAAACTGCTTCATAATGCAGACTCTGGTGTAGTCTCCCAGAATCAGCAGGTACACGTGAAAATTGGTGAGCCTCCATCAAGACTTTTTATTCCAATTTTCAAATTATGTACTGGCAAAGGCTGTGTGTTCACACTTAGACCTATTCTGCCAGGTTTGAATACACTTAGCACCATTCAATCAAGGTAAGATTCACAATGCAGCTTCTCGTTTCCAGGAATGATAGAGGACTCAGAAGAAAATTAATTTGCAGAAAATCCACTTTTAATACACTTCTCTTTAAAAGATCAGTGTGGGGGGACAGTGTCTTGAAGACATCAAGACGAAGTTCCATTTTAGATAAATTCACACAAAACCAAATACCACGTTTGCCTACTTGATATTAGAAAACAACCAAATGGCTGCTTTACAAGCAAGTTCATATAGTTTAATATGCAGACACTGAGATTCAGCAGTGTCAACTTTACAAGGAAAAACCAACCCAAACCAAACCAGAATCCAAATCAATTGTGCACAGTAGCTCCACTGTTAGTGTGCCACCTTCATGGCATCTACTAGGCTCTTTCACCAGATTCCCAATCACCTACATTGATCCTGCAGTTTATGGAACATCTTATTTAAAGTTTGTCATTTCAGGTGGATGGTTTAAGGTGTCTGCAGTATAGCAATATCTGCACTTTTTGGCACATATACTTAAACATATTTTCTCAGCTATTTTATTTAAATAACTCTCAAGTGATAAAGCTCAAAAGTTTTCTGGATGCTTTTGCTGTGGTTTTCAGAAGATAATCCATTGGAGCCAAGCAATTTTAGGAGATGCACTGATTACACTGTGAATGTGCCTGAAAAAGAGAAAAGCAGCTGCAGGAGCAACTCCTGCTTTCATTCTTTGCTAACACAATTTCTTCTTTTCTGCTTTTATCAGTGATATTTGTCACTGAAAGACTGTGACCTAATCTCCACTATACAACACATACATTCACATGTAAAAAGGGGGTAAATGCAACACAGGACACAAAAAAAAAATCTGAAAAAACTCACACTGCTTTTATAGTACCTTTTCACAAAAACCATGTATAGCTTTAAAGAGTGATAATGACTTAAGTCACAGGGGACATTTAAAAGCATAGAATACTAAAGTCTTCAGGCAAATACTTACAAGAACAGCATTAGGTTTTAGACAGAAAAGACTAGAACAATTGTGAAAGTTATAACAGTACTCTTAAAATACAGAATAAATTAGTAAAGGTACATGTCTTTTCTCAAAGTCTGATAAAAAGCCACTGAATTCCTGCTAGAGTAAATTTTTGGTTCAATTTTCAGTAATTGTCATTAATTTTCTGTGTTAACCCCAGCCCAACATGGGCAGAAAAATCTAAATTCTTCATTGTGCTTTATAATACTGGAAAATCTACTTCATTCATTTTCTTTATGAACTACTTTCTAATTTTCTGCAAAAGAATTAGCCAATCTGTGACAGAATGTACTGCCACCAGGATCTAATTTGTCCCAGTGCCTTTTATGAGTACTATATAATGTTGTGCAAACACCACTCTTGCACTAAGCTTTTAAAGAAGGGTTTTTCTATATGAACACAGAACTCCATCTAGGAGATTTTCCCAACATATGTTTAACTCAAACACACTGAGTTAAGAGAAACACACTGAGTTAAGAAGTTTGTTACTAATACAGCAAAGTACCTATTTAATACTTTGCAGATGAACTATATCTTTTCTATAGTCTGCATAAATCAGATGTGAAAATGATGCTTCATAGTTTCATCTTTACCTTGTATTCGTTTTGCCTCAACTATTAGCTCCTGCCAAGTTACATGCATATCTTTAGCATGAATGACTGATCACCTTCTGAACGCTTATCATTTAGTTATGACTACAGGAAGGAAATAGATGATGCCTAACGTCAAAACACTAATTTTATCTAGAATGCCATTAATTAGCTTATCTCGTTGACCACACCAAAGCTTTCTTTGAAGTTAAAAACAGGTCGTCCTGAAGTGTAGTCTGGTCTGCTGCCCAGAAGGCGAACTGCTGCGCAGCCAGTGTGTACTGAGCCATGCTCGGGGTAAAATGATAAGCTCCCCGACTAACCCTTGGGTTAGCCCGCAGAGCAGCGCCGGAGCCGCCAGACAGCCCCGCAGCGGTGGCGGCTGCGGGCACCGGGGGTCCCGCGGGTGAGTCACGGCATTCCCGGCCCGCCGGCACGGGCACCGCGCCGCCCTGCTGGGGGCACCGCTAATCCTCGGCCTCCTGAGGCTCCCACACAGCATTAGCTCCACACTGAGAACAGCTGTCGGTTTCATAAACTTCCTTACAGGTTCACAGGGTTTCCCAGGCTTATGAGGTAAAGGAGATTCGCGCCACGATGAGAAGGGTAATGAGGTTAACGCTCCTTCTCCTCCTCCTCCTGGGTTCTTCCTCCGTCCGGCGCCGCAGCGGGCGCTGTCCGGGCTGTCAGCGTCCGGCCCCGTGACCGGCACCTGTGGCACGCCAGGTGTCGGGGGCGGTGTCGCCGGGCACCGGCTTCCACCGCCCGGCCGGGAGCGCGGCCCGGCCCCGCGGCGGGCGGGGGAGCGCGGGGCGGGCGGCACCAAGCGCCTCCTCCGCCCGCGGCTTTGTTCACGGCGGGGCCTCGCGCCAAGCCCCTGCCGCAGCCCCGCTCCGCCGCCGCACCGCGCCGCTCGGCCCGGCCCCGCTGACAACCTCCCCCGCCCTCACCCCGCTGTCTCCCCGCCACGCCACCGCCTCCTCCTCCTACCTTGGCTTTCCCAGCCTCCAGCTTCTTCAGCCGCTCCTCGTCCTCCATGGCGTCTGTGCGGGAGAGCAGGGTGTCACCGCCAGCAGAGGAGGGGCTCGCCCCGCGCCCTCCCCTCAGCCGGGGCGCACACGCTCGCTGTCCGGTCCGGTCCCCTCCCGCCTCACAGCGACGACAGCTGCCGTGGCTGGGCCACCGGCGCCGCCATCTTCAGCTCCACGTAAACACGCGGCCGGGGAAAGTGACGTGTGGCCGCCCGCTCCTCCTCCCGCCGCCGCCGGCCCCTCCTCCCCGAGCCCCGGCCGCTCCCGGCGCCTCTGCCCGCCGGCGACCCCCGCCCGCCCGGCTGCCGCCGAGTCCCGCCGGAGCCGCCCCCGGAGGAGCGGGTTTGACCCCTGCAGGGCGGCGACGGCGCCGGGGGCAGCGGGCGCGGACGGCACCGCGGGCACACCCCCTTCCACGCCCCCTCCACACCTCCCGCCCTGCGGGCAGAGGCGGGGGTCCCGCTGCCCACAAAAGAACAGCACCGCCGAGGGGCCGGCGCTCGCTGGGCTGCGACACAGGGCTCTGAACGGGCAGCGCCCGAGCTCTGCTTCCCCGCCAGTGCCGTGTCTCTGGCTAGAAGGCTAATTCTGACAGTTCCGATTTTCCAGGTGTTGTCCTGCTCCTGCGCGCGGCTCACACAATTGCAGGGATCCCACAGCTCGCCCTAAGCTTCCCGAGCGTGTGCCGCAGACTGTGTAAGGATGACAACAAAGGATGTGTAGCCCCCCATGTTAACGTTACTTACCATGCACTCATCGTGCCTGACGGGTTGGAAGAAGTGTGTTAAAAGCACAATGGGGAATATGGCACGTGGCTATTAAATGCTCATACAATTTCTATACCTCAGCAAATACAGAGCAATATTCTGAGATAATTTAATAGTCTACTTAATGTGTGCCTTGAAAGGCTAATAGCACTTTGTGTCACGTGGTCCTATTGTGCTTTTTCTTTCAGTTCCCCCTGAGGTGGGTTCGGCTTGTGATGGTGCGATAGATGGCACAGGCTTACACACAAAGGAAGAAAAAAGGCTTCCCTGGAACGTGTACGAGCAGCAGTGTGAACGGATTCCTTATTCTGCATTTGGAATCATGCTGGTTTACTAGATGCAAAATTCAAAGTCTTTCTGAATTAACTTAGATCTCAGCTTTGCTGATCTTTTGAACATGGTTCCTTTATATACATTCTTTCCTTGCTTGAATTTTCCACCAAAGACAGGATACGCCCAAAAAAACAAACAAAAAAATTTACAAAAGACAACAGTATTTGCACAGTATTACTGACCAGGAACAAATTAAAAAAAAAAAGTCAATTAGGTGTCCTAGCAACAAAACACCCGTATTACTACCAAAGTAAACTAAACCTACAATCTGACATTTTGAAGGATTTTCCTTTCCTCCTCCATTACATTTCATGGAAAAGTCTGAAATAATTAGTTAATAGGTACAGGTTGTGTGTATTCCTGTGTTTACAAAACAATGTTCTCAACCTTTAATCAAAAAGGAATGTATACCATTTATGTAAAAAGAAAACACCATCCATCATAGGGAATGAAAAATGTCTGCATTATCTGTTGTTTCATATTTGAAGCAAGACATATGTTTCAGATAAAGTTCTCAGACTTTTCACTACAGGAAAATCGTGTTACCATTTCACTACAGGAAAATCGTGTTATAGAGAAAAGCAGCAAGTGAAAATAAGAATTAATCAAAGAGGAAAGATTTTTATAGGAACATAAATTTGAGTTAATTTTTTAAAAAAATGTTCCTGAGTCAGTAAATTGAAGTACACCCTCAAAGCCTGTACAAATAGAAGTTTTTTCCCCAGCAACTACGAAGTCCCGGACACCCCTGAGGGAAAAGTAAATCACCATTTCTGTGTCAGTGACATTCCTCTTGGCTGTTAGAGGCCCCTGTTGTAGATGTCAGTAAAATTTCACACACACATGATACTTAGATTTAAAAATAAATTATTAATTTATCAGTAAACATCCCATTTAGAACATAATTACAAACATCCCTAATCCTATAATTAAATGGGTTCTTGAGTTAATGCTAAGAATTGATAGGCCAAATTTTCCTTTTACTTACAGACTTATATCCATGTAATTCTATTAGATTTTAGCTTAACACCTAATTCATGACTATGAAAGTAATGAAAACCATACTGACAAACTATAATAGAATTATGTGGAAATTATTACTAGATAAAACATCTCAAGGAATTATATTTCCACCTCTCAACATTGGAAAAACAGGTCTTTCCTAGGGGAAAAAAAAAAAAACAAAAACAAAAAAACCACAAAAACAAAACCAAAAAAACCCAAAAAAAACCACACACCAAAAAACAAACACTTACAGTATGATTTCCTACTTCCTCTATTTTAATTCCTATTTTATCGTTCATGCAGGGCAAGCTGTCTGGAATTCACAACTTGGTTAGCCAAATAAACTTTCAGTTACAGAAAGACATTAATCTTGTTTGCTTAATTCTCAGGATTGACTAATAATGTTCACTTGATCAAGAATGTAAGAAAGTAAGCTAAATAACTCTAACACTCATTAAATTCACATAAGTTAAACATGTAAACTGCTTTAGACAGCATATGTGACGTGAAAGAGATTAACAGGATAAGAAATACAGATCAGACATTCTACAAAGCAGGAAGAATTGGTGTTTTGGCCATCTATTATTTTTATTTAGAACTAAATTTATTATTGAAAAATGTTTGTATATAAAATGGAACTGAACCAGCTTCAAATATCAGACCTAATTTTTAGTTGTGTTTGTCTGCGGACAAGGACAAAGGCTTCTTCATCTACAGCGTTTTCTCTGACAATGAAACTCCACATTCTTCCTACCTCTTCTGTTTCCTTTATTCACTGTTCAGAGAATGTATGCCTGGTGACTTTCATTGTGGTGCTTTAGTGGACTATGAAGCCAAAAGACAAAGCCTAAAGACCATGTGTGATAATCACAAAGTTCTGATTAGGAGATTCAAATTCTGTCACAGTCCATTGAAGCCAGACTCAGAGGGCTGTCAGATCACAGCATGCCTCTGGTAAAGCAGAAATAATATGCAAAAATTTAAAAATTATCACAGGCATATACAATCTCTTCCAACACATAAGCAGCACAGATATTGTGTATTCTCAGGTGTTATAACTTCAGCAATACCTCTTAATAACAATACTATCTAACTCTAATTTGTTTTCTTCAACAAAAATACATATCAGAATGAAAGACTCCTATATGGATCATATAAGATTCCCTGATCCATCTTGTAAGAAAAAAATACCTGACAGCAGTCAGATGTTTTCCTAGCAGCAATACAATGACCGTGCCACTTTCTAGTTTTAAATTTAAACTTAAATTCTTAAAAAAAAAAAAAAAAATTAGGTTCGTTTTTTTGGTGATTTGGGGGGGGGTTGTTTTTTTTTTAGTTTTGAATGTCTGTATTTGGTCAATATAATTTGTAAAGGAGTAATTCTGCTGTTCATGGGTATGATCTTCTTATATGTATGTGTAGCAGAGTGATAGAGAGAAGACTCTTGGTCAGGCACAAGAAATATGACACTCATTATGTAGATTATTATGATTAGATTTGTTGCTAATACAGCATTTAAATGCCGTCAATGCAGTATATAATATAAGCAGGTATAAAAGGTTATGATATAAACAGGTTTGGCTACAAATGAACAGGTTTACAGTCTTTGGCCTTGCAGAATTTATAATTACAAAGCACCAGTGTAGCTACTTTAGAATTTTAACTTTGTGTTTTGCCAGAACTTAGCACCTTTACTTACCCACCCAAAAGTGAATGTTCTCTGTCTTAGGGCTGGACATACCCTGCAAGTGTCCCTGTGGGGCTGGGGATTCACCAGATAGTATCCTGAGGTTGCAGGCAGCTATCTTACTAAGCTGGCCCAGTCTGCAGGAGCATTTTATAGATTTTGCAGGCTAATGCATACCAAAGTCAATAGCAATCACCACAACTCCCCCATCTGTGGAATGGATTGATTATGTGAGCATCCAAATAATTCCTCCTGCAGTTCCCATCTAGTGTTCTCACTTTAAGACAAATCATATTGCCCATCAGAGACAACGGCAAGGGAAAGGGGGATGTCTTTTATCACCATCACAGCATATCCAACAGTTCTGCTGTGGCTCTTGACCTGCTGTTCAAAACTTACCTGGTGGGATGCCACTTTCTATTATAGTAAATATTAAAGGGAACAAACGTGAAAATAAGAGACATCTCTGAGAGATGACCATGGTGGAGGTTTTATTTGACCAGGACATGCACCTGCTTCCACTGAACCTAGTGGGAGTTCTATGGCAGATGGTACTGCCTTAGTGCATACTTATCATAGTGCATCGTAACCAGATTTGCCTCCACCTCAGTATGAGCTTGCATGAAGAATATGAAGGTGACTTAATGACTATCTTACCTGTGCCTTTGTCACAGTGTGTTGTGCCAGATCTGTCCCCTACCATCTACTCTTCAGCTGCACTGAGCCTTGGCACTGGAATCTCCCAGAGTGCTGCCTGGTTGGCTTGCTTGAAGGAGGCAGGTGATTCACGTAAAATAGGTAAAGTTCCCAATTTCACAGACCCATTGTAGGTACTGCTGATTACTGATTACCTATTTATGTTACTTGGCTGTTAGTAAGTGGAAGTCAACTCAAATTTCAGGTAGAACTTGTTCTATTTTATTCAGCTAGTCCAACTGCATGTTATAAAAACTTTTGCCACGGGGACATTAGGTGTGTTATTTATGTTAGGACCAGCTTGTGTTTCGGAAAGAGACAACTGCTCTCCTCTTCAAAGCAGAGCAGAACAGATACCATTACAGAACAAACTGTGAGGCTTGGTGGCTAAAAAGTAGGTGAGCTGGAGATGTAAGGAAGACATGCTTTTAAAAGCATGGGTGTTTTTGTTGTTGGTTTATTTTTCTGTTTCTTTGCATATGTTTTCTTTTTGAAATCACTGGTGAGGCATAGCAGTATGAAAAATTATTAAATGAGGCAACTGATGAATATTTTAGAATAAGTTCCTGTGTAACAGCTAAAATTTCTATTCTCTTATATGTATTTCTTAAGGAAAGTACCAAAGTCTATGAAAAGAATAGGTACTGAGGATGAAAATGAAATGTTCCCAGACAAGAAAAAGCAATTAGGAAAAAATGTAATTTAAACCCCTGTCTGCAGCTGTGAAGTTAGGCAAATCTATATTAACCATTGCAACCAGTGTCTCACCAAATGTCTGTACAGCAAGCTTTTTTTTCCTAAATGAAAGTAATTTTTTTTATAAGAGGTGACAGAAGAAATCAGACACTAAAATTTTCCATGTATATGATACAGGCATTCACTTAGTACTTAAATAATTGTGGGCTTGCTAGCATGCTTCAATCAGACACAATCAAGTTGAGCAAACCAAAGTGTTTTTCTTGTTTCCAAAACCAAACATTTTTCATCTTGGTGAAAATATGGTAAAATAACTCATTCAAAGGTGTTGAAACACAGACCTCTTGAACTATTACAGTAACATGGACCTCCTGGAGATGTGTGCCTTTCTTTTCTGAATGCTGGAATTGTACGGCTTCTAGTTTGACTAATTGTAAGCTCCACATATATTTTTGGATGCATATTTGATTCTATTCCTTATAATTTAATTAATTAAGATAAATACTCTGGCATTTGTTTGTTGCTTTGATGAAAATACTGTAACTAGGAAGAGGCAAGACTCTTTACCCAACAAGTTTTGTGAGATTAATAATTTATTCTGCAGGCCTAATATATCAAGGAAGGTAATTTAAGTAAGATTGCAACTCATACAGCTAATTAGTTAAGTGACCCTGGAGCTTCAAATAGACACTTGATATTTGAGGTACTATGATTTATTTCTAGCAAAAATCCGTTGTTTGTATATTAAATATGTAGAACTATTATAGTACATATTTCTTTATGATTGGTCACAATTGTCCAAGTTTACATGAAAGTTCAGAATAAGAATCTCTTCAGCCTATTGCATATAAAGGTATAAAAATCAAGTTATTTTCCTGCTATTCTGCTATTTTATATGGTCAAGTTTAAATAATGAACCTCCATTAAGAACATGGAATAAATTAATACTTTAATAGAATGTCCACATTCCAGCACAGTACCACTCACCAGTTTCTTCAAATTCTTCTTCAAATTTGTCCAGACTGTTCACCTGACAGATCAGCATCCCAATGTGCTTTTAGAAATTCCAGAATTTGTGACAGTGTCTTAGATGAAGTGCTCCAGGCAACAATTACAAAATCTGAAGAAGCTATAGCTTCCTAAAAATTTAACTATTTTAATATATTTTCATGCTAAAATCGAAAATATTTGGGTTTTTTTAAATATATTTCAGCAAGTTTCAAATACATTTAAAGTGTCATTACTTAATAAGGATTACTTCTAAATCATTGTACCACACTGGAACTCATGCCTTTTTGAGTATTATTTATGGGGAGAAAAGAGCTGGTATGTCAGGTCAGGTAATCCCATAAGTACTAGTAAGAACAAAGAATTTCCTAGACTTAACTTTACTATTCGTAGGAAAATCTGCCACCTCAAATAGAGAGTTCTGCAGCTACAGCAGAGCTGGAAGAAGTACTTAGGATTTCCAAAGGCACTAACACCCTGGCTAAAGGATTTATTTCAGCCTGGAGAAGAAAAGGCTTTGGGATGACCTTATTGCAGCTTTACTGTACCTGAAGGAAGCCTACAAGAGAGCTGGAAAGGGACTTTTCACAAGAGCATGCAGTGACAGGACAAGGAGGCATGCCTTCAAACTGAAAGACAGCAGGGTTAGATTAGATACTAGGAAAAAAATCTTTACTGTGAGAGTACTGAGGCACTGGAACAGACTGCCCACAGAAGTTGTGGGTGCCCCATCCATGGAAGTATTCAAGACCAGGTTGGATGGGGCTCTGAGCAACCTGCCATGGTAGTGGAGTTGGAAATGAATGATCTCTCAGGCCATTATATGATTCTGTGATTCTATGATGATTGAACTGCTGTGAAAATATGCTGTGTGCACTGCAAATCCAGCTTGACCTAAACCACTGGGGTGTGCATCAGGAGGTGGGAATGTGGTATGGTCACTTTCCCATGGAACCACATGCTGCTCCTGCTTTACCCACAAAATATTGTGCATCAGCGCCTGGTTGGACGCTGCAGGAACTGTGTAACTGTGAGGACTTGACAGCAGATCCAATGGTTTACCTATTGAGAGAGATTTATTGTTTTTCTTAGCCCTTCTGTGAAGACAGGGCTGAGTACTGCCGCGTCCCACACCAGCAGATGCTCAAGGCCAGGGTGGATGGGGCTTTGAGCAGCCGGTTCTGGTGGAAGGTGCCCCGCTCACAGTGGAGGGGATGGAACTGGATGACATTTAAAAGGTCCCTTCCAGCCCAAACCATTCGGTGATTTCAAAGCCCGACGCCCTGGAGCTGGCCAGCCTGCGATCCTGGCTTCCGCTCCATTGCACGACTCCAGCTTTTGTTATCACCATACTTGAACATTCTTTAAAAAACAGCTGTTTTTCTACCCGCTGCTATAAACCCGACGGTTTAAAAACTGCGAGAGTTGAGCACAAGCGGTTTGTAGCCCACCCCTTTCTGTAAAAGGCTTTCGGGGGAGCACAGCTTTGGGACCAAAATGCAGGCACATTTTATCGTCTGCTGCCATCTTCCGGCGGCTGGCTCGGCTACAAAGGAGCTGCTGGGTGGAAGGGCTCGGGAAGCGCGGGTGCCGAGGGCCGGGCAGGGCTTTAGTGCCGCGGCTGTCCGACACCCGCCGCTGATGTTAAATGCAGGGCTCTGAAGAGCCCCGACATCTGTGGTCAGTGCTCATGGCTCGTAGTCCGTGAGGTGAAACCAGGTCCTTCACGGGGTTTGATGGGCTCCTGTAAAGGTGTGTGCTGTTCAGCAGGGCAGTCTAACCGGGCGGAGGGGTGACACACGGGGTCCGTCTTCTGTGCTGGCGCAAGGGAAGAGGACAAACCAGACAATCTTTCTGCAAGAAGGACAGCGACGAGCCCAAGCGCCTTTCCATTTCCCCTGTGCAGCTGCAACACATCGGGGAATTGTTAGAAAAAATCCCTTCCCTAATAAATGTATGTCAGTCTTTCCAGTGTGAAAGTTAGTTGATATATATGTTAGTTCATGTATAACATTATATACTGTAAGGCAAAGGAAGAGTGGTATTTTACTGGACACTGTAATATTGTTCATGCTTCAGTAAAACCAACTAAAGCACTACCAGGCCCTAGAAGCAAATGCCTTTGGTTCTGGGAAGCTTAGAGCTGTCTATGAAGGATAAAGGATATCCTTGGACAGCCAAGATAACCACCAGCATCCCAGCCTCTCTGACACGTCTTTGAAACCCTCTCAGTGTCATCTTGTATCATAGATAACAGGCAAAATTGGCTCCAGGGGCATCTGGATCAGCAGACAAGGAGCAAGAATCCTGGAAAAATATTTCCAGGATTTTCAAAGTTTTTCTATGATTGCTAATCAGCAGCATGGGTGTCTGTGGTTGTCAAATTGTGTTGTACCTGAATGTATGAAGGCTAAATGAACCTGTGTAAAGTCACATTCATGGTGCCTCATATTGGCTGGTACACCTCATGTGTATGAATAAATATTTACCCTTGGAATTCTATACAGTGTCTAACTTCTCTCCTCCATGGGCCAGTTGTGTATTTTTATGACAGAGATGAGCAGAATTGTGACACAGCTGCTGTGACTGCCATATGTCTGATCAGCACTGGAAATTGCAGATCCATGATTATCCAGGGCCTGGATAAAAAAATCTGTAAAAAATCTGTAATTTTTATCTCTCTGTTGGGTTTATAGTTCAGTGTAAACAAAATAAAGCACTTACTGGACCATTTGTACAGGTAAATTTAAAGCCTGGGATGCTTGCTTTAGGGAAGGAAACAACCAGATAGTCATTAGAGAAACTACTTCTTTCACTGGCCCCAGTGAAGGGACTCACTCTTCCTTTGGAGATTTAAGTTGCAACAGCTCTGTAGAAGCCTAGCTGATATGTGGCTGAGTTGTCATGAACAGAGGCTGTATTTCTGATGCCAAGACAGAAAAAAAGAGTTCCTGATGTAGAGAAATAAGCAATACTGCTTAACTAGTATACTTCTGTGCAGGACATTAGAGCTGAAGCAAGAGAACAGCAGTACCAGAACTTGATTTATATTTGCTTAAGGAGTAGTCTCAATCATATTGTTCCAGAGTATTGCATGACCTCACGTTCATGGTATGTTCCAAGAAATGGCAGTATCTAAGCTCTGAAGTGGTTCTCCACAAGCTCTTCAACTGCTGTGGAGCTGGAAGTGATGTGTATTACTTCATGTTCCTGTAATGCCACAAGTTTAGCTCTTGTAAAGACTGACATTGTATTGCTGAAACATGCTGAGCATGTACAAACATGAGGAGACCTCACAGCACTCACTGTTGATTAAAAAGTTGTGGTGTTTTTCATCAACATTCTATTTGATGTGCTCTGGATGTTGTGAATTAAGTTTTTTATGCCCCAGTAGGGGAAAGACAAAGATTGATGGATGTATATATCTGCTACTTCAAGAAAATTAACAGATTGATTCTATGCTCTTAGGGGTTATCACTGCACTTTTTATTCTTTTTAGTCAAAATTCACTGACCTGGATTGGACCCTGATTTTGATCATCATTAACTATATTAATATATAGATAGCTACATTTAGATTACTGTACTGGGGTGTGTTGATCTTCGGCTGAAGTGTTTCCTAAATTGTTGATATAACACTTGGGGAAAGAAGTGGCTTCTCAGTGTTCTTTTTGGTGTTACTGCAGTGGCTATTTTCTGTTTTGAATCTGGATGGTTGTTGGCAGTTATTAAAAAATAAGGGAGCATATTATGAACATGGGATTTTTTAAAAGTAAAAATTGGTTGCTATTTAAAAATCAGGAACATTGCCAAAAGTTAAACCTGAAAGGCCTGAATCCCATTCCAAAATTTATTTTGTTACTTTTGAGATTTTTACCTTTTGAAACTTACTTCATATTCAACAGGTAGATTTTGTAGAGTCCTTGAAAAAGGCATGAAAATCCAAGTTTCACTGAATAGGACAAAGGTTTCATTCACTTTAGCAGGCTGCTTGCGTCACTGGCTGAGAAAGTGTGCTGAGATTTAGGACTTCCAATCTGATTTTTGGCACTGAGAGAGTGATGTCATTTCCTGAGCTGTGTGTCCATGCTGGAAAATTAGAAAACATGGGCTTTTTGTATAACCAACTTTATTTAAAAGCCCAAGAAATGATACATTATGGTGAAACTCAATTGAAATACATTGAAAATTACTTCACAACAGTAAAAAGGATCTCTGAAAAGACATGCTTTTCACAATTATGAATTTTTTGAGCTTATTGCCATAATAAGATTTTGAAAATAGTTAGTCTTTACAAAATAGAATGTATTATTTCTTTGTAATCATGAAACAAAGAGAACCAGAATCAGGTGTTGTGATATCCTATTTTTATTGATAAAACCTCCTTTGGAATTGCATTGCTGTAGGAAAAACCCTAGATGCTGTCCTTACAGAACTCCTTCTTGAACTCTTATTTAGAACACTTATTTATAAGGTCTAAGTGGGGAGTGTCTGGGGGAAAACATTAATGGAAAATTCCGGATGGCATTTTAGAGGACATAACTTGTACTAGTTCTCAGGAATGAGTGCATGAAGATGAATATTCTGAGACTGAGGTCATGCAGAACTGGGAAAGTTTAGCAGAAGATTCAATTCATATTAGCTATTCCTCCTCTGAGAGTGGGAGATTCTGTTTTACATTTCTTTAAAATGATGCTTTGAAACTTTAATGTAATGTAATTTGGCTCCATAGTAAGATCAAACATTCATGTGTTGCACTATCAAGTTTGAAGTAAAAATTAACTTTTTAACAGTTTAGACTACTTCTGACTTGTAGGATCATTTTTAGCTATTTAAAAATAATAGTTTGCCTTTTCTTATTTTAATTAGAGTTTTTTCTTTTTTTTATCTGCAGCCAATATAAGAAAAATAAGCCATTGTATATTGTTTTTTCATCCAACTTGGTTGCATTGTGTGGTTTTTCTTTTTCTTACCTCCACATGAAGAACCATTTGAGAAGAGTCCTGTGAGGGTATATGTAATTTCTGATCCCCATGGCAGGCAGCTGATTAATACTCTTGAAGAACACTTTACTTCTCTAACATGATTTCTAGCTATTAGTGATTTCTAATTTTCTAGTGATTTCTAGCTTTAGATCTCTAATGATTTCTAGCTATTAGATTTTCTGTGTGGGCTATATTCAGACTGGTGCCTACTTTGGCTCCAGAAGGAAGACAATAGAGTAGTGGTGGTGCAGGATCACATGAAGAGCAATTTGGCATGTGCCAGAGTGGATGTCAAAATAGTTAGACAACAGCCATTGTGTGCTCTTAGGAGGTTGATCAGAAGCAGGGCCTGAAGCAGTTCCTGAAGACTGAAGAAGCTAGCAGCATCATCTAACACTACCCATGGGTCATCCTATGAGTTTCTTGGAAAACACTGGGAAAAACATTACCATGGGTGATGTGAAAATTAACAGTACTCTGGAAAATTGGCTAGAGTCCTTTTAAATTCTTGTAGTAACAACAATGTGGAGAAAAACAATATTGGTTTTCACTTTCTTGGGTTGTTATCTAAAAGCCTTTGTGATCAATTGAACAGAGCCCAATGTTTTTGAGCAGATTAGAACTGGTAGGTGACACAACCACTGCCTGAGGTTGCCTGTGTGCAGTGAAAACCAAGTGGCTTTTTAAAGACCATTTCTAGAAATGTTTTGGTCATTTGGAGCAGAGAAAAGGTAACTGCATGGAATTTCTCTAGACATTTTTCAAAGAGAGCAACTGAGAACTGCTATCTCTGGCTGTGTGGCTGGTGTTTTAACCTTATCTAATGAACATATTGAAAGAAATCTTACAGGTAGCAAGGAAAAAATTCCGTGCATTGATTGTACTGGAAGGATTGTGGATAAACTTTTTCTTCACTATCTGCAAGTCCTTTTTCCTTGAGCCAGAAGCTTCAGTGATAAAATAGTTCATCTCATACAGCTAGAAATTGACATTAAACATATAACAATAAACCTTTTATGTACTCTGTAAAGTACATTAGGCAGCTGGATCAAAGGACAGGAAAAGTTTGATTATAACTGAAATTTATAGAAATGGTAATTTTGTCCTAATTAAAAGGAAATTTGAAGCCAAAATGAAAATAAGTACTGTCGCTTAATTTGGTATAGCTATTATTCATGGGTAGAGAACCTATTGCATGAAAATTCCTCAGCCAGATTATGTAATTAAAAAAATTATATTGTTCTGAAAAAGTTTAAAAATATTTTTACCCCTAAATAAACAGCTGTGAGAAAATGTTCTGATGTTAGTACTGGAATGGTCTGCAGTGGCCATGAGAAAGTTTTGATGCTTGGCCTTGTCAAATGTGAAGGTAACTGACCTCTAGAGATGTGTTGCTGTGCTTCTGCTGAGGATTTCAATGGAATCAGTGATGGCACAGACTGTAATGAATGACTGAAGGAGATGTAAGAAAAAGTGGATCTATTATCTGCAGTATCTTGGGGGCAGTTTCACTAAAGGCTATAGAGCCTTTGTGGCCGATCAGAGTACTTTAAGAGGGTTCTTATAATGAACAAATAAGTAATATGATGCCGCTAAAATACAGAGAAGGCTAATTTTGTTTTTGAGATGCATTTGTTCCTACTGTTAAATTGCAAATACATTCATACATGCTCTTTTGATCATACAGCTGATATTTTTTCTTAATCTTGCAAGTTTCTGTTTCTTTGTTTCCTCCTCCTTTTTAGGCTACTGTTCATAATCTTAAACCAATTATCTTTGGTCAGAAATCGAGGAAAAATCTAATCCAGAAATTTGTGTATATGCAGTTTTTTCAATTTACATTTGTTTCTGAATATTTAGTTCCACAGTTGTGTTTTTCAAAATTTCTACTTATTAGGAGTGTCTGGGAAGGGCATGGGTGCTGTGGAGGCTTGATTCTGACTCATGTAAAAGAGAAATGTTGACATAATCTGTTTTTGTCTTTACTAAGGACTTAAGTTTCATTTTTGTCCTAATTGTGATTCAGAAAGTGTAATGATTAGAAGGCTGGTGTTTCTTTTCAGCAGAAAATCAGAGTTCAAAAATAATGTTTTTTTATTGTCTAGCTGTTACTATTTAAAGAGAAAAGTGAAATAAGAGAAAAATGATGCACATCCCTCAGGAGTTAAATGAAGTACTTTTCCTTAAAATATCAGCTTTTCTATATTTGCAGTTGTTGCATAATTAAGATGACAAGGGCCTTCAGGAGTTCTGAAACTGGTTTTATTTCTCATAATGCTGTTTACCAGCAACCAAAAAAACAGATATCCTAGAGATCTACAGTGACTGTGTGAAGACTTTCTGTCTGTTTCAACATTCATTTTTATGCAATGCCATTTTTTCCTCTATAATGAACACATAAAAATTGCCATAAGCTGCACTTTTAAGACAGTGTAAAATTGTAAGAGCAATAATTCTAATAACTCCTGTAGATCAATGCTTGAAAACAGATCTCCAGGATGTCAAGCTTCATATGTATTCCTTGGCTCTGAGAGAAACTGCAGTAAATGCTGCTTTTATAGAGAGTTTCTGTGACTGCCAGCAGAAGAACTGTAACACATTTATAGGGAATAAAAATTGGAATAAAACATGCCATACTAGAACAGCAATTCATTCCTTTTTATTACTGAAAGAGGAGTAATATAATAAATCATTAGAACAATAATTGGAGATATATTTGAAAGATGACTTAATTATTATAAGTTATAATTTAACTGCATGATAAATTACAAATAATGAAAAATCTGTATACCATTTACCCCAACACAGATTTTTTTTAAAGGAATATGTATTTTCTTTCTATTTACGAATGCAGAGAATGAAACAAAAATTCCTAACTTCTTTTTTATTAGTATCTTTGTGAAAGGCAAAATACAGCAATAGCAGCTTTAACTGGAAAAAATGAATGACCATTCGTTACTAGAAAGGGTAAAGCTCCTTGTACTTGACAGCAGTAAATCAGAGTATGGAATACTTTGGGAAATAATTAATGTGATATTATATTCTGACTAATTACTGTACATATGAGATATAAAGTTCACAGTATGTTTCAAAGCAGACATGACCTTTCTTGGTAAGAAAGGACCCATTTGATGATTTTGATTTTAAAGTGAAAATACGCATCTCTGTAGATACTCATATATCCTGCCTGATTTTCTACTGAATGCTGTTCAGGCCATTCTGATAATGCGACTGTACTTTGAGACTATCTCTGAATAAAGTTGAGGTACTGATAAAATGAAAGTTCATTGTCGGACCACTGAGCCACATTCAGGGAGCTGGAGCACCTGACAAATGAGGAGATGCTAATAGAACTGCATTTGTCCAGCCTGGACAAGGACAGGCACAACAGTGGGGACCCAGCTAGTAGCAGGCTTCGGCTCCCTAACCAGAAATCACAGGAAAGATGGAGCCAGAGTCTTCCTCTGAGGTATACAGTGAAAAGACACAAGCCAATATGAGGATTTCTGATTGGATATGAAGAATGAGAATGGCTATGTGAGGCAGCAGACTGCCCAGAAAATCTGTGCCATAATCATCCTTGCAAATTTTCAGTATCTGACTGTTGCCTGTGTGACCTGATCTAACTCTGTAAGTAGCATGCTATTTTCTAAAGATTCCTCCAGAAAAGTTATTCTTTGACTCCAGTGTCTTTTACTTGAACTTTGTAAGATGCAGAAAAATATGTATCTTGTCAGTGTGATCACTGATGTTAGCCTAATATGGAATGTAAAAAACTGCAATTGTATATGAAAAGTATGTAAGAAAGATTGGTTATTTTGTCATTGTGCAGCCTTAAAAAATACCTTATGGATAAGGTATTTCTTAAATTGCAATCTTCAGAAATGCAGAATTATGTTTTGAGTGTTTCCATCCTTGATTTTAATATTTCCCTGAAAAATTGATAGGAATCTAAAAAGTGAATGCTTTTTTGTTCTTCTTTCTAGTACAGTTTTATTAGATCTTATCAGAGATTGTAAATGGTGGATGCTTTATCATTGCAGAATTTTCTCAGTGGAAAAAAGCCACCTCCTCTGAAGAAGAAAAATCATTCTGAAAAGCAGACATCTTTCCTTACTCTCCTACTCTGTGTGACTATACAGTCTTCAATATTACTCGGATGATAGCTATTTTAAAGACTGCAACAAAAAATGGCAATATATTACTGGCAGACCTGAGGAAAACTGCTATGATAGGGGAGCAATGATGGCAGAGTAGGAATTTTATAGCTGTTAAAGAAGCCACAACATAAATAATGAGAAGGTTCTATACACGCCTAGATTGTTAAACCCACTTTGTCGCAGCATCATGGAGAATGATTAAAACACAATAAAAATCCTCTTCTTTTATTGCAGAATAATTTGCCTATATTACAGCCAAAAAGGCCAAAGCCAGCCAGCCAGCCAGAGATGGCAAATGGCAGTGTTTCTTTTCACTAAGAATAAATTTCAGGAGTGAAGTAATTTTCTATCATGTTTTCTGAAGTAAAGGGATTTGAAAAAAACTTCTGGACTCTGAGATAATTGAGATCAAAAGCCTCCACATGTACTTTGTGTAGGAAAGTGCTATGTTTTATCTATATAGTGTATACTTTTAAAAACAATTCCTTTCTTATAGAAAACAGCCTGAAAAGCTGGAATAAACCCCAGGAAAAACAAATTATACAAATGCTCACCACTAGCCTATCCCTGAGCAGTGACCTACAGCTCCTTGCTGACCCCCTGCAGTTCACATATGGACCATGTTCTGTGGCATGGAATGTCTCTTTACTCAGTTCAGGTCAGCTGTCCTGGATGTGCCCTTTCCCACCTTCTTGTGCAGCTGCTCTCTGACAGGACATGGAAAACTGAAAAGTCCTTGACTTAGGGATTAAGCTGGTGACACACTAATGTTTTCACTACTTAGCAACAATAAAAATACTAGTGTCTTACCAAATTTACTCTCACATTAAATACAAAACACAGCACTGTATGAGCTACTAAGAATAAAATTAACTCAACCCCAAAAAGAAATATGAAGAACCATATTGTTCCTGGGAAGCAACCTTATGTATAAGTCCCATTTGGTCTAGACCAGCCATTATGTCTTTCACTGAAAATACTTTTGGATCTTGATTTGAGAGAAAGATGAGTAAGCACAGAGCTCCCAAAGTGATAATTGCATTAGGATCTTCAGTTTGTATGAACTTCTAGATGTTTCCTTCCAAAAAAATAGTTCTCAACAGAAATAAGAATACTGTATATTTATATATAAATTGATAAATTGAGAGGTGAGACTGACCTCAGTATCCTACCAGAGTTTTATGCATTTTGTGGGAGTCTGCTGATGACAGAAATACTTACTTTAGTTTGACTGCTTCAGTTAAGCAGGTCTCTTAGCTTTTAGTACACTTTAGACATTGACCTGGACTTGTCTTGGGACTTATTCCAATTTGTAGACATTTCAGTGTTTGTCAAGCTTCTTACATGCCCTGGAAGCCCAGTAACAGAAGTAATTTAAAAAGACAATCTATTTGATGACAATATCTATGGCTTGACTTCATTACACTGCATAGTGGGAGGTCATGTACTCATATATAGAAAATGTGCAGACATGAGCTGTAGGAGTGCAAATCCTCTCTGCTACCAGATGATCTTAGATATAAATTTAGCTATTCAGGAAGATCCAATTTACTGTAGAAAGAGGTATGAGTAGTACTTAAAAGATTCCCTCAGGAGAGAAATGGTAATTTAATTTTATTTTTCTTTCTTTTCCCCACATTAGAAAGAGCAATAATAAGATAATTTTTTAAAATGTAGTAGTTTGTAGAAAAAATAGCATGTTTCTATTTTGTCAAACAATAGATTTGCTATTGCTGGGAATGATATGTGTGAATGGCACACAGCCTTTGCTGTAAGATGTTGAGAGTAGAATCCTTGCAAAAAGCAATATCCTGAATTTCCAGTCAAATAAATGCACAATCAGCTCCATCCTGACACAATCTGAAATTAGAAAATATAAGAAGAGACCCAAATATAGCAAGGCAACTGAAAATTTATTACGTGTAAATCAGTCTTAGAACAAAATGTCTAGTTTAAGGTAAGATAGAACTTTTCTATCTGAGATTGGCCCTTAACAACGCAGTTGCAACAGCAGAAAAAAAAATCCAGATCTCACTTCCCTTAATGAGGCTGCCTGCAACTTTTTGTCCAAAGGAATGGGTTAGAAAGGTTCTGGATTAGCTGAGGTGTTGGGAACCAAGGCAAAACAAACAAAAGAATCTGTTCTGTGGCTCCTGCTAGAGATGACTTAAAGTCTGAGGGCAAAAGGAATTCCAGATGTTTCATGTTGACAGAGCTGAAACACTGGCACACAAATTCTATGTTTATGGTATTTTTAAAAGACTTTTAATGCTTAATGTTAGTTTTCTAAGATGAAGGGGAGACAGAAAAAATGCCGCTAAAAGCCTTTACAATAGCTTCTTTGTATGCAAAGGCAAAAAGAAATTTTAAAACTTTATTTGGCAGTCAAAATAAAAATTACTTTGGGCTCTTGATGCCCTAGACATTTTTTTTCTTTATATGCCATATCCTCTCTTGAAATTATTTGTTTTAAAAGTGTTGTTTCACTTGGAGGAAATGTGGAACAGGAGGAGAATTGCCACCAGCTGAAATTCTATTATATCTGTACAAGAAACTACAAACTATTATTTTACCTTATCAGATCTCACTGCTGACCAAATTGATCAAGCTGTGTGAATCTGCATGACATCCCAGGGAACTACAGCACCTTTGACTAAGAGTGTTAGGTGTCTACTTTGTTAGACTCATGATAATTCTAATTTTTAATATTCCTTCCAAAACCAAAGCAGCTATTTAACAAAAATGAGAACACTATCCCAAAGAATTTGCAATTAGAGTTGACTCTTTCTGATTCCTTATATTATGGAAACAAGCAATAGTGAGAGAATAGGATGAGGAGCTAATATAGTTATCAATGATAAAGAATGTTGTTCTTGTTGAGTTCTGTTTTTCTTCTAAGCTTCCAAAGTCCACATTTAAACAAGAAAGTAAAGAGTGTACCATTGATTCAATTAGCGCAGGGCTTGTAGGAGAAGGACTTTTCAGGGCTGCTTTGAAGCAGAAATCACCAGTGTTGAGAGAGTAGGCTTTTATGAGATCTTCACACGTGAGGGGGGATGAGGCACTTACAGACCCCTGCTTGTTAACAACAGTACAAGTCCACTCCTGAGACAGGCTGGAGGGACTCAGCTGACTTTCAGGCACAGCACGTATAAGTAAGCCAATGTGACTCTAGTATTGCAACTACCATTAATAACAAAGAGACTGCTAGCAGATTTAAAAAAATATATAATGAATAATAAAACTATCAGTTTGTTAGCCTCCTTATAGGTGAAAATTTCCCCAAAGTAACACCAGTAGCCATTTTACTTACTCTCTAGGCTCTATGTGGAACTTATTGCAGTTTTCTGGTTTATGGTCTTATCTTTGTCCATTATTTACTGCTTCTCTGCTCTCTCTCACTTGTACAGACCACCAGGCTACACCCATTATCACATTTAAGGGAATTTCTGGAGATATGATTTCTACAGTTTGTTTCTGCTTTTTCTCACTGTCAGCAAGGTCTTTTTCAGCGATGGAGTTTAGGAATGGATCCCCTAAAGTGAGCTTCCCTCTTTATCAGTTGTTTTCTTGAAAATGCAATGGACAATAGGTCCTTTTTAACTACTGGGTCCATCTTAAATTTGGGCCTCTCTTTAATGCACAAGAAAAGGTTTTAAAGAAATTTCATAGTTTCACTATGTTACTTACATAACTTCACTAAGTTACCTCTTCTTTCACAAAAGGAAGCTTTTAAGCACAAAAAAGAAGACTTTTAGTATCAAGTCTTATTTTATAAATTTTTATTTGAAACTATGTATTTACAATTTATTGACTGAAATTCCATCCCTCTCCACTTACTTTCTCCCTCCCCCACAGTATTTTCTTTCACTGTGGATGATTTTTTCTTTATGCCATCCATAAATGACCAATAATGTGCTACAAAAGCACAGGAAACTCTTATAACCTTTTACTAGGCAGAAGTAAATACATAACTAGTTTGTACAAACACAGTTGTTTTTACCCTGGCTTCCTGCCAATGTGCCCATTACTCCTGAACCGCTTTTACCTGTGAAGTCCTATTCTTGCAGGAGTTCTAACCATGCTCATTCTCAGGTCTTCTGCTGAGCTCTCTGTTCCCTTCTCCTTTGCTCTTTATTAACTCATTCCTGTTGTATGGCAGTGAGAACAAATGGGATAAGGGAAAGGAAAGGGCAGCTCTGTTAAAATCTTTCCTAGCAAGAAGCATTGTCTGGAAATCAAAGTCTTACTAAAACTTACTCAACTGGAAGTTGGACTTTGATGGCCCTAGTGGGTCCTTTCCAACTCAGAATATTCTGTGATCTGTGATTCTGTGGAGTGGACAGGGGAACCTTCCACTCATGTGCCTGGGGGCAAGGACTATGTGGTTCCCAAGGAGACTGACAGAGGATATAGAGTGCTGCTGTGTAAGCAGATGAGAATTGAGATCCTTAAGTTGTTGATCTGGTTTTGGTTTGTTTCTCCATAGGGGAAGGTAATGTTTCAAACTGATAAAAGTTTGAAACATAATGCATATATACTAAAGAAATTATTTCTGTTTCCTAAAGAATTTTAGTTTCTAGATTTTGAAACTTCTCAATGTTCCACTGTGCACCTTTAAGAATGCTTTTGTGACATAGATTTTCTGCAAAGTGCAGAAGTGCTGCAACTGTGTTAGTAACACATAACAGAATATACTCTCGGAGAGTTATTAACCAGTACTGAGAGAGCACAACTCAAAATGTAACAAACTCTATTTCTGTAAAAAAAACCCATTCTGTCTTTTAGTGAAATTAGATTTGTGCTCCTGTCCTTAAGGTTAGTTTTGTCTTTGTCTAGTTGGCCTTCCTGCAGCTGGCAGCTAGGTGGGGTGTGTGCAACGCTAAAATTCAGTCCAAACACCAGCCCTGAATTGCAAAATACAGCGAGTAGCTAATTTGAAAGGCTGAGAGTATATTTAACATATGACTGCATCGAAATCTTGTTTAGGTAAAATTTTTTTTTTTATTTTTGGCAATTCAGTAAACAAGGTACAACTTAGATTTTGGTTTTATGGCTACTGAATTATTTCAAACCTTTACTGCAGTTGTCTTATGCATCATGGCCTACACCTACAGTGCCAGGTTATATTCCTTGGTATTGTCTGTGCCTTGTAATTGATTTAGAGGGTCATATATGGAATTTAAAGGTGATGGAGAAAGGGGAGTGTTTTTATTTCATAAATCAAAACAAACAGTTCAGGGAAAACATAATATTTTAACATTTTTCCTTAAATATTCATCCTTCAAAATAATTTCAAAGAAGTAACCACTAGATAATCATCTATCTTTCTGGTTTGTTAAATTTTTAACTCCTTTTTTCTTTTTTTCCTACCATGGACAGCTGAGCCTTCATTTATCTCCGCTGTCACTTAGTTCATAAAAACATGGCAATGAAAACATGGTGAGACTTTGAGAACAAAATGTTTTCTAATCACAAAACATTGGCAGCTAAGGGAAAGAAAAAATTGGATGCTTAAGAAAATGTTAAATAGAACCAGATGAAATTTTTAAAACTTTGCAAAATGGAATACTTGCATACACATTCTGTCTAGAAGATACAGAGGCACAGACTTGGTATCACTTATACCCTGATAGCTATATGCAATATACAATACTTACTGTAGAATTTTTTTCACCAATTCCTTTGTCAATCCCAGAAGCTTTGCTGGTGAAATTGCCACATAGGGGGAGCTGAGAAATGTAAAGAGCAATTGTCTAGCTCAAGGTCCTACAGGAATACATGGTAGAGATGGCAGCTGAATACAGGACTCCTGTATCACAGGTCAGTTTTATAAAAAACAACCCATTTTCTCTAGTTAGCACAATAAAACACTGCCTTTTGTCAATTAGCAACTTAATTGCATAAAAAAGGTTGTCAAATCATGGTTCACTGGGGTCCAGTTCCAGAGTTGCAAAGTGCCACAGAACAAGTTAATTCATGTTGTCTATCCTGAGCTAGTCTGGCCTTTGGAAGGCTCCTGTGGTACTGCCTCTGTGGAATATGCCTGTAGAAGTTTTAATTCCATATTTTAGTTCCTTCTGTATATAACCAAGCAGTTAACCATTAACATTTTTGCTGCTTTCTAACAGAATACTTTATATTTTCCAAGGCACACCAGTTATGTCAATGAAAAATTGATGATGAAAACGTCTTATGGCATATTGTTTTACTTTAGGGGATAATGAGACATGCAGAGGTTAAGTAATGTGATATTCACGTGGATCTGGGTGGCAAGAGACCTGTATTTCAGCCACAGCTCTGTCTGCCTCATTATGTGGTATTAATAAGTAATCACTTACCCTTTGTTTTGGTTTTCCACATGCAGAAGATTCACAGTCTTTTGTGTAATGGTGCACAATGCCTTGTCCTATTATCAATCCAATAAAACAAATTTTAAATATCTGTAAAGGAGGTTAGGTTCAAACAAAGACTACACTACTTTCTCAGTCAAGGTAAGAGGGTTGCTATACTGCACTGCACACCCTGTTTTGCCAAGGGCACTCTGTACAGAGTAAATGAACTACTTACTGACTTCCAAAATTCTGAATGACCTGGTTTTGGTGGTGTTTAGAGCAGTAGCTAAAAATCAGTCTGGGTTTTCTGCAGTGAAGAATACTCTGTGCATTTCTCTTATTTTTCTGACGACTCTGTGGAATAGATAATGATAAAGGACACTCTAATCTCAAGAGAAAATTGCTGATAGCAGAGTTAGGACTGTTGATTTGACCCTAGCTCATACTCTCTTCACAATAATGCTGTTCACTTATGACTGCATTGATCTGCTCTCCACTCTTTCCTACAAAAGCCAAAGGAATTGGATTTATTGCGCATATTGTGTTTAAATACAAGGTATATTATTTTTTAGCGTTTTCAGGTTTTTGAGTTGGACATCTGGCTTCATGAACAAAGGATGGCACCTTCTCTTCTTTACATGCTCATGAAGCAGGAAACTAGTCTCACTGAAAACTGGTAAAGGCAGCTTTCCTGTCTCAAAAATTGTTTGATATACCTTAGCCTGTCATACATGTAGTGCTGGAGAGAGTGCCAGGCAGAGATCAGTGACTGCTCTCTGCACACATTGTGTTACAGAAGCCATGGTATCTTGCTCACGAGCAAGGTGTAATAAATACTACTTCCATTTTGGCATTAAAGGTGTTTTCTCCTCTCTTTTGGATCTCATCTGTGAAAGATTAATCAAGCTTCCAATCAACATGAAGTAACAAAGATTTAACAACTGTTCTTTGAAAAAAAGCCTGAATCTGGCACCTACTGTATCTTATTTGCATGTCAGTAGACTGGGCAAGTGGCTCTCTAATTTCAAGAGAAGTGCTTGCAGAGAGGGATGATTGCTCATGCCAGTAGCTCTCTCTGATGAAAAATGGAAAGCAATGATTATCCTCAAAAGTCCATGAAGTTTCAGTAAAGGTAAAATACGGGACATTTGATCAAAGGACTAAAAAGTACACAAATCCCAAGTGAAGGTCTGATTCTATGACAAATAATTCTGTTCAGCCTTTACCAAGAGACATAAGGGCACCAGAAAAACCATTCTGGATGATTGAGGATACCCATCCCCTAGTTTGCTTTAGGAGGATTAAGAGCACATCTGCTTCCCTTTGTCAAGCCACATATTTCCCAGACTGTTGATAGATTAGGTTAGCATCAGTGAGATGCAGACTGCCTGATATGTATCTTTTCATCCTCTTGAAGCCTTTTTCTTTGTTTCAAGAGTGGGAAGAACCCTGAAATGAAAAAAGGTGAACAAAGTATTTTTTCCTCAAAAGTTGTTTTTGTTTGTTTGCTTATTTTAGGAGGATTCAAGAAAGACTCATTATTATTGAGATTCAAACATTTTTTTCAATCTATTTTATATCATTGGCAGTGAACTTAAAAGTTTATTATTGGTGGAATTCAGTGACTTTTACTTCCTAATTTGTAGTCCAAGGACCTATACCCTTATCTGGTAGACTCCCATTAGAGATTTAGTTTGAATGAAGCTCTGAAGTCCCTCTGTGTCTGAATGAGGAATAAGGGGTTTCAGACAGAACTAAGAGCCAGGAAATCTTCAGCTTTCTCTGGTTTTAATTCAGTATATTTTTCATTAAGTCCCATGTGCTTCCATGTCAGAAAAAAATGAAGCTGTTTTCTATCATTCTTTTTCTAACCATTTGTTTTAGGACAACCACAGGGCTGCTAACTACACTAAACTGCTTCCTAATTATCCTTAAAAGACAATTTCACTTGAGTGATGAAGATAATGGATGAAAGACAGAGAAAAAAGAGTCACTGAAGTTCACTGTTTTTTGACCTCCTACCCTGTCTCCCAACCTCCATTGTTCCCAGGCCTGGCAAAATGGGGACAGAATCTGGATCTTAACCTATTTGTAGCCTGGAGCAAGTCAAATATTGAAACTCATTGCCTTTTTTTTTTTTTTTCCCATTTGCAGGAAATAATCTCAAAGTATCAGGACTAACTCTGTAAATCAAAATCAAAAGTAGGACTGTACCATATTATTTGCTAATTTGGTTTAGCTATAAAGGAATATTTTGGTTAGTAATTTAATAACAATGGAATATCCACTAATCAGGTAGGTCTTGCAAAAATTTCCAGAAAGCAGCAATCTTTTTTTTATGCATCATAAGAGCTGAAGAAGTTGCTATACGTGTTAATGTAATGTACAAGGATTGCCCTTCTCAGAAACTTTTGGTTTTCATTTGCCTCTCATTTTTGGCCAGGATGTGGCTGCAAGTCTAGAAGATAAAAAGAATATTCACTTAGCATTCTTTAGCAGTGTACAGTATTTAGTTTTCTTTTCATTTTAGGATGAAAATATATTTCACAGAGACTATCCACTGAATTTACAGTGCATCACTATGGTGATCACAATGAAAAATGCAATAGTTATGAACTCTCATGTGTCACAAAATGTTAAGAAAATGCAAAATTTCTTACAATGGTGACGCCTTACCTGTAAACCTACGGTTCTGTTTAGAAAACTCTTCATTATAATGAGAATCATTGAAGAAATTTCCTTTACATGTCTTTGTCATTGAGGTTAAGAGCTCAGTTTTGCTTTTACAGAAATGCTCTGCTTTTAGAGGAACTTGGGTCTTGGGCCATGTAGGGAAAGAGACAGTGGAGTGAGGCTGCAGCTGGGGAGCTGCTGCCTACCTGCAGGACTGGGAGGGTGGGATCCCCTCCAGACCAACAGCTCCTGGTTGTGGAGCGTGCTCCAGCATCCCTCCCTACTCACTCACTGCCCCGTCTGCCAAACAGGATTTGTCAGCAGCCAGAACTCATGTATCTGATGTTGGATCCCAGAGCTGGAGGGAAGCTGAGGAGCTGTTGTGTGGTTGCCTGAGACAGAAACACCACACTGAAGAGAGCAAGATGGAGCCAGAGGAATGTATCGTGTGTGAAGTAAGAGGCTTGACAAGTCTGGCACTACTCACTCTGATACTGCTTTTGACTGAATTAGCTTTTGATCTGAGTTACACAATGATAAGTCTATGTGACTCTATTGAAGTTTACTCAACAAAATTAAGTATGAGTTTATTTTAGGAGAGTTACTCTGCATTTTACCAGATGCAATTAATCCTGTCTGAGTTATATTGTTATCTTTGATTCTGAACACTTGAAATGTAAACAATACATCCAGCACATTTATGGAGTGATAAAAGGACAAATTCTCTTCGTACTTATATCTACGGAAAATAAATGTTTAGGACTTGACACCGCTTCCATCAAGGCAGAGTGTAGCCCTGGATATGTATTTTAGACAAGACTCAAACTGTGGTTGGTGAGGCTCACCTCGACTGTAAGCTTAACCAAACCTTTTCCTCTCTTGTAGTAACTACTTTCCTCCTCCTATTGCCTTCCGCTTCTTTTTCCACATTAATGATTAATTGCTTATGTTCCTGCTCTCTTACTAAAATGCTGAGTCTTTCACCTACTGTTTCCTTTTGGTTTATTCCTTTATAGTTGTTCCAGCTAAGCACCATCTATATGCAAAGCATCTAAATGTTTATATGGAACATGTGGTTCTTATTTAGCTTTGCTCCAGACATGACGTGTATGTGCATAGGAAGGAAGATGAAGTAGTTAACAGTGCTAACAGAAAATCTAGATATTTTAGAAGAAAACTGCTTGCTTAAGTGAGCTAAAAAAAAAAAAAAAAAAAGAAATAGACTCTTTCCAATTAAAATATTCTTAAATCAAGAAAAAAAAAGGGAGATCCTGGATTAATACTCCAAAAGGAAATATCTTTAGCATTGCAAATTGTTGCTCTACAGTCTGAAACTATGGCAACATTTCCAAAGTCTGGTTTAAATAAGTAGGATTTTTAAGGAATGCAAAATGTAAAGCTTAAATATGGGTTCATTTCTTTGCTTTTTTCTATTTACTTTTTTTCTCCTTTTCATTTTTATTTTTCCCTCTTTCCCTCTCTTCTACTACTTCTAATTTTTAAACTTTTTTCTACTTTTCCTGCTACTTCTTTTAATTTTTCTTTTTTTGTATCCTTTTATTTTCTTTTTTATTTGTCCACAGACAACTTTCCAGATTAAAAAAAAAAAATCTCTCTTCAAGATATGGAAGGTTTTGTCTGACTTTGCACATATTCATAAGGCAGTAGTTCTTTAAATCTCATTTAGCAAGGAAGTAATCCATGGAGTCTCTTGTCCTTTTTACTGAGGACTCTAGAACTAGCTGACTCTAGGAAACCTTTTACTGCAATCTATATGGAAAATCAATTATGAGGACTCCTGGAGCATCAGGAGCCTATTAGCTTGACTTTACTATGGTTTACAGTGAGGATTTAGATAACTGAGAGCTAGATAGTCAAGAACTTATGTGGCTCTTGTGCATCTGGGAACTGATTTTTCTGCACATTGTTGTGCTTCTGAGCTCCCATAGAGGTTAAAATTCATCTTCTCTGTCATAAGGAACATGATTTAAAGGGAAATAAAAGCTCCCTTGGTTGTGTGAGTTTAATGCTTGCAGACATGGAGTAAACTCTTCTTGGAAGATAATGGAGACCAAAGGTTGTGATGTATTACCACAGTTCACAGGTAGGACACAGTGGTCTCAGTTTCTGGGATGGAGTGATGCCTACAACATCTTTATTTGCAGATCTCTCAGGTGAACGCTCTCAGGTGTCCCTAGGAGAGTTTCTGTCACAGGTAGACTTTGTGTTGCAGCTCATGGGCTTTAGAACTGGGGTTTGGATTCTAGTATTGCAGTATTATTGCAGTATTGCCATTCTCTACAGACATCACAGCTTATGGTTTCCATGGTGCAGAGACCTGTGTCTTGATAACCAGAGGCAAGGGGTGCAAATTCAGTCTACAGTGCATATCACTTGCACTGTACTGTTACTTTTCAACCCTCTCAGTACATAGAGGGAATGGAGGGCAGAAGTTAGACAACACTTGAACTAGATTTGCTGGTTCTCTTCTCTGTGTACTGAGCAAATAGCTTCTTATTTGTTTTGATGTTTCTGTGTCCCTGTCTGACAAAGTATATCCATTCCACCTTTTGCCTTACTGAGTCCTTTCGGACGGGAATGTTCTTCTTGTACAGTATCTAGTGGAGGGGGTCCTGACCCGCAGCTGAGGCTGTGATGAGTACTGTGAAAATGCAAACATTAAGAATATAAAAATGTACTACATAAATCCAAACCAGCTAGCACAGAGTCCTCCTTCTGATGGTGGACTATTCTGACAAGTTAGGGTACATACATAAGATACAGGGCAAGTATAGGAAGATGTTTATTCTTATTTAACTTCCTGATAGTGGCACTCAGCAGCTGTATAGGGAGTTATGTAGCCAGAGTGTGCATCTAGACCATCCTGTGCCACAGACACTAATGGACCTGCCCTCCACATCCATTCCTTTCTCTAAAACAAGATGTAAAGTAAAACTAGGTAAACACGAAAGATTATATAAATATTAGTGTGGGTGAAAGTTAATACTCCACTACGGAGTTTAAATAAGAGATCAAATTATGTGGATGAGCTGCTAATGCTGTTAGAGATTTTAGGGAGTGGGGAGAGCACAGTTCAGAAACCATTAGCTCACTCCTTCCAAATACAATTTTATTCCACGAGCAGGTCGAGGAACCACACCTAAATTCTACTGTTAAAAAACTTGTACTGTTTTTATTATTTTCAGCTTTAATGGCTTAGAGCATAAAAGCAATCTGTAGGTATTATTTACAGGAAAATAATTTTCCAAAGACCTGTGTCATAATTTTTTCTTTAGCAGGACTAGTATACTTGTGCCACCTCATTTTTCCTGTGCATAAGAAATGCAGTTTTAGTCCAAGTGAATGAAAAATTACCAACTTTGTGTCACATGCTTCATTGGTCACTCATTTTGTAATCCCAGAAGAATACCCAAGCCTGTGAACTCTAAGACTAATTTTTAGAAATGCATCATTGCAGTTTCCTATTAATAATGCTAGTGGGATTTCACAGAGATGAGGAAAGTAATCTTTAAATCTGTCGCTGAACCAAGAACTCATATATACCTTATAAAATAGTACAGCTTGTTACAATCTCATTCTTTTCCTTCACAACTCTTCTATCACAAAAATCTATCTTTTTCCTCACAATGAGCTACACAGACACTACATGCAGTATTTTGCCAAATAGTTTCTGTCTAACCTATTCCAAAGATATCCTATCAGATCTTTGGCTAAATAAATATTGTTGCATCATTTTAAGTCTTGGATATCTGAAGGAATAGCTGGATGTTCTTCAAGCATGTAGAGTATAAAATATAGGGAACATCAATGAGGATGGGAACAAGGGAAAAATGTTTCAGGCCAAAGGTACTAGCTGATGAAAACTGGGGCTTGGTAGCAAAATTATCTTTACAATAGAGTGACTGATGCAAAACTATAGTACTCTTAATGCTTTCTACCTAAGAATTTGGAGCCTAAAATAAAGTTACATTTTCACCTATATCCCTAGGTAATAGGTAAATAATCCCAGGAATCGCATTTAGTCCTAAAGTCTTTTTTCAAGGACAGTCAAGCAAAATTCCCTCTGACTTGAAATGGACATTTGCCTGAAAAAGTGTGGCAGGGCACAGACCATTAAGAAGGTCTTGTATATATGGTAAGAATAAAGCTGTGAGTGAAAATCTCTTTTAAATCATGTGGAAGATTAGCATCTTCCACATGGAGAAGAATTAAAAAAATTCATATCATCAAGAACACTTAGACATTCTGTTTTTAAAGCAGAAAGTCAGTCTCAACATTGGGTGCAGAAAGTTATGTTTCCACATTTTAAATTGTGGTACTTGTACATCAACTGACTGGAAACAAATGTTTATTTTCTGTCTGAAAAATGCACATTTTTCCAGTTTAATTGCCTAACAGTTCTTTATTTACGTTGGATGTAAATACATAACTGTCTTTTCAAAAATAAACTTGCCTGCAGATGGCCGCTATATGTTTCTGGAAATATTTTTTGAAAAATGTCTATTTAAACTAACTTTGGTGAAAATCTTGTAAATAAACAAAGGTTTCAGTGAATTCTTGGAAATATTCTGGAAAGAAAGCCATGTCAGGCTGATCATGTGGAGCTGCACTATCACAGGTTATATTCTCACTGAAACTATTTCACTGCAAATATTGGCTATGATGTTTGATTTTGCTTATGAATGGGCAATGGTATATATGCTTTTTCATGCAGCCCCTACTTCACTATTTCTGGTAACATAAATAGTTCCCGAGTTGGTAGTTTTTCAAAGCACTCATTGAAAAAAAAATCTTTGAAATTTGGTTGATTTCACTTGGAAGTGTTACTTTACATCATGTATTAAGCAATTCTCTCCATTACTTCCAAGTTTTCAAACACAGCTGTCCCCACTTTGGTAGCTGTAAAATCAGATGGCTAAAATCTGAAGTGAATAGAGGTGGCTACACAGCAGCAAAAGAGATCTCCTTCATTGGTTTTAATTTTCTTGGGGCTAGAGGAAGAACCAAAATCTCTGCAGCCAAATTAAAATTCAGCTGTAGTGCACAGTCCCACAGTTCACGGATACATCTTGCTTTTCAGAGTAGATGTACCAGGTCACTTCAGATCCAAGGTAAAAGCATGTTCTATCTGAATTACAAATTACTTCTTAGGGGATTGATCACGTGTCCTCAACACACCCTTTTCTATGTCCTTCTCAACCTTTTATACTCACACCTCATTTATTGGATTATTTCTACTAAAAAGTCTCTGCCCATCATCAGAGCATGTGGATCTTTGGAAGGAAAATGGCCACATTTGCTGTTTAGAGTATCTCATGGGCAGTACATTCCTTTTGGGGTGCAGAGGACTGTACCCCAAAACTAATGTACTGCCCATGAGAAACTCTTTTAGACAATATGGTCAATCATTAAACCCAGATGAGAGAGAAAAGGTTATTGCAATTCATAACCTTCTCTTAGACCACTGTAGGAGAGCTGTCTGTGCTGCTAGAAAAGCAAAGAATTTACAACATAAAATGTCTGTTTGGCCCATGTAAGAGAGAGACAGTAGTGACTGAAGGCCAACTTTACAACCCATAGCTCAAGTCCCAGTCTTAAGGCACTTAATACAATGATAGATGTGGTTAGGTGGGCAGAATAGAGTCCACTCTGTGACACCACCCCATCCATATGCAGTTCATTGTTAATATATAGCTAAAACAGGAAACTTCTACAATCAGATAAAGAAAGCTCTACAGTATGTGATTATGGCTTGGTCAGATGTGAGCGTCTGTATGCAAAATAATACCTCAAGTTGGATAACAAAGACCAGCTTGTATTTGAACTTGGCTGTGGTAAATTAAAATGAATTCCCTGAGTCCCTTTGCTCATGGTAGCTTTCAATTTTGTAGCATTTTTCAACCCTTTTGCTCCTTCAGGGTTACGAGTGATTAATTTTATTGACTTAATCTCAACTTGATATTTTTACTGTAAATCCTTCCAATGTTCAGAGTATAATTATAGTTTAATGATTTAAACTTGTGGATTCTATTCCCCAGAAAGAAGACAATATTTCACTTTTACATTTTTAAGGCTATTTTTCAATGTCTATTACAAAATGAGCAAATAAGACATAGAGAAATTGGGAATGTTTGTTTGTTTGACATATTAATCACAACAGATTTCATCATTGATTTTTGCTTTTGCCCTCAATTTATAATTTTATAATGAAGTCTGCAAGCAATTTAATTTTATCCTTGAGCAGAGTGGGCAGGAAAAGAATCAATAAAAGAGCTGAAGTTTAATACGGAAAGCAAAATTGTGATCCTTGAACTTCAGTATAGATCTGTATTGTGTATTCTATACACCAAACCAGTATTGATATTAAAGGAATTTCACTGTGTGTAATGAGGGGAGAATATTCAGTGAATGAGGGAAAAATATTCACTGGAGATTTCCAGTACAGTTGAAGGATCCACAGCATTGACTTGGCCCTGAAACTAGAGCTCTGAAAGATAAAAATACCTAAACTATCAGGCACAGTTAACACTGAATCTTGGTTGTGACTGTGTAACAAGTACAACACTGTTTGGGTAGCATAAGAAACAAGTATTGCAAATTTAGTGAAGGTCAAATTTTCAGAGGCTTAGTGTGATCTCCATTCATATATGCCAAAGTCACTTTCATGGTCTCTTTTGTCATCTACTGTTTGTGTTAACAAATAACAACTTTTAGACCCAGAACTCCTGTATTCCATTTGTGTCTGCTTTTTTTTTTTTTTCTTCTTTTTTTTCCCCCCATTTCAATCACTTCTGCTATCAACTGCCAACAGGAGAAAGGGTTCATGCAAGAGATTTTGCTTCAAATAACTAGACACTGAGTTCAGGCACATTTTGAACATCTGGCCTATAGAGGTGTTATATTCCATATACAGAATAAAAATTGTTTGACATAACAACTTAGGCTAATCAAGATGACTAAAATAAATATTCTTTTAGAGTAATGAAAGTTTTTTCATCTTCTCTTTGTCTTTGCTTTCACTGTACCTCAGATATACAAAATGAAATATGAACCTGAAAAAACATGGCAAGTAGCTGAAACTTTTTTCACTTTTTTTTTTTACCAGGATAATTACCTTTAGAGCATCATGCTACTCCCTCAGCAAGTTACTTTGAGGGAGTCTGGGAGGATGAGTATCCAAACTGTTCCTAAGTTTTCACTTATGTTCCAGTTGCTACTATTCTAATTGAGTAGTGCTGCTACTTGAATTTTCATTATTCAAAATTGCAGTGGAACTCTGCTTCCTTTTGTAAAATGCTGTTTCTGCCCCTGAATTTACATTTTGGGATACGTGTAGCTGGGGACATGCTCTGCAGCACAACACAGTAGAAACTTTGATAAGAGACTAAAACCAGCCTAATCTCTGCCTTCTCTGAATACAAATTGTCCCAATCCTCATCGTAACATGGTTGGATGCTAGACAAATACTTGGCTCATCTTCCTTCCTCCACCCTTCTTCAGGAGTCAAGGAAATGCAAAAGGTTTTGTTGGCATAGTTTATGTCAGGCAGAGAGTTAATATTGCCACTTGGCTTCTGATGGTATTCCTTAGCCATTGGGCCCTGGAGTGAAAGAAGTAGCACTGGCAGAGGGGATTTTGATTGTAGAATTATTACTGTATTGGAACTTTCTGTTGATACAAAAGTAGGACATTGTCCTACCTCTGAGTGAACACCGTTTGTAATGTATAAATATACTTCAAAAAGGATGTGGTTTTGGTAAACCTCAAAGCATTCCCAAGTTTTCTGTTTGGAACTGACTTTCAATTCTTTCTGAGGGCCAGTGCCAGCTCTTCCTAGTCAGTTGTGCACAGTCAGTCTGTGAACAGACTTAATTGTAACTATTTGTACTTAATTCACCATCCATCCCCAAATCACTGTAGCAACAGTTTTCATCCTAGCTTTCCAAGAGAGTGATATTGACAATGAAAAAAAAAAAAGAAAAAATACATAAGGGACACTGTAGTTCCTTGTTTACACACAGTATATAAGACAGAATATGGACATTGGCTTCTGATCGCTATAAGCAAACTTTGCAAGTTTCATGCACAATTTAACTTTCTCAAAAGTGAGAGTCAGCTCTTAAAATTCCCACCCCCCCAGAAAATTCTTTGATCCAAAAGGAAGTCTTTTAGTTGGGTAAAATGAATTAAAAGGTTTGGGGTTTTACAGCTCCTACAGGATTGCCGCAGTCCTGTGTTCCACATGGCCATGATGTGTTCTGAAGACAACTAGAGAAACAATTAGCTTATAATATCTACCTGGCTTTTTGTCTTTTGAAAGAGTTAATCAGCTTTTAGCAAGCATTGCTGAATGAACTTGCAAGATCTTGTTTAAATTGCAAGGTCTAAATGAATAAATATAAATAAATGAATAAATGAAATTGTGAGGTCTAAATTTGCTGCAATTTTTCTAAGCAGAATTGAGGCTTTGATGAACTGGAGATGCAGAGGGTCCCCAGCTACCAACCTGGCTTTCAATCTGTAGGAGCTGTATCCTGTTAATTATTTGTTCATGGAGATAGCCACTTATATCTAGGTAGGGGAAAACTTTACAAGTTGATTTCAGCTATGGATTAAGGGAAGAGTGAGAAAGTTGACACTGAAAGACGAAGAAATGGAAACAAAAAAAGGATAGGTTCAATCTCCTTATCTACACGGGAGTTGTTCTTTTGCTTTTGATTTTTGTAAGGAGGATCAGTCATAGAATAACACACTTGTGCAAATTTTTTGCTTGGAAAATTGCAGCAGTTTCTTATAAGTACAAAATGAGACTATTCTGAAAATCAGGTCCCATATAAAGATTATGATTTTAAATGTAGCAAAACTTAGTAGTTGTGTGTAATGAACACAATTTTCAGAGCTTAAATACTCATATATATGTTTCTGGAATGTTCAACTCAGTGCTTTTCACTTATTTTATATCCCTATGGAGCTGGATAATAATAATTCTTGGGAATGTTCAGAGGCACCACATGTTCAAAAAACCAAAGTTCACTATCAATAAAGTTATGGAGAAAAGTGTATCTTTTAAAAGGGCATTTTTAGAAACCCCCACCTCCCATATACACGTATAGGGGTTCTGGTCAGCAAATATTTAACAGATTTTTCAGGGAGACTTTCAAACTACATTGCAGTCCTTGTATATGACCTTACACACATTTTTTTTTTTTTTTTTTCCCTTGAGATTGTGCCCTTATACAAATACTTGATCTTGATAAGGGTTCTAATTTCTAAATTTCCACATATAATTGCTGTCTTGTGCTTGCAAAATTGAAAGCCAAATACTTGAGAACTAGGGCTGGATGATGAATTGAAAGTGTTTCAACCTTTAACCCCATATGTCTTTCAGTCATGTCTACTTGCATAAAACTGACAAACCCACATTTTTATGGTTTGCTTTCTGTGCAGCAGATCTAAACCAGCTTACTAGAGGAAAAGGAAACTAGATCATTTTCTGCTTCAATCAGCATCAAAGTAAAGAGGCAATTTTGAATTACAGTACCATTGTGTGTTATTGAAGGAAGCATAAGAAAGAGAAAATGTCCAGCTTCTTTTTGCAAGCCTGAGCTGAGCACAGAAGGCTGACAGCTTTGGGAAAGAATATTCTTCTTTCCTATAATAGGGTCCTCCATGAATTGCTTAGGAGGTTATTCATTTTAGGGATTGCCACTCACTACATTCTGCTCTCAGCTTCCCAGCTTCAGTGAGAGATTAATCTCACAAATAATCCAGACATCTCTGGATTATCTAATTTTTAAATCTAAGTTTCACATCAGTTCATTGATATGAGACCATTTCTAGATGCCTCTTTTACCTGCCACATTGGCCCTTTATTGAGCTAGCAAGACTGACATTTGAACTGTGTAAGTAAAGACAGAGTAGCAAGGATGTTCTGATACATATTAGATAGAGGCATAACTTCCAGCAGAAGTGTATACAATTTACAGTAACCCACAAGTCAGGCTGTCATCACTTATCTGTTCCTTTTCACATTTGTGAGACCCTGCCTTTTCTGCTTTTTGTACTGTCAGCAGTTCCACTCCTCTTTGATAAAAATAGCTAACTAAATTTTGGGGAAATTCTAAATGGGTGAGAAATGCAGCAGATACTGAACTGAAACCGCCTTCAAAGGAGGTTGGGATACATCTTTGAAATTAATGTTGCAAGCAATGTTTTGTAGTTATGTGTTACAAAGAGGTTAAACTGCACTAGGGAGAAGGTAGCAACAGATGAAAAAATGCAACAGGAAGAAATAATTATTCCTAAGAAAATAAAGAAGACTAAATGTGTATAAATTACTTTTCATGCCAGAGCTAAACAGGCCCCTTAGGAAGATAATAAAGGCCTCTTGAACCTCAAAGGCTTTTTGCTGCTTTCATATGCAGCTTCTTCTATAATACCTGTTTTGTACAAATTAAAACTCTGCTCCTCTTCCCCATATAGAAATCTTTTCAGGTGAAGGCATAGCTCTTGGGACCACAAGTGGGGTAAAGCATTCTGAAAAATTTTTTTTTTCAAAGTGAATTTATAATTTCTTTAACCCCATCCCACAAACACAAACCATAACAAGAATTTTGATAGACATATTTATCTTCAGAAGAGTGTAAGATGTGAATAAAATGTGTCTTGCTTTATTACTCAGAATTAATGGTCTTGTAGTGTAAATGCAGCTGAGAGAGAATATTTGTGCTGAAGTACATATGATAAGAGTATAATATTAAGCCTAAGTACAGTGGAAGATCTGTTTGAATAATGATGAAATTTGTGAAATTAATCATAGCCAGACTGAACAAATGAGTCCAACAATAAATTGTACATAATTATAGTAGAAGTAGTATAAATGGAGAACAATGGTTTAACTAATTGAGTGTCAGCTGAAGTTTTTGTTACAAGACTTACAAACACATCACAGATTTAATGAAAATTAAAAATAATATATCACACAATATAATAATGATTGAAAGGTATCTTTTACTGTTTGAAGAGCCCATATGAAAATAAAGGATAAGATAGTTTCCTTAGGAGACAGTCATGATCTCATAAAGAAGGAAAGGAAAGTCTGAGTAATATATCTTGAAAAGTTTTAAGCTCTGCAGGATTATGTCAAGAGGAAGAAAACAAGGTACCAAAGCAATGACAAACCTGGTGGTGACATAGCACTGGAAGTACTGTGGGATCATGCCTTTTTTCCAGATTGAGATGCTCTCTGGTACCAAATTTTTTAAAGGACACTGTGTATTACAAGTATTTTAATTTTCAGATGTTTTGAAATAAAAAGGAAAAAACAACAGTAGAACTGAAAGCTGCCTAAACAGCAGAGATTGTGATTTAGAGTGAATGAGAATGTATATAATTTTTAAGATGATTCTCATAAGTAGAATGTCGGCAAAAGTGAGGAGTTATCTGGAAGTGGTAGGAAGGCTGAAGAACTGAAGAGATCATCCCACATTCCAGGAGTGTGCATAATTCCATCATGGTGCAATTTGACAATACAAATATGCAGTGGTGAAATACTTTGGGTAAAGATAAAAGGGATAGAAACCAAAAAGAGAAATAATAACAACCATCTGTTACACTTCAGAAGATCTGGAAAAGAGTGGGGGAAAAGAATTCCTTTTTTATGCTGTGGATGCTGCACTCCTGAGGAATGTTTACAACTCATATATTTGCTGGTTAGCAAACCCAACAATCCTGAATCACTGAAAAGGTCTGTAAACTGTGCAGAAAACAGATTTTGGAAGCAGTGCTTAATTCTGCTTGTAAAGTAAAGGCCTACTGTGAGGGATTGGTGAAGAATCATTCCCTTTGGCAAAACACCACATGTTTTTGATATAGTCACTTTTCTGAATTCCATCCATTTTTGGGTGGCACTTTTGATGAAGTTTTGATGACATAGCAACCAGCTTAGGAGAGAAGTGTGGTATGAAGTGATAAACATTTATCAAGTATTTGTTCTTGCCAAGGCAGGGCTTAACTGAATGGTTCTTTGAAAGGTCCAAATCACCTGAGCCTGAAAGACTTCACAAATTGATAAAGTTCAATGCAAGTTCGAGCTTTGTTGTATCACTGTGGACATTTGTCTGCCCTGAAATGGCACACACAAGTCAGGGCACTGCACAGCTGGAAAGGTGAACTGTAAATAGAATGAAAGAGTGCTGATTTTCCAAATATATCCTTCAAAGTGCTTTTTTTGCTTGAGTTCTAAAAAATGCTGAAACAGAGGTTTGAATTCTGTTTTTTGCAAAATAGAGATTACTATTTGTTGCTTTTTATTGTTTTCAGAGTTCCAAAAAGTCTGAATGCAAGAGATAAAATTTTCTCTGTCTGCTTCTTTTCTCAATGTCTCAACTTGACTTATACAATGACAAGTCGGCGTTGGGTGAGAAGTGTTCACTGACAGAAAGAAAAACACGCTGTTATTTCTAAGAGAAGGTTAGAGCACAAATATATTCATTTTTGTTCGTATGTTTTTACAAACTCCCAAGCTAATCCCAAGTTATTCATCCACACCAGGGTCTCCACTTCCTGTCCATAGAAATTTAGCCCCACAAGTTATGGGCTTCATTCCTGAACAATATTAAAATCTTCTCTGTATGGAGTTTGGTTAAAAATACAGAAAACTGTATTTTGGTAAGTGCAGCAGCAGAACACTCTAGATATTCTTAGAGTTTGTTCTTACAAATTTTTATGTCTTGGTTAACCAAAATAAATAATTGAGTTATTTACAAAATCTTCTTCAGCCTCCTTCAGTGCTAACCATACTGGAGCCCTCATTCAAGAATCTGCAGTGATGTGAACCATGCTTCACAGGAAGAAACACCTTAATAAAGAAACATGCTTGACTGGTGTGATTAATTCTTATAATAGAATTCATTACCAAGATAAAATAGCCTGGAACAATAATGGAAAATTGTTGTTATATAGGAAAAATATGGAAGGACATTTTTTCCTTTTTTAGTTTAAGAAACCTATGAGTAGTGCAACTGTTTCCAGGTATTATGAAATACAAAATTATGTGAGCAAAAGCCAAAGGATTTTTCTAAACTAAATCAATACGATGTTGCAATTATAATTTTCCCAGTTAATTCATATTTCTCTCAAAATCAAAGCATACTCTTCTGAAAAGTAATGTGTTAAAGGAGCAATGAATTCTTAGAGATACTTGAAGTGTCTTCAAGTTATTTATGTGGGCAGAAAGCTTTCAGTAGCAGAGAGGTAGTAACAACAACTACAATGAATATTTTTCAGGAAAACTGTGGATGTGAACTTTGCAGGTCCAATATTGGACATCCATAAACTTTATGGTAAGAAGCACAGGAAAAGGGGCTTTGTCCCTGTTAGAATTTGTTTAAAATTCTCCCATAAATTACACTAAGCAGAAATATTTGTTTGGATCCCAAATATCTCTCAGGCACTGTCTTATCACAGATTCCTCAAAAGCACTAACCTACATCACCTTTGTGTGAGTCTCAGATGACTCCAATTATTCTGCTGTGTGCTCTGATTCTTTTACATAGTCTGACCTTAACTTTAAAGAATTGAAGGAGGAAGAGGTCTGGGGCAAATGAAAGCTGTATCTCATGGCCTGACCATGCTTTGTACCCTATGAGACAGGCCATCGAAATCTTGGAGAGGTAGAGGGAGGGAATTTATCTCCAAATCTGTAGATATTAAGAGGAATGGAGTTCCACCACACTGGGGTCAACTCTGCAAAAGCACTGTATTTTGGTACATTCAACTTAAAAAGTGATGGGAGAGCGGAGATAAATGAGAAACAGAAGGTAGGTTACGAAAGGAAGCAAAAATGTGAACCAGGTTGTGCAAGAACAGAGAGGTCAAGGTTTGAAGAACACTGAAGGTTATCGGTAAAATCCTCAACTCAAATCTCAGTTTCAGAGGCAAGTAAAATTGTGGTGTGAACAAGAGCATGGTAACAGCAGGGGCAGCAGCAGTGGGATGAAAGTGAGATAGGATGCTTTGATAAAACATGCATTGCTAATGCAAACCCTCAAATCAATGCCACTTCTATGCAGAAATTTGAGGTCAGATACAGGTCCCACCTAACCATCTAGCATAACTTCCACCCAGTTCACCAAGGTCACATTTTGGCTCCTGGATTTAAATAAAATTAAATACCAGAGTTCTGTGAACACACAATACACACTTCAGTGCGCATCGCTTCAAGGTTTAGCTTCAGGATTCTTTTGCAAGGTTTTGTGTGTTTCCTACCTGTCAAAATACCCCAAGTACAAGACTGTCCTCTGCTCTATATGACTTGTTAATCTGTGGCCAAAAATAGCATAGAATGATGGACAATTCTGAACTTCGGTTTAGCTGGAATTGGGAAGAGAATCAATTTGTCTGCTCTGTGTGAATTTTCACTATTTCAAGACTCTTGTCTAAAAACGGATTGAAAAATCAAAATGCATTTTTAAACAACAATAATATAATTTAATGGGTAATCAGAGTGCACTAGCTGAAATATTGTGATAGGTTCACCATTCTTGTTTTCAGTTCTGACCTTATAGGTTTTAAAATCTCTTTTTTTCATGCTTCAAGTAACTCCACATTGGAAGTTTTAAAAAATGTGGAAAAAAGTTTAAAAAAAAATCTTTTGACAGTTTCAAAACCTTCTAGGGTTTTCTTTAAAAAGAAAAATTAATGAAATTTACTATTCTATAGGTAGATTAGTAAATCAGCATTTTCTCTTGAAAGGTCTTATGATAAAAACATTTTGCTTGATCTTGACTTTCAGCCAAAACTCAGACTTTAAAATAAATGACCGAATTTGGCATTGCCTTAAATCCATTACAGAAAACACCTTCCTCCACTCTCAAGCTGTTATCCTGTTAGAGAAGTGTCAGAATCTGTGGGTATAGAAATTCCGAGATTGTAAAAAGTCTCTGTCTTTCTGCCCCGTTGCCAAAGAAGAAGCCATAATTTGTCTGTGCTGGTTTCAAGGTTGTTTATTCTTGCTTATCTCTAACATGTTCTGCTGCCCTGCCGCAGGTCTGTCCTGCAGGGCAGCGTGTGGGGCTCTGCCCCTCAGTGGGATGGTACAAACATTATATACCAGAAACTACCTGTGCTATATTTACAATAATGTGCCAATATCTATCATCTACGTTGAACAGTGTGTCCCCAGCCTAAACCAATAGAAAAATGCCAACACTACAGTGAGACATGGAGGGCATGAAGAAGGAGAAAAAGGACAAGACACACCCAATTTCCTCCATCTTGTCCCCTTTGAACCCCTAATCTAGAAACCTAAAATTTTACTTTTTAACCCGTGCCACACTTAATTATTACTTATATCAAACACTCAGAGCTTGTAATTCATCCTGTAAGATTGAAAACCCTTTTCAATGGACAGAGATCTGAGACAGTGTCTCTGGGGGCTCTGTACAGGGGGGCTCCTGACCCCCTGCCAGGGTCCCAGGCCCTCCAGGGCAGCCAGAGGGAAGCCCTGGATTCCCACAGAGAAGAGCTGCCCCTTTGTGTGTGAATGGGAGGCAAGCTGCACAGGCAGAGGTGCTGCATGCTGACAATTGCCTTTTTCCTACAGCAGTGTTTGGTAACCCTGCTTTTGATGGAAGGGATGATGAGTAATTTCTATGCCTAAGCTACAGAGGAGCTATGGCTGCTAGACACAGCACCAGCTCATGTCACCATCTGGCCTTTCTGTGACAAGAAGGCTCCGACCACCTCAGAATCACTCCCCAAAACGTTCAGACTGGGCAGTGCATCATTCTAGCTCACACAGGTAGGTTTCTTTCTTGTGACAACCTTGGTGAGGAGGGAAATGCCTTTGGCTCTGAGTGGTGGGAAGTACATCTTGCCTAAGGAAATATGTGTAGACATCACTTATTTGAATCTACTTTTTGTTATTCCTTTTTGCTTTGTTTATCAACTACTGCTCCAAATAAAGTATTCTGATTTCACTAATGTTTAACATAAATGCAACAACTTCAAAGTTAGGTTCAGCCATATCTAATCTATACTTTTACCCCATTTTCTAACTTAAAGTGAGATTACTGGAGACAGAGAATGTTTATACTGAATTGTCATATTATGCAAATAAAACAAAAGGGGCCAGATTGTGGTTCAGAGTTCACAAATGCTTTGGGGAAGGTAAAGATGATAAAACACCAGTTTTGTTTGACTAGCAAAAAGCCATTGTCAGTACTCCCTCCAAAGAAGGAGGAGAAGAAGGGTACTGAGGAGAGTGCACTGTGCTCCATAGATCCTTCCTGGATATTTCACTGCGGGTTTGCCTGTCCTCAGGCTCTCTGTGGTGCCTGTGTGTAAACAGCTCTGATGTGATATAAAAAAATACTGTGAAATCAGTATTAGTCTCATCCAACTCATCATAAGACATTAAGAAATAAATAATTATTTCTGAGGAAGGAATATGTAAGTTATATATTTATATAACTTGGACTTTTTAAAACTAGAAATAGCAACAAATCAGCCAGAGCATGTGGTGCTCACTTAAGAGTTATATAGGAAGTTAACTATGAAAGGAGTGAACTATTAATTTTGGCATCCAGTCTTCTAAAACTTCTCCCTTGCTTATGAGAAAAAAAGATGCAATTAAAAAAAAAAACAACATTTAATGGAGGAGTTGAGGATATATAAATCTTAGCAAATCTGACAAGTGCATTTAGCAAATTGGTAGTAGCTATAATAAAGAATAGAAACAATGAACATACATAGATGTGAATGTTACCATAGAGAACAGAACCAGTAAATATATTTACATATGATTTACTAAGTAGGAGCCAAGCCTCGTGTTTACACAGGGAATTATTCTTAAAAATTGTAGATTTCTTTGAAGGAATCAGCCAACAATCAGTCAACATTGAACTGGAAAATCCTGTTGATATGTTCTACTGGGTTTTCCAGAAATATTTTGAGGAAGTCCTCATCAAGTGCTTTTAAGGAAATAAAAGGCTGTGGCACAAAAGGAAGGATCCTAGCATGTTTAAATAGAAAGTTTGAAGGTAAAAAAATAAAATAAAAGGTTGACTTGTTGTCTTTCCTGGTTGATGCACCAGTGGAAACCCACAGAGGTCATTGCTGAACTCTGTGCTTTCAAATACATACAGGTCTGGTTAAGGCAGTCAACAAAATGAGGTGATACAGCTTTATGAAACAGAACTAGCAATTCAGGGTAGTTTTGAAAGTATCTTAAGGTTCTGGCTGAATGAAAAGATAGCAGATACCATTCCATGTGGGAAGATGTAAAGTGCTGCACCAGGGGTTGACTCTGGAATTGACACTTAGAATTATTAAGAGAAAGATAGAAAGTACTTTGTAAGTCTGTGAGTTAGACATATATTGAAGACTGCATATGTTCTTATCCCCTGCCTCTCAGAAAGGGTAGACCAGAGCTAGAAAAGGTTGATAGGATGCTCAAAGCTATGAAATAATTTCCAGATGAAAATTGATTACATAAACTTGGTATATTGATAGGAAAAATTTGCCTGAGGAAGGAGAAAACAGAAATCTATAGATGGTGAGTAGGGTGGTAGCACAACTAGCAGCATGGGATAGCTGGTTTGATTGAAAAAAACCACAGGGTTTTATCACAGAAAGCATAGTTATATTGTTGATGGCATTAGCACAAGTGTCTGAGGATGCTGAAAGTTTACATAGTTTCAAAAGGAATTAGATAAACCCACAGAAGAAGAATCCATTGAGGCATGTAGAACACGGAGATGCTGTTTTTGGCTCAGAAAGCACTGCAGCTCAAAGAGTGCTCAAAGCCAGGGGGATGTTGCTGCGTCCTTGTCCTCATTTACATACTTCCCCAGCCTCTCTTGGCCACTGCTAGAGGTGGGATGTGGAACCAAACGTTCCTTGGTGGTGCCTGGCATCATTGCTGTGTGCCCATGCCTGCATTCCCTCTGCCATGGCTTGGAGACTCTTTGCTTCTGCTGAGGTATCTGGAGCAGTTGCAGTTGTTGGGGGCAGAGGGAGGATTTACATCCCCAGCAGCAGCCTTTCCCTTTTTGTCCCACTCTAATAGCAGCCTTAAGGGTGGACTTCTTATCAGGCTACCTCTGGTAGGTATAGCCCAGCTCCAAATTCTGATATTTGAGGTGTTAAATCTCCATTTTTTCTGTACTACAGGAAGCTCTGCAGGAACTTGTCCAGTGCTTGGGACCTTTGAGTGCCAGTAGACCTGACTGGTAGAGTTGTTCTGACTTGCTGAGAGATTTTAGCACTCAGTATGAAACCCCTCGGAAAGACATTCAGGAGTTTCCAGTCAAACATGTAAGTCACTCCAGGATCTACTGGAACTTGGCCTGGTTTTACTCAACCAAGCAAAGTTAGGCCAAGCCAAGCAAATAAACACTCATTTTCAAAATATATTCCTGAGTCTTCAGGTGCAGACTTGAACTCCAGACAAATAGGAAGTAGCTCCTGTTTTTTACTGAAATTGTGTGAATTTTGGGGTAATAGTATAAACCAGCATTTTTTGGGGGACTGAAATTGTTTGCATGTATTTATCACCCACAGTTAAATTCAGATTAATAAAGAGTAAAACAGATATTATATTTTAAAAAATTAATTACTGAATTTTCTGAAGCAAAAAAAAAAATTAGGAATGCTAGAATGTTTACTTTTGATGTTTGTGAAATAAACTTATTTTTAGTATTTAATAATGACTCACCAAAAAAGAAATATTCTAAAATGAAAGCAAAAGTCATTACAAATTAGCTTAATTCTAAACAATCCCTATTTTTCAAACAAACATAAAATGTTTGTTTTGATTCAAACTCGATTGATTATATTTTGTTTTCCTTTTTCTTTAGTGACTGGACCAAAAAACCCTACTTTTTTTGCCTAGCTCTTATTTGGGTTATATTATGAAAGTTTCACAAAGTGATTCAGACTAAATTGAATGCATTCATAATAAATTATAGCTGCATTTTCCAGCAAGAGTAAATACTGTTTTTGATCCTTGTTTGCAAACAGTGGTTACTGACCTACGAATATCAATGAGGAAGGATAGAAAGAAGAAGTTCAAAAATTTAAATTTGCACAGTTATTGAAGCTTCTTGTTTTAAGTGCTTAATGCCAATTAATGCAGATGCCACAATTTCCTTTCTTCTTTATGATCGTTTTGACTTCCTCAGCTTAAGGAAAACATTCAGAAAAAATCAGTTTCTCTTTTCTCCCCCCTCTCTTCTCTTTTCTTCTTTTTTAACTGGGTATGGCTTCCCTAATTCTTCTCTTTCTTTGAATCCTTCAGTGCTGATAAATTCTTTTAAACTAAAATTTGTTTAATTTTTCACGGAAAATTTGCTTTGTTGATTCCTTTTTTAAAAAAGGAGTTTATTTTAACAGAAGAATAACTGACTTTTTGTGCAATCGTTCACTTCAGTGGGTGCTTGCCAAAGGCCCATACAAATGAAATGCTGAAATGCTGTCTCTAATCTCACTTGGCCATGCAGAGGAGTGAGCTCCCCACATGCTTATTTGCAAGTTGATTTGAGGGAGAGCTGCGAGTGAAGGAAGCTTCCCAGTGAGACTGTGGAGCCCCATGAGCCAGAGCTGCTATCACTTTTTTCCTCTAGCTAGATACCTGTGAGGACAGGAGGTGGCATAAGCCCAGAGAGCATGTTAGTCCCCACAGACATTATTAACAAGGGCTTCCTCTCCCCCTTGCATGATACTTCTGGCTGAGCCAAGTCCCCTTTTCCACCTTCCCTTGGAGTAGCAGATGGCTGCCACTGCTGGTTTTGGGTATTGTGCTGATTTACTGCTGGTATGTCACTAACGAGTGATGATTTTCTCTCACAGAAACCCCTTGGCAAGTACATAACATGGGCTGAAACCCATCCTTTCACCCCAAGACCCAAAGGTATGGCACTCACTGCACCTGCTCTCTTCCCACTCAAAACAGGGTTGCTTCACTCCTGCCATCCTGTCTGCAGTTCCTTATCCCTTGAACGATTCCCAGCCCAGGAGAGTGTTCTGTACCCTCTCCATGGGCAGGCCAGTGCTTCATCCCATGGCCTTTTCTTTACATTCATGGACGTAGTCATTGTGATTGGAGTCATTGTGATGGAGGGCTGAGTCCTGTGACCTCTGCTGTTCCATGCATAGGGATGTAGCAGAATGCACCTTCCTTTTGTAAAGCTGGAGATATTTTCACAGATGAACAGTATCTTACACCTTCCTACCACTCATTGCCATTTTATTGTGTCAGCCATGAGCTGCATTCCAGAGGAAGGCAGACACTATCTATATCTGTACTAAACAACTTGTAATTTAAAGTCCTTGATCTTATGCTGCCTTCTATGCTGTGTGTAGTATAGGTTTGCATTAAGTCTTTGCCCAGACTTACCTTCAGAGTTTATCAACCTTTGTCAGGGAGCTGAGAGTCTCTTTAATGGCAGGATAGCTTCTAGAAAGATTTGCAGAGCATGGACTCATGTAAAGCTCCTGAACCATCACTATAGCTTACAACAGAAAGTTTACTGTTTGTTTTAGACACATTCATAATTGCTCCAAAATATGTATTGTCATATTTAATCTTCATCTACTTTAATACTTTTTGCTTTCGATAATCTTTACATTTTTATTTGCTTCAATGTTTCACCCCTTTTCAAAGTTCAATTTTCACTCCTCTTTTCCGCTTTTCAATGGTGAAGGTTGTCTTCAACCAAACATGCACACATTTTAGTTTGTGATGATTTCCTGATATAGTTTTTAAAAAGGTATAACCTATTGTTGGTGTGGAAAATTATTGCAGGTTTTATTCCCTTGAGTGGTTTTTTACCCAAATTTACCTATTGTATACCTATATCTGGTTGCTATATCTGACATGACTGAATGAGGAAGAGCCAATCTGTGCAATCAAGTCTTTAATTACCATCACTGAGAGAAATGAAAGTCTGCAGTAAGAAAGACATTTTCCTTTCACAACACATTTCCAAATCCAAAGTGGGTTGGGCTGTGTTAGTTTCTGGTGTAGTCTCATAAAATGCTGTAGTATTACATCAGGAAGGAATTTACAGCCCCAACTTGAAATGTCAGTTTTGCTTCACAGTGCTATAAATTACAGCTGTCTGCATAAGCATCAGTGGGAAGACTAAACTAAATGTACATTGTTGTGTACAAGGAGGTCACACAGCTCTACTTACTTTTTTTGTGATTGTTTACCTTATACATCCAAGCAGGAATAACAGACCATGCCATATACATGGAAATACTTTAACAGCCACAGCAGTGAATGATTTAGTGCAGATTATCTGAGAGATATGTTCACATTTTGCATTTTAAACACTGCCATGTTGTCTGAAAATACTGGGACATGTCCGTGAACAACTGCAGAGGAACAACTGCAGGAAACTAATAGCAATTTGGAATAACAAACCCTAATTTTTAGTTTGTGAAGGATGATTTCAGTGCATTATGGGCTATTATGTATAGTGTAGTTAAGCTTAAAGGCTTCATGAATTTGGCACCTCATTAAATAAGGCACAGTAGAAGCACATAATGAGAGACAATCTTTTCTGAAAATGTTACTTATAATCTGCAAGACAAGAGTGAAAGAGAAGCACAGAAAAATTAAGCCTGTGAAGTGCATGGTGCAGATCAGTGTCTGAGTCAAGAATATAAACAGAGTTTTCAAATTATTAACTGATCCTTTTCTTTGTTTGAATCCCACTGCCATATTCATGAGATTAAATCTAAGCATCGGAAACCAAAAGCTTAATTTTTCTGTAATCATAGCAATCAATAACATGGAATGGCTACAACTGCAAATAAATGAGTTCAACTATGGAACTTTCTGTATAAAAATTGATGGATTTTGCCACTTCCAATCCCACCATATGCATTTCTTGTGCATTATGCACAATATTGCTGCCAGCTACATGGAGAGCATAGGGAAACTTATGCATGAAAAGCTAAAGGAATTTCCACAACTGTTACACAATGGGGCTGGCACTGTCATTTTTGTCTGGTTCTAGTGGCATACTGAGGGATTTAGCCACAACATAAATAATTGAAAACCTTCCCAGTACATCTGAAAAAAGAAAAAAGTAGACATGTTAAAATATCATTCCCCTGCAAAGAGTAGTGCAGAAAAAGCAGTGTCATATTACTTTAACAGAAGCATTTAACATTTTTACTGACAGAATCTAAAGCATGTGGTTATGGAGTGTGAAATCCTCATTAAAATTCCTCAAGGAAAATCAGTTGAATAAATATCCAGTAATTGTTGCAGTGTGCTTATTGCTGTAGTTTTACAATACAATAATTCTCTCCATTGATCAGCTTTATTCTCATATCATATAGAGGGCTCAAATTCTTGTTCAGGAATTTATTACCCGCCAGGGACAATTGTGATCTTTCTAACTCTAAAGCTGTATAAATATGATGCAATAGCTGTGGTCACACCAGTGCATTTATGAAGCTTCCCTGTGCTGCTCCTCTGGAGCAGTGGCTGTTGCCTCTCCCTGCACACTTTTCCCACTTTCCCCTTCACGTGGTGCATACAGAGAATGTGGATGAGGCAACTGAGGTTCTCAAACAGGCTGATGAATCAGAAGTGGGAAACACCACCAATTTTATTAATTGTGCTCAAGCTCTCTTTGAGTTTCTACTTTTGCTTGTCTCCTCTGTAGAGGGGATTTCTGCAGACCACAGTGTGCTGCTGGACCATGCAGCCTGGCACTGCAGGGATGGGTTACTGAGCTAATACAAAATGGGTGGGCTTCAGTACCTTGAAGTCATTCCAAGAGTTTCTTCAAAAGTGAAAAGGAATGGCTAAACCCTGCTCCCGGGTGATGGGTATTGGGGAAATTTGATGTATATATGTGTCCAGTTGTAACTCTTCCAGCTATTAAACTTAATAAACAGTAGTATGTTTTTATGTGGATCCTGTCACAATTGTGCTTGGGAGTTCAAAAGGACCAGAGGAGAGGAGAGAGGTATTGAATATACCTTAAAAAAGCTTCTGGCTTTCCCAGTTGCAAATGATTCTTATTTTGGTTAAACTGGAAAATATTTAAATCCTTCATATCTCCAAGCTGTTATGAAATGTCTCTGCATATTGCAGAGTTAAAAGTTTTTAGCTATTTCACTCTAATAACACATGAGGCTCTCAAGAGAAAATTCACAAAAGCCTGATTTAAAAATATTTTTCCTGCCAAAATTGCTAAATCTTTGAACAAGAACACATTATTAAAAAATCTGATACTCTATTAAAAATGAGTGTTTAAAAATTGGAGGCCAAACCCCATTTCTAGAATATGAAATAGAGAGATTCTTGTCTGAAGATGCAAACCCGCACTGAATTTTAACTGTTGAGTAGCAGGATTCTGCCTTTAGTCTGGGAAGGACTAATCCAGAATATTCAATAGTGGATATACTGGGATCTGCCAGTCAGAACAATCGACTGTATGACTTGTGAATTCATACAGAAACTGATCTAGTTATGCACATGTGTAAACAGGTAAATGTTCAACACAAAGCTGATATGTTTTTCTACACATTTTAACCAGAAGGTGGCATTGTGTCATGTCTTTTGCAAGTAAACCATCTTGGTTTTATTTTTATTTTTACTTTATAAGACTTGGACTTCAGAAACAACACTAACTCATGTTTTTCTTTTTTGATGTTTTGGGGGGATTTATTTATTTTTACAGATGTGATGAAGTGCCACTCATGCATGTTTCATCCTCACTGCAAATGTGTTCTTTGCTGTCAGTCTGATACTCATGTTATTGTTTTATTAGCCAGATACATTTCTGGTCAAAAGAAATTGAAGAACTTTATCTAGAATGCTGCCTGTATATACTCTGTTAAGAAATGTTATTTCAGTTCACAGCTCTGTTTGAAATAATTTATAGTGATGCCAATAGAAATTACATTGTGTAAATTCACAGCCAGGAAAATTGTACACCACTGAAGTACAAATCTCTTTTATTTGGTGACTCGATTCTGTTCTCCTATAGCAGATACTATATCTAACACACAGAGTGCCTGGTAGAAGTCAGAAACCAAAACAGGCATTGAAATGGTCTGAATGAGTGGGAGAGATTTACATTTTACAAACTGCTTAATTAGAATCCTCAGAGGTTTGAGAGGTATCTGAAATAATGAAGGAAGGTCAGCTGTTTTTAAATATTTGTTTGTGTGTGAATGATTTTTGAAAGGCACAGGATTGGCAGATCCTGTTGATCAGATGTCATGCTTCATGTAGTCCAAAGACTCATGTAAATTGCGGGAAAAGATTTCTATAGGGGATAAGAGTCTCAAAAATTGGATCAGTCTCTTCAGCCATCCATCATGTGCAATGGCTTCTCCTATGACTGTGCTAATTGTGGTTGTGTCTGGTGCAGTATGAGCAGCGGTCCATCAGAAGCCACACAGCAACCAAGCATAAGAGGTTGACATCTGTTTATCATCTGAACCGATCCACCATCCTCCATGCTGAAGAGCTATTTTTTCCATCCTTAATTAGGCGTTTCTCAATTTCATACAGGATTGGAAAATAGTGGACCAACAAATACATTCTGCTGACAGTCTGTTGAGATGCAGACCTACTCCGTACAGGAAGAAACCATCCATCTAAAAGTACTGATTTTCTTTATTGATGGCTGATAACATTTTTTGATGGCTAATAATAATTTACACATAACAACTTGTCTGGTACTTTGCTAGAGTATTTTCATATCAAAATGGAAATAGGGCTGTATCTGAAAGTGAAATGTATTTAAATGTATTCAATACATGTGAAATGTATTAAAATTTTGATGGCCCCAGCACCAGTCTGCTTTTCACATTGGGAAAGGCATATGATTCTGTGGTTTGATTCCTTATGCACATATAGGGTCAGGGGCAGTACATAATGACATTCACCCAAACCTTTCAAATCCAAGCAAAAGCAAGAAAGTGTAGGTGTCAAAATCAGAAAGCTATTGCCCTAACCTTGCAAAGAGTCTGTGGACAATATGGCTGATTAAGACTTCTGACTTCCAGAAATAGCAGGTTGACTCACCATAAGGGACTCAAAAATGCTTTTAGAAACAACCATCATAATCATCTCCTTAACCACTGATTAGCAAATCATGTTGACTCTTTGACATAGAAGTATCCCTGCAGCAGCAAGTAACAAAGATTGTATCATATAATCAACAGGTTTGATGTTTTCCTGTGCTGTAGATGGTTGCAAGCTATATTTATCCTCTACAATGTGCAATGTAATCCAAGATATTACACTAATGCAGTTAAGACACCTGCTGATACTTGAAAATTCTGGCATGATCTTTATTTATTGTTTTGTGGAACAACTGCAGGTATTGCCAAATCCTAGAATCTATGGATTGCATGCTTTCATTGTATCTCAGTACTGAACCAAACCTTCTATCTGTATTCCAGAGAGTACTGCAAGCATGCAACTAAGACCTTTCCGTTTCTAATTATATATGATGGAAAAGGTCATGAGACAGATGAGAAACCATATTCAATCAATACCAGACAGATTTTCCCCCCAGATTTTGGAAAGTATTTCCATGGTTAGTTACACTCTGGGATACAAAGAGAAAAAACAGTAAACTGGTGTGCCTGTAAACATATTTATTTGGCATTTTGCTTCACTGAGCATAGAAGTCATCTAGCCAATCTTAATTTTTTTCTAAGAGACCATCACAAAAAGACCTGTAATATAAAGGAAAAAACAATCTGCAAATGCTCCCTTGAAATGTGGCCTTTCCTGCCTAGTTACAGAATGAAATCGATACACAGCTGCAGATTTGTTGACCTGCACATGAGATTGAAACTATAATACAAAAAATGTGAAATTCTTTCCTGATGATAGGATTTTTTCTATTTAGATACCAGTAGTGGGAACAATATAATGACTGTAAGGATCTGCAGACCCCTGTATAATGTTAGAGAATGTCATGTTGAGAAAGGGCATATGTTCTCTACATCACTGCTTCTTAATCTTCTCAGGTTTTCACAAAGAAATCATATTAATCAAATCTGCTTTCAGCTATATAAAAGTGTAGTTTGAATGGTTCACAGCTTAGGAAGGAATTGAATATAGAAGGAAACCCTGGATAGAAATAAGCTCAAAACTTAAAATAACTTGCTGTTGTCAGTATCTTTATGATTCTAATAGGTGTGACAATTTTGCACCAGAAAGCTCTGAAACTGCCCCATACTGTGGCTGTGGAGTGGTTCATGAAGGCAATACAAGAGCAGAAAAATTGCCAGATGAAATCAGACTGGTGAGCCATCTGCTAATGGCTTGGAAAGAAGAAAAAAAACCATACCCAACAAAACATCCTACCCAGAAATACATCAGCAAGGGGCAGAATTATGCCTGGCACTAAAAGACACTCTGCTCTCCTACCTCATTTGAAAATCTGCTTGAGAATTTGAGGGAGGCTGGGCTGTATAGCTATGAGGTGAAGGTTTTGTTACAGTCTGGATCCTTTTCCATTGTGCTAGAGAGGACAAAGTGAGGGGCCAGAGAGGGGAAGGGAGGAGGACATCCCTTGGGTTCCATGCAGCAGGGGGATGGGTAGGGAGCGAAAGTGGTTGGCCCTCAGAAATCATCAGGAGAAGCCAGTGTAGTTCTCCATACATGGGGGCTGCCTGAGAGCCTTCATGCTTTCATAAAACAGGATAACCTTCTGGTCTCCCTCTGACATAGTGCCGCCTTCTCATTTTGGGTTGTTTTGGAGGCAGTCTTATACCCATAGAAATACACTGGTATATTAAATATACCAAATGAATCCCACAACATTTGTATGTGGTTTCCTCTCTCCTTTTAGTGTTTAGTGTTTATTTGGCACAGCTTTTGTGTTTGGCACCTTTCTGACTAGAGGGAGAGACTTGATCCCTGTGCCCAAAACTGGATGTTCTGATTATTTAGTCTTGTTGTCATAGAAATACAGATTCTTGCTGCTGACTTTGGATATGAAGAACATGGAGGCCATGAGGGTGCACTCATTTCCTCTCTGCTGAATTTGTATATCAGACTTCTACTTAGATGATCATCATATCACAAAATAAACTGAGATAGAAATGACAGAATGTTGGTTCTGGCAATAGGATCTAAGGAGCACCTCTCTGTCATTTAAAACAAAAGAAACAGCATTTCTTTTTAAGACAGAACACATTTAATTCTAGAAAAAAAATCCACAAATAAAAAAGAGGCAGAAATCGAATGAGAATTATATTTTAAATTGGTGCCAGAAAAACAGGATATTCCTGAGGTCTTTCTGAATGTGTCTACTTCTGTCTGGACTCTGGAGAAAATCTACTAATAGCAAAGGCATGACATTAGATTACAACCACAAAATTGCAGTCTTAAGACTGTAAAGAAAATGGGTTAAGTCTATACCATTTCTTATTTGTATTATAATCCCTTCCATAAAAATGGCCTTTCCTGGAATTATTGAAAAGGAAATTCTCTCATGCCTGTAAACGTAATTTTATTATTCCTCTCACTATATTTGTAAAGATAGCTGAAAATGTTTAGCTTACCAATTTTCAGAATGCTGTCCAAATCTGAGGGTGGCTGCTATAAAGGGAATCTAGCATGGGCTAATGATTATTATGCTGTGGTATTTGAAATCAGAAGTGTTTAATTATGTGTAACACATGTTAAAGTCAAACTTCTAAGCAGAAATGAGATTTGCAGTCTATGGGTCTTGCAGATGATCAGAGGATCAAGCTTTAAGACCTCTGTCTGCTCTGACTGCTGTTGGTGTTGAGCACTTGTGTATCCCATGGAATTCCTTGTTCATGACAGGAAGACAACCTTCAGATTTGCAGATCTGCTAGGTGGAATAGAATGGCTATCAGTAAAGCAGGGGAATATATCCATACTCAAAGAACTAATTCTACAATAACATGATCTCATAGAAGAACTGTAAGCGGAGAAGTGACTAAAAGCAGCCCTGCAGAGAAAGACTTGGGGGTGATGGTTGATGAAAAACTCCACATGAGCCAGCAGTGTGCACTCACAGTCCAGAAAACCAAAAGAATCCTGGGCTGCATCCAAAGAAATGTGGACAGCAGGTTGAGGGAGGATTCTGCCCCCTCTGCTGCTCTCTTGAGACCCTGCCTGGAACACTGTGCACAGCTCTGGTAGCCCCAGTGTGAGGACATGAAGCTGTTGGAGCACATCCAGAGGAGGCTACAGAGTTCATAAGAGAACTGGAGCACCCCCCTACAAAGACAGGCTGAGAAAGTTTGGGCTATTCAGCCTAGAGAAGAGAAGGTTGAGTGAAGACCTCAGAGCAACTTTCCAGTGTCTGAAGGGGCCCTACAGGGAAGCCAGAGTTAGACCCTTCATCAGGAACTGTAGTGACAGGACAAGTGGAAAGGGTTCAGACTCAAAGAGAGTAGGTTTAGATTAGATGTTAGGAACAAATTCAGGGTAGTAAGGCACTGGAACAGGTTGCCAAGAGACATTGTGGATGCCCCAGAGCACTGGAACAGGTTGCCCAGAGAAGCTGTGGATGCCCCAGCTCTTACAGTGTTCAAGGGCAGGTTGGACTGGTACTTGGAGCAACCAGGTCCAGTGGGAGGTGTCCTTGCCCATGGCTGGGGGCTGGAATTTGATGATCTCTGATGTCCTTTTCAACCCAAACCATTCTATGCTATGATTTATTTTTTTCCCTTAAGGAAGTCCCAATTCTCAAGATGTTGAAAGACGAGTTACTTGTTGTAGTTAAAGCAAAATGTGCATAACACACATTTTACAGCTGTGAGTTGAGTCTCATGACTGAGGAGCAAGAGATACCGTGGACCTCAGAAGTATACAGCACTGTTTCCTTTGAAACAATCATTCAGACATAAGTGACTTACTGTGAGGTGCTGGAAGTCACGCTGGTTGGCCTAGCAGTCAGCGGTCTGACAGCCTCAAGCTCCATGCAGGAAAAAAAAAAAAGACAAATTTTTCATGGGATTCATAAAAAAGTAAAGATAGGAACATGCTGCTTAGATTGCCTTTTTGATACTACTGGAAATCAACCTATCTAGAAATTGCACTAGACAATCTGAGGTGAGCTACGATGTTTCAAAAGTACTGATAGAAGGAGATGATGAAGCTTGCTCACATAAAGTCAAGCTTGCTGGCATGTTAAAATCACTGGCTGAAAATATAGAAAAAAACCTATTTGATTTGGGAGAAAAAATGGAATTTGATTCCGATAGGAATTATTTACATTATTTTTATATTATGATCACTGACTTTGGGTGGCCATCTGATATGCAAAGATGAGCATTGGAGACAACTTATCAGAAAACCACAATTCCATTTTATGTGGCTCTTCAATTTGCTTTTTTTCCAGAGAAGTGACTGAGAGTTGAAGCTGACTCTTTTCAGAGTTGTACTGAGTGCATTACTGCTGGCAGCGGTGCAGAGGGGCTGAACTCATCCAGGTGCCATGTCTTTCCAAGCACTTTGTGATGGTGGTGGTGAAGAGCAAAAGGTTTGGGACGTTCTCATTCCAGGTGTACTGTGTGCAGTGTAGTGTCTGTATATATAGATTCACCAGTGTAACTGACAGTTTCCCCAGGAAAAGTATAATCATAACAGATTGTAATCTCTCTGCATGCTTCCATTTGGACTCCAGCTCTTCCTATAGCAGAGATGACTTGTTAAAGAGATAAAACTATGTGTTCATATTGTTCATATTGTTCTTGATGTAGCACTTGACTGTTCTTTGCTCAGCACGAGATACTGTCATTTGGCCATTTTATCTCTCACTTAGGGACAGCAGAGGGAATTGGCTAATGTGACTATGCTTCAGAAAATTTTGAGCTCTATTGGGTGGAGAAGTGAGCCAAACATAAATCCAGAGGAGGAGGACATAACACATCTGGACCTTTCTTTGGGTGTGTGTGCTCTGTAATTCTCCATCTGAGCTGTCATTTTTGAGTGTCTGATCTTTATAAGATGGACTAAAAAGTGGATACACGTAAGGAATAGAGGCTGCCCCCCCACCCCTGACATTTTTAGACAGAAGGTTATAAAATTTAAACCAGTATATATTTTTTTGCAATTCAAAATGAAAATATGAAATTATTGTATGGATAGCCCAACACAGTATATTCAACAAAGGAATCAGATACAGCTCTGTTCATGACTGCTAACTTACTCTGTCTCAAGAAGGCTTTCCTCCCAGGCAACTCTGCAGAAAGTACATAATAGGCAGGGGTCACTTTGTACCTGCTGTCTTTCTTCTGCTTTTTCTCTAAGGAACTGGTATTAATCACTGTCAGATGCAGGATACTGGGCTGACAGAGTCTTTGCTCTGACTGAGTAGTGTTCTGAAGTTATATTTTTATGCATCTTGGTTTCCATACCAACTGCTTGATGTTGCATACTCTTGGGAAATGTTTGCTGCAGACATGGTTTTCTAGCAACTGAAACCTGAGACTCTCTAACATAAACTTTGTAGATCTCCTATTTTATAAATATCTGCCTTTCTCCCCATCTAAGTCTACCTTCCCACCTTCCTTTTTATTCCTGCCATTGTATCCTCTAAAATGCCAGGTGTCCTGCTCCTTTTCCAGACACATTCCTGAATGTGGGTAATGCCTATTTCCATCTCAGTAGGAATTCACTTGTATCACTTAATTTCAGCAGGCCACCTATCTTGGCAAATAATCTATTAGATTGTTGACCATAGTGTTCTTCACCAGCGACAGGACTAATTTTGGTTCCTTCATGTACCCGCTAAACACAGTACAGTTAGAACATGGTTTTTTGTTTTTTTTTCTGTATTCAGAGCAGCACATTACCCTAACCTAAAGGCTACAGCTTACTGTGTTTTAAATGGCTGGTTATACTTCCTCTTTGTCAAAGTTGGCCCTGTTTGTAAAAGGAGAAGAAAAAGAATTGTATACATACTAAAATTACTCAACTGTGAAAAGAACAGCTAATAGAATTCCTGTCTGTCACAGAATGGTTGAGTGTCTAGAAACATTGGTGCATAGAGAACACAAAAAAAAATCTTACATAATTAATGAAAGTTGAAAATAGGAAGAAGTTGTGCAGTCTGGATGAGGTGTTTGTAACAGGTATTAGTATGGAACTAGGGCTGACTGGAAAATATCATATATTAGGGTGATAGAAGGGAGAACCCAGAAATTTTTACCTAAAGCACAAAAATTGTCTAAAAATCAAAACTCAAAGCATGCAGTTAGGGACTTGTTGCAATTTCTATTGGTTTTCTTGTTGGTCTGTCATTCTCTATTAGTCAGTTTATTTGTTCTATGATATGCCATCCCTTACTGATCTATTGTGTAGTCCATCATGAAAATCAGGCTTATGAGGATCTCTGGGGGAAAATTATGAAAACCTTTAAGTTTTCAGAAAGAAAAGAAATTTATACTTAAGCCCTAACTGATACTAGTCTTCTACACCCTAACAGACATTGTGATTTTTGTTTTCTTTGATGTGCCATATCACGATAAAGGAAATAATTGGAGGAAATACATACAAAGGACAAGAAAAATGTTTTGGTTATGATGCCATCTGTCCAATGCTAGCTGACTGCTGAGGCAGTGGAAGTTGAAATTATTATAATAGTTTCTGTAATCTTCTTAAATCTTAAATTAAATTAGCATCAGGATTGGCACTTCTAGACTGAGTTGATGGCTGATTATGAGTCCTTCTTGCCTTCTCCAGTTTCATTTATTGTTAGTTGCTATTACATGTTCATTAAAGAGTAATTTGATAAATCATGGGATTTCCTGCCTGTAAAACAATTATCAGAATGAAGAGTGATGGCAGTGGCTGGGGAATATGCTGAAATTTGGTAACCCTTTGGCAAGGCAAAGCAGGACACAAAAATCTTATTATTTAATAAAAAACGATTTAGTATAATACTTCTTTCTTCTCCATATTTAAGTGAAGAAGGATTTGAGGCATCTTCTGGGCTCCAGCTCTGTCTCTGCCATGGATAAACATGTGACAGCCACTTTTGTCAGTATTTTTGTGAACCAGTGCTGATTAATCAGATAGAAGAACAAATTGGTAAAATCATGACACTGTGGACTGGAATTCACAATTCTCTTACATGGGTGAGTTGTGAGGACTGTACTGAAATAATTTTGAGGCATCACTGACTGATTAATTTAAAAATTACAGAAGCCTGCGGGTATCCAAATATAGACTCTGAACTTCATTATGGCATGGACTTATGTGAAGCCATTCAGGACCAGGTGATTTTTAGTGGCCTTTCTGTACTTTTTGAATACCTCTATTCAACTTGCTTAAAAGGTCTCCAATCTCACATTGAGGCTGAGGAATGGTGGAGGAAGGAATGAAAGTTTGGTGAGGAGGAATGGGGGAGCCTGAGAGAAAAAGAGAGAGATTGTTCAGACAGGCAGAGAGTATACAGCAATAACTGGTACTGTGTTTATACTGTCATGTTAGCTTAGGATTCAAAGTCACACTCAATGGTTTCCTCATTGCTTACACATTAATGTTCACCCTGGCCTTTACTGACTGTCAGGCAGACCTTGGATCTGACCATGAACACAGCTGCATACACACTGCAAATGCCTAAATGATTTTGAGGTCTAAGGAATAGTCAAAATTTATATGGAGTGAGCTGAAAGAGGCAGACTGATGGGGGATGAAGTAAGATAAATGATGAAGTGCTAGACAAAGAGGAGTTAACCTCAGGGGAATTCAAGAGAAAGCAGGATGGTAGCCAAGCCAGCTAGCCAGCTTGAAGGACAGAGGAGGCAGATGTCTTCAGCAAATGTAAACTCTGTTGAGGGTTTTTGTAACTTCACTGAGATGCAGACCACCAGGAGACACTCTCCTCATAAGGTAAGCTGGTGTGAAGCATGGAGAGAGCTACTGACAACAGTCAGCACATAGCCCAGCACAGTGCCCACCCAAGGAGAATTGTGTTTCCCGTCAGTAGTGGACAGTAATTCTTAGCACAAAGATGCAACAATGGCAACAATCTTCTTTCCTGGAGATCAAAATAAATAATTCCAGTTCATACAATAGGTCTTTAAAACAGACAAATATTTCTTTGTAATAGTTGCAGTAGAAGAAGGAATTAACATAACTCTGAACACTCTCCAAGGACAGTGCATCTTCAGAGCCAGGGAACACACCTACGCTCAGTATGGTGTGTGCTTGTATGACTCAAGAATAATATTCACAGCTGTGGTGGTTCAGTTCCACAGAGCATGCCATGAGTCTTCCTTTCACAGTAGATTATCCTTGCCTGCATTGTTCTGGCAGAGAGACATTGCATCTGGGTCCCTTTGGAGATGCCAGGAAGCCAGAAAATGTGAGTGTGGTGCGGATTCCTACAGGACCAGTCACATTCATCTTAAAGGTGGCAGGCTTGTTGCAGCTAATAATTCCTCTCTCGAAATCTGGCTCCTTACCATCTTCATAAACCCTGTAGCACGTATTATAGTACCCTCAGGCCCTCAAGAATGCTTATACAGCAGGAATTTGGCTTCTTCCAAATGTGATTAATAAGCTTATTCATTACATTTTGCCCCTTACAATATCAAGAGGAGAGTCCAGGTACATACGGCATGCATTAATTTATTCCTGTTTGATGAGGACATAGGCTTGCCTGACCTGGAGGACTTGACATCTCCAATAAACTTTTAATTGAAGGAACTGGTGAAGAAGCAGCTGAAAGATGGGGAAGGAGAATTAGGAGCAGTCAAAGTTTATATGGACTGAAGTGGGCCAGATGAGGTTAGGCTGAAATAAATGATAGATTGAGATAAATGATGGAATAATAATTAGAAACAAGAAGATTTAGAAGAATTAAGCAAGCAGAAAAAGAATAGTCTTTGCAGATAGGGACAGGTACCAGGTTGCCTACTGAAGTTAAATGGCAGGACAGAAAGGTTCCCTGTGGCACTTAGCACAAGAAGGCCATAGCTATGGTTTCTGAGACTCAAGTGTTAGCTGAATTCTTGAATTTACAGTGACTGAGCAACCATCCAAGTCAAATATCCATGAGTTTGCTGTCATGGTTTCTTCCTTACGAGAAAAAGTATTTTTCCGTGTCAAACCACGACACTTGCCTATCATATGCAGAGGGCAAAGTCTTAAAAAACAGCAGAGACTGATCTCATGTTGCAAAATTTTCCATATCCTCTACTAGTTTTATTATTATTTTATTAAATGTATTACAGAGGTCTCCAAAAGCCTGATTCATTACTCAGGATGTGTTAGGTACATTAAAAATAGATAGTTTTTGTCTTCAGAATAGTTGAAATATATGACAGAAATCTGCAGAAGTAAATAAACACAAGAGACAGTGAGAGACAATGTACACATGTACATTTAGGTTTAGTTACTTATGGGACACATCATCTAAGACATCATTTTTGTCTTCCACTGCTCTGCATCTTTTACAATGGAAAGTATTAATTGGTTGGAAGTTACATCTTCTTCAAAGAAAAATCACAGGAAAACTTTCCTTCCTGGAAACTGAAATGTCTTCAACACAAAGACAAGTCATTTGTTAGCATTCAGTGATTCGTACCTTATTCAAATACTGTCTTTCTGCCTTACTCACCTGAAGAAGCTACACAAGACACAGCAGTAGCTGTTTAAAAAGGCTTCAGATGAGACGAGAGGAATAAGAAATAGGAATAATGGTAAAAGCCCTTAGCAGAATGTAGGGATGGACAAAGGTGCATGGTAAAAAAAAAAAGATATAATAATAAAATAAAAAATAGTCTTGGAAAAGGAACCTTAAAGATGATACTAAAGGAGATAGGACACTTTGGAGGTAATTTGGAGTAGCAGAGGGAATTTTATATCCAGCGAATACATTTCATAGTCTTTTAAGGGACCTGCATAATAATCTGATGGTGAGAGAGAAACATGTCTTCTCGCTATGCAGTCATTCAAATCATGCTAACATACTGGCACCCTGTGCATGATATGGGATTGCTTCTTAGTGGATACTGAATAATTACTCTTACCACTGGAGAGATTAATGGAATGAATTTAAGCTTCTCTAAATGCAATCTTGATTATTAGGGCTCTGAGTGTGTCGCAGGGAATGCAGTGCTCAAGTGTTCAAAAAAGTGCACAGTATGCACCGTGTTATCAGTATTTTAAAAATTAAGAGTTTGACAGGAATTCCGGCATTAAATGTAATCCCATATGAAACACTCTCCAGGAGCTAATCTATTGCCATTTCCTGTTCATATGACTAGATCAACCATACTGAATTAATAAAAATGCATGGCAAATCTTGTTGCACTTAGCAAAACATATACCACTGACATATCCTTAAAAAGCCTACTGGTTTATACAACACGTTTCTTTTGTCCACTGTCTGGGCTTTTGAAAAGTGTCTTGTTTTGGTACTTAGCTCAGGCACAGAGCTACATGAAGGAGTATGTACCTCTCTCATGACCAGATTAGGTCCTGGAACAGTACTGTTGCTTCTGCACCCAGCACAGACTGGACTTTTTATCCTGGTAGATCTGGGGTACTTCTGTGGAGAGTCAAGATCTGGAAATACTGAGCAAAGACACATGCAATTGGTGTTTTCCCCTTCAGTGTCAGAACTTCTGAGCCTCATACTGGCCAACACTGACCTGCTTCTGCATCTCTTCATGTTGTGAGAGGAAATTATGGCTTCTTATGCAGTCCTGAGTGAAGACACCAAGCTGGCACAGATCAAGTGATGTACCCCAACCCTTCTTGGAGGAGGAACCACATTGCATATTCAGCAGGAGTCTGACTTCCAGTCCTTGGGAGATTTCCCTGCTTTATCTTCTCAGCACATGCTTTTCCCGTTGGGGTGGTGTTTTCTGACAACTATTTCTCCATCCAAACTAACAGATAATTTAAAGATCTGGTCCCAGGCAGGTGCAATGCAGGGGCATTTTAGATATGAATTGTATGAGCTCTCAACTTGCTCAGCATTAACTTATGAGCTCTGTGTCACTGCTGGCCAAGTTACATTTATACTGGATCTGTGGTTGACTACTAGCACTTATGTTTCCTACTTTTTCCATTACCTATGGTATCCTGGACCTCTTTCAGTTCAGATAATGGAGTGTTAATAAAGGTCCTTTTGCTGTAATTTGCATTAAAAAGGAGACAAACTTTTTTAAAGGAAAAGACATATTTTTCCCTTATGCATTCATTAAACAGTGAAAGGGGTAAGACCCATACTTAAAAAATAATAATGAAGAATAGAAAAAAAATAACCATGGAAAAATAAACTCTGAAGTCCTTTGGGAGGAAGAGAGACCAGAGCAGAAATATCCTGTTGTGTTTCATGGCACCATACAACTGGAAAAAAAGGGGTTCTTTCAGTTAACATTTATTGTTAATACTCAATTGCCCAATATTTAATAATCCTTTCAACAAAGTTTTGCAATGAAAATTCCCTCTTTTTTTGGTGGTTATTTTTGTTTGTTTTAATTTGAAAGGGCAAACTTCTGATGAGGTACATGAAGAACAAGTAACTGAACTTACAGGATGACGTGTGTCACTGAGTGTGGCGCCACTGTGGCTGTTCTGGGAACTTACATGATAATGAATTTGTCTCAGATAAAGACCAGCAGCTGCTCATGATTCTTTCACATGGGTCTTTAACAAATTTGTTTCTAAAAACTTATTAATATATTTAAAGTCTTAATTAGTAAGGAAAAGGTTGTACTACTATTGCTTCACTTTCATGTTACAATTACAGAACAACTTAGCCTGATAATGGCAAGTGAAAAAAGAATGGGATATTTTCAGCTTTGGAAGTTTTGACTGACGTGTTTTTGGTTTTGAAAGATGAGGAGCTGCTATCAGACACAAAATGCTAGATAAAGGGACCCTGCACAGCTATGCAGACACCTGGTTTTCAGAAAAGTTTTTTGTATTTGTCTAAAATTTTAGTCATCTGTCAGTTAAGCAAGGAATTAGAGCTTCATTTTGGTTTCATTCCAGGAAAAAAGCAAGGATTTTTAAGCTCAGAAACATGCCAGGTTTTCTTTAAAGGAGCCGTTGGTACAAAATGAGAAGTAATAATCAGGAGTTCCTACTTGATAACACAAATTTATTTTCATTTTAACTAGAAATTGTTGAAACAGCAAATGCTAATACACAAATTGGGATTTGTACGCATTTCAAAGTCTTTGTAAAGACAGGGAGAAGATAATGTGAAAGCAAGTATGAAAGCAGGGCATTCACAAAGTTGGTACTCTCGTGAACATATATTTTTTTTTACCTATCAAAACCAGGTTGGCTTGGTAAGAAATTTACTGACTGATTGTTTTCTGAGAATTCATGGGACTGTTGCAAAGTACAATTTGCTTTCTTTAAAATTTTTCTCTTTTCTTATATCTGATAAAAGCTAACATTATGGATGAGAGATTTCAGTCATCATACATACTAGCTCACATCTTCTCTTGTTATACCATCTGTCATTGCCATTTTTTTGAACATTAGAGCTGAAAGTAGATTAGGGCATCTTTCAGAGCTACCAGCAGAGGTAAACCCTCCAGATCTATGTAGTCCTTCAAATGGTTTTTCAAATGGCTCACAGTGATGCTGAGCTTTCTGCCTACAGCTCATTTTTTGTCTTCCAGCACAATGTAGGCCTCTGGATTACAGTTTACTGGAATGCTGCAGGAATCAGAAGCCCATCTGTCCTGAGGGAAGGGTGAAATGCTGCCATTGTGATTATAAACACAGTTTTGAATAATTGCATGAAATTATGTAGGAATGAATGATGGTGATAATATGGTAAAGGACCACAAACACAGAAGGTTTTGCTGGTGATGCCATACATGATACACATTTTTCTTGATTGTATGAAACTTGGTTAGAATTTCCAGGTGAATGTAAGTTTTGACTCCAGTTCACACTCTCTTCTCAACACAGGCATACTGAGTAAGCATGAGAGCAATTTTATTTTTTTGGATGACTTGTGTTACAATCCTCCAGTTTCTGATCTGGAGCTGCCACACTGGGAATCTCTGTTCCTCATATTGTCCTTAATCATCACATAAACAGGTAGTGGAGAAGGCAGAGATTGGAAGGCTCTAACACTCTAACACATAAAATATAGAAAACATTCAGGTATGAACCATGTAATTTTCCTTGAAAGCAGGGCCTGGCAGTGAGATCACAAAAAGACGGGCTTTTTTTACCCTAACAAAGATTACCAGTACTTTGTTTTGTTCCATATTTATAAACTTGATTGTTTCCGTCTGATTTTTTTTTTTTTTTTTTTAAATCCTGTGAAGGGCTGAATATTATTCCACTTCTTATGGATGTATTTATTACTGTCAGCCACAGTATTTTTAAATAATGTATAATCACATTGGAGTTATTTCTGCATTCAGTAGCCTTTTCTGTTTCAATTTTTTTTTTTTTTTTGCACCTTACAGAAGCTGTTTTCCAACTCTCTGAACATCCCTGCATTTGATGGCACTCCATTTAGATAACTGCATAATCATTCCATATCTCACCGTGATAGCAAGTCTCTGGAAATTCTGAGTTAGGTCAGCCTGCAGGATTAATGCATGGAAGAGCTGCCAGGCTTTTTGTGAGTGCCTGAAAACAGAAAAACATCTCCCATCCATCTCCTGAATGTTGCCTAGCACCTTTTCCTTTTGGAGATAGAAGACAATATATTAAACCCTGAGTAACATTCTACATCAATTTGCACCAGTGCAACATCAATTTGCACCAGTGCAGCTCTACCAGAGGTGACTCATTTCCATTTCTGTAACCAATGTTGATCCAGTTAGATATGATGGCCCAGGTTCTTATTTCAGTCAAGGGCTATTACAGGGCAAAATGGGGCAAAGCATCCAGGATATAATTAAAAGTAACTTCCTAGCTGCCAAAGAATTGTCTGGAACCAATGCTGGGAGACTGTGTAACAGTGCCTTACAGCATTTTCCATGCTGTTTCTCATGATCCAAAAATCAGATAGGGATTTTTTTTTTATCTTCAAAGCAATGGAAAAGAAATTAAAAGTTTGCTCAATACTGTACTAATTTTGTGTGTATATGTTTAATGTGAATTATCTCTAATAATTGCAGACAAATAGGGAATGCCTACATCAGTTTATTAACCATCAATAAACGAGAAGTGACAGTAGATATACTGTTGTCTGCTACACACTTTTCTGAACAACATTGTTATAGTTAAGACTGGAAACATTTAGAACAAAAGGGCAACCACTTTTGGCAGAGAAGCATCTCTAGAATTTTATTTGCCTTTTAAATTGTCTGTTGAATAACTTTGTAGATCACTACTTTTAGTGTAGGTTAGTCATTATTTAATAAGAACATGAAACAAAGAAGAATCCTGTTTATACTCTTAATCTACTAAAGTAATTATCTAGCTAACGGTCCTGAGAGAATATTCAACATATTGAACTGATTTGTGCATGCTTCATTAGCTCTTTATACCTTAACTGCATATAATCATTCCCAGCTCTGTCATGGTTATCATGGTGGAATTTCCACTGAAGTCTATGAACTCTGAGTGTAAATTGACTGCAAAACAGTGACTGGGACAAATTCTCTTGTTATCTGAAACCTTTGAAATGCCACTGGCTTGAGTGGAATTGCTGGAGACATGACTGAATTTGGTTTAATTTTATGGTATTTATTCAAGTTAGTGCCTCGGAGACCTGTATTTCTCTCATTTAATTTTAATATTTTGAGTTGAACTTGACAAATACTGATAAAAGTAGTGCCTCTAGGGTTTGATTGAGAAATCTTTTTGTGACAACTTGAAAGATGTCTGTTAGCATCAGCATGCCCTTGACTGAGCTTTTAGTGGCCATAGAGGAAAGGTAATTGAAAACATCAGTCATCTTATAGGGTGGTTTAAAACAGTCATTTTTAAAATGGGTTTTTAAAAATATAGCTCAAAGTTTATTGCATTCAGATTTGTGCAAAATACAGCCATTTAAAATACAGATTAAATTAAATAATGTAATTTTGTTTCATTCAACAATCAGGCCACATTTTCTGATCTTTTCTCTATAGGAAAAAAGGAAAATAAAAGAAGGAGAGACCTAGAACAATCAAGAGGATGGCCAAGCAATCAGGAACATGCCAGCCCATGCTGAATATGGGCATGTGCACTTCCACCTGAGATATAAGACCTGTTAATTTCTCTCTAAAGAAGGTTCTATGGATTACCTTGTGGGTATGCACAGTTTTTCAGGTGATTCTGGTGAGAAAACAAACAATCCTGTTTTGTTTGTTTTGTGTTTTTTTTTTCCTTACTAGATCTGTAAAAATATTAGAAACCAACTTTATTAAAGAGGAAGTGAATTTTGCAGATTTTTATGTGTTTGTCTGTGTGTGTATGTTCCCTTCACACTTACTTCTTTTCATGAAAAGAAGAATCTATGCTTTTTGACTTCCATAGATCTTCACTGTGGAGTTAATTTCAACTCCACTTTGATTTTACATCTTATCTACATACAACTTTGGCTCACCTGACTTTGGAGATGCTGTAATTTCTGGATTATTGACCCAGCCAGGAACAGTGATGAGGATGACACATTTATTCAGTTGATTGTCTTCCACGCAGGATTCTGACTAACTTACTTGCATACTAATAATTCTGCATCCTTTTCCACCTATCTTCCTTTTTATGCTCAGAAGACCTGACAAATTTCATCACAACTCATCATTTGGGGAGCTCTGTAGAGGCTTTCTGGTAAATTAAGTCATTTGCCATGGTCTCTGAATTCCCAGCCATATCTGAGCAGGAACATGGTACCAGGAAGAACCAATGGCTTTAAAAAGGCTTTGCAAAATGGTGGTAGTCAGAGAAAAATTAAGATTTTCTCAGCATCAACACATTTTTTATAGGCTCCTACTACCATAAAAGGTCCCCAACTTATTCTAATTATTCTGCATATTCTAGCTGCACAGAATGATTGTAGTTAAATGCTGACAGTTCTGCATCATTTTTTAAGAGCAGTGTTAAAATGCTATTCCTGCTTTCTGAAAGTAATGAACTGTACTGCCATCTTAGAAAAAATTTCAGGGTAAATGCACTCTAAATTACCAATACTACTTCCTAAAACTCCACTGAGGTTTTACACCCACAGGTTGACTTAGCCCAAACCCAGCTGGACCTGTGGTACATGATGAGATCACAGGAATCATTTCTTGGATTGTAGGTGTCAGTTAGGAGCCTATCAGCATTGTAGTTGTGCATTTATTTCTGAGGATTCATGATTTAAATATGCATCCATCTGAAACTTGGCATAGGCGCAACATTTTGTTTTAAAGGGAAGAAAGGACTTTAGGTAATCAGTTATTTTCAAGATTTTGGAAGTTTTTGCTGGACTTCATGTTCTAGGAACAGAAAAGGCAGTCACTAAAATGGAAGCTCTTTCTGTGGAAGATGTGGTGTGCTAACAATCAAGAAAATCTGAAGAACAGTGCCCTCAAAATGCAAAGGCACTCACCCGGTTTTTGTATTTTCATCATATTTGCATGTTAAGCCAAATGAAGTATTTATAACAACACTTGTTGAACCATATCCAAGATATATATTCCCATGACAGATTTTCCTTATGCTTAAGGTGGAAGTTTGAGGGGCTCCACTATGCTCTGCTCTACTGAATGATGCAATGAGGCCGAATGCTGTAATCATGAGGTTCCCTTCCCTTTTCTGCTCTGACTTGAAACTGAGAAGAGAAAATCAAGTTCCTAGCTGACTCCTCTTTTAGCAGGTGCTTCCATTTGAACTTTCAAATAAGCCACATAAAGTATTTAATTTAATTAAATTCCTACAACTAAGCTGTCATTGTTGCAATGTACTCACACATAGGATTTGAAATGTAGACTGTGTACCCAGGCACAGGGAAGATGGAGAGCGCAGGATAATACATGGAGTTTCTGATTCAAGACTAGGCAATGCTGGTATATTTCACAGCAGAAAGGATCCCTAAACTTATTGTTAAATCTTTGGTGACTGCTGAGAATCAGAAGAGCTCTTTTCCCATTACATCCAGCCATCAGCTGGATCTACTCCACTGAGTGCATACTGTGAGATTCTCCTTTATTGATCCAGGGTCACATGGAGATACAATGTGCTGACCAAAAACTTAAAACCTAACTCTGTATCTGTGTTGCCCAGCAGGGTTCAGGTTACAAAAGCCAGTATGCAGGCACTACTTATCTGACACTCTTAGGTCAAGTCATGTCTGTTTATAGTCGTGGAGGAAAAGACAGATTTTGCCAACATTAATGCTAATGCCTCCCTGATCCAGAGCTCTCCCTGTCACCGCTTCCCTCCTCTCCTTCTGACAGCTAACAGGTATCTCACCTGCTCAGGAAAGCCAGGATACCTGTGTTGTTCCAGCTTCAGCCCAGAGAAGTTAAATACTTATCTACACCTTGGATATTAGATGGGATTAACTGAATGGTGTGAAGTGAGTGTGCAATAGCTGCTTCAGAATAAATCCATATGTAATCTTAACCTCTTCCAGGCAGGGACATCCTTAGGCAGATGAAGAAGAGCTCTCTTGCCATGTCCCCTCTGTGCCACCTCTCTGAAGCAGAACCACAAGGGTCTACACTGATCAGCTTTTGCTGAGCTGAAGATTTCCTACTTGTTCATCCTATTTGGTTTATTTTTCTCCTAGCCAATTTATTAAGTATAGGCATACTTTGCCTTGTAGTGCATGATCTCTTAATTTCCTCCAGAACCTCCTGGGAGGGACTTGGTTGAAGGCTATTAAAAAATGAAAAGAATTACATCATCCTGCTCTCTTATGTGCTCATTTTAACATACCTAAAATGTTATACTGTGTTGGGACAAGGAGCTGGGTGAATGGAATTTGGAGTGCTACTGAACCCCTACAAAGCAGTACCTTTAGTAATAGTTTTTTAATGCCAGGTTTGCATTTAGATAATTGATGATAGAAGAATTTTTTATCTTTCCCAGTTTTGTGTCATGGTGGCAATCTTGGCTTGACATTTTCCTTAAATGGGTCAAAAATTCCTGTAACAGGGAGACTGCTAGAATGAAAAAAGGACAGCTTTTTAAAAGTAAACATCAATAACATTTTTATTTTTTCCTAACAGAATTTAATGACACTTTTGCAGCCACTTACACATTTTTCCATTCCATTTTGTCTTACATATTTCTTTTCTTTTTCCCTCTTTCTATCTTTTTTTTTTGTGTCAAAGCACTGGGGCCTGTAAATGAGGAAAAGATAATGGTTTACAATCACTGCCCATGGACCAGAGAGCTAATCTGAATTTAACTAAAAAGTCAATACTTAGCTGTACCTTATCAGTGGAGAAATGTCAAGTACAGAGATAGACATGAACAAATTTCCAACTGATTTCTCTTTCTTATGCCTCAGCATTCAAAGCTTCATGGAAGTGTTTCAATATCAGATAAGACAAAATTGCAGTTGAAAATAAAACACGTAACAAATTACAAACTTGTGGCTACAGAGACTAGAGTTTGTGAAATGAAAACACATGTCAAAAATTCATTCTAATCTCTTCTTGCACATTCCATTGGTCACCTTCCAGTCTGTTTGATGCAGCAGTTGATAGTTAAGCACTGCAGGCAGTCTTTAAGAGATAGCAGCAGGAAATGTCTTCTTGCTGAGTGAAGTCATAATTTGCTGCCACCCAAAACAAAATTGACATAACTCATTTTGAATTCAAAAATTGCTAAGGATTTTAATATACTGACTGTACTGATTGGGTACTGTGCTGTATTGCAAGGACAAATTTTGCAGCAAACAATTTGGTAATTAAAATTTCTTTGGTAACTTAGGTATCAGCTCACAATGGACATTATTTCTATTGCAATGAATTTAGCTGTCTTGATTTTTGTGAAGGAACACCTTATGGAGTAACATTAGTAAAGAATTTAATCCTTGCCTAGAAATCAGGACTGCTTTGTTTATTCCCATTGCCCTTCACATCATGGATGATCTCTTAGTTTTAAGAAATGATGACCCACATCTCTCAAGCACAGTCATGGGGCTTTTAAAGAATGGTCATAGCCCAGGAATCCACTGGGTTTGTTTGGGTAATTCCAATATCTGTGTTTACTGCTCTTTGGAGATGGGAGGGGGTGGGTGAAAGGCGCCCTGTGGTGTGCAGAGCTACAGTTCTGCTGCTTTATGCTCTTCTTCAGAAATCTCCTTAGGAAAAAAAAGGCATGTTGGAATACAAAATGTTGGTAAGAATAAATACAGCAGGGAGTAAAAATAACTGCATGATGAGCACTTACAAAAGCTTAAACATAACAGGAGCAAGATCATGAGGAACTCCCCAGGATTGAAACAGTGATGGAAAAATCCCAGAAAATAATAGCTATATTGGAATCCTAAGAGTTGGAGTTCACTTGTACACCAAACATACATTTTGTTTAGGATTGCACCACTGTTCTGAACATTTTTGAAGGAGTACCGACATTATCAGACTTCCTAAGGTTCCCAGGTAATTCTAACTTTTAAAATTATAGACTAATGCCTGCCATAATTAAAACATTAACTTTTAAATTTCAAATGTTTTTTATTCAATGAACAATTAATATTCAGGATGAGATCTGATAAAGTTTTCAGCAATGTTTGTGGAAATACTTCATTAATGAGTCCATTTCTTCTGAAATGGAAAGCATTTGCTATTAACAGTGTGTATGTGCATTTTATCAAACAAACATCTTGGAAATGTAGACAGTTTATATATTGCTGCTTCATTATTGCATCTTCAAAGGTATTTATGCTTGGATACCTGCACATAGCCCAGCCAAAAATTGAATTAACTTGTTGGACAAATAGGGGTTATATTAAAATAAAAGTATTTTAGGGTAAATTGGCACTGACATTTACCTCAGACATTAATCTAAGATAAATATTTTATAAGTTAATTAGAACATTATTCATACAAACATAACATCATTCATAGGGCTAAGTTTTATGAGCACTAAATGACACCTTTTGCTGCTTGGGATCACTGCTATTTTATGTTCAGTTCATGAGGAGCCTGCAGAAAGATTGTTACACATTTTGCACTGCAGTTTTCATGTACATTCAAGATAACCAACAAGCCTTTCTAGTTCTGAAGGGTATTTTTTCTTCTCAGGAAAAAAATTACCTGCAAATGATGCCAATATTTATTATCACTCCTTGGTTCCATTGGACATTTTTGAAAGTTGGAATACTATGGCTCATGTGGCTTTTGTATTTTCATCATATTTGCATGTTAAGCCAAATGAAGTATTTATAACAACACTTGCTGAACCATATCCAAGATATATATTCCCATGACAGATTTTCCTTATGCTTAAGGTGGAAGTTTGAGGGGCTCCACTATGTTCTGCTCTACTGAATGATGCAATGAGGCCGAATGCTGTAATCATGAGGTTCCCTTCCCTTTTCTGCTCTGACTTGAAAGTGAGAAGAGAAAATCAAGTTCCTAGCTGAGTCCTCTTTTAGCAGGTGCTTCCATTTGAACTTTCAAATAAGCCACATTTGTTGGGCCTGGGTAGTAAGGCACCACCCTCGGGGACGAGTGGAGCACAGGATGTTTGGTAAAAAGTAGGTAGAGAAGAAGAGGTAAACTTTTGTCCATATAAAGGAGCTCTTTTTCTGCACAGAGTTCCAGTGTGAGAACAGAGAAGTGTCTACACATTCTCTGGGTCAAAATCCTAGGGGAGGTAGCACAGCTGATGCTGCAGGGGCGGGGTGGGGGTGGGTGTGTGATATGGGCTGCTGACCCTGCCCAGTACCCCTACACCATTCACTTTGCTAAAAACCTACACCAACCTGTACATTTGGTAGTCAAAAGACCATGAGAAGGCAAACTAAATTCAAAACCCAACAGGTTTTCCCAGCTGCCTGTAGAAATAGTGTAATTCTTATATCTAGTGAGCAGAATGTGTGGCTGACCTTTTTCTCTTGACCCTGGATGTCTCCCAGTGACTTATTTCAGAGAAGGTTGCCATCACATTCATCACAAGCTGTATCAAAGAGACGGAAAGGTTGCTCAATCAAAAAGGAAAGACCCTCCAGCCCTCCATCTGGAGTGGCTTTAGCTGCACTAGGGGAAACACAGCCAGAGTGGAAGATATTATCAGTTATGTGTCTGCCTGATATATCTGTAGAGCTTTCTTTTCTACACAGATGTCAATTAAAGAAGTTCAGATTTACAAATTATATATGGGTGAGCCTATTTATTTTTACCTAAGCTAAAAAGTTGGGCATTTAATGTGAGGCAGTGATACAGAAAATTTTCTTTGATTAACTAGTTGCAGTCCTGGTATAGGAACATGTTTAACAGGTAGATTTAACATATTGCTTTGTTCCTTTACTAGCTCTTTCTGTCATGACTTTAAATCTGATCCAGATTGTTTTGTAGTTGAAGTGCAAATAAAAGAATTGGAAAATACTATTTGTGGATTTTTGCTTATTGAGAAATGCACAATTCAAAGTCAAATAAATACTATTTTCAAATTCTATATAACTTAAATGCAGCATTTCATTCATTTAGAACTTAAATTTCATCATCTGCCTGGATTTATTTTATAGAAAGTCATTATTTTTTGATTTCCAGACACCAAGGAATGGAGAATACATTGTTTTTCTTGGCAGGTTCTTTCAAGAAGTAATCACCCATAGCTTTTACAATATGTTTCCTCTTCTTAGCTCTGTTTCAACCATTGGTCTTTGATCCATTTTTCTTCAGTAGGTTAAGGAGCACATTATTAACATCTGGTAAGTACTTAGAGGATAGTGTCAGGTAACTCCTGCATCTTTCTCTTGACAAGCCAAAGAGATGAACTTCTTTAAAACATTCTCAACTAGGTATTCATTTAAAGTCTGAAGTTATTTTTGTAGCTTCTCTTTGTAACACCTCCAGATTTCAACACACTTTTCCTAATGTAGATACCAGAAATGAATTTGATATTCCAGAACTGATCTTGCCAGAGCTACCCATAAAGGCAGAATGTTTTTCTGCTCTCAATTCTTCTTTTTTTCTTTATCCAGGGCTCAAAGAGCCCTTTGGAAGCTACATTGTACAGACTCCTCATGTTTACTCTGTAATCAATCATAACTTACAAATATGTAGCCACTGCCTCCCAAAGGTCTCATCCCCTCCAAGTACAACCTCTGTTCTCTGTTCCCAGCTCTGTGACTCCCTGACTGCTCAGAAAAGTCCTTGGATGATGAAGAAGTGCTCTGGGGGAGCGCCACATTTGCATGCTTGTGCATGTGCAGACCAAGGCTTTCCATGGATGGGGGCTCATGGCTGGGCAGGGTGTGGAGCTGAAGATCAGCCCTGCTGCAGCTTCCCTGGGACTGGGACTGGTGGTCCTGGGGGGGTTAAATGGGATCCTGGGCTGTGGGGAGGTGGGGGGCCCCAGGGTGCTGCGGTGGGTAAGTCAGACCTGCTGGTGCCCTGAGGAAAGAGTTTGCCCAGCTCTTACATGTCCCTGGCTGGGTCTGGGGTGGGACAGGGTGCAGGGTGGGCTTCAGCTCTGGCCAGGCACTGCTACTCTTGCCTTTTTGTCTGAACTGGGCTGACACTGACGCTCCTTCTGGACACTTCTGCTGGGCCACTGCAGCCTCAGTGTTTGCTCTTCTCACTGGCCACACTGGAACACAACGCTGGCTTTAACACCCTTTATTGAGGTGACCTACTCCAGCCAGCTGCACACAGGCAAGGTATTTATGGTTTACTACAGAATAACTTGTGGCTTTTAAAATTTTCCCTTAAGGAGCCTCCAGAAAGCAGATACCATCACCTCCTGTTTCTTTCTTTTGCAATAATTGCCTGTTTTTGCCATTTAGAAAGTTTTCACTGTCTCTGACTTTTATCTTTTTTTACACCAAATAAATGGATTTGTTCTGTTCCTGCCCCTTCTGCACTTGGAGAGCAGTTGTCTTTTTAAAGACTGTTCTCATGCCTCTCACAGTTCCCCATGTCTGAGACTAATAAGGCAAAATTCTTTTAATCATCCCATAAAAATCATACTTTCTAAGTATCTTATTCTTTTTTCTTCTCCTGTCTGTGTCTTATTTATTATTGGTGTTTTTTTGTTTTTTTTTTTTTGGCTTTCTTTATTGGTTAAAATGCAATGCCTCAAAGAGTTCCTATACCATAATTGTGACCTTACCAGCTCCAGCTAAAATAATTAGCACTTTGACATTGCATATGATGCTTCTTTTAAACAGCATTTAAATAACAATTGCCTTAAATAGGAGGGCTCCTGAAGTAAGATATGAATATAGTAACTACATCCATAGTTGTACTCTGGAGTCAAGTGCATTTTATACTGCTTGCTTCTTTGGAAAACTCAGTGAAGGACATTTTATATTAGATTAATTGGGGAGTACACTACACTAAATTAAGGAATGGGAACAGAGATCTTAAAATTTTTTGTCTTTCACTATTTCTGCCTTAGTGTAGCTTTTTCTTTACAAATGCATGTGTTGGCTTCATTGCCTGCTTTGCCTCATTCAGCTGTCTGGCTTGGTATGCTGTAGGTCAGGTCACATATATATATATAATTTCTGAGCAAGGAAATTCTTTATTTTGGATCAAGTAAAATAACCTTGACTTATCACTAAAAAGAATAATTATCAGGAATGTCTGCTTTTAATTCTACTATTAAGTGCTGCATATAAATTCTGGTGTGAGTGATATAATAAGCAGGGTTATTTCTGAGTGACAAAACAAGCCATACAAGCTGTAAGTAGTGTGAAATTTTGTGTCAACTCATCATGCTTATCCTTAGTCATATAGGCAATAACAAGCAATCAATCATTGGCAGGGGATAACTGAAAATGATATCCTAAAACATTTCTTGCAAATTGGTCGTATTTCAAATGCTGGCTTCCAGCTTTCTTTGGTGCATGTTTTGGATTATTCATTGAATACAAGCCAGATATAAAATATAGTAAAATACATAATAGATTTAACTTTGACAGATGATGTCTTTTCCTCTGTTCAAATACCATCACTCAGGGCTAGCACAGGGTTCCAGCATTACCACGTGGCACTCAGTGAGACAAAGCACATGCTTCATGGAAAATGCATGTTGGATTTCTAAAAACTACTATTAATATTCAAAATAATAATAAAAAAATCTCTTATAGATATTTACACCCACTAAATGACCTTCTTTATTATCTTCAAGTTTTTTCTGAGGCAACACTTTTCTCCAGTGAGAAGCTATTTTGACAGTAATATTCATTCTTTTAAAAAGCACTGATGTGATGCCAAATATCAGATGAAGTCTAAAGAAGAAATGAAATTATTTGTCTTGTTGCAAAACTCCTCTTGATTCTTCTGTTAAGCAGTAAAACTACATGAATGAAGGGAACATTAATTTTTGACCATTTCATATATTTAAAAAGGACTTTGTTTCTAAAGGGATGCAAATTTTCTTGGAGCCAAGCATTAGATATAAAAGGAATTGGAAAAAAGTGGTGGAAGAATTCAACTTGAGGTTTATAATTGAAATCCATTAACAAAAAATGATGCTAGTTTGGGATGAAGCAAAGTTATCTGAAGAAGAATTAGAAACATTTTTATTTTATTCTAGATCTTCTGTTAAGGTAGCTGCAATCCTAGCTGTTGAACAGTTGCAGTTAGCACACATATTTCTGTCTGGAGAATCTAAATAACCTGTCTGTGGAGGAAAATGAAAGGGTAAATTTTCCAAACAAATCTGTTATGATTGTTTGTTGACAGACATTACTCTGAAGCAAAAAAGGAATCATATGCAACTGCTGAAATCAATAAGCCCTCTGTACGAGAAACCCTTTCCCTTAAACACATCAGATCATTAGTTCTCTTTGAAACCACTCAAATTTAGAACAAATTCCATTGTGGATGTGAATTTTATAATTTTGGACTGTCTCCAGCTCTTTATAAATGCAATGTTTTTCAGCCACATGAATATAGCTCTCTTGTTACACCTGTGTTTCACAGACAGATCCAATGTCTTTCACTAGATATGATACAGCTATTTAAATTAGAAAAGAGAAGAAATTTTCAAATTAATCAATTATGATTACAAATAATAAGAGGAAGGCAAAAGGCAAATTATGAAAGTATAATCTTCACAAGATGTTTAAGAAATTGGTTTATCTACAAATGTTCTGTAGGTTACCTGAGACCAAAAGCAGTAGCTCTTTCTGCTGCATGGAGACTGATTTTCTGTCATTTGAAGGTTCAGTCCACAGTGAACGTGATATAAAAACTCATTCATGCCACATACCCCCAACACCACATACCCTGGCAAACTCTACAGCCCTGATCTTCTGGGAACTCTGAGAAGAGCATTATAGCAATTCAACTTCCAGGATGAAGAACTATGGAGGGAGAAGTGATTGAATGACAGACATTATCCAATTCAAGAGGGTGATGCAACTTACAGTTCTTGCTTGTGTTTTTCCAGTGTGTTCCCTTGGCAACTGGTAAAGAGTCATCCCTTTCCTGGGACAAGCGTTATTTCTCTTTGCAGTCAGAGATGTAGCAGGAAAGTGCAATGTGAGGAACCATTTTGGACTAGAATGATGAGGGGAATCGATGCACCAGGGTCAAGGTGACACAGTTACTTCTGAGCTTAGATAGCAAATGAGTATGCATGGTAAAAATGAATGTCATGGGTCACACTGAAGAATTAATGTGGTACAAGAGACAGAGAGATGAAGGAAAAATATTAAGGGGTCAGTTGTTCAAGGGAAGTAGACAAAGTTTTAAAAGCTCAGTCCTGGGTATAGAAGGATCATTAAAGTGGAAAAAAAAAAACAAACAAACCAAACCACCTGAATCAGAATATTAGAATGGAATTTTATGACATTTTGCAGAATTGTACTGGGAATAGGGACTCACTGTAGGGTATGCATATTTCTATACAAAACTAAAACCAAATTAAAAGAACACAAACATGTGCTATACTTGCATTAAATCGATTTGAAAAGTAGCCTGAGGGAATAAGGGAAAAAAGAATAAATAATTAAAAACATTAAATTAAAAATATTATATAATGAAAAGTGTGAAAATGCAAGTTTCCATAAGAGGCTTAATGTGCTCTAAGCAGAATATGTCAAAGTACTAGAAAACATGCATATCCCTAAACAAAGAAGAAAGCAAGGTATAAACCCCAAACTCCTTCCATGATAAAGTTACAGTGGTGGTTATTCAGGTGGCTTCAGAAAATGGAAAATCAGTCCACAGATAGAGGCCTAAGTGGTGAGAGAAAATGTTATATTCCGTTATATTCCGGAAAACATAGAAGATGCAAACAAGTTTTTCAGGAGAAAAAAAGCAACAAGAAATAATTCCTTATCAAACACAGGAAAACAGTGAACTTTTATCAAAGCAGCCAAATCCTTCTTGCTGCCTTCCTTATCAGCAAAAAAAAAAAAAAAAAAAAAAATTGGGAACCACCATCTTAGGCAGAATGAGATGTCAGTTTTGTGAATCAGAATGAGCAGAAAATGAACTTTTATAGCTGCTGTGGCACTGAAATTAAAACTTCATTAAAATTAAACAAGACATTAAAATTAAATCAAGACATTTTCTGCAAAGCTGTTCTCCAGAACCCCAGTCTGTATTGGCACCTGGGATTGTCCTTCCACAGCTGCATGCAAGAGTTTTCATTTGTGTTGGTTTCATCAACCATAAACTGGTTTGTGAAATCATCAAGTTTGTTTCAAGAGGCTTATATAATGACAAAATAAATAGAAGTACATAATTATAAATCACTGTACATATGTAAATACATAAATTTTGAGCATAAGTATGGCAAGGTCACAAGTCAACGCACAAGTTGTGTTTTCTGTGTGAAATTATGTTCTATGGCACCTCATAACTTGCTGGGAAAATAAAATTAATTATAAAATGAGAAGGATAGTTGTTTTCCTAGAGGGCAGATAGCATGAGAAAGATGGGAAACATGGTAAATTTTCAACAGTAGGAACAGTATTGACCTGAGCATTTTGTCTCTAATGAGACTGTGTTGGTTAAAAAACTTTTATAGTCATTTGAGAAGGAGAATGGAAAAATGGGACAACTTTTATATGGCACACAATTGCTTAATTTGGCAGGATTTTGGAAGACTCTGGAAAACTCACAATGTAACTAATTTGGCAGTATCATGGCAGACAGTTCCATAAAGCCAACAGCAAGATTGCATAAACTGAAAAGACTTTTTAAAATATTTTGTGCATAAGATTGGGCTCTAATTCATTGTAGCCTCATCTCAGAAGAACGCTTGGAGTCTGTACTATGACATCATTAAATGTTTCTGTATTTTGAAAAAGGCCTTCCTGAAGTAAATTGTATTCATTTCTGATTAGAAAAAAAATCAAAAAAGGCACAAGTAGACTGAAGATGGAAGGATTTTAAATGTAGGGAAAAAAGGTTATTAGAAAGACAGAAGGCCCCAAATAAGTTAGTAATAGCAGACCTGTAAAAATGACTAATGAAAAAAGAAGAAAATAATTTAGTAAATACCAATTCAACTAACAGTAGCAAATAAAGTAGTTTAGTAAAAGAATACTCTAAAACAATCGGCAAGTAGCATTTGTATTGAATGCTAAAAGTACAGGAGCAGAGCTACAGAACAAAGGACAAATATAGGAAACAAAAGCTTTAAAGAAAATACGTTGCATTAACAAGAAATGACCTATGGAAATATGTGCTGCTGGGTGTAGCTGGAAAACACTAAAAAGGTAAATATTTACAGGAATAAGAAGAGACATAAATGTAGAGGATAGAAACTACAAATCTTTTGAATGTCACATTCAAGTGTGTTCATCAGCCATTTAACTCAGCTGAGCTTGAGAAGTTCTGTGTCCTGTGTTGAAAAATTTTGACCAGCTGTTTTCTAGGAACTTTAAATAAGAGAGAAGTTGCTTTGTAAGTCTCCCCTTTTTGAACCTCTATTTGAAGCTTTTGGTCCTGGCAGAATCAAAATTGTGAGTTTGGGTTAGGTAGGTCTAGGTCTGATCCAGGAGCATTTCTGTTCCTCTTATGAAGTTGCCAAGAGAAGGGATACCTGACACAGAGACTGCTGTGCCCTTGAGACAGCATCTGTGTGTCAATTTAGGGTTAGGGATATCTCAGCAAGGTGGATTGAAGCCTGATGAGGGTGAGTTCATACAAACACCAGATACAAATGTCTCCAGCACTTGAAAACACAAGTTTATGAGATTGCAAACTGGGATTCTCTGAATCACCTTGTCCAAGTGTAAAGGGGAAAAAAAAAATTTTAAAAGATCTGGGTAATAGTACTGCAAAGGAGGACAGGCAAATTAACCAAACAGATTTTTTTCCTTTTGACTTTGATGATGACAGAAGTCAGTTCAAGAAAAAACTGGAACATCACCTGCAACTCTTCTGTGTCATAGCATTGCTGCAGAAAGAATTTTTCTACTTAGAGACTTTTGCTGTGCAAAGGCTGAGCTGAGCATATGGTGTCAGCTCTCACTCTAGATTCTGTGTGGATTCCCACATTTTCATGGCTCCATCTTCAAATAACAACAACAAAAAAAGAAATATCAAATAAAAAGTAGAATCTTTCTGCACATAAAAGCATTTGAAAGTTACTTCAATTTCAGAGCAGTTTAAAAACCAGTTTGTCAGAGGCAATCCATCATCTACACAATTTGCATGTTTTAAGAGGTACCTACTACCTTCCACAAGACTCATTATGGTTTAATATACAATCCTAAAATTAAAAACAACAGTAATTTCACCAGTTAACAAGAACTACTAGGCAACATTTGTAAAATGTGGTATTTCCTTTCCAGTAAGAGCTGTTGGGAGTGAGGCTTATGATAAAGTGCAGAAAAGCAGAGGTGCCACTTGATATGTAGCAATTCTGGTGGATGTCATTTGTGGGACATGCATAATGACACACCTATTTTTTCCAAGAAATGTTTATTTTTTGAAACACAGGCGTATGTACAAATATATATAATAAAAACAGTTTAAAAATATTTAAAACCCTTGCAATTCTGTTTAAATAACACTACACTAAGGGACACAATTTAATAAAACAGAGTTGTCAGGATTTCAAGTGAATAATTGGTAGGGAAAATTAATTTTGGACATTCCATTTCTTTACAGACTTCTGCTGTCTGAACGCTGTGAGCTATATCTGAAAAGAAGCCTTGGGCCAAAGCCACACCCATTCCCAAATTAATTTCAAGGCCAAATCTTCCATTTTAATCCAGATTGGAGGACACTTTTTTTTTTCTTCAGGCAAAAGAAAAAGTATTTTTATTTTTTCATCATCACAGGTTCACTCAGATATAGAGGTGAAATGGTTTTCAGCAGCAGAGAAAACTTTCAAATTGTACTGTTCTATACAATACTTCTGCTGGTATTGCAAAAATCCAGGGCGTGCTTACAAGTGTTTAATCCTTATCACATGTGCTTTGTACAACTTCTTAACTTAATAATTCAGTGATAATTATAGTGCTAGATCATTTAAGTTTGCCTAAATCATATTTCACATATATTGTGACTCTCACCAAAGCATAAGTCATATAACTCAGAACAGATGTCACTTGTACAGTGGAATATAACCATCTCTCTTGAAAGCCAGAGGGACACCTCAAACACATCTTGCAGAGATTCTGTGCTGGACATCCTCAGTCTCTGCACCTTCCTACTTGCATGCCATATAGTATTATTTCTGATTTTAATCAAACTGGGGGAAGTGAGACATTCTTGGTATGCCCCATAGACAGAAAAGGCTCAATATATATTTCTATGGGAAAAATGTTTATATGGTGGCATTCTGCTGTGGTGATAAGTGCACCTTGTGTGTTATAACATCTGTGAAGATGTTGAAATAGTTGCTTTTGTTAATCCATAGAAGACTCTGGTAATTAAGTTTCAGCTGGGTAACACACAACAAAGAAATATTGCTATGAGAAAGCATGTTATGCTACTAATAGAATTTAGGATGTTATAATCTACTTAGATTAATGCAGAAACAAAAAAAAATTATTTATTATTCATTTTCTTCATAGTACTTCATTGAGGCAGATGGATTCAGAAAAAATAATTTATTTTGTTTTTTTCATCATGATTTGTTGGCATACCTTTGTGCAGAGGTACCCAGGTTAGTTTTCCATCAACAGACATTCAACCTTGAAGCAAGAAGAAAAACTGATTCATCTGAATTTCATACAAACTCTAGATACATTCCAGAACATCAGAGAAAAAGGACTAAATATGCAGCTTAATGTGTTGTTTAGTGAGTATTTTCATTATTTCTATGTAAAAGATTCCATGATTAATATTTTCATGCTTGTTTGTTTTTTAATGTGTTGGAGCTTCATTGAAAGGCTGCTCCAGTATTGCAGCATCAGAACTGTAACACAACACTACTGTGAAGCTGGGCTAAGAAAAGGTAATTATCTTTAATAACTATCTTAAGGCAGACATATGGAGTGACTTGCCCAGAATAGAATGGGAAAAAGGTGATGGAATATTTTGGATGTACAGTCTGCCCCTGGATTCCCTGCAGACACATCTTTTCACGAAAGGGCCAGATACCTGCAGTATAGGGAACCTTTCATCTTTATCTCTTTCTTCTGAGCCCATCAAGATCTCCCCATGTATAATTTGGGTACATCTGTGTGGCTGGAGGTTTTTAGAGGGAATCATGTCTGGCAAACTCGCAGGAGGAAATTATTTACTAGGAATTGGTGAATTGGCATCAGTCCCTGGCACTGGGAAGTGTTGTAGGAAACTGGGTTCTAGTTGAATTTTACTTTGGTAGGAAAAGAGGAATCTGAAAAGCAGCATGAATTGCAGAAGAAAAAAACAGTAAATATTTGTAATTTTCCAGCTTTCTCACAAAGATTATTTGGGTCAGTGACACTGGGAGATCACCTTGCTACTTCTGCAAAAGTGAGAGCTGATATCTGCTCCCCTGAGGGGATTGTTACAGGAATTAATCAGATCTGAGCTCTAGGGTCTAAGGGATGTTTTAACCATGTTTGTGGAGCAGTAAGAGCAGAAAGGTAAGTTGCTCCCAGCTAAGGTGGGAAGCGTGGAAGCAAGCCAGGGGGAGCTTTGTTTATTAAACCAGGAGAGGAGCTCTGAAATGAGAACGGGGAGTCTCACCTACAACACGCTAAAACACCAAATGACTGTGTCAAACTTCACTGGATGCTTTTTGGCTAACAATAAAACATTAAGGCCCCTTGAGCGAAGTGCTTTTCTGCTGAGCTGTAGCTAAGGTGAACGAGCTGTTCAATTACTGCAAAATGTAAAGAAGGCATTTGGAGGGCCTTAGTGACAGCTCCACCACTGAGTCCCACAAGAGAGGTGCTCTGCTTGCTGCTCAAAAGACTGTCTTAGGGATAATATTGGAGGCTTTGCACAAAAATCAGCTTTGGTTCTCCACTTCGTAACAAGCAATTTAACAAGACTCATCTGTGAAGTTGCAGGAGTACAGCTCTCTTCAGACTTGTAAGAAAAGCTCTCGTTCCTGGCACAACATAACAGATCAGAAATCCCTTTCTGTTGTCTGATGATGGTTTTGATTCCCAGCTAAATTGTAATTACACAGGAAATCCAAATGTAAAGCTGTATGACAGAGAGAGGTGCTCCTTCTTGTTCAAAAGCATCTCACCATTCTCTGGGTGGTCGCATAATTCAGCAAACGCCCACGAATGGCAGAGGGTTGTGTCAGGCAGCTCTGTCAGCACAGCACCACCGTGCAGTGCTGGGGCTCACCTCACCTAAACACTCCAGGGCACCCTGACTTTGCCAGGAGGTAAAACTGGCACTCAAAACAACATATCAGAAAATATCAGGTTTGGAAAAATAAATGTGAAAGATTGCAAATAGCACATGAATTTGGATTCTATTGCTCTTACCAGGGGGGATATCTAATACTCACTTCCTCAATGAAGTGCAAAATTAGAGAGTCATGAAAGCCACTAATAGAAGACAATGGTTTAGGGTATTTCATAATATATTACTAGTCTGAAAAGGAGTATTCAGAAGTTCCCCATTACTCACTTTGAAACTGTGAGTAAATCTGCCTGTCAGGATTCATTGAGTTCCTGCTGCCCATTTTCTGCACCACAAAGTTTATTCTTGTATCTTAAAAACTCACACTGAAAATGAAATGCTATTTATTTAAAACTTTTATTATCCAATGACTTATACGTTGTCTTCTGAGACATTTAGATAATCAAGCTGCAGCAACACATGGAGAAAATGAAATGTGTCTGCAAGCAACTAAAAAAAATGTTAAAATTGTACATATATGTACAATATATATGTATTGTATATATAGTATACAATATAATGTCTCAATAATATAATTCTGTTACACATCTGAGTCCAATCTGATTGTTTTACTGACAAAACTATGGGTTTGGTCTGGAAAGCAAAGCAAAACCTCTGAATTGCAACACTCTAGATGAATTCTGACTCCAGGCTTGCCAATCTGACTGTCAATTCAGTTGTGATTATGGGATGTTTAATACCAAAAGGAATAATTGCCTGTGTAGGAGTTTTGTTTCCCTCTCACCCCTGCCACCAGCATGCCTGCGCTTTCACTGCTTGCGATCAGGAACGGATTAAAGGCTCAAAACGCTGCCCAGATTTACCAAAATTACTGGCTGTTCTGAAACGCTTCTTTGCAGCCTCTCTGCACGCAGCCTGCCCAGCGGCTCCCTCCTTCCTCCTTCTCCCAGCGGGATGCCATCGCTCCTCCCCGCTCCCGAGCCCTCGGTGCCCGGGCCGGGGGAGCCGCCGAGCCCCGGGGGCGCCGCCCGCGCCGAGCCCCCCGCGCTGAGCGCAGAGCAGGCGGGAGGCACGGCCGCAGCTCGCTCTGCCATACCAGGGCAAAGCGGCAGCAGGGGAAGCCGTAACAATAATATTTGGGCTTGTAAACTGAACTGGTGTGGAAGGGATATATTGTAACCCCACCAAACGGCAGGCTGCAAAATAATTTATACCTCTACTTCGCACAAGGGCAAAACTGAGCAATTGTGGGAATCCAGGGCTTCCCTCTGGCTGCCCTGGCAGGTCTGGGACCCTGGCAGGGGGTCAGGAACCCCCCTGTACAGAGCCCTGAGAGACACTGTCTGTGATCTCTGTCCATGGAGAGGAGTTTTCAATCTTACAGGATGAATTACAAGCTTTGAGTGTTTGATAAGAGTAATAATTAAGTGTGACACGGGTGCAAGAGTAAAATTTTAGGTTTCTAGATTAGGGGTTCAGAGGGGACAAGATGGAGGAATTGGGTGTGTCTGGTCCTTTTTCTCCTTCTTCATGCCCTCCATGTTTCACTGTAGTGTTGGCATTTTTCTATTGGTTTAGGCTGGGGACACACTGTTCAACGTAGATGATAGATATTGGCACATTATTGTAAATATAGTACACGTAGTTTCTGGTATATAATGTTTGTAACAACCCACTGAGGGGCAGAGCCCCACACGCTGCCCTGCAGGACAGACCTGCAGCAGGGCAGCAGAACATGTTAGAGATAAGCAAGAATAAACAACCTTGAAAACAGCACAGACGAATTATGGCTTCTTCTTTGGCAACGGGGCAGAAAGACAGAGACTTTCTACAATCTCGGAATCACCAATACCCACAGATTCCGACAAGCAATGATTAAAATTCAAGGCTCTTACTATTTTGATGGTACATCATCCTAGCAGATATATAAACTATAGATGAGAACACTGAAGGTATTTCTAAACTCTTACAGTCATTAAAAAATAAAGTGCTCAAGGGTTTGAAAATTGCCAGTCCCAAAAATATTTTTTTTTCCCATTTGAAAGCCTAACAACACTGTAGCTGGGCATTTGTAACAATGGCATGCTGGGAACCTACAGCTCCAGGGTCAAAATTATTTCAGCCCCTATGGCTTTTATTCTAGACTGTTCTTGCTCTTTCTATACATAGGACAAAGACTGAAGATGTGATAGCACATTGCACAGATGCTGCCTGAAGTAAGTCCTGTTGCAGGCAGATCCCACAGTGTCTGAAAATTGGGGCACCATGGTGGATGGGACTGCATAGCCTCAAAATGATGCTCCTACAGTCCTGCTCGCGCCCCCAGTAAGTCAGGTATGTGTGCCTGCTTTCACCATGCCCACACACACACACACACACACAGACATACCCTGACAACTTCAGTGACCATTTCTCTTGATCTCACTGAAAGCTCATTTAACCTGGTTTATGATATCATTGATTTCAATGTCTAGAACTCCAAGCTGCTTAAAAAAATCAGAACATTGTGTTCTCTATCATCATTAAACATGACTCAGTAAAATTGTGACCTGTCATCTATAAGCACACCTGGAGTACGTATTATGGAAACCTCCAGGGAATAAATAGCAAAAATGTAATGAATGAAAGGAGGCAAAACTATGTCAAAATTTTAAATCAAATCAAAGTTCATTATTTAATGATCAGTCAAAAGCTGTTTGATTGATCTTCTTCAGCTTTAGAAATTAATTATTTCTTACGTAAAGTCTTCTAAATACTAGACAACCATTTGATAGATATATAATCCATTTAATAGTGTAAGGATTGCAGATCAGTTTTGATAAAGAGCTATGGACTAGGAAATCTGCTGAGTATTTTATTTTCTGTTTACACAATTCTGTGTCTTTTGGGGGCAGATCAGAATACTACAATGACATTTATCAAAGTGCAAATTACAGTTTTAGTGCCACCTCTGCTAGTGAGTGGCTGACCATTGTCTACAGCAACGGAGGGAATAATTCTGTGTCTATTGTTCTGCAGTGTAACCTGTGTTTCACAGCTCTGTTTTATGTTGTACTTTGATCTACTACATTTTTGATAATGCAATGTCAGTTCTGCCAGGTACCTCTAATGCCGGTCTCCTACTATATTTCATACTGTGAACGGAACAAGGATGTTACTCTTGGCATCAGGCTGAAGCACACATTTTGGGATAAAGAAGCTCAAAGACTGGTCAGGCAGTCAAAACAGAGGCAGAAACAAACAAATGTAGCAGTCCACAGTTGGTTTCCTGGCACATTATTTATTTTGTTAATCACTGCTGATAGTAAAATCGTTTCCAAGAAGACCTTAAAATTTGTTATTATTTCTCTTTGAAGCTGTGGTTCATTAAGGTCTATTTTGTTATTAGCATCGAGGTTCCTCAGTAAGGCTCCAGGCTCCAGGTCAGGCACAAGCAGTTTAATAAGATTCAGATGGTATACAAGCTATCAGAGAGGTATAAAATTCTTCAGACTTACAATAACAGCTCCTGTTCCTGGCAGACCATAATATCAGCAAGCTCCAGTTCCACTTTCTGTTTACTGTAGATAGTTCTGAATCACAGTGAAATTGAAATTACACAGGAAATCAAAATATTCAAACTTGAAGGTATGCAACAGAGAGGCTCTTTTACTCTTCCAAGACTATTTTATAATTCTGGGGAATGAAGGCATTTTTCAGTGTTTAGCATGCTAAAAATGTCACAGGGAAAAAATACGTGATAGGAAAAAAACACCGATATAAAAATATTCTAATCCTCACTCAAAGAATTGCAGTGTGCACAGTTTAAAGACACATGATTATAGAGATTTACATTTCCTATTGTTTAAAACATTGCTCCTGTTGTTTAATGTAGAAAAGCACGAGGCAAGAAGAGAAGAGCAGTACTGGATAGAAACACCTTCAAGTATATTTAGCTCATCAATATCTCCTTATTTAAGCTCTGATTGGAATTTTTGCATAGAAATGAATTTAAATCCTTAAGCAGTTGCTAATCTCCCACTTAGAGCTGTAAATTTCCATGCTGAACAGTATCCATGTAGATGAAGAGCATCAGTCTTTGCACATGTGACCGCATGTATGTATGTATATATGTATGTGATACACCTGTGTCTCTTTTACTTGCAGAATTCAAAAAGGAAAATAGCTTCATATTAATATTCATAGCCTTCTTTATTTTGTTGTCCACAGAGGATCTGATACTTTTGCAAGATCTGCCATGCTGGTAATGAATTTACTAGCTGGAAATGAGCCAGCTTCACCATCTATTTATCTCCCATTTAGTTTGCTTGTGTTATTGGCAAATTGCACCAATGTACCAACATCCCTTTCATTCTAAGGGAAATGGAAAACATAAAAGATGTTCAATATTTTTTGTGTGAAATGTAGATACCAGTGAGGGTGATAAATGCTTCAGCAAAAAGGAAAAAATAATTAAAACTAGCAGAAATTTTGTGTTCTTTGATACTCTTTCAGCTGTATTTTTAGACTCCTGTGACTACGATGAAATAATATTCTGATGCATGTATATATGTGTGTGTGTGTGTGTATTTGTGACATCCAGACACACAGCTCCCATTCCCCCTTCCAAAAAAGTACACTGTCCCTAGACATAGTAAAGGAACCATGTTCTCATTTTGGAGCTCATCTTAAACTCAAAAATTAATTCTACAACTCATATTCATAATTACCCTTATCAAGTTTTTTTAAATAATGAGTTTGAATTCCACAGAAACCTGGCGTCTTTTCCTCTTTCTGTCTCCACGCAGAAAAGCTGTTGAATAAGCACAATATATTTCTTATCTTTCAGGAACTCAGGCTACTTCACAGCATAAGTAGCTAAGCTGAAAGATTTAATTCATCTTGTTCATTAAAATTCAAATAATTATAAAGTCAGAGATGTTAACTTTTCAGTTATTACAATACAGCTGGCAAACAGAGACTGTTGCACCAACTGGGAGACTTAAATCCTCATCTTTGGTGGCCAGGTAATTTTATTTAACAATTTAGCAGGAATTTAAATCAATACTTCTGAGAAATCTCTTTTATGAAATTATTATTATGATTAATTGATTTAAATGTGCTTTTAAAAATCTCATGATATTTCACATGACATACATGTAGGGATTATTTCAAGCGCCTGTGGGTGTATTCCCTTCTGTCTTTCAGTACTGGATAGAGTTCAGTGTGAAGATGAATAACCCATGACCCCTTTAATCTCGGATTCTTCAATTTTAATGGGAAACTGCACTTAAGTATACAAGATGGGTGGGACTGCTTGAAATACTGTGCTCAGGAGACAGGGTAGATCTGGGTTTATAACCTTTGCTGAGGCATTTTGGATTCCTTTTTCAAATTTCCTTTTCTCTGAAACCTCTCTGTGAGATATTTTCTTTCATTAGCTGCATTTGCCTTCTTAGCTCAAAACTTAGAACACTTCCAAGAATAACCACCAAAAAGTCAAGTGTATGGTTTGCTACAAAGCTTTAGCATTGCCACACCTAAAGATGAAATATTTCCATGAAGGCATCTACTCCATGGTGTATTTCCGCCTGCTGATGCTACTGGTCAGAAATGTTCTGAATGGATTCAGAATTATCAGTTGTAAAATGAATTTCTGTCCCTAGGCAAATTCACATAAACTTCGGCAGTGGTGGTGTTCATTTACTGCAGAATTTATACTTTCTCCTCAGTTACATGCCAGAGTATGGGTTCAGCTCCTATTAGATTTGAAGAATTTTAAGTGAGACAAAGGGAAGGCATTCACAGCACAGCCTGGCCCCATTTATCAGCTGGATTTCAATGTTAAACTTTCTTTAAAAGAGAGAAACTAAAAATTGACTGACCACTATCTGCCACAATTGTATCCTAAAGACATGTCCCATTGCAATCCAGCATGTTTGTGGATGCAGTTGTCTGGGTGGTGAGGATAAGGCTGTTTGGACAAAGGAGGGGAAGTTATCTGGCAATCTGATGCCTTTTTTGTGTGATTGGAGATAATGGAGATGCTTCTACGGCAAAGGGGTATTCTCTGAATCTGACCTCCAGAGACATGAGGAAGTGCTGAGTACTTGGAGAGCTGAATATGATTACTCTCATTGCAAGCAGTAACTCCTGCCAATGTGTGCAAGGACAGTAAGAGAAGAATTTTTGGGCAATGAGACAGGAAATTCCTAGCACCATCTTCAACACTCCTTGTAAATGAACAGCTCTTTCCAGCCTTTTATATTAAGTGATTAGAAAGAGTTAAATGTGCGTGATTGCTATGGAAATTTTATAATCATTAATGTTTTCTACTCCTTCTGTATTGAATGCCCTTGTGACAGAAGAGAAAGAACAAACATCAAAAGTACCTTTTAACTTCGCAATTCTTTCTAAATTTCTTTAAACTTATAGGCTATACTGCTGGCTTTCAAACTTCAAAGCAGGCAGGAAGATCAGGGTCACTCAGAAAATTATTTCTCACAGTTTAATAAAATATGCATGTGAATTGTATGACCTGCCAGAGAAATTATTTATGTGTTAATGTAATGTTGTAACATTAATTACACACTTTAATTTCTTCCTTAGTAGCTTCTTTACCAGTAAGAACAGTAGTGGTTCTAAATTGGGGTTGAAACATATGATGTATCACCAAAGCCTAAATAATTTCCACAATCAATTGGTTTTTTGCTTGCACAAGATAACAATCTTTTTTCCCCCTTACTATTATTGTTACTATATGGGCAAAAGGAAGCAACTGAGTTATTTTAGCTTTTAATCAGAGTATTCATGATGGATCATTTTCAGACTCACTCTTCCACAGTGTTGTAGTCTGCACATATCATGTTTATTAATAGTTGCAGAAATATCTATTGCATGGCTTTTTAAAATGAATTAAACAGCTTTTATTTATGGTTACTATTGTAAAGTACTTAATCCCATAAGATTGGTTCCTTTGAATTTCTTTCCTTAGGGGATTTCTACCTCTCCTCCTATGGTATACATGTGTTTAAAATCAGGTACATGCTTGCACGAGAAGATATATGTTGAGAAGAGTCTTATCTTCTGATTTACTGCTCATATAAAGTTCTTAATAGATACAGAAAAGTTCTGTGTCACTTATTTAAACAATGTCCTTTAGCAAGTCTACAGTTCAATTCTAAGTTGTCTGGAGACAATGCGAAAAAAAGAAAATGGGTTCTTCTCTCAACTACCATGCAAACTTTCTGTATGGTCTTTGCAAGTAATCTTCTTGTACAGTCCTCTTAATTGGAAGTCTGAGGCACCTAATGTCATTAAAATGGTTTGAAATCATTCGAGGGAAAGTGCTATTTTATAAATATTTTTATTTAAAGTATTTGCTTTTATCTGTGTTCATTATTTTAACTTCTAACATTTCCTTCATTACTTTCATGTTCTTGTACCATGGCCCAAAGTAACTTAAGAGGTAGAGTAAATAAGAGAACCCATTTGGCATTGATGGTGCTATTCATTATGTTATATATGTCTGTATTACTTTCCTTAAAGAAATGCTCCTTGTCTCTTTAATCTTCTAAAGTGTGTATCTGTCTAGTATTTAAAATATTTTCTTAGTGACAGTGATGCTGGGATTAGTATTTTTAATAAAATTATTAATTTTTCAGCTGTCTGTGTCCAATTGTTCCCTGCTGTACTTTTTGTACTGTCACAGAATAACCTAAACCCATAAATCAGTAATGCCTATTATGTTTTCTCTAGCTAACACACCACCCTTCTTGTATTTTTTCCTGGCATCAATGCTATATGGAAGAGGTTCTCCAGTTGCTCCACATTCAGTCAGTCTGCACCCAGTCTTGGTGGCACTCAGTGACATCACAATGCCACATCAGGCTCTTTTGCCATGAACGTGTGGAACCTGGAGCTCAATTTGGTTTCATAAACCTCCCAATAAACTTTTGGTACTTCTGCATTAGGTTTTGGGCCGTGCCAGATTTCACTCAGTGTGATACTGAGCACTGATACATTCAAAATTAGTATATATTGCTCAACTTTTGAGTCACACAGAGCTGTGCCATTGTTCAGGCTTGAGACACAGATTGTGATCTGAAGGGCATCATCAAGTATGTCAACACCCACATCTTTGTTCCATGTAACATCCTTCTTTTAGAGAATGAATTGAGAAAACACTATATCCAAAAAACAAATTCTGGAAGTCCAGTTGGTATAAAGTGCATTGTGATTGTCCCAAAAGTCATGGACAAGCCATAAGGAGACAGAGATGACACATGTAACAGAAAGTAACATTTAACTTGAGCTTTTCAAATATGAAAGTTTTTGAGGTTAGGAATAGGGTAAATATATATGTTTTCTTACATGTTGTCACTCTGGAATCTGTGGGAGAAAAAATTGAATTATGAAAATATCACAGGTATTTTTTTGGTACTTCTGGTTTAAAGGAAATCAGGAAATACTGAAAGCTATACAAAGACATTTTACGCTGACCTTTCCTACCATGAACATTTTGAGACATTTTAGATAAATTTCCAGAATATTTGGGGGGATGTTCAGGTTTTGCAGTTCCTTCTTCAAAACGTGTTGAATGGTCAAACTTTTTCGCAATTCACTTGAAACAGCAAAAATGTTTCCTTTCCATTCATCTTCAATGACATTATGTGTATTTCTCATTTATTTACGTCCCATTCATAGATACAGATTGAGATTCTTTATGTAACAGTCCATTGAGTAAGTGGTAGAATGCTACTTCTGTCTAAAAGATTTTTTAACACTTGGGTTTAGGATTAACAGAGTAGAGCCCAGACCTTTAAACCTAAAGAACCCATTTAAGAGCCCAGAGAGGCAGGAGGTGAATGTCAGGGATTGTAAGAAGACAAGAAGATTCTGCTTTTTACTTTAACTTACTAATTTTTCTAGTTAAAAATTCTCATTTGCAAAGACCTAACTCTCTCCATGAGTTTGCAACACATAATAGGCCCTCCTCTCTCTCCTCTATGTTTGCTGACTCCAGCAGGGTCCCCTCCCCTGTCCCATTGCCATCCTGCAGCTGCACGTTGACCCTGCACCTTCACAGCTCTCCAGGGGCTTCCTGCCTCTGCTCTGTGCCACTGACTGCTCTCAAAGGTTCCTTAGCTTGACTCACACTGACATCTCATCTACAGCAGAGATTGCCCAAGAGGAATGAATTCTGTCTGCTCTTCTCATAGGTGAGCGTTTTCCTCTTGCATCCTGTCCTGGTATGGCTTTGCTAGAGGTGTTTAGGCTGGAAGTGGACTGTTAAGCATGGCCTAATGCTGGCATGGTGGAAAACATGAGGAACAAAAACCCATGAGGGGTGTGCTGCATCCACAGAGACCATGAGCATCACACAAACCCAGGTATAAGTTTCACCCCTTTTCAAGTTCCTTCACAGTTCCTATTTCCTGGTTCATGTCCCAGATAATATCCTTCAGCAGGCATTTGTCTGCGTATATTCTGGATGACTGGCAGATCAGGGCAGCATCAAGCTTTTATTAATTAATAATTCTTGTTAGCCCCTCTATTATTCAGACTGTTTCAAAAATTCAAGTTTGTTTGTTTGTTTGTTTCAGATAGCACTGATGTCCACCTGTGCTATAATCTTGCTTTCCTCCCAGCAGGTTAGACCCTTCCATGTGGCCAGACAAATTTTAACAAAAAATTTTATCTAGATGGCCCAAGCAGTGGCATATTTCCTGTGAACCTACTCTGCTTTCAACTGGGAATAAAAACCAAATCAGTACTGTTTTTCTGCTCCATCAGATTTCCTGATGAAATCAGCTTATTCATTGACAGGACTGTCTGGCTGTATTTACATACAACACTTTTCTTTCCTATTCTTAATTATACATACATAATTATTTTTACATTGCATTCCCAGAGGTGAGTGACAGCATACAGATGCCAGAAATGCTATTCTGCCTCCAGCAAATGCTCTGAGAAGTGTATGGTATTAAGTTAGGACCCTGTTTCCTTGGTTACATTTAGCAAATTTGCATGCCAGCATGGTGCTATTCATCATGAGAGACATCACAGACCTGTCCATGGAGAGAGGCTTTTGAAAGTGAATAACCTTTGCATTTTTAGCTTCTGCTTTGAATACATGGATGAGGAAAAAATAGTTGTTGGCATAGCAGGGGATAGACAGGCTGAGAAGCTGAGTCCTTTGGGAATGATATCAAGTCTGGGCAAAGAACCTGTGGGTGCAGAAGTTCGTAAGTTTGACTTTAGTGCTGCTTATGAATGACCACAAGATAATTAGCAGCTCTTGTTTAGAACTTGTGCCCTGCCTGCTGTCTCTGGCTTTGCTCTGTGATGGGGAGGGGCAGGACTCTGCTGTTGCCACTCACTGAATTAAAGCTCTGTTAACTTTCAAACTGGACAAGGGCAAAGAGGATATTGCATTGCTTGGAAATGGATGAGGATTCAGGGAAAAAGTGCTGAGTGGCAGTAAATTTATCACATAGCTGTGTTTTCAAACCAGGTGAAATATAAGTGCAGTTTCCAGTAACACATTAGAAATGGATTGAACAATAAGTCATTGATCCAAACATATGCAACTGAAAACAACACAGGCTGCAAGTTTATTAAACTGATGCACCAGCTATTTTCCAAGTTGCTCCAGGGCATGAGTTCATCATGAACTGAGTTTCTGCCAGGGTGGTACATAAACAGACCTATGTGCACTGCCCCTCTCCACCTCCAGATTCCGCGGTGGTGCACTGAACTCCAGTTTGGGCAGCAAATGCCAGTGTGTTGAGCTAAATGGCTCTGGGGAGTGCTTTAATGGGAGTGCTACACTCTGAAATCTATCGTCCTTACTGTGCCTTTGTGGCACAAGGAAGAGGATGGGATGAGCTGAGGGTCTCTACAGACCTAGCTGGAAGAATGCCTTCCTGATCCTCCAAAGCAGCCTCCTCCGGCCAGCACTCTCTGTGAAGGAGGAAAGAGGTCACCCCTAGACACACAAATAATAAAACTACCAGAGGAAGAGTAAAAGAAGGCCAACTCCCTTTTGCTCCAAACTGGGTAACAGGAAGTATGCATTTTTATCTATCTCCTCTGTGAAGGGCTCTCCTGCCCCTTGGTCTTCACCTGACTCAGCCTGATAAAATCTTGGCACTGAATGAAATGGGAAGAGGGGTTTTGAGATAAGCTCTTTCAGAATGGTTTTAATCTGAAAAGAGTGAAATGTTTTTATTTTTTACAAAAGAGATTCTTATCAGCATAGAAATTAATTACCTTTCCTAAAGTTTTTCTATTTTTCCTCACACTGCAAATTAAGATATGGGGAGATTTATTGTCAACGTGTAAAGTGCCGGTGTTGTCTGGACAGGGTTTTATTTTGTTAGGATGTCCTTCAAACTGTCACTAAGGACATCAAACATTAGGTTGATGTATCTAATTTAAATTGCAAAGAAACTAATTTTAAGGCATAGACACTGCTTTCGATCCTGGCATTTGGCTGATCTGTGGAGTTGCATTGGCAGGTGGCTTGAATAAGCACTGCTTCAAGGAGCCCTAGCTGTAGGCATCAGGGCATCCAGCTGTGAAAACAGATCTGCATGGTTCAGTATTGATAACTGGTATTCAGGGAAGCCTCTTTATCTTGAAGAATCCTGAAGCCATTAATGGCTGGTGAGGGGCACAGCCAGGTGTACGGCAACCAAGGCAGTGACACCATTTCTGTCTCTGCTGAGTGCTCATCCCTCATTTTGGCTTTGTCCCCCATTGAGTCCTACATGTCTTCTTTCCCTAGCTGTACTTTCTTCCTTATTACAGGTCTTTTATTTCCTAGATTAGTCAGACCAAGAGCCAAGATCCTAAATCCCAGCTCTGTGCAAATTTGCAGGGGTCAGAGCCAGCCTCAGAGCTAAGCCTTAATGGCTTGCAATAATCACCAGCCTGAAATCATAAGGGATGCCTTCACCAGAGAGAGACAGAGTTCAAAATAAATTTTTAAAAATGTATTTTTTTTATTTGATGCTTATTTTTGTTCTGAGTTTCAAGATCTTCTTTGTAAACTTGGGAGCTTTTTTTTCATTATAAATGAAAGTGGAAATTGTCATGTAATCTCCAGATCCCAGAAGAGAATGTTGTGTCTGCTACCGGGAGATTCTCGATAATCAAGAGAGTGGGCAGCTGGATACATGGGACTATGAAATTATTCTAATAATAACAGAATTTAAAGGCTTCTGGCAGACCCCCTGTGTAATCCCTGAAGAAATTACAGGTATATATATATTCTGATTTACAGTATCTCTGTTCTTTCCATATTTGATAAATAAAAATTATCATTTGGGCAGAGATGTAAATTCCATGCCAAGGAAATAAAATAAGCTTGGCCTTCTGAGTTCAAGCCCTGTGCTTCCTGAGACAAGGCAAGAAGATAAAAATGAAAACTTGAGGGATTCCAGCACATGTCCTGAACTGAAACAGCTGTTTGTTGTTGGGTTTGATGTTCACAATTCTACATCAATACATATATTAATATTCTCACCATCTGGACTTGAGAACTGTTTAAAGTTCTTGGCTTAATCCAGATATACTGAATTACATACAGAAAGCATAGTTCAATATCTTTTACCTTTCTTTTTTCTGGCCAAACGCGGATCTTTAGTTCCTGGCTGACATCTGTGCCATGAAGCCATGTGCTCAGCTGAGCAGGTACCTCACACTTTAGATTGGTGCTCTGCACTCTGTCCCCTCCACATGCAACAGCCCTGGGCTCTTAGTGATGGAATTGGTCCCCCCAGAGCTGCATGGAAGAGAAAGAGAGGAGGAGGGAAATAAAAGGCTTGTGTAAAAATGGGGAAGGGGGATAAAGGCTTGTGTGTGTGTAACATGACAACTTATGCACCTCTGAGAATATGAATAATAATTCGTAAGGAATGGTTTTGACAGTCAGTGGGAGGTACTGACACTAAAAAGAGAAAATAATTTTATTTACATTATTTATTAACATGTTTGGAAGATGAACTCTGGAGGCAGAAATCAGTATATAATGAAGTTTTAGTTTATGAACCAGGTCAGAACACATAATTCATTTCAAGGAAATTCAGTTTAATCTGTCAAGCAACTCAGTGATTGTGAAAATAAGTTTTTTTTCCCCTGATCTTTTCAACTTCAAGGCATTAGAAACTTACCAGTGAAAATCTGATGTAGCATACTGGTGTTGTTTCTTTCCCAGTTCCCTACAACTTCTTGGGTGCATGGGAGTGCAACTTTGGCATATTATGTGGGTACAGGGTGCATTTCAGTCCCATTTAAGACATTTTAAGAAATACATTTCATGTGCCATTTAATATACCTTTAAAAATACAACAGGAAGAATATGCATATTTTGGCAGAATTTAATTTACATAAATAAAGTATGCCCAGGTTAGCTCTTCTCCTTTTTCCCATAGTGGCAGCAGAGACATTTTTTTTCTTCTTATCCTTGCAAGTCACCCAAGTCCAGAATGTTCAGAGATTAAAAAAAATTTAATGACTGAAAGTCCTCTGTGTGGATTTATCTGTATTTTCAAAGTCATGCTGACTTCTCTGAGTAACAGAAAATTGAAAACTGGGAGTATATAACGGGGATGTATTGCTCCATGCTGTCCATAAATCTAAAATTTTATAATAAGCATCTACTTTTGGCTGCAAGCACAGAGGAGTACAAGCTACTGGACTTTTGATATGACCTGGTATCACCATTCCTGGGTGATAGTAAGGCACATATAAAATACGTGGGGAAAAGGCAAAATAAAAAATTATAATGTACGTAGCTCATCCCATACTCACATAAAACAATCCTGTACTGGAGAAGCCTTTGCCAGCAGTGAGAAAGACCTTAGCAACACAGAAAGTGTGTATCTGAATGCATATCTGTTCTCATGGGAAAGGCAAGTCCCTAATTAAAGCAAAATCTATTTCAGAGCCTCTTAGAACCCAGTTTTTCATCAAGTTAATAAAAAAGTAACTACTCTGAGATATCAAGAAGTCAGGTAAATCTCCAATGGCTTCATTTTTCTCCAGTTTACTGAGGGTGGACTATGGTCTAGCCCACTGAAAAGTGACTTCTTGGTGGATGGAAACCTGAGAAACAAACAGGTGCTCTGGGATGAAGGCAGGGCGCTCTGCCGTTGTCAACCATCTTGATTTAAACTTTGGATTAAATAGAAAAAGATGGAGAAAAATGCCTTTTTGTGTGAAGAAGATTAAAAAAAAAATCAGTCTGTTAATTGCATGCAATCCAGATGGAGTGATTAATATCTAACACATGGGGTTTTTTTTTCTGGGTAGGAGTCTGAGTACTTAAACCAGAAACACACATTATTTCTTGTTAAATTCTCAAAATTCAACACCTTTATTTTACTTCAAGAAACATGAGTATTTATGTTTCCCATTAAAAAAAGCTGTTTGGGCTCCCATAAGTTTGAGAAAATGTGTTTCTCTTGTTTTCCATTAACTAAGTTGATGTAACAGTCCTGTTCTCTGCCTCTGTGTTTTTCCAGCTTTCAGGCAGGCAGTAGCAAATCCCATTTCTAATCAGGTCTCTGAGAGAGCAAATTTGTTTGCTTGGTTTATGGTTAGGCTGAGGTGCCCACCTAAAAGCCTGACTCACTTTGTTGGATTAGATTTTGGAAGGTGTTTTTGTTTCTAGCAGTTTCTTATAGGTTTCTGGGAAACAGGAGGCAGTCAAGTTTGGGATGATGTTGATGAGAGGAAATATTCTGGATTAACATGGCAGGTGTCAAATTCAAGGCTATTTTGAGAGACTATGAAGTTAAGGCAACTAAAACATAAAAGATATTTAGATTTTTTTTCTCAATTTTTCTTATAGCTTTGCCACATTTTCTTAATGAAATTTTCTTCATAGCATCAACAGAATTTGAGGGAGAGCTGAGAATTACCTACAATGTTACGAAAAACAACCTTAAAAATTCCAGTTCAATGTCACGAAAAGCACTGCAATAGAAACTACTAACAATGAAAGATCAGTCTAACAATATGATAGGGCAATCAAAATGTTGATTCTAAAACCAGAAAGGAAAACACTGTGGTTTTGCTTCAAGATAAGTATTTCTGCTTTATGAATGCTATAAAAACGTATCCCCTTCTGGACAAAGTTACCAGATCTAAAGAAAAAAACAAACCTTGCCCTGGTTTTGCACTCCCTAAATCTTTCTTTTTTTTAATGACCTCTGTGCCACAATTTTTGCCTCCAAGCAGTAATTAACCACTCTGCAAGTCCTCACAAGTAAGCCAGAAATTAATTACACTTAAAAAAATAATTCATAGCATTAATAGATTTTAAAGCAAAGTAATCAGACTTGTACCACTACACTCTCATGTCTCTCAAGTACAAATACTATGAAATTTTCACTAGCTTTCAATGTCCTGCATAACAATTGAGGGTGGAGAAAATGCAAAGTCTGTACCACCAAAGAAAGTCTGAAATGAGCAGAACTATCCTTGAACACACCTTCAAATAGTTTACATTTGTTATCCATGAAATGAGATACTTGCTTCATACAACTTTTTTCCAGGATCTTGAATAGAATGATGGGAAAATATTCAAATAAGATTAAGGATCCTGCATTGCATTTGTTCATACCTAGGAACATTTAAGGGTGGAGAAAATATGATGAATACCATCACCAAATTTTCCCTCAGGTTTTTAGTTAACCAGCAGAATGTCTACATACAGAGCCTGATTCTTTCACTTAGGCTGGTACCAACTGGGAGAAAATCTATTCAAGTCAACAAAACTTCCCTCAGGCACACAATGCTTAGAGAAGGGAAGGCTGCACATCCTATCAGGTTACAGCTACAAACCTTCCGGGAAGTTTGTACTAAATCTCCTGTGATATGACCTGAGATATGTAGGAAATGTTGAGATATTATTTGCTTTGTTTATGAAATACATGGCACCATATTTACTACATTTGCTTTATATCAGCTTGAATAGTCGCAGTTTTTATCAGGAGTTTTTCTCTGACACCATCTTTTCCAAATGACTAGGATTTGCATGACCAGTATTGAATCATCAGAATAAACTTCCAAAATTTGCAATTTTCATCAGTTTTATGATAATTTTACACTGAAGTGTAATGTATCTTATTATTTAAATCTGTGCTAAATTTGTTGGAGTAGATTAATTTGATATGAATGTTGATATTTCACTGTCCCCTTTCTACATCAAGGAAAAATAGATCTTTAATTAGGAATTATGGAGCAGTGTGATTAGAATGTTTTGTATACTTTTAAGCACATACTTTGGGGTCTGAGAATAAGGACCATCTTTCAATTTGTTATGCCCAAATCCATTAAACCAGTAGAAAATAGATTAACAAGAATAAACCTTTTAATCTACTGAAAATTCAGTATGTACTCAATACTGGGAAGGGAACCCAAAACTTGAGATAGACCAATGATCAAAGAAAGAAATTGAAAGTAATTTTTATGGGCATCACAACCTAACATTACAGTCAACTTTTTAGACTATATTATGTCTATATCAGCTGGAAGTATTTCTGGGTGAAATTTTGGAGAAATTCTCTACCTTAATTTTTGGAGTAATTATATGAACCACAGAAAAATTACCTCGATTTTCATCAAAATAACTAAAACCAGATTTTTGGCTACTTAGTCAATCAAAGTTGAGATGGGGCATGAAGAAGCATTTGATGGAGACATTCAGGCAGAGTGATCCAGGACCAGCTTTGCAATCTGCATGCATGTATATGCTCTACCTTGTATGCCACCCCTGTGTCCCCATCGTAGGCATAAGTTTATTTTTTCCATGGCACACCATATCAGAAACTTTGGAGGAAAAAAAAAAAGAAAGAGTTATTACAACAAGTCTTCTGGACAAGTGAAGGGCCATATTGTCCTCAATTTGTAAGAAATTGCTGAAGAACAGATGTGACTCCAAGTTTCTGTAAGATAGCTTGGAAGCCTTAGGCATTCTGCAAGACTATTGCATCACAACACAAACACTACCCTACTTCTTTTGCCATATTGTTCTTATTTTTGGTTGGTTTTAGATGACAAAAAAATGCAGGTTTTAGGCATTATACCTGAAGGTGCAAAAGCACACGGGTATTGTGTTGGCTACTTCATGTCACAGAAATTCTGCAATGTTTAAAAAGAAACAGGCAGGAGATAAAAAAGAGGACTAAAATATAAAATGGAATGGTATCTTATTTTCTTAGTCTCCCTTCACACAACTCCTTCTGCTCTCCCTTTTACTCTTTTTTTAATCTCATTTTAATTTTTAAAAAAAATTTTCTTCCTGAGTTTCCTTTTTCATCTCTTTTCCTCTCTTCTCACCCTTGGAAGCCTGGCACTGAAGTTGTGAGGAAGGCTGCCATCAGCAGCTATGGAAGCTGCCTCAGGGGACCAGACTCATCACTCTTGCAGGGCTGGCAGTGTCAGGAAATCCAGTACCAGGAGCAGCAGGAGAACCAGCCAAACAAATGAATGTCTTTCATGAGCTGAGCTAAGATTCCTCTGAGATACAATCAGAACCCATGGAGAATATACAGAGATCTCAAGCTGCTATTGCACACCTCTGTACCCATTTCACTTGGTGTGAAGGCTGGAGTAGAAGCAAGACATGATGAACCCATCAGGGTGATGAAACAGTCTGCATTTAAGCCAGAGTGACTGTACTTAGTTTGAACCTTCTTAGTACATGATTTGGGGGTAATTTCTGCCTTTTTGTTGTTTGGGTTAGCACAACAGCCCAAAAGTTTGACATCTGCATAAAGCATCTCTGAAAACAAAAAGGTTTTTTCAACAAAATTTTATTTTTATGCACAGCAAAAGGATAACACAATAGCATATTTCTCCCCCCCTCCCCGCTTGCTTCCACTCTGGGTATGGCAAGAAGCCTTCTTTTTTTTTGCTGGGCTCCTCCATGTGTGTGCTGAAAACCCATGTTCCCAGTTTCTGCATATCTCTAAGCATTTCTCTTTGTTCTTCAGCACTGTCTGGGAAACATAAATCTTACTGGATTTCCATCAGGCAGATGTGGTCTCCAGTTATTGGCTGCTCATGTTGTTCCCCCCAAAGCTTCCTTTATAACCTTATCTTTGGCATTGTCTCATTTCCTGCTTGTTTCCCACCAGGACTTGCCTTTGATTTAGCAGGTGAACTTGGGGGCAGATCCGGTTTAAAATGTATAGATGGGTACCTTATTCTTCACCAAAGCCTCAGGAGGGGTATTCATGTACTCCCTATACTACTCAGAGGGGGTTTAGAAACTAATTGCAGCTCCTCCTTGAGCAGTTTGGCTGCCCTCATGCCTGTAGCTAAGTTCCAGCTCTGAAAGTCAAGGCTAGCTCTGAGAAAAACAAACAAAGGGAATGTTTTGTTGGCTTGTATTTTAAAATAATTGCTTTGCTTAGACCTTGTAACAACCTCTATCATTAACTTATGGGAGTGGGCTTTTTTCATTAAATTCAAACATGTGCTCACATATTGCCTGGGAAATTCATGACAACCCACTGAGATGGCATGACCTTCTTCTGAGACGAATAATTTTTGAACAGAAATTACAGTGGCACTGAGTGAGCCATGCTGAGGTCACACACATGGTGTTACTCATCATGATAACAGCATCAGAAACCTTATCATTACACCAATATTTTAGCAATGATTTGTGGCATTTTGCACTCAATTTTTCCCACATTCAGAATCAAAAATTGCTAGTAACAAGCCAATGAAGCAAAGGGCATTGCAGGTGCCATTCCCCATCTGGTATATGCAGTTCTTGATTTTGTGTTCCTTGGCTGTCACAAGAAATGGGCAGTTAAGGCTTCTGTATTAATGTCACTGTGAGATTGGCCTGGAGTGGGCTCCCTTGGAGACAAAGATCTATCACACAGCCTTCAGAAACTGCTTAAAAATACACTTCATAAGCCTTTCTATATAAGAAGGCCCTAATTATAACCTGCTTACCTTAGAGCAGGAGTGATGAGACAAGCCGAAAAAGACATCAGAAAACATCTTTTGACTTTCTGTTAGGGAGGGGAGAAATCAAGAACAACACATCAAGAGCAAGAGCATGCAAACATGCAATAATAGGATATGGAGAAAATGCTACCCTGACTAACATCATTTAGTCACCTTTGTGTGCTAGCTTTATTTCTAATTTGTCAATCAAGAGGTTGAAGCTTTTCTACTTTCAACTACTGTCCTAGTTTTGGCTAGGATAAAGTTAATTTTCTTCCTAGTTGCTGGTATAATGCTATACTTTAAATTTAGTATGAGAATGATGTTGATAACACATTGATGATTCAGTTGTCACCAAGCAGTTTTACACTTAGTCATGGACTCTGCAGCTTCCCTCACTACCACACCACGTAGTAGACTGGGGAGCACAAGAAACTGGGAGGAAACACAGCCAGGCCAGCTGATCCAAACTGGCCAATGGGATTTTCCATGTTATATGGCATCATGCTAAACACACAAATTAGGGGCAAAGTGGTAAGAGGCTCAGGAACTGCTGGGTATCAGTTACTGGATGGTGAGCAATCACTTGTTTACTACATTCTAATTCGATTATTGTTATTATCTCATAACAGTTCTATCAAACTGTCTTTATCTCAACCCAAAAATTTTACTCTTTTTCCCCCAGTTCTGTACCCCAACCCACTGGGAGCAGGGGAAAATGAGTGTGTGACTGTGTGGTCTTTAGCTACTTGCTGTGATAGGCTTACCAAGAAAGTTGCTTGCCTAAAAACAAACAGAGAAACAAACACAACCTGATATTTCTTCTCAGTTCTAGTAATCTTCATTTTCTTGTTCAATTTCACAGCAAAATACTCATGATTGTTGGTAGATATTTCATTTGGCAGTAAATTTAATATCTGCATAGCCACAAGATGCACCCAATAACATTAAGCACTATGTGATACACCACATGTCTGTAGAGCTCTCACAATTAAACAGAGGAGGAAAGTGGGTGACATACAAGTGAGCTAGGATAAGACTGCAGCAAGGAGCTTTGGTAGCATATACCTGCTGTGCTGCTGCTGTTCTTCTCAGTGCCTACCCGTAACAAGGTTTTACTTTACTACTCTACAGTACTGAAGCAATGACTTTTTGGGGAAGTTTGGTTGACAGCTTGGCTTCACTGTTCCTTATGGGAAGCTCTCTTTTAAATTGCTGGTGTACAAGTCAGGAATAATGTTGGTCTTGCCCCTTAAAACTCATGTGAATATACACCAGTAATTGAACTACAGGAGAAAAGCCCAGCAGAATATAATGCATCTGAGGCATTCAGTTAAAACCAGTTAACAGATCTTAGCTGCCAGTTTGTTGATGCACACTTTAAATTGCTTGTGAACAATCTGCAGCCTACTTGCATGACTGCTTGTGGGACAGTTTGAACAGAGAGAATACCCAGTAAAACTCCAGGGAAAAAAACAAAGCACTCAAACCTGAGGAGCACTGAAAACCCTAAGAGCACTGAATATACCATTTGTTAAGAAACATTTGCATTTTATATTTAAATTCTGCACATAGAACCACTCCTCAGTTTGCTAAGAGCTTTAATAGTTTATTCTTCTTGGGTGACTGCTCAAGCACATGCTTTTCTCTGTTACAGGTTTTAGTCCTGGTAGATTTCAGTGGAGTAGCCATTAAAGATCCTCCCATCTTATTAGTAATAAAGGAATGGATTAAGTAAAATATTTCATTTTTATAACAGAGAAATGAAATGCAGGAAAGAAGGGGTGCAGAGGCTATGATCCTGATTGTGAGTTCCATAGGCTGTGCTGTGGGTCTTGAAAGGCACTATAAAACTCTGTAAGACTCTATTTCTTAGAGTTTTCCATATCTACAACCACGATAGCTGCTTTAATCTCTGATTAAGGGACAGGACCTACAGAGCATCCTACTCTACCAGTAGCAAAGTAGGCATATCATTCAATGACAGCATCAGCAGCATATTTGGGTCAACTTCCCACTATGACTTATTAAGCCTTTTATAAAATAAAGCTCAAAGACCTTATTAATATCAACAAGGTGTTTTATAGTCGCTCTTAATGGCAGGGATTAACCTTGTCATGGTTTGCTGCTTTCGTTACAGTGCTAACAGCAAGCTAGGCTTATCATTCTGTTCACTATACTATATCTTTACTGACTGCAGCAAATAGCTGATTTGGTCTTATTCACTGCAGTGAAATGATATTTCAGGATTTCAACTTTCAGGATATTACTGCAAAGCATGGATCTAAGCCTTAAGATACTGTGGCTAATCAATTATATTAATTTCTTGTTGAAGCAGTGAAATAAATTTTCTGACCTCTTATGTAGTTCTCTAGTTGTGAACAGCCAGGAGAATTGTGGGGACATAACAGACTTTCTAGTTAAAAAATGAAAGCAAAACTTGAATATTGAGCTAATGCTGAGCTATAAATTCAGGGGAAGATTCTAATCTCATCTGAGAACAGCACATAAGATTTATTTCAGTATTCTTGAAATCCCTATTAGTGGTATTCAGTATCTCTGTTAGTGGACTGTGCTGTATTAAAATTGGGAGGGCATGAACAGGACTGGAGCAGACAGAGTGTTTTGGAAAAGTTCTACTCTTCCAGAGAAAACAAACTAATCCCAACATTTATCTACAGATTTTAACGATTGAAAGAATGCCCCTGTTTATTCCAGATATGAATAAACTTGTCAGTATGGAGTTGGTCAGCTGAAGCACACTATAACACTTTAAAATACAGCTACAGCTTCCCAGAAAAGGGACTATACTCCCTTAAAATTTAAGAGATTAAATTAAATTTGTGTCTCTGTTATTATTTTATGCTTTTTTTTCCCCTGTGAATCTTTCTTCATGCCAGGGGAACATCTTGAGCCTGATTTCTGCCTCCGTTAGAATAAATGGCAAGTTTTCACAGGACAGGTGAAAAGACCTCAGAGACTCAGATAATACATATCTTTTTTAAGTAGAGTGGATAACTAGAGAGAAGAACCTGCCACAGCAGTGTATCTTAACGACTCTAATGCACATTATGTTGGAAAGTAGGACAATTAACAGTGTAACATATTGTCAGAACATGCAGAATGGTCTCAAGGATGGCTCAATAGATTCACTTCAAAGTCAGGCAGAATCCACATCTGGGAAGAGGTAATGCCTTTGTCTGCAGCTTTCCTGAAGTGAGTGTTCAAATAATTTTTTTTTCTTAACAGCTGGGGAAAAACCTCAGGAGACATGCTGTGTTTGAGCCAAATCTCAAGGTGAACTGTTTCAATGCAGCTAGTAAATGCTGCCATAAATGCATGGAGGGGATTAATGTGTCTTTTTATAAAGGGGGCAGGAGAGGTAAAAAGGTGTTCCTTCTGCTGGAGTTCCTCAGTGGAGTCTGCCAGAATGCCCCGAGGTGCTTAAGACCTCCAAACATGCCCACAAAATAACCCTCCTTCTTGTGGGCTCACCCCAGGATCCTTTCCTGCCAGGCATCAGTACCTCTGCATTTCTATTAACTTGACATTATAATTTATTTTAGTCTCACGTTTTATATCAATCTACTTCTGCCAGTTACTTACAAATTATTTGGGAACAGGGTTTCCAAATGGAAGCCTGGGTATCAAAGGCAGAGTTATGATTCTCTGTGGTAGACAAAATCCTATCTCCATGTTCATGTGTGAGGTGTATGGAGATACGGATTGTTGCCTTTATCTCAACTTGGAAATGAAACTTGAGATAATTTTAGTAGGGAGGTAATATAAAAGGGAATCTTTATTTGAAGGCCTTCAGAAGCAGTTATGGATGGATATCCACAGAAGCCCATCACCCCCAGGAGTGAGTACATTTTTATAGGAAATTAGGAATTTTAGGAAATTAGTGTAATTGATAAAAAGCACCAGTCAGGAGGACAACTGGTGATGCAATTCCCCCACTGGTCAAGCTCCTTCTCTGGAGTCTCCCCTTCAGCACTAGTTGTACTTTGTCCATGAAATGTATCTCAAAGGGTTATTCTCAGCCTTTGCTCCCAGAAGAACCAAGAGAGGACAGGGGCCTTGTACTCACCAGGGCTTGGAGCTCTGGGATTTGCTTTGTCTTTTTTTCTGGGGAAAGGCCATGGAAAGTACTGGGAAAACTAGCTACTAATACAATAGGTGAAAGATTTACAAATACATGTGTGAAGAATACAGAGAACATAGAGAAAACAGACAAAACCTAAAAAGCGTCAGGATGACCAGCTGGAGTTCATGCGGTTCATGCTCTGAGAAGTGCAGAGGTCCACACACAGTCAGAAATGTGCTCTTAAATGAGGAATGTGCAACTGGACATTCACAGGAGCTCCAAAGAGGTGTCTCCTGCTGCTGAAGATCTGACAGCTGTGGCTGGATGAATTAATGGCTCTGGTCCTGGCAGTGCAGATGAAAGAGCTGCTGCCCAGTTGATGGAGTCTGTAATGGTTATACTGGTCTGCCAGGAGACTCAAAACCCGTGATACCTATTTCTGAACAAGCTCCAATATACATTTGGGTCTTCCAGAGAACTGATTGCCTTCAAAGTTACACACTACCTTCAAGTGCTTTATTTGGTAATCCTAATAACTATTTATCTACAAGGTATGGATTTATATATGGTTTTATTTTGCCAGTTTTTTTTCCTTCTCTGTTCCAATTTGAACCATTTTAGTGGAGCAAAGGCTTGAAACTCAGATCTGCTTGCTCCAGCTGAGATGGAAAAACATCCAGGGAATAGAGGGTGTCTCTTGCAGTTCTTGTGCTTTCAACTCCAGCTATACCTTGTTAATACCCAAAATGTTTTTATCTATGCTGGGACAAGTGCCAAAAGTTAAGAGTTGGCCTAAATACAAGGAAACAGCAGATAAACTGCCTGCTCAGCTCTCTCATGCATAAGCTAATGGTATCAGTGGACCTGGTCCTATTTTCTCATTTGTGGACATCCTTTTATGCAGATTCATCCTGTTTGGACACCAGAGACAAGAAGAAAACCTAATGTGCCTTTGAAATTTAACACACTGCACTTCAAGAGGGATATGGAGGAATGGCTTAAATCCCTTGCAGAAACAAAGGTATTTAAAATCCTTGTTAACATGGACACAGAGAAAAGTGGCATGATTTCCCTTTTTGTGTTTCAGCTAAGCTGTAAGTTCGGGACCATGGTGTTGAGGCAAAGAGGAGCACCAGGGCAGGTAGCTGACAGTAAACCATGACTATGGTGATCCCCATGTCTCCTCTGGAGGAAGGTCTGAGGTTGCAGGATCATTTACTTAAGAGGGCAGTTTGAGTCCCAAGTCTGCATTCTCTCTGAAGACTTAGGTTTCTAGTTTGAAACCCCTTTCCTCTCTGAACACAAATGAGGAACTAAACTAGAAGTGAGTAATCAGAGATGTCCCCAGTGAGGACAAAGTTATTTTAATGTAGTCCAGAACACTGTGAAAAAAAATTGAAAGCATGTATGAGCTGTGTGTTGGATATATCAATAGAAATTTTAGGAGAAACTACCATCGTGTTGGGATGTAGCTGACCCAAGTAAAGGGAACTAATGGAACAGAGAAACCAGCATATCTTGAGTGGTTGCAAAATCTTTCTGCGCTGGTTTTGGATTGGCTTGGTTAAGGGATTGCTGCTAATTGGGCTACTTTTGTTCAGCATTTCCCTTGAACAGATTTCTACATATTTTACTCCAAATAATTCACATATATATCTACTGAAGGCACCAGAAGAGCTATAGCCTCAGTGGCATTGTGGCAAATGATGACCTGCAAATCATCACAGATGCACTGCTGCACTGCCTTCTCTCAGTCCTGCTGCCAAGCAGCCCTGAGGGCAGAGCCTGAGATCTGCCTGAATAAAACCAGAGCACCAAAGTGTGTCAGCAGCCAGGACCAGCAAGGGTGAAAGGAAACCTTTTGCTTTTCCTTCATGAATAGCAGGTAGATTTAGAAAGTGTCCTTCAATGCATGTCCACACCAGGGCTAGCTTCCCTGGAAGGCTGCAGGGAGGAGGACAAGCAAGACCTTCTCTCAGTGATTAAGTTCAGGCTGGCAAGTTGGAGGGTGAGGGATGGTGCTGTCTTGTCTGGAGGGCATGAGAGCTGGTTCCTCAGCATGGGTTCACTGGGAGACCCAGCGGGCAGCTGGGCTGAGTCATCCCTGCTCCCACCTGGTGCACCCACTATCAGGCAAATCTGCATCTTTTATGGTTTCGAAGCCCAAAGCATGGCATCACAGCAAAACTAGGAGACCTGAAGTCCCAGTTCATGTTTAGCTTAGTCTACAGATGAGTATAGCTCCAGTTTCTGTTACTTTATTGTTCTGCTGAGCTTGCCCAGACCTGCTGATGATGAGACCAAGCAGCCAGGCATTGCTTCTGTGACCACTCTCACACTGTGGTCATAATGTTTGACATCATGCACATTCCCATTTTGTCTGTGTCCCTAGCTTTTTTCAAATGAGGTTAGATATTACTTCATAGAGTGAAGCTATTTCATCACAATAATAACTAAGATTTTTCTGTTTCTCCTTACCTTATTTAAAATTATGAAGAAATCTCTACTATGACATATTTTTACCACGGAAGCAGTAAGTATTGCTTTATTTCTTTTTCTTCTGAGTAATTAACATGATGAATATTCTTCTATGCATATATAGTAAGTCTCATTTTCAATCCCACTTCTTATTTCTAGTTGTCATAAATTACTATAAATTAAATAATTATGTGTGTCCCCCACATTACAGCGATTGCATCCTGAGAATTTCTCTGTGCAGCTTCAGTGTACTGCTGCACAGAAAGAGAAACTGAGGCCCAGAGAAGTCAAATGGCTTGCAGATTTAGACAGAGCTAGGCATGAATCCCAAATCTACTGAGTCCTAGTTAAGTAACTTGGCTGCAAAACAGGCCTCCTTTTATGGACATTACAGCTGTCATTTGCAGTGGAGATTATGCCATCCCATAAGATTTGAGAACCTAACTCCTTTAGTACCTTTGAAGATACATTTGAAAGTATGTTCTTATACTTTTTTTGTAAAAATTATTGTCTTCTCTATCTCCCATTCAAGATTATATCTCTAATTAAAGGTGTATTTAAAGTGTAAAAATCTGTTTTTTTCTAACTTGCAAAAAAGCTTGGAGGTTCCAGCATTTTACGGTTTAGTAGACTACATTCAGCTGTCTTTCCCTGCCACCACATTGTGTAATAACTTTTGTTAAGTCCCATATCCCATCTCATTCTTATATAAATAACTGTCACCTCCCCAAATGTTGTGTTGAAAAATCTGTGGTGTGAATATTTAAAGAAAGGAGTTGGGATCGTTGAGAAATATGTCTATTATTTACCCTGCCAGTGCTCCAGCAGAGAGATGCTGAAAGTAACTGCTGTGCTGAAAGGAAATGGAGGGAGCAAATCATCCAGCAAGTCTAGATACTGCAAAAATCAGATGGGAATTGGCTGTTTTGTGTTTTCCCTTTTGGATTGAGAGCACATTACTTTCTGGGTTGCAGTAGGTGGAAGAAAAGTTACTGGGGCAGCACAGCGGACCCTGTAACCTCTGTGAATTTCAGGGCAAACTGCCAGGCCCCAGATCCTTCTCCCCCTCTACACACAGTCCAAGCCGGTTTAGTAGAACCTCAGCAAATGTTACAGCCTTTCCTGCTTGCTTTGCACTGCTAATATATTTGTGTGTTGAAAAACCTTGCATCTTGAAAATATCCTTCAGGGAGGGGAGTGGGAAATCCATATTCCTCTGTTTGGCAAAATCTCTTTGATGTCTTCTCTCCTCTCCTGTCATGCTTCTGTCCGTGTGAGGATAAATGCACTGCAACTGGGAGAGGGAGATAAACAGCGTAAGGAGAAATCATTATAAACCTCATGTTTCAGAGGTGCATTCTCGGAAATGTGCCAGTCATAAAACCTGACCAGGCCTGAAAAATAAAAATCTCTCAAATAATAATATAGGATCTCCATGAACCATTTTCTTATGCCTCTTCCCCAAGCATGGAGCATGAAAAGATTGAAAACTCCTTTTTGCTTCATTCCATAGAGCCTGAAAAACCATACAATATACTCCACGTGCATTTACAATAACAAAATGCGGACTAAAAGAATTTTCCTTCTTGGGACTGTCTACAAAATGAACCTTGTCCCTGCAAAATTAAATACAAATAAAAGGAATAGGTGACAGCCATGGTATAAGCCTATGTATTCTCCCCACTGCTCTTCTGAACGATAAGCTGGAAAAGTGCTGTAAACAGATACCTTCGCCTGTGTTCTGTGGGCTGGGGAAGATGAATATGTACATTTATATGGATTTGAATTGCAAGTCATATCATTTATGTGGGGAGTAAGCTTCTTACAGGCAGGCCCAAAAGCTTCCTTTCATTTCTGAGAAAATTTCAAGCGCGCAATTGTTGCGGGTGGTTGCGTCACACAATGAATGTGAAAACAATGTAAGAAACTTTTGGCCACCCAAGACGTCACAACCATTGTTCTGCTGCGCTTCTGGCCTCATTGGAGCTGACAGCAGCATAATGAGTAACAGGACTCCTCCCTGTGGTGCTCCTGTAGGCAGCTTACAGGACTTGTTTGTGAATCATTCTTCCTCCCTCTTATTAACAGCAACTGCTATAATGGTTCTCTGACCATAGTTATCTCCTGGAGGAAACCTTGCTGATGCAGGGCTGTACTCATTTTGCTGTGCAGACTGACTTCATCAAACCTCACCTTTTGCTTTGATGCACGAATCTCAAGCATGAGAGGGATGTGCTTTTTTTCTCACAGATTAATCAGTGGGCTGTTAGGAAAACCGCATTTTATAAATGGGGATTGCCCTGTTAGAAAAAAACAATTAACACGATGAGGATTTAGGAGCATTCCCTTGCCAGCTGTCTTTAAAATAGTTCCAAAATCATAAAGTAGATGGCTCTATCATGAGCAGTCTGCCCTGGCACTCAGCCCTGACTTATGCTGTCTTGCCTGACCGAGATTCCCTCTGTGCAGGACCTGAGGCGTGCAAGGCAGAAAGCAAGACTTGCTCCAGCCTGCACCCTCCTGAATGGCTCACAGCAAAGAGGAGGCTGGTGAAACCTCTCCTCCACACCTCTCCCTCCTGCCTCCTCTGGCAATGCGCCCCAGGGCTTGGGGAGCTCTCTGCCAGCTCCCCTGTCTTTCACCTGGTGGTAATTTTCACCTGGCTGCTTGAGCACTTTTTAACAGCCAGTGAAATAAAATTATTAAAATTGATATAATATATTGTCATATTTCTTCTAAAAGAGGAAATGTAAATCAGTGAGGTTTTTATATTACAACATTTTTATCTATTTATCCTATAGGTAGGGTTTAATTACTCCCTAATTATGTTTGCTCAAGTTTGCCCCAGTTTCTTCCTTCAGATGAACACTATTCAGACCACACATTTATGGATTTGCTACTCATGACATGACCAGTCTGGCATTTTCATTATCCTTCAACTTTATCTCTCCTCCTGAAGGAAGGTTCCTGCCATTAATAGTTTTTTTTACTGCCAGAGTTAACACCAGTTCAGGATTAGGACTGCATTTTTCTCCACTTGATACAACCACCTAAGGAAAGAAGGTCTCTGTATTGGGGATATTATCAGTTAAAATGACCTTTCAGGACCCTCATTCTTTTAGACATGGTTTTTGTTTAATTTATTTCTTATTTTTGCCCAGATTTGAATCTCTGAAATTCTATTATTTTTTGTCCTCATTCTCCTGCTTCACTGCCAGCTGTGTTTATTAATACTGCACTTCTTGGGTCATTGCCCCAGTAAGTACTGAGCTGTAATATTACTTGCAGACATTATTCAGCATTCATACACTTCACATGCACTCATCAATCCTGCTTCACCAACCAATTTGATTTAATGTTTTAGGTAAGGCTTTTGAGAGATATGCTAAATACAGTCAAGTACTCAGTGTCTCTGGTACATTTTGCCTCTTTTCTTAAAACCATAAAATGTTATTTCAGTTGGCATCACTTTATATATTCAAGCAGAGAAGCATCTCACTTCGTTGTGTGTTTTTTATCTCTCCTAGCTCTTGCCTAGCTTCACAGGCCTCAGTAGATGGCTAACAATTTATTTCCATTGTGCTGGAAGCTCCATTTTTTGTCCCCTCTCAGTTACCCATTTCTGCTGATCATACACTATTGGACTTGCTCAAGTTTACTTTGAGACACCCAGGGACTTTTTCAAACTAATGGTTCAAAAGCACAGTAAATTAGCTTTTTAACTTTTTGCCAGGTAGAGGGTATTGTTTGTGTAAGGACTGCCAGAGGTTCCTCTTAAAGTGTTAGTGAAGATGGTCATATATTGATTTATTAATTGATTTAGGCTCTATCATCAAATTTCATTTGGAAAGAACAGAGAAAATATTATTCTGTCTCACTTAACAAGGAATATAAAATTACCTTCTGGCACAGATGCAATTACTTGGCATTTGATATGTTTTCCTTTAAATAATGAGATAAATAGTATTACAACAGTTCAGGATTATTCTTGATTATGAATCAAATCTGAACATGAAATGCTTCAAGAGGTCACTGCAAGAAATTTACTTTCTTCCACTTTAAAGTGGAAGAAAGTATCCACCTATCTACTATGTCCATCCTGACTGTGCAAATACTTTAGAATGAAGTTAAAAGAAGGCCAGTTTCTAAATTAACGATGAAAAACCTTATACATCCTTAGAATGCAGAGAGTGCCACCAAACTCTGCTGTGAAATGCTGCTCTTCTCAACCTGTTTTTTTTTGTGAACAGAGAAGAAGTGGTGGGTTATGTGATGTTTGGAGGCCATTTTGGACATGATCATGAAATGACAGAAGTTTTGATTCTTGGAGAAGTGAGGTGAGAACTGCTGCCTTTGACTTCTGGAGGGCAGACTTTGGGCTGTGTAGGAGTCTGGTTGACAGAGTCCGTTGGGAGACAGTTCTGAAGGGCAAAGGAGTCCAGAAGGCTGGACATTCTTCATGAAAGAAATTCTAAAGGCACAGGAGCTGCCTGTCCCCATGTGCCTAGAGACACACTGTCAGGAAAGAAGACCAGCCTTACTGAACAGAGTTTGGCTGGAAATCAGGAAGAAAAGGGAGGGTCTATGGCCTCTGGAAGAAGGACCAGAAAACTCAGAAGGACTACAAGGAGTAGTGAGGTTATGCAGGGAGAAAATTACATGGGTCAAAGCCCAACTAGGATTTAATTTGGTTATTGCTATAAAAATAAATAAAAATGTGTCTACCAATATATCAGCAACAAAAGGTGGGCCAAGGAGAATCCCCATCCTTTATTAGATGTGGGGGGGAACATAGTGACAAAGGATGGGGAAGAGGTTGAGGCACTTAATGTGTTCTTTGCCTCAGTCATTAATGATAAGAACAGTTTTTCCCTGGGTATCCAGTCCCCTGAGCTGGAAGACAGGGACAGGAAGCAGAATGAAACGCCCACAATCCAAGGGCAAATGGTCAATGATTTACTACACCATTTAGACACACACAAGACTTTGGGGCTGGGTAGGATCCAATCAAAATGATTCCACGATTCTGTGTTTCTAGCACTTATTTTTCTTTTTTCCTAAGGAACTTTTGTGTTCAAGTTTAGCTTTGTAAGATTAACTTTTAAATTGAAAGACTTATCTAATTAAAAAATATTTCCTGCAGGAAACTAATTTCGAAATACTCATGAACAATCACTGAGGTAAAAATCTATGTCAAATCAACTTAAGTTTAAAAATTCTCCCAAGATAGAGGCAGGAATCAACATTAATGACCTGATTCATAGAGTGTAGACACAGTCCTCTTGGATGTTCATGTCCTCATTTTGGGAACCCCAGAACTAAAAAGCCTAAGTAAAAGTTCATAAAAACAGAAAAGAGATGCAGGGTTGGGAGGGCTAATGTAAAGACCACAGAAGAAAGCAGAGGAAGCTGTGGAATTAAAGGTCAAGCCAGTCTAAGTAAACAGGCCTTTTGCATGAGCTAGGAAGAGAATTCCGATTTGGAATAACTTTTTAGGGCATAATAACTTGCATAATGTCTAAACGGTAGATCATTCCATAATAACTAAATGCTAAGGGAGTGATGAGTCCATGCAACCAATACCTGACCATGGTGGTACACGTAGGGTCCTGTTTCTCCTCAATTGCCACCCTAAGTGAGATAAAACTCACCTTTGCTGGCTCTGAACCATGTTATCCATCTTGTGTTCTGTATTGTGTTCTGTTGAGTCTTTATTTCCTGGGGTACAGCAGTGAACAAGCATGCAGCTCAGGTTCTAGAGCAATAGAGTCTGATCTCCTGTGGACCTGGAAGCAAAGTAGTATGCTGATGGACCACAGTTGTCTCCAAATGAAGGCTGCTTGTGTACATACTCACCTGTAAAGCAGGTGAATTTTTTGAACCAGGCAATCTGCCTCTGAATAATGGAAAATTAGGAGTACACAGTTATGTCATGTCTGCAGCACATTAGGACAGGATTCAGCTTGCTGACTATAGCATTGACATTTGACGTCTGTAGATAATATTCGATATGCACACTAAACTCTCATGAGAGCTGATAGAGATCAACCCAAAACAGTCAGTGCAGCCTAAAGGGTGATTCAGTCCATTCTAAAATAGCACCCAAATTATGAGTAAGTAACCCAAGTTACTTACTGAGAGGTGTCTAGTTTTGTAAAGGGTCCTCCAAAATAAAGATGATGGGCCATAACCTCTAATGCAGCAGCATGATATGGTGTGTAATGGCTCCTACACCCACACAGGTGTCCTGGGTTACTCTGAGCATCCCACCTGGTACCAGGTATATAGGTTTTGGTACAGATTTCTGCTACAGTGGCTCATCAGCTGAGCCACACCTGAGAAGCTGTTGACTGTCCTGACCAAATCTCCATGGAGCACAGGTAGAGCTCGTTTTCTAGTTGACATGTAGATGGCTACCTGTACATACCTGATAATTTTTGTCGTAAGCTGTGATCTAAATCCCCCCCTTGGTAACTGCATGGTGTTCTGTAAAGCACAGAATGCATTCCATCTCACCCTGGTCTAGGGAGAAACACTGGGTGGATATCCTCAAGACAGTGAAAGTGACTTTTCTAGATTTTAATTTTTGTTGCAAAGAATAAACCTTTAAAAAGTCTCTGGACGTGACTTCGTCTCGCTGTGTGAGGAAAGCCCATGTTCCTAATTCCACACATCTGTGACCCTCGTAAACTGATTTCTTTTGTAATGGAAGGGGGCATTCCTTTTGATCAGAGGAGTGTAAGGTCCTGTTAATGAGTCATTACCTGTAGGTGTCACGATCCAAATGTAAATGACTTTTTACTTATAATCAGACAAATCCTGTGGCTCTAAGGTGAACACTCAGATTTGAGGGTATCCTGAAGCAATTTATTGAAATTTATGCACCTGTAGGGTTGCACTAAGAACATGGTTTCACTAAAACTAACCTTTACAGGAACAATGTAATGCTGTGGTTGGTGTAAATAAGAAAGACACTAGAGATTTAAGCTCATCTTAGAAAAGACGAACTTATGCTGACATATCCAGCTGTGCAAACAGCAGTACAGAGTGATCTATGTTAACTTTACTAATATGTGAGCTTTAGAATAGAAGCTGTGCTAAATATCCTCTGCTTCTAAGTAGTTGAATACTACAGAAGATAGAAAGGAAATAAAAGGGGAGCACAAATTATTTCCCTGGCTACTATGAAATAGTATTGAAAATGGTACATTTCAGTACTTAATTCTTATTCATACCAATCCCGGGCTTTTGCCTTTCTTATTCATACCAGGCTTTTGCTTTTCTTAGGCAACATTTCCACAATATGGAAATTTCCATAGTATATCAGCTGCCAGGAAGGAAAAGAATGACCATGCTGGAACCATTGCCACATTCTTATAGCACAGAGCTCCTAGTAGTCTGGTGCTGTTACTCCACTTGAGTGATGGATGACACCAGCTGGATCTTTAGTAAAAGCACAGGGATCTCTTCTTTAGAAACTGAGAGTGTGCAAAAAAGTACAGTCAGACATTGAAGAGAATGTCCCATGTTCACCAAAGCTTTAGGGAGAAGTGGAATCCTATTTTCCTGAACTATTGTCCACTCAGTGACTGTAATGCAGACCTCTATAGTTGTTTTGCTTTCCAGGTGCTATTCTCAGTCACAAAAAATGAAAGACCAATAAACAAACAATCAAACAAATAAATATTCTGTATCATTAACTGCACATAATATCACATGTTCTCAGTGCTATAGTTGCTTAAGGATACTTTCTAACCACGGTATCAATGATGGACATGGAGTGTGCTGCTTCCACTAGAATTTCCCCTTTTCTACAGGGCTAAATCACTGTTGACATCTCATTTATTCACCCAACTCTGACTGTGCTGTATCAACGCGTGTCACTAACCTTTGTGTTCAGACAGTTCACTTTCTGAAAACATTTTCTGGTGCTCAGCACCAGGCTTCTTCTTGCTTTTTTTTTTTTTTTTTTTTTTCCCATTGCATTACTTTTTTCCCCCTTCAGCCTGAAATGTGGAAGACCATTTTGCTTTGGAGCATATGGCAGTGTTCAGCTGTTGAAACAGCAGGGGAGGTTATAAATCTGGACAGAGAACTGCTCTTCATCCTTAGTAGCTGAATGTTTTGTGGCCATTGCAGGCAATGCTTTCCCTAACCCTGTGACCTTGTCTGGTCTCAGACACAGACCTTTCACATGGGGTGGAGAGCAGCATCGTGTTAAAACAGCTCAGAGCCTGCTTTTATTGAGTAGATTTTTTTACACAAGTGCCAAATAGTAATATTAATTTGTGATTTTTCAAGTGTGTCCTCATTACGTTTTTGGACTTCACCTCTACAAACACAGAAATAAAAGAAGAATAAATCCAAAATCTTGTCTGAATACAATATCTAACTACAAGGATTTATTCCAAAATTTTTAGCATTAAAGAAACTTGAGCCCTCATTTAAAAATACCATGTTGCATTCCTTACCATAGCCAAGTATATAATTCAATTTTTCTTCAAAACATGGCTACCAAAACACAAAAAGTTGAGTCACCTTTTCAATGCCTAGAAGTGTTACAGATGTAACTTCTGTTTTTTTTCACAGCAAGAATGGGCAGAAATTTATAAATTACATTTTCAGTACAACTTTCAGAGTTAACTCTGGAAGAATCTAAATTCCTGGACACCAGAGGTTTGACAGTTTAAAAGTTTAGATAAGTTCATTCTGTACTTTTTATAGTAAATTTGTGCCCGTGGACAACAGTTCTCATTAAATTACTCAGATTTCCCTAGAATAGGTGAAAATGAACTGTTTTCCTTCATTTTTGTTGGTTTTATAGCAGATATAGAACATAAAATGAAATACCCTATGTAGGAGGGTCATTTTTCTTGAAGTGTTTTTTTCCTTTAGAAAAAAATACTTATATTAAAGAGTTTCCTCTTTCTCAACTAAGTTTCCTTTTTTATCAAAACAAAAGAACTTCTGACTCCACTTTCCCATTTGCAGTTTGCAGCACCTCTGAATCTTGTTATTGAGCAGCTGTCCTTAGATTTTTTTTTTTTGTGCTTTAATGAGAAAGGTGACACTATCCACCATATCAAGGTAGAGAGATCATGGTGGGATAATTTTAAACATGAAATCTTGAGCTTCCCTGGAAAGATCAGGGAAATATTTTAATTTGGGTTTATTTCTGCTGTAGTCTGAAAAGGGAGAACTATTATACTCCTCATAGTATGTAGAGATACTCCATATATAGTACTTCTATTATGAATTTATTGCAGTAGTCTTTGGTTACAGAAATGAAAGCTATTCCATGAAAAGAGATTAAATTCTTTGCTGTGCTGAAGTCCAGCAGCATCAGTCAGGGTACATCATAGTGCTCCTTCTAGTCTATGGCCATCCTGTCTGCCAATGGCTCTGCTTTAGCAGGCAATGTGGATTATTACAAATTCCCATGGCCTGGCAGCTACAGAAGTCTTTTGGGACCAAGAAATAAGGACTCAGTGAGGCAGAGAGCAGTTTATCTGTCATTTGCTGTGTGCCAAATAGTAGGTTAAAGACCCTAACAAAGTATTTTTCCTCTTCAGGCATAGTGAGGAAGTCTACTGAGACTCTCATTCACTAGGGGAATGAATGGAGAAGACAGAAGTATTACATATTTTTTGTTTCCTATATGAAGTGAATTTCTCAATTAATGTCTCTGGAGGTTCCTTTATTCTGATACAGTCAATGGAAAAAGGGAAGCACCTAATCTAATATAATCTAACAGTATCTTCATCTACACGTCTTCAGAGAAATTTATCATTCCTGTCATCTTTACGGAGTGCAAGTAGTTAAATTATGCAGTCTGACACATTACTTACCTAAATTTCATTAAGTTGGAAGTCTGAATGAGTAAAATGGAAAATTCTACACAAGATTGGTGAATTTGTAAGTCGTGTAAGTGTTCTGTAAGCAGGTTACAAGTACTTAACAGATCAAATCCAAGTTGAGTCATTGGAGAGATGTATGTATGGATATGATGGTGATGGTGAGAAGCTCAGGAATTATATGGCTGTGTGCTGAAGAAATGCTGTTTCATACTTGCCTTTTGGTTCATCAAATGTCTTCTTGATGAGATACATCTCCTGTGCCACAGGATTGTCTGCTGCATCTACTGCTAACAAACCCAGATCTGAACATCATTTTGATTTATGGGAGATGGAAGTATTCTTGTACCCTATTTTCTTTTTCTCCTATCAGAATTACTTTCTTTCCAGCTGTTACCTTTTTTTGCTATAATTGTCACTACAGTGATTTCTAATTTTTTGTTGTAATACCTAGGTGACTTTTCAGTTAAGTTCTCACTCTTTCTTCTGGTTTGGGTTGTTGGCTTTTTATCCTTTTTAATTTTTTAAAAAATTCGTTCTCAAAGTAGAGTGCTTTTAGTTTAGTTATGTTGTGTTTTGGGTTTTGGCCAAAAAAACCCTTTGTTGGAGGTTTGCAATAAGTATCACTGTGGGGTTGCTTTTATTATAGGATTTGATGTGTATCATCAGATGGATAAGGATGTCAGTTGAACCAGGATGATCCCTGTGGTGATTCAGAATTTATGCTGATGATTGACATGGTTGATTTATATCATCCCACATATTGCCAAGTATAGCAAGCATGTTTAATATTATTACAAGATTATTTAATGAAATATACTGAATTCTCATGGACAAATATTACACCAAACATATCTCTATTTTAGAAGGATAATTGTGGTTTTTGCAAGAAAATGGCAAAGGTCAATATAAATAAGTATCAGATTTTACTATGTCATAATTTCCAATCAGCATATGGCCTGTATCTTTTCATAAATGTATGCCATTGGATATGCAATTATCTAATGGTTATATTTATGTTTGAGCTAAATGATTGATGATGATGTTATGTATGACAGAAATCATTCCAAATTTTTATTTGTTGTTTTTGGATGAAAGTGCCATCCAAAGCCTTTACAAGGCAGTGTTGTATGGTGTTCATTTCCCTCAGGATGATGAGCTCATCATGCAGTAGGACAGATGATACCCTTACTTCCAGATGCAGTTTGAAATAATCTTTGTTAGCATTTGCTGCTTCTTCAGTGGCATGCTGCATGTCTACACAGAAAATTGAATCAGCTCACATATAAAATGTTACCAGATTAAGAATTTCACATTAAAACTGATTTCACATGAAGCATGGTCAAAGGATAAGTATTCCAATTATTTATCAGGATTGCAGCAGGCCTCTGTCCTCCATGAGTTATTGTGAATTACTAATGAACGTACTCCTGATTTTTCTTACAGTTGGCATATTGTTCCTTTTCAGTTCTTTGTCCCAAAATGTCAACAACTAATCTTGTTACCTGGTAGAATGTTTGAATTTCACAGCCATTCTTAGTTCACCTTTTTTCCTTACAGAGTCCTAGGCTTTTAAATCTATAGACTTGAGATTCCAAGCTCAACTGTTTTCACTTTAGCTGCCTAAACCATGCACATTTGAACTTTTGGATTTTTCCTGCACATGTGGCTCTAGGTCTCCCACCCAATGACAATTGTTGGTAAGTTGCCTTGTCCGGAAACAAGAGAATTTAAATATTTAAATGTTTCTCAAATGTAGATTTTCAGAAGAAAAGTGGTTGTTAAATCTTGCCCAGGATGGATGCTGCCTTCAATTAACAGGGAGTGATGGCACTTTTTCCTTTATGGATCCCAAGGATAATAATTTAGCTCTGGATGTGTTCAGTCTGAAAGAAGTTAATGTGCAAATAGAATACTTGTATGACATTCAAAATCTGCTGGAAACCTTGTTAGAAATAAAAAAATTGGAACCCCCTTCTAAGCACAGTAGGGCTGTAAGATTGCTGGCTGCTAAATCATGGAAAAGAAGAAGAAATGAGAAACTCTTTGGAGGATAAACCTGTTTAAGAAGGATTAAATATATAAACTGATTCATTCAGTTGGGCATATCTACCAGCTCTGCATGTGCTCATTCTATGTCTGTTAACTATTTCTCGCTGTAAGAGATGTATGTGCTGTGCACAGGCAGTGATAATGTTAGCTCTGCATTTTGTATGCCATATTCCCTGCTCCCAGGAACTACATCTACATTGAACCTGAGACTCCATAGGTAGTACTTATTCTGTACCTGGCTGGTCCTGAGAATAATCCAGGTTTTAGGATAATCCCCGAAATTTCCCTCCCATCTGCTGTCATTGTCCTTTTATTTAGCCTGAAAATCAATGCTCTTAAATCTCGTTTTATCAGTGACAGACTATGCCAGATTGGGATGCTTGGCTGACACTGTGAAATAGAGTTTTATGGTGGTTGAAGGGCTGGCCCCATGACTTCAGTCTGTCCAGTCTGCAGGCTAATGTCCTCTTGGTGAATATTCTCTGGCATGTCCCAAACCAAACCCCAGAGACACTCTTGAATATGAAAAAATGAGACTGTGTTTGCCCTTGATACTACATAATTACCCTCAAAGTGCATGAAATGTGCCTGAAATCCTTTTCACATCCTATATTTAACATCAGCAATGAAGGCCAGAGGGGCAGCTGAAACCTGGAGTACGTATATACAATCATGGACCAATCCATCTCTGGCAACAAGTACATGACTAAGGTCTAGGGCTTCCGGTCTTGCCCAGCAATGGATGTAGGCTTGATCTACACCCTCAGACAAGTCTGCAGGGTACCAGTGGATGCAGATCATTAACAGTTTGGCTGTTGCTGGAATTCAGATTCAGTTTAGTGTCTGAGGAAAGGGATGATTCCTGACTGACCTTGGTGTCCCAGAATGTCATGGAGACCAGGCTGACATGATTCATGAGCAAAGAAACACAGCATTTGATAATTTTTTTTCAGAAACTGGGAGTATCCAAACAAGTTAGGATATATAAGGATTTTTCTTGTCCCTCACGAAAGCAGATTTAAGAACTGTTGAAATGAGTTCCCTAAGGGTATTATCCATGGCATACTTGAGAAAAAGAACTGGATGTAGGCAGGATTTTAGGTATTGCTCCCTTGAAGCACAAAGGCCCTCCTCATTCTTGAGGGAGAGAAACTAGAGGGAAAGATGGTGGGGAAGGTAGTCTTTATATGCCTTCTTTCATATGCAGACTGCCAGAAGGGAGGTCTGACTGTTGATTTTGATGGAGGACACCTCATGTCTTGCTCATGGCATTCATCACTGCCTAGACATCCCTCTGCCCCTGCTCAGTCCCCTTCAATCCACCTCATTGCAATGGCCTAGAGGCAATTCATTCAGTCAAGTCATGAGGAGTCACTTTAGCCTCATCCTGTTCTCTTATTTTATGCTGGTGTTTCACCACCACCTCTGAGTTGCAGTTTCCTCCTAATGTTCCTGCTGATGTTCAACCATGTCTTCTATAACTGTGGCAAAAGTGAATGCAAAGTTTATTTAAAGTCTGCTATTCCTCAACAGTGATGTTTACACCCACTTTTCTAGATTACTCCATAAAATACAAGGCAAAGATGAACAAAACTCTTTAATCTAAATGGATTCACCAGATTTGCATCAATTAAGTTGAGTGGAGAAGCAAATTCTAGAACATTATTTTTTGAACCAGTACAGAGACAGAAACCCTAGGCTGTGAGGCCCTGATTCAAGAAAATATTAAGCACCTGCTTAACTTTGAGCACTGACTTCAATGAATTTAAAGTTAATCAAGTGCTTAAGCTTTTTCCTCTCTATAGATTCTTCTCTGCATAAGGGCCTAAGAGAAAATAGATAACTATAAAGAGCAACTGTAATGAGCCTGCATATGGGCCAAAGAGAAGGGGATTATTAATGCTTTTAGGTTCAGTGAGGACTAGGGTTTTAATATCAACCTCCTACAGTGAGACATGAAAGAGTCTCGTAAATGTGTTAAATCGCATCAGGTCCTTTTAATATCGTTATGTTTAATGGAAGTATCTTTGCACTATAATAATCAGTGAGGACAGTAGGTGGACCAGTGAGGCTGCTCAGGAAGCAGAATATATTCTGCTAGAGTTATCCTCCTTTCCGCTGCACTCTGGATGTAGGTCTCCAATAAACAATAAGCTTCTGATTCCTTTAATCTTTGGGAAAATCTTGGAATTATCTTGGGGATGGTAAAAACACAGCTCCATGACACAACTGAGCTAGGAAATTAAGAAAGAGGTGAGTAGAAATGAGTGGTAGAAATGAGTGTGGGAAAAGTTCTTGTGCAACCTCTGTTTTATTGGCAATGCTTCCAATAATTGATAAGACAGACCACAAAACTGCCAATTGGAATAAAAGTTAGAGTAAAACTGAAACTAGGGCTTTTATCAGAATGACCTTTCAACAGTCTTTATTGTTGCTCTCTCTCTCTTTCTAACCCTCTTGCTGTGGACAGAGAAAAAACACATCTCATTTTGGTTGTTGATCACCCCAGAGGGCAAAACCAAGTTGTTGATTTAATTGAAGCATTTAATTCTAAACATAGCTTATGATATGTAAATGCTGAAAAGATCATTTGTCAAAACAAGAACATTGGGGAACCTTGACCCCAAACCTCAACAGCTTTTATTATAATCACGTTATGATGCCTAAACATCATAGCAGCAAGTCTCTAATACAGTGTGGCTAGAATTTGTGTGAAGTTTGAGGACAGTCAACAGCAGCTTTCATGTTTTACAGTTTATATGAGAATTTTTTATTCTAAATAGGTCAAAGACAAAAGCACTCTGTGCAGGAAATATAAAGGCGGAATTTCAAATAGCTATTTTGTATTTTACAGATTCAAAATCTAACTGATAAACAGTTACAAACCTAATTTGTGTTTTCTTGTCTTGCAGAAAGTTTAACAAAAATGTTTGCTGGCTGTTTGGTATGAAGATCTACCATACTATCATGCTTCAAATGAAATTACATTTTTTGGAAGAGGGAAAATGAGCTTTATGCAGTTTTGCAAAATAAAATATGAAATCAAAAGTCTTTTTGAGACATTTGAAAACTGTATGTCTGTATAACATTAAATTGTGTTATTGTTTCTATTAGGCAACAAAGACTTGCCCACATGAATAAAATGTAATCAATTTCATTAATACATATGATGACACATTTTCAAGCAAAAAATACATCTTTACTATAATAATGTTCTTTGATTCCAGAAACTTTCACGCCCTTATCATTGTACAAAACATATAATTAACCCCTTGAACTTGTTACTGCAGGGTAACACAGCATCAGGAAAGCAAGGAGTCAAATTAACAGAAGGAAAATGTTCATCACCAGAAACACATAGCTATGAGATCTGACTCAGAAATTCCCTGAACTGTCCATTGTGAGAAGCTGGAAGGGCACATTTAGAGAAGGATCCCTTTATGCCTGGTCCATTTTTCTGCTCCTTCCATAGTGTCTGTGTCTTTGACTATTCAAAGAGAGGTCGGAGATGCTGAATCCCTGGGAATATTCAAGGCTAGGTTGGATGGGGCTCTGAGTGACCTGATCTAGTTGAAGATGACCCTGCTCCTTCCAGGGGGTTGGATTAAATGACCTTTAAAGATCCTTTCCAGCCCAGACTACTCTATGGTTTTATATAGGCCATGGATCTGTCAGTAAGGCACAGGATGCATTTTCAGAGTCCTTTGCCACTGCATTCACCTTTCTTCATATTTCACTTGCAAGTAATGTAGTTATTTCTCATGTCACTGACAGACATCATAGAGCTAGATGCAGAGGAGAGATGTTTAGAACATCCTTCCGTCCCATCAGCACAGTTCTAGAGATTAGATGACGAGCACTAAAAGAATACTAGAGTTCTAGAGTTTAGATGATGTGTGTCTAAGCACTTTTGAACCTCTGCTCTTCTATCCTGGAAAGATGTAGAAGTGAACCCTGGCTTGGAATGAAAGACAACATTGAGTTGTTGCATCTTCAGGATGCAAGTTGGTCCTTATACAAGGCTCTCAGAGATATGCCCTGAGCTGGCCATCATTTGTCAGGGAAGCAGCTAATCCCTGGCACAGTCCATTCTGACAGGGGAGCCACAAACTAGTGCTATAACCTGGGAAGGGATCACATCTCCCCAGGCAAAAAACTCCAATGACACACACACACACAAAAAAGCAAACAAAAAAAACCCCAAGAAACTCCAACTAACCCAGTCTTAGCCCTTACCTAAAGGTTTATCTGTCACATGTATGTTAATTTGGACTTCATAGCTTGTTCCTCTTGAGGACAGAGTACGAGAAGAGACTGTGTAAGAAAGCATATCTGTTTTCTCCCTTTTACTGCAGACAGTGTTGGTTCATTGACCCTATAGAGGAACACATAGTAGTCAATTTTTGCATTGTGCAAAAATTCTGTGAAAGGCAATGAACATTGTTTTGGAGTGGGAAACATCAACCATCAGGGCAAATTCAGGAAAGGATTTTCCCTTGTCATGCTGACTTGAATAGTTAGTATTTACAAACAGTAGTAGGGAACAGTAGGCAAATCCAGTGAGAAGCCTTTGTTCCTTCCTAGGCAGTCTCTAGGCAGATAATATAAAAAATGACCAAATTTCATAGGATTTCCATATAGGTTTTATTGAAGACAAAAGACAGATACAAAACAGTTGTCTAATGCCTCCTAACTACTAAGCTAAAGTGATGTTTCGCAATAAAGTGATGTTTTGTAATAGGAGCATAATCCTATTAGGTAAATAGAGAATTAGACTGCTGGACACTGAATTTCCTATATAGGTCTGACAGTACAGTTCTATCAGTGATTGATATTGGAGAAGAAATAAGAATGAAGTGCAAACCACAGTGCCAGCTGCTCTTTAATGCACAGCACCCACTGTCTGCATCTTCTGCATGCTCTCCCCTTTAAAGAACTGACAGGATCCAGTGCAACAGAAACACAAGCACATCAATAAAGTAGGGAGCTGACACCTTGTGACAGATGGACTGAGTAGGGGCCTCTAGATTCCATCAAAGGAAATGCACAAAGGCAGTAGGAGAAGAGGTGAGCAACACCCTTGCAGAAAGACTGTCTAGGTCAGGAGCTGCATTTTTGTAATTATTTTTATTATTCTATTATTACAATTTTTTTTTCCTCCTTTTTTTTTAAGTAGCAAAGTATCTTTCTTAAGACTACATTATGAGCACAATGCTAAATATGGTAGAGTGCCAATCTACAGTCAGGACCAAGAACCCTTAATAAAACTAGGTCAGCCTCAAGGGTTATATCAAGTAATACCCCTTGGCTAAGTTGCCCTTTAAGACTTTACAGTAAAATATTTTCTATTATTCCCCATTTTTTTCTATTTTGTGATAGATCCCCTCCCTCCTCCTGTACCAGAACAACTCTTTCAGTCTGTACTGCATGTGTTCTGTGGAGAGTGGCATCAGAAACAGAGGAAAACTCAGAGGACAGTAGTTGTCTGCTAGGAAACAATACAAAGCATTTTATTTTCATTTTCATTTTTAGAGTCTGTGCTCCAAATTGTCTCTCTTGAAATATGAAAAAGCATATAATCTAAACAGCACTGGCTGAATGTGAATTTTTTGCAATACTCTTTCAAAACAAAATAAGACCTATTCATATTTAATGACTCCTTTCCCCACATAGCCAATGAAAATCAACTGGGGAGTTGCTCATCCTAAAGGAATACAAACCATTTAAAAAGTAATAAATTAGGCATATTCCCCCAGGATCAGGGCATATTATCAGTCAATAAGCAGGATTAATTTAGATTTCAATATGTTATGTTCTCCATAATCTTTGCTTGTGGTGAATATCAGAGAGTATTTTGCCCCACAAGCTCAGTCTGGAATAAGTAGATTTTATCAATGTTCATCTAGTCTCTGAGAATGATTTAATTTTCTCAGTACTTTAATAATGAAATTATTTTTTATCTGTTTATGTATCTAAAAGGTAATCCTCCCATTTTGAGTAGATTATTATGTTCCCAGTTTTATGAAAAATTAAATACACAATAGGATGAATCACTTTAAGATATTCCACCATTCTGGTGCTTCTCAGCATTCATATCTGGGAGAGAATAAATATTTCCTCCACTTGATTGTTAAAAGCTTTTTAGATAAGGTTTTCCTAAGACTTCTAGGACATTTCTCAGAAAAATATATTTCCTCAGATTTAGCTTCATTGGTTTTTCCAAACCAGAGATTCTCATTTGAATGAATTCCAATGATTGGTTCATTCCTATCACTGTGCTCTAATTCTACTGTATTGAGGTGATAGTATATTTTATTTATGCTTTATGGTTTCCAAAGGATGAAGAAATCTCACCAGGTTCTCATGGGAAGTCAAAGTCAGAAAAAGCAGTAGAGGCCAGAGAGAGAAAAACTATCTGTAGCCTTTGTCTCAGTAAATCTGGTGTTTCCATTGCTCATAAGAGGTATGGCTTTGCATTAGGCTACCAGCACAAACATCTTTGGGTTCGTCTGGGCTTGTTTTGGCCCACCTGGAGATTTGATTCAGCTTGTAGCAGCAGTTACCTATTGGGGGGTGATGTGTTACATGCTTGGTTATAGCTTTTGCTTATCTTGGAACAGCTCTGAGTTTAATACATGTTAGCACAGGCAAAGGCAGATGCAGAGGACCTGAGGGCTATAAACTGGGGCTAGTTAGTGTTCAGCAGATAAGTGTAACCTTGAATGTCATGTAAATCAGTCTCAGGGGTAACCATAAGTACCTAGAAGTGTCCCATGTATGTAAAAGGCACCATATATAGAGAGTACTTGGAAATACAGCATGGACTAATGACAGAAGAGCAAAGTGCACAGCATGTCAGCAAACATAAAAATGCCACCTAGCAAATCTCAGAGATGGAGGAAGAAACATTCAGCGCCAACATCATATTCCTCCTGGCAAAGGATTTGGGATACTTAAGACTCATGTTAATCCTCTCTGTGGCCTGCACAAATGGACATCGTCAGTTGCTGGACATCAAGCGTCAGTGGAAGGCTGAGGGTATAACCAGAGAAGGGGATAAGTACTATAAAGTTTGTGCCTACATCACTTTAATTGTGATATGCAACTTGAACTGTGTCATATCACCATAGCTGCACTAACAAAAATACCTTGTAAGACTGTTAAGACTGTAGATACACCAACATTGAATTGCTGGCTTTGTGTATATTGTCTATTCCTTTTTCCCCTCGCAACCATTTTTTTTAACTTCACAGTGTTGGGATAACACTATATAGTTTGAATTTTCTGTGTATATTTAGAAATTAATAAGGGTACTAACCAAGAAATCCCAGAAAATCCCAGTGCACATTCTGCTTTATTAGTGCACATCCATGAGTTTCCCATTCCTGAGGTAAAAGCTCTCTTGCCTTCTTGAATCCACAAGCTACACTCACACTTCAATCAAAGGACATTAAAGCCACAAATAGCTTTGTGTATCCAAGGGTCTGCATAGAAGACAAAATACAACGGTGGCCATTCCAACGCACAGCAAGATTACAATATTGGACGTACTGGGAGATATAATTTAGTCTCAGACACATCAAGGTGGTTACATGTACAATAGTGTGTGAATTCACATGCAGGGCAATTTTAACCCACTCTTCTTTGTAAACAGGCTCAGACAGGGTAGGAAATTCTGCCCCTGCTGCGCTGATCTGCAACTGTCTTCTTGCTCTTTATAAATCTCTTTTCCTGTCTATTTTCAAAATGTTATCTTAACTAGGATTAATAAAGATACTCTGGGGAGCTACTTATCTCTCATAGGAATTATGTTTATAATGATAATAATAGAAAAGCTTTAATCTCGGAAGAACAATGGAGTGGGAGGGAAGCTAGAAAGAAAAAATGTACATGTAAGAGAATAGACAGGTAGGAGATGGGCACTGGATCATGGGTGGACCCCCACCAAAACCTGAGATCCAAATACCCCTGAACTTTGAGAACATCTGAAGCCAGATCAAAAAGTTTTGATCTGAACCCCTACGTTTCTCTCTGAATTAGGGATGGATAAGCTGGCTCTGATGAAAGAAGATCCATCCTGAGACTTTTTGAAATTCAAAAGAGCTCAGTTTACTTTTTAAATTAAGTTCTGAGCAGCTTTCCTACTTCTTGCATTCAGCCAGAAGATGGGAAAATATCAAAACACAGCATGAAAGATGTGCCTGCCCAGCCTGAATGAAGGTGTACTGCAAATCTCCTCAGGGAGATTGATCCTCTGAGATTTCCAGAGCAAAGAAGCCTGGATGTGCTTCAGAAAAAGAGCTGAAGTTTTCGGCAATTGACTGAATGAAATCACAACATCAAACAAGTTGAGGTTCACTATGGCTTGCTGTTTAACTGGTATATAATTAAATTTATTTTAGATATATAGGATTCTCCTCTTTGTAACCAAAGACCTTCAAAGTTCACCGGCTTTGGCAGCTACATGTGTACTAGGAAATAAAAAACATCCTGCCTTTTCTCTGGCCAATTCAAAGGGCATGGCACATGCCCACAGCACTGAACTCTCCTGCCCTCCAAACCCCAATGCCTGCATCCAAACTGACTGAACATGGTCCCTGGCCCACATTCTCTTGTGAGCCATACTGAGGATCTGCTGGAATGTGCCAAAAGCATGACCAAAACGTCCAGATATTGTGCTTGTATTCAGCAGTATGGATAATCATGGGATAACAGCAGGTCTGTGTCCTGGTGCTTTTTATGTCAGTAATAAAGACCAAGCCATCTTAATGCTGGTTATCTGCTGCTGTGACTGCAGTCTCCCTTCCTTGTAAGGTGTAGTGCCCAATTTTGCTTATCATCAATCTTTCCTGCAACTCTTCTTGCTAAGTTTCAATATGATGTTCTTTATGAATGAGCTCATTTTTGTCTCTAGTCAGAGATTAGATGTTCTTGTTTAGCCCACTTGATTTTGGCCCTGTTCATTATTAAACATTCAGTAACATACACTTTTGTTGAGGTGTGTGTATGTATTGTCAAAGTTCTCTTCTTGTTTTGAGCAATTAAGATTGGAAATTGCCATTAGTTTGTCTGGCAGTGACGTATCTCTAAGCAATATGGATGAGTGAAAGCATGTAAAGATAATTAGTATAGTTGCCTTATTAATTCACTGTGGGCCTTTAAAGCCCCAGAAGGCAGCCAGTGCTGGTGCACTATTACACCCAGCTCAGGTACAGTGTGTATCACTGACACATATTAAGTCTGTGTTGAAAAGAGACCTGGATGAACAGACCTAAGTCTTGTGTCCCAATTTCACCTTGTAAAGAAGCCTAAACCTATAGACCAAAGTCACCTTGCAGATGACACCAAGTTAGATGTGAGTGTTGCTCTGCTTGAGGATAGGAAGGTTCTAAGGAGGAATCTGGACAGTCTGGATAGTTCAATATGCAATGAGGCCTGCAGCAATTGCTTCTGTTTCAAGGGGTCTGTGCCTGACTGGTGTAAGATATATGTCCGGCATTCAGGCTTTCCATGCGTTCCCCCATTGGTATGTTGGTCACTTAATCTTTTCAGGAAGGCACTGTTATCCCAAGAGATCCCATACTGTTTCAGAGACACCAAGGTCCTCAAATGGCATCCAATTACAATCTACTTTAACTGTATCCCATGGTAAGTGAAAAGCCAAATAGGACTGATGGGGCCCACTGACCCTCTGATGACTGACTGTTTTCAGAGCAAGGGATGCAGCTTTATCATTGAATACAATAAGCTGGAATGGTTAAGCTTGAAGGTGATTAATACAAGGACATAAATTTGCTGGAGATGAGAATGTTTGGATAGAGCATGGCTTCCTGGCTAAGGAATGATTTCCTTCCATACAGTAGGAATTACCCTTATGTGCATATATTTTTCATTTAGATAGATGTTTGTGTGATCATCTGTGTCTGTGTTGAGGAGCCCAAGAAAAGAAATCCAAGCATGCAAATGAAAAAAACATGTTCTTTTATGAAGAAAATGGGTCTGCTCTCTTTTGGTTACATAGTTGTTAGTTTAATCTTTATTATAAAGTTTTTTGTATTCTTTTTTAAATGTGTAGCAAACTGAAACATAGGTAGAAATAACATATTTGGGTTACAGAGAAAAAAATCTGGCCTGACTTTAAAGGCACACATTTCATAACACCACATGTGCAAAGCATTATAATAATTGCACTGTGCACATTTGTAGCAGACAAAGTGAACAATGAATATTAAAAACACATTCCTTATGCTGGCCAAGAAGCTTGGAGACTGGTACCAGAGCCAGGACTGGACTTCTGCATCCAAAGCTGGTGTGCTTTGGTGGCAGCTAAAGTGAAGGGCTTGGGTGCAGGTGAGGGCACCGGGGAGGAACACGGAAGGGTGGTCCATTTGCTATTGCTTTTCTCCCTGGCTTTCTACCCCACAGAAAGTATTTCACTGAGAAAAATCTGGCTGGAGCCCCTCAATGGCTGCTGTTCAGCACTGCTATAGTGCCAGAAAGTGAAGAAGGGGTGGATGTGGAAGCAAAACAGCAAAGAACAAATAGTCTGAAGGCCATACTGGGAACATCTGGCCCATTTTCATGGTGAGGAGACAGAGACAGTCAGGTTTCCTCATATACACTCTCCTAGGCAAGATGGACAAGATAAGTACCCACACAGAAGTTGTGTGGTCCTGGTTAATAGATGATAAATCCCGTTTAATTAGTGGGCTATGCAGCATATTGAAGTTGTTTTTTGGGGAAAAACAGTGGGATATCATTCAATCGAAACAGTCATGCAGACAAGTGGAGAATGCAGCAGCCACCTCTCAAGGAATGGTTCATCTTTCCAGTAAGGAGCAACTTCAGAATGGTTTGAAGATTCTGATATTGCTCCATGAAGCAAAAAACAGGAGATGATGTTTTTCATTTTATCACAGCAGGAGACAAGCCATGAAAAGCTGCAGAACTCAGATGCCTTTCACAAGCTCAGGAGAGTAAACTTCCTCTAGACTAAAAATGAATGCAGCTCGGAATGCAGGGGCTTTGCCATGAGATTGCAGCTGTGCAATCAACACCCGAGATTTTATTTGGTCCTGTAGAAGGAGGAACATGGAACACTTGGTCTACAGGTCCAAATTGTAATCATTTAACAGGGGAATGCTCTTCTTTCCCCTTTTCTCTCTTTAACTTGAGTTCATTCATCCATCCAAATAATTTTAGATATTAGAACCTTTTTCTCCCCTTCCTTTTCCTTCTTTTTGCACCTTAGAATTTTTCTCTTTGAATACCTACAAAAATTGCTGGTTGTGATGTTGTTGCTGTTGTGCCTACCACACTCACTGTCACTATTCCACTGCTGCCTTTTACTTCTGCTTTAATCCATCTGTGTCATAGGCTGAGAGTGTAAGGTTTTCAGAGGAAAAACATTCTCATATAATGACAACCTGACCTATGATTAGTGTTCAAAAGTGCTATGATAATACTTCTATTATTACCATTACTAATTTATCTGTGGTTAAATCTTTAACAAGTACTATTTAAGATGAGGTCACATATCAAATATGACTTAAAAAAAAATAACATCTTCATTGTCACAAGACAAATTTAAAAATCATACTATTAAAAATAATAAGTAATTAGGCTTCTGAGGCAATGCAAAATAAATGTGCTTTTTTTTTTTCTATAAAGTGGGGATTTGCCAGCAATTCTGCAACATTAAGAGCAGAGCTTAGAGGAAAAACAAATATTAAGAGATTAGTAATAAAATCACAAGAAATGAAAACATTGGATATTTATAAGCTAACAGTCACAAAAATCAGAGACGTAATAAATTTCAATAGTAAACATGTCAGTCATCCAAAAAAATATTCATAATCCCATTTTCTTTTCTTTCCTTTTTTGACACACTTCTCTAATTAAATGAATATAGCAAAACCGTGGCTTGCTTAGCCCAATCATGCAATACCTTCAAAAACAATTAATAGCATGCAGAAAGGCCCTTTGATGTGAAATTAGAGAAAATTAATGTATTAAAAATTGTGTATTTGTATTTTGATTAAGAAACCAAATAAGGAGGCATTCTGAGATGGAGAGTTAGAATTTGTACTCCTTAAACAGAAGAGTCATGGTTTGCCTTCACCCAGGCAATGGGTCAGTGTGCATTACAATTTCCAGACAGTTACATTCAAAAAGTACCACAGTGCTATGTTAGCCATCTTCCTTATTAAGAAGTCATACATCAAAAACTCACAGTGATCTAGATATTACAAAAGCTAGTGAGACATACGGAAAATTAACAGTTCTGATGTATGATTCAAAAACTACTGTAATGGTCTTGAATTGTTGCAAAGAGCAAGAAAGCCAGAGGAGATGAAGGAATGTGCTAATTAAGGAATATTTTTGGAATGTAAACTCAGGTAGGTTTCCAAGAGGCTCTGGGAAGAAGAAATCTGATGCTAGCTATCAGAGGAGGAGGGAGTCATACTTCATGTAAATCTTAAACCTGCACTCCCAAGGGCCAGAGATAAGGATAAAGCAAAAGAAAAGCAGGAGAGGTGGGAAGGCATTCATCTTAAACAGAGAATGCACCCTTGAGAGGTGCTGGAGTTTTGAATTTCTGCCTTTCTTTCCTTTCCTCACATCTTCTATTAATGTTATAAATTTGCTTTGCAATATGGTATTGAAGAGACAAAGACCTACTTAGCTGCTGCCTCGGTTATTGAGGCTGAATGCAGCCTCAGAAAATATGATCTGAAATACAGCCTCCTGTAGAGGCTAGACATTATCTATTGCCACGTGTCATAGCTAAGTAACATCTCAGGGAAATAGTGAATGGCAGTTTGAAGAAGAGATTAATCCCACTATTTGTAGCTGTTGGAAGTGTTCTGCTTTTCAAAGATCCGCCTGCATGGAGGCCTGCATGGATGAACAAGGAGCTTCTGATGAAACTCAAACATAAAAAGAGATTTTACAAGCAATGGAACCAGAGTTGGATTTCCAAGCAGGAACATAGGGACACTGTCCAAGTGTGTTGGTATGAGGATAGGAAAGCCAAAGCTCACCTGGAGTTGAGTTGAGGCAAGTGATGTGAATGTCAAGAAGAAACACTTCTTTTTTACTGTGAGGATGATGAAACAGTGGAACATGTTTCTAAGAGGGGTTGGGTTGTGGGCATCTCCAAAGCCCAACTGGACATAATCCTGATTAACTTGCTCTGTCTGACCCTGCTCGGAGCAGAGGGTCTTAACCAGACGATCTGCAGAGATCCCTTCCAGACTCAATGATTTTGTGATTCTGTCATTGTGTTTACTTCACTTTTCTTTTTAGTATTTTTGATCAATAGTTTAAATGTTTTGTTTGTGTAATGCTAATTGATTTGAATTCAAATTTGTCATTGTGATTTGGCTTCAAAATTGTGCCAGTGAAAATTCAGGTTAATCTAACAGGTAACAAACACATGCACATAAATTTAGGTGTCCATGATGCTAGCCAAGTTTTGATATTGGCATGTGTTGCATTAAAGTATGAATTAAAAATCAGTATCAATTTTGGTACTCTCAGGTTCCAAGTGAAATGGAATGGGCTGTCCCAAGTTGACAATTTCAGGGCCTCTCCAACAGCCAAGGGTGAAGCAAACTTCAGTTAGAGCTACCCCTTATGTCCTCACATCTAAAATGCTTGTCTTCTATGCATCTTGTGGATAAACAGGTGAGGTGGACAGCATGCAAGGTAAAAAAATTCACCTTTTATTTGCCGCCACTTGTTCTCATGCATCTGAAGTGTCATGGTTCTATCTGTTGATCTGGAAGTGTAGGTGTTGGGTGAGGGTGACATGTGGAGCTATACAGCTTTTACCAGAAACTTCTGTTGCAAGCAGACAGTATCAAGGAGGTAGTGCAGCTTGATGTGGAGATACTGGAAATTTGCCACAGTACAGACTTGCAGGAACCAGGAAGAAATCAAAGAAGCACTGGGCAGGGAGTTTAAAATGCAATGACCAGTCATCTTCTTAACCTAGTTTTCATAATGTCCTGTACAGTTTTGCAAGGATGACTTCCAGTACAGTCCTGTTGTAAACCTGAAGCTGTAGAAGCCTTGGAAAACACATTATCTTACACTAATAGAAAGGTATGTTGATGCAGTCATGTAGTATTAAAATAATTAAAGCATCTACATGAAGTGTCACAAGATGCTGTATAAAATCTCTTCAGCTGTATCAAATGGTTTTCTTTTAACGAAAGGAAGCAAACACATTTATATAGCCTTGGGGAACAGTTTGCATAATGTTGATGTCAGAGGGTTCACATAGCAGGTATCTAGGATTTACCTACCAGTAAATGACAGCTTGCTAACAAGTCTGTCTTCATTTGCATACATAAAGTCAGGGGGAAAAAATAAGTTGTACAAGTTTTAAGGCATGCTCAGTTTGAAAAGTCTTAGATGTTTTAGCAATATAGTTATGTGAAAAATGAGCTTGACAATAGAATTCAGTGTTGCTATCCTTTTTAGCATAGCTGATTTCTTTAGAAGGTCAGATAATGAAATCTGGCTCTATTCAGTTGTTGGATAACCTTGAAACCACATTTGTGATATGAAGGATGCATGCTAACTTTAGCTAAACTCTCTGATTACTATTCTACACAAATTATTTTAATCTTAAGGCATAAGCCTTTTCCTCCTCCAAAAGACAGAATTAGTTAATAAATTCTATAGGGAATTATTATTTGCCATTTATTGAATTATTATTTACCATTTAAGTGTTACAGTTAATAAAATCATATAAAAATACATATCATGCATATATTCACCTCTGTACTGTGAGATGAGGGCTAGATTAAGATTTTACTGAATTTTTATTTTGGGTATGAAACTCCATTTTAGGGGAGTTACTCCAGGCTTACTCCCAGTACAAACAGTGTTACAAGTTCAAATCATAATGCAGATATGGATTTATTGATAATTGTGATTTTATTGATTTGACTGCTTAGAATTGATTTTGTTGTTGTTGTTGCTGTTGTTTTTGTTTGAGTGTTTTTGTTTTCATGGTTTTTTTCTCTGTGTGTGTGTGTGAGAGAGAGAGAGAGAGAGAACATTTCTTAGAAGAATAACAAAAACTAGTTGTAGGATTTCTATGAGTAAATGTATCTCTTACTGTCAATAAACATAATTTGTCTGAAAGGTATGCAGAAAGCATTGTCTGCCACACTGGCATGTAGATCACATTGCAACCACAGTGAATAGAACAGAGTAAAACCCTGAATTGCTCAGAAACAAGTCACTTATATCTCAATTCATGCTTCACTATAGCATTAAAATTCTGGTCATGGAACATCTGAAAGCAAAATAAGTAGATTTACCAGAATAATTCTATTATTGGGAAAGGTGAAGGGTTAAAATCAGATTGTTTAGACATGTGACAATAACCATACTGGTATGCAAACACACAAGTAAGGATTACTTTGGGATGCCAAAAATTATAGCTACAAATAGAATTCCTTACTTTATTTTAATTCTGTATGATAAGAACTGGTTAAATTATTACACAGGTTGGTAAAATACAGGGAACACTTTGATATGGTTATGAAGCATGCAAGCCTGATGCATGTACTACAAAATACTGCTAGGAACTAAAGAGATGTGCAAAACAACTAGAAAGCACCTTTAATTTCACAAATAATGTGAATTTTTTTAGGTATAAAATTTCCATTTCTAAAGTCGCAGATTTTATCATTTTGCAGGAAATAATGACTCTTTCTATCCGTGTTGTTTTCTGAATAAGGCCACAGCTTTCCTCTCAACAAATTCGATTTTTTATGAAATGAAAAGTGTGCTGCTTTTATGGCTTCACATTGCATTGTTCACCTGCTAGTGAACCCTATCGTATCAGAGAAGTGATGGAGAGCACAGACAGGTTTTAAAAGAAAGACCCTCATCCTAGGAATAATTCTTCTCCTTCTTTAATATTTATATTCCCATAGTGCTCAAAGACTTTGTTGTTGCCTGAGATACAAACACAGTGATTCAAGTTGACTCTTTTCGATGTGCTTGCAATCAAAGAATCACAAAAATGAAATAAGCAGGGAGACAGATAAATAATATTTTTAAACTGTAATAGCTTGCAGAGCTTGTAAAAATGCTGCTCTTTACTCTCAGTTCTGACTTTATACTTTAAGGGTCGCTGCAGCAGATGGAGGAGTCATCTTTAGCAGCCTAAGCAAGGATAAGACTGTAGGAAATCAGAGAATTAAGACTGATCTGGAAAGAATTGAGGCCACTGAGCATAAAATCTGGATTTCTCATTGCGATTATTATTCCAAGTTAACTGTCAATTTAATAGGCAATAAATCTAATTTATCAACGTATGGAATGCTTCCCATATGGAAAAAGATTATTTCAGATTAGATAACAAACTGATAAGAGAATGCCACACCATAAGTCCAGAAAAAAAAGGGATTACTGTATAATTTACAGCTGGTTTGGCACAGCTGTCTTAGAGAAAAATGACCAAGGAGAACAGGAGGAAACAAACCAAATATCTGCGGACATATAAATGTGAGAACTAAAAAGCAAAATAAATTAGGTTAACCTTCAAGTCAGTATGCAAGGTAAAGTCAAATCTGTACAGCTGCATTCATTTTGGTAGTAGTGAAACTAGGAGAGGATTTTTTTAAGGTGAACTACTAGATTTTTTCAAAGGAAGAGCTAGATGGAATATGAAAGAAGTTTTTTTCAGAGGTGGTTTCAGTCTGGGGCCTGCAAAGAACTTTGAAATTGTTTGCAAAAGGTACCTGCGGAAACTAAGCTCATAAATACTCTGTAGCAATCCACATGTGTTCGTTTTCACTGGGCTTTCCACTTCTTCAAGTGAATTAGTAAGAGGTCCACAAATCAAAAAAGTTGAAAACCATTGGGCTGTGGACTGATCTCTGTCCTCGGATAAGCACTCAGTTCCCATCACAGGCCCTGGGAACAGCTCTCGTGGCTGAAGAATTGGCTCTATTCATCCAACAGTCATTAAGAAAGAAAAGTTGTCCCTGGCTGAATACTGAGCAGGCGTAGGTATATGTCAGATAATGGAGACCCTCAGCGTACACAGAGGCTGTAATTCACCCATGGGGTCCTGGTGAGTGCATGTGCTTTAACTGCACAGCAGTTTGAACTCAGCCCACAGCCATCTGGTGCTATTTAAAATATATACTTTTCAACTTTCACCTTTTAATCTTTCTGGTTTGAAAACATACACCAGTTCAAAGGTTACCTCTCTTAACCTTAAGCAATTCCCTTTTAGAAACAACCGAAGGTTTATTATCATTACTTTTACTGGTGTTAATGAAGGGGCAATTCTCTACTGTGATTTGTACATACATTTTGAAATAAACCAAAATACAGTTGTTATACATTTAAAAATACATTTTCCATAAGTGTCATGATTTTTAGGTGCCTCCATTCTGGGAAATTCAAATGAATGGCTTTCTTAGGAGACTAATTATCAGATGGGCTCGGTACTTGCAACCTCTCCACTGCCCCCAAAATACCAGAATCAGAGGCACTTAAGAATGAAATGAATGATTTAAAATTTTGGCCATACATGGTTGTGCAGATGCATACAAATCACTCTTGAGACTATGTTCTATTCTGTCTGCAATAACAGAAAAGTATAAACTCACCCCAGATATGTTTTCCACCCCACTCCAAGGCACCCCAACACCTTTATCTAGTCAATATCAAGAGAGCCTGTAGGTAAGCATGATGCACTGATAGCCAGTTTGCTCAGTGCCCATGCAGTTGCCTGACACCAGTTTCATCTCTTCTTTTCAGCTGATTACTTGTATGGAATGTCACACAGATATTTTAGTGTTCCATGAAGATTTAGTTAGGCAAACTAAGCCATTCACACTAAGGACCCTTTATCTAGACCTGTTCTGTATGGAATTGGAAACTTCTATTTTCAAGGAATGCTAATTAATGCTATTACTTGAAGAGAAATGGTTTCCTGAAGCAGTCTAAGAAATGGAGATGTAACTGGCTCTGTAGGTAACATTTGAAATAGCTCAGACCTTGCCTTCTTATGTTCTTCTCAGTCTTAGGTTTAAATTTCCAGAGCTACAATACCTGTTACTGATTATTTAACAGGGCTCCAGATTCCCTGGGACTAAGGGCAAAGTATGCGAAGCATACCTCTCATTTGTTCTCAATTTTGAGCCTAAGGTTTGAGTTTTTCTATCAAGTTAGATTGATTCTTATTACTATCCTACTTGATTCTCAAACACATTTCAACATCAACTTAAAAATTATATTGAATAACACGGGATGGAGTCTGTAAGTTTTACCATTGCACAGCAGATTTTAAACATCACACACAGAATATGAGAGGAAATTATTCTCTCCCTTACATTAAAAGAAGTAAAATTTGGAACTCCTAAAAAGGATTTACACATATTGCTTCAGGCTGCTAGCCACTCGCTTAGAGGTGGGTGGTGTTTGTTCAATATCTGAAATACTTTTTGACTTGACTTTCTGTTTTTCTTGTTTCCCAGGTGATTGGTTCTGGTGTTTTCAGAACTGTCTACTGCATCCTGAACATTTTCCATGCATCACTGACTGGGAACATTTTAAGCTGGCGTCAAAGATAGAGTCTGTGGGGAAGTCTGCACACAAATAATACTTCTTCATTGTTCTTGCTCAGCAGCAATCATGCCTTTTGCAAGCTGTTTCACCCAGTGCAACAGTAAGAGTAAACTAAAAATAATCAGTCAGATAATTCTTTTCCTAAGCAATCCATATTCTCATTTTCAGAGCCAATGTACCTCTGGATGACAGAAAGTGTTCAACTCCATTAGCACCAGCCATCCAGTAGAGCCCAGCTTGGCAGGCGTGTGATAGCAGCCATGTAAGGAAGCCTAGGAGAGGCCACACAGGAAGATTATATAAATGAGAACCACAGTTGGAGATGAATAGTGAAGTACAATGAAATGGGCTAGATGATGCTGAATGTCCTTTGGCATAAGGAAACAATCTAATTTCTGTAAGCTTTTATTCAGGAAAAATGCCTTGACATCAGCATATACAGACCACAATCTGCAAGACTGGCATAAAAAATAACTCCAAATCTTGAAGTAGTCTCCTAAACAGAGATTCCTATGAAACAAGGGTCACCTTTGAAAGTGCGGTGACTCATAGCTCCCATCAGAGACAAACCTTCAGCACCTTATTTTATCAGATTTATCTGTGAAATAGGAGGGGAAGGTGAACAGTAAGGTTTTGTATACAGTGTTTCAGCTTACAGTTAGGATCATTAAAACTGTGCAGGGTGTCTTCAGAGGCCAGAAGGGAAGCAGAGTGTGATAATACATCTCTGAAGAGGCATTGGAAGCTGCACTTGCCCAGACTATGTGAGCAATGTAGATCTATACCCATTCCATCAAACTGGAGTGGAGGCATCACAACAACTGTGGGAACAACCCCTGGCTACTCATGCATGCTCTGCTCTGCTGCATGTGCCAGCAGCTTGAGGCATGGCCCCAGGCAAAAAGTGCTGTGCAAGGCAAGGACAAAATGGTAATATTTGCCAGTGACTTTCTCCCTCTGCATTTGGTCTGGGTGAGAAGTGGTAGAAAAGGAAAGGAGAAAACAAGATAAAGTAATAGGGAAAGACACTGAGAGTACCCTTGACAGCCAATATAGAAGCTAGAAGGAAGACAGTCATCCAGAAGCAATGCAGAGGAAGGAGATTACTGACGAGTAAAAGGAAAGGAAAGAGGCTAAAAGTCTATAAGGAACAAGATGTTTAGTGAAAAACTGTCTAAGAAGTAATTTCCTTGGAAAATAGTAAATTGCTGCATTCAAAAGACTTTGACTGTCTCTAGGAGCTACCTCTTGGATCACAAATGGGTAAATTCCACTTACCAGGTGTGTAGGAAATCTGAGGTGTCAAAACCAAGAAATTCACATAGCAACCATGTTTTGAACAGGAAACGCGTGTAAGGCCCCACAAAAAGCTCATTGTGGATGTTTTTATGGAAAAGGAAAGAGTGCACCTTTCGGGCCTTCAAGCAAATACCTGAGAATTTCAGCAATGTTACGCCTCGATCCTGGAGAGAGACCTAAGCTGAAGCCAACAGAAGTAGAGAAAATTCTCTCTGTCCCAGTAAGTATTCATACAATTCTAACTTAGGGTTCATAAATTTTGGGAATAACTCCTCTGATGAAAGGTTAGTTGGATGCTGAGTGTCCTGTATGTCCTCCATACCTTTTCTTTTCTGGAAAAGACTCTGCTGCCTGTATTTGTACATTTTGCAAACAAGACACTTCTGCTTGTCCTCACATTTGAATTCTGAGCTGGAAATTCTATTTACTAAGTTATCACATGTCTGGGTAAAGGGCTTCTTTGCTAGCTAGTTTTTTATTCCTGGAACACACAGAGCTCTAAGGAAAAAAAAAAAATTGCAACACATAATTTATTGGCAAAGTTAGGCTTTTGCTCTTATTTCCATGAGCGCAGCAGCAGCATGGGTTCTTGAACATATTCATTATTCAAATATATTCTCTGAGTAAACAGCCAAACACTCTGTACTGTCAGATTTTGCCATTACATGTTGACTGGTGATGCATCTTCCAAAAGCTTGGCTCATCACCCTGAGGTTGAGAACAGTTTTGTGGAAAAAATGTCCTGCTGTGGTTTGTAATTTGCCACTCAGCCCCCCTCCTCCAGTTCTGAAAGGCTGATCTGTGTGATTATAAAGGCCAAACTTAGATGCAGGTGGTGGGAGGGTGCATCAAAGAAGAGTCTACTATTCTGCAGTTCTGTAGTGTCTGATAGCACAAGTAGTCTCATATGAAGGGTGTTTTTCTCTATTTCATTATTCAGAAGGAATTTCTTAAGAGAGCTGGAGGGTGAGAAAAGAAACTGAGTTTTGTTTATCCCAGAGCCTAGCAGACTTGCTCTGACGGTGGTGGTGTCTTCTGCCTAGGTAAGATTTCCTTGCCTGTCTGCAGCTCAAGTCAAACCACTGTGGCATCAGTTCAGGGTGGGGAGAATCTGCTGGGGATCTCTTTGGGCAGTACAGGCAGAGCTGGGAGGGCCAGGGTGTGTGGGAGGAGTTGGCAGAGTGCAAGGGAATGAGGTATCCCCATCTGCACAAGGCACAGGACATGGTGAGTGAGAGGAACCAAGTTGAGGCTGGTTCTGAAATGAGCAGTTTCCTCACCCAGCACCTATGCCTTGCAAACATGGGAGGCTGTGCATGAGGCTGTTGTGGTGGAAACGTGGGCAGCCTCAGTGTCGTCACACTTCTGCTCAGCCACTTAAACCTTGCACAAAACAAAAGCCTCAAATGTGTGTGGGATGTTCCCCAGCTGCGAGATGTCACTTGCCTGAGCATACAAACCAAAGTCATCATTAAGATACATGCTTGTACACAAGCTGATTTAACCTCACTGTTCTGAAGGTAAATACACATTTTACATTATAAGTTGAATTTGGAAAAAATTGCACATACCTTATTTGTGCACAAAAACTATAGTATTTTTTTCCTTTGATGAACTTTACAATAATGCATCACTTCCCTTGCTAGCTAATGTAATTATAATCAAAGACAGGTCTTAAACTGTGGTGAAAGTGAAAGATGAGACCAGAACTCAAACTGAACTCGGCGTGCCAAATGTTATCATTTCAAATCATCAAATTATGATTACCAGTGCTCAAATGGGGTCTGCATCTGAAGAGCACAAAGTAGTCAAAACTTAGAGGGACTTCCCATACAGTAGTTGCAATATTTTTCCTCTCTCAAAACTGTGTCCCATCATAACAGGAATCCATGGAAGGAAAGAAAGGATATGTTATTCCAGTGGCTGTTTTCAATCTTTAAGTGAAAATCCAGCATAATATAAATGGCTTTCTATATCAACCGCAAGGATTGCAGAGGGTGCAGATTTAAAAAAAAACCCTCCTCCCAAGACATCTTGATTGCAGATGTTATTAAATGATTCTCTGGTGCTGAAAATACTCATCCTGGCTACATGTTGATCATAGAATACATTCCGTTCTCATGGTTTTCTGACTAGAAGAATGGAAGAAATGCCTCAGAATGTAAGAAAGGAGAAAAATACTTCTGTCTGTAGTGATAGTTCTCCCTATCTTTTGGTCTGGGAGTCAGGTTTCTGCCTGAGGGGACCTGTATGAGGGGACCTGTATGAGGGATGATGAAAATAATTACTCTGTCAGGTTAAATAAGATTTTCTTCTATGTGTCTGCTTCTCATGATGTCAGTTGATTAACCTGTCAGTCATCTTCCCATGGCATGGGTCCACATGATGTCATGTGCTGAGCTCCATGGTTTATTGTGCTAATCTAACATAAACTTGAAAAATCTTCAATTTAAAACTCAGTTTTTCATCAATGCTTTGTAGTTTTCTTTTGCTTCAATCTTACATGTTCTTTTCTTGACTCATTCCCATCTTATCCAATTTCTTTTTTCTCTTCCCTGACTCAATTTTTCCTTTAATTTTCTACCTTGGTTCATCTCACTTTTTCTCTCCCACACCACAATTCTGTTTCACCTTTCTCGCATCTATCGCGTCTCCTCGTTGTTTCCATATCAGGGCACGCTACCAAGACCATTTTGCCTTTGCCTCCTTTGCTATGTGGTGCACCTCTCAGTCCCCCTAAGATGAATGTAAGGCCATTCTATAACTTTATCTTTTTAAAATATGAAGATATGTGGTTTTCCATTTTTTTTAAAACCACATCTTCATCTTAACTGCCCTGATTATCTCAGAAAATCTGGGGGCAATCTAGACAAGTTGTATGTAAATCCTCCTTGTACTGGGGATCATTTAATCTTCAAGGATTTCCCTTGAATATTGTCAAATGATGGTTAAGTTGGCTTAATTTGTTAACTCATTCTTCCCCCTGATTTGATGTTAGAGCATAGAATCTCAAGCAGACTATTTTATCTATAGAAGAACATCTTAGAGCCCAGATGGATGACAGAAGGATTACAGATGAAGGTTTTGCATGAGATAAAGGTTGCAAATCACTAAGACAGCCATCATATTCCTCTGACTGAAGCCAAAATATGTATTACACATATATCGTTAGCTTGGGATGCAGGGTGTGTAAAAGTAACAACATAAATTATTTTGTTCACATATGCTTTGAGGCCCATGGCAAGCACAGGGTGGCTTTGTGAAAGACTTGGACATACAATGTTCCTATGTCAGAAATTTAAAAATCGGGTGCAGTACACATTTGCATTAGCATGCTAGGGATGGGATTGTGGGAATGTATTTCTTACATAGAATAATTATTTTCTTAAAATTTCACAAGGGCAGTGTGCTTTCCCATCCAGGTGGAGGACAGTTCTGTATGAATTTTGCCCTCAGTGACCAGGAGTGGAGACATAAAAAGAACTATTCGATGTCTCTGGTTACAGAGATAAGAGAAAGTCACTGGCAGCAACTCTGTAGTAATAGCAGCAGTAAGTACTGGGCATGATTTAAATCTCTTGACGGTGATATGGGGATACCAGAATATTTATCAAGCCATTAGGAGAGGCTGTGCCTAGCTGATAAGATGACTACAGCTGATGAAGTCCACCTGATGAGGCTGGGACACATTTGCAGCCAACAAGGGAGGATAGCAGGGAGTGCTGCCCTCAGAGCGGCATGTACCGCTCATCAGCAGAATTATACAGTCTCTGCCTGGGGCAAACTTGAGGAATCTTTAATAAGAAGAGTTAAGAAACATCCTGATGTACATGTTCCTCATGGCTGGGAGCCACCAACAGCCTGCCTTGCTGAAAAACTGTTTCAGTGAGTTGGTGGCTGAGGGGAGGGAGCTAGGAGAGACCATCAGAGAACCAGTTCCAAGAGTGATTAATGCACGGCTGTATTTTAAACTGTCCATATATAAAACTGCCAAAATTGTTATGGTTCTCTCTTTAGAAGATGAAATTGTCCAATTTATATCACTTAATGTCTCTTAGTATCATCAAATCAAAAAAATGTTCTGTCATTTTGACTGGAACTAGATTGGGAACAGATTTTTTGCTATAATCATCTGTAAGCAACATGAATAAGGAAGAATTGATCACAGCTTTTCTGATGTTGAATCAGCACATGTGCTGCATCATGGATAAAATTAGGTGCTAGCACTTGTATTTACCTTGAGAAGTGTTTTTCTCTGAATGGCTTTTGTTAGTCAAGGCTTTAACATCTCTAGGAGGATTTTGTTACCTGCCTTACCTCAATTAGTTATCACCTGCTCAGGTAAGGCACTGAACTTAGGCATTTGTTTTCCCCTCCTGCTTTGCTGTGAATTGTTCTCTCTGCTGATGATTAGAATCTTCTAGAACATGGAAGATAGTGTGGCCATCAGGTCATGCAAATTCAAAATACACTTTCTGTATTTCCTTCTCTCTAATGTGTATAGGTATAGATAGAGATCTTAAAATAAACAAGCAAGTTTTTCCTTGAAGAAGTTTTAAAGATCATAACCATAAAGGATTAAGAAATTAAAAAGCTTTTTCTGTTTGTTTCCAGTAAACAGAAAGCGGTATAAAGATAGGAGGAATGGAGAACAATCTTGTGTTGCTTTTCACAATTAATTAAGTGTATAAATGCTTAACAATGAATAAACACTATTGACAGAGAAAAGTAAATATGTCTTAAATTTTCTCTGGTTTTTGAAACAAAGAATATCAATAGCGAAATTGTGTTTTCAAATGTGTTTTGAATTTGCCAGTGTCTCTTTGACATTTATAAAGTACAGTGTTGAGTATGTAATTAAAGTTCTTTGCTTATTTTTCAATATTGAATTCTCAGTCCTACAAACTTCCTTTGAGCTATGGAGTGACTGAACAAAGGAAGAAGGCTTGCCAGTCTGTTCCCAGGCACTCCATGCTGTGCACCAGCAATGTGTTTGCCTTTGAACCCAACACTGAGCCAGACCATGTGCATGTGCTGAGGAGCATCTCTTCCCAATGTTCTTGGGGGTTTGTTTCAATTACCACAAAAGTCCTAAGTGAGGAATAGAATGTTTTCCTAAATTTATTTGCCTTTCCTTCTGTCTAAATATGAAGTATCAGTCTTTTCGTGACAGAGAGATGTTTTCTTGGGAGCTCACATATCTGGTTTGACTGCAGATAAAATACTGAACAGCATGTATAACCCTGGAACATTAGCACTGAATCCACAGGTAATGAATTTTGCCATAGGCTGTTTTTCAATTGTTGTTTTCGCTCCTCACTCTCAGAGTGTGCTTTTCACCAGTGAGCATCCTGCTCAGGATTACAGCACTGACGCCCCAGCCTGCCCGGGTTGGAGCAGGCTTAGCTGTGTCAGTAACACAAGCCCTCAAGCCAGCAAACTCCCCCTTGCAAGCACACAAAAAAGGCACAGACCAAACCTGTCTAAATGTTTTCACTCTTTCCGAATGAAAATGCTCATTTGGCCCAGACCGTATGGGGAGATGCATGCTTATCTCAAATTACACATAACATGCAAATTACTATCACAAAGCTGAGCACTGCATTGAATTGCCAGTGGTCAAAGTACGTAGGCTGTGGGTCAGGGACAGGACTTTTGGAGCCTCCCTTACTGTCTGCTTAGCTCTAGAGTGATGTTCCTTCTTGTATACTCTGCCTGCTTGATTGTCATTTAGCTGAAGGTGGGACATGTTGGCTTGAATCCTTTCTGATGAAGGAACCTGAATCTTATCCATCTCTGACAGGGGCTTGTGTCAGTAGAGCTGCAGGCAGGAGCTGCTTGGACATTGTTTTGAACAAGGGCTGCTGTTCCCATTCTCTGGATGATTTTGCAGACATATGCCTGCTGTGCCCTGAACACACCTCCAGGCTTGAAGCCTTCCAGTTCCCAGTGACAGACTTGGCTGTCACACAGGTGTCAAATTGCAGTATGAAATGGCAGTAGCAGGTGAAAGAATTCACAGTATTTCCATACACAAATTAAACAACTGGGATTTTGCTGGTATGTAAACCTTTATGTTAGCTATCCCAGTCTTCTTGTGGATTCATTCTTCCTAATTCAGTGGCTAACTTCATATGGAAAATCATCATCAGGTGATGGAATTGTATGCATCTCTCCACAGACCCAGCCCAAAGCCTCTGGATAGTCTTTTCTGAGTGCACCAGGGGTTGGATAGCTGAAATGGATACATTAACAATTATTTAGGTCTTCAGACATTAAAAGATGATGTAACTATTTCAAACAGAAAGCAAATCTGTGACTGAATGCTGAATGTCTGCTGCAGAAAAAGTCTGACAAGATTGCTAAGGGCAGTTGCTTTAGGAAAAATAGCAGAATGTTACCCTGAACAACTTGTAGGAGTTCCTGGAGATGGTGAGGTTATAGCAAAAGAGCAGCCAAGTGTGGCAGAGCATGAACGATGGTGGATAGAAGCCCCTTGTGCACAGAAGTACAAGATCTCTGTGTCATGTGAATGTCATGCCAGCTCTGTCAGGAGGAAAGCAGAGCATGGGTCCCGTCTCTGTTCTCTGTTGTGTGCAGTTGGTTTACCCTCAGCAAATATTGTTCTAACAGAGCCAGCTGTCAGATTTGCATCTGTTGAACAGATTTAAAACACTGATCTCAGTGGGAGGCAGGTACCTACTCTGCATAAGCACTTTTGCAAATCCCAAAAGGCATTTTTCCATCTTCAGGCACTTCAATATCTTTGAAAATCTTGCCCTTTGTGCCTAGCTTTGCCTCTCTACAAAACAGAGAGAAATCTGCCTCCCTAGGAAGTGAAGCAGAGTTAAATTTATTCGTATTTGCTTTAAGCTTTGGAACCACAGACAAGATGTATTCCACAAAGGTGTATTTCTTATTCAGCATACTATACAATGAAACACCTGTGTGTTCAGTTATTGTCCATGCTGTTATTGGCCTCATTTTGAAAGATGTATCCATGAATCAGAGGAAGGCAAGGTGCCACGCTAATGAATGATGGCTATAGAAAAATAAGCTACACTGTTTTCTGATGGCCCAGTAGTTCTTTTATAAAGGACAGAAGCAAGGTTTCACTGCTGGTATCCTCCTGTGCTTGAATGTCTTGCAGAAAAGAGGTAGAAAACTATTACAGGTGTTCATTGTGGTCATTGTGCAAGACATTTGGCGAGATAAAGACAGCAAAGACATCTGTATGTCCAGATCTTCAATTCTGATGTCTAAAAGAGCTCAGTTTTTCAAAGTTGTCCCACACTCCACGTGCTTAGGCCTTTCTGCAGTGAATGACATGGTGGCTTCACTGGGGCTTTCTGGTTGCAGAGGTCTTCTTGCCCTTGCTCTTCTGCATCTTGCCCCAACTATGAATTTTCCAGAGTTTCAGAATCTGATCCTGCACTCTTTTGATAACATGAACAAAGCAGAGGTTGTGTTTGAGCCCTACAGGTTCCTATTGCCCTCGTTCCCCTATGGACTGCTTGGGGTGGAAATTTCCATCTGACTTGCTTGCTCTGCCCTCAGATACAGGGGTTTACTCAGGCTGCCCAGTTACTGCTCATCTTGCCTTGGGGTTTGTAACCACTTTCCTTTTGCTGGGCCAGCAGCTATCCTGCCAGTGGAGCTATGTGGGCCTCCTTAAGACTCAGCCTGGCTGTGGCTACAATCATTGGCTGATCCCCATTTCCCAGGTAGTGGCCTGTCCCCTATATCTGATGATAGTCACCATCTCCAGGGGAAATTCAGAGGCAAAAGGCTCCTGCTTTCTGCTTCCCCTTTACTTGTCTGCACAGACAATACCATGCTGTATGAATGTGATGGGTTTTCTTACTAATAATCTACTTTAGCTGTTTTGGTTTTTTAATTTATTTATTTGGTGATTCTTGATCTTTCCAGTGGCAAATGCTATGGAAAACCAGATAAGTACTTCACCCTATTCTTAAACAGCTGGACAACATATCTTAGCTCTCAATAACTGAGCATTTTGGTAGCTGACAGGCAACTGGAAGACAATTAAATGACATGATTTGAAGCCAGGGTTCTTTGTTTTAGTCTGGCCTGTCCAGGCATTCTGGTCTTCTGCCTGTAACTTTTCCATTTACTTCTATGAAGCCAGAAATATGATCAAAGAAAATAAAAAAGGAGAATCTGCAGAAAAGTTGTTTAAGCATTACTGAAACATTCTATGTTAGCAGTGCCAAAGGCTGTGAACTCTCTTAGTGTGTTAAAGCCTTTTCATAATTTGAGATCACATTATAATCCCCTTGTCCAGAATCCTCACAATTTATACATGGTTTAATGCTTGGAATAAAGTTAGAATCTCAGTCTCTATTCCTTTTTTTTTTCCCACTCTTATGCCACAGTCAAGGATAATAATTTTAAATTCTCAAATGTGTTAAAAGCATTAATTGCACTAGTTGAAGTATTTTATTTTGAGTTAAAGTCACTCAAAACTTTAATATGACAGAGAAGATACAGCACAGTAATTCTTGCTGTGACTCAAAAGAGGAAAAAAATCCTGACTTTGATCTGAGTAATAACGCTTCTCTCCCTGACTGACAAGATTGCTTTCATGCCATATTGAGCCTTAGCACCAGAAGCACCCAAGAGCTGCTGGCTCCCAGGACAGGGAAGGCAGCTGGCAGCTGGCTGGAGCTGGAGCTCACCCTGGACTCAGCCACACATCCTGTCCATGCGAGTGGGAGAGGAGAGGACATCTCACAGCACCACAGGCACCAGGCAGTAAAGTGGAGCCACCTGCCCCAGTGATCTTAATCTTTTCCAAGGCAGTTGTGGAAATTTGCTTAGACCACTCCTGGCATTAAGCAAAATGTGTTACATCTCATTATACATAGCAATGTAAAGCTGGAGCATTTTATGCATTTGGTAGAGGGGTTAAGCAAGCAAACAGATGAGAGGCAGCTGAAATCTCTGGGGAGAGAGAAGGGTCAGCTGGAACAAGCACATGAAGGGCAAATGTGGGGCGACAGTGGGTCAGATCTCCCTCACAAGGAAAAGGGCTTGGTTCAGCTCCCAGCCCTGGGGGAGAGCAGTAGGGTTTGGTTTAGTGCAGTGATTTGGGGTATAAAATGTGCATGCTAGAATTTATTCACACAGCTATGCTGCTGAACCCATGTGCCGGTTCACCTCAGGCCTGTTAAGCACCTTTAGTGACACATTGAAGCTATTCAGGGATGGATTTTTAAAAGCATGAAGGGCAAACTGCCACTATAGTTCCACTGGAACCCCCCTAGGGGGTGATTTGAGTATCTAAACATGTACGTCCAGCACAGTTTAGATGCCCTAGGGTCTTGTGCTTTACTGTAGAAAGTCATGGGTTTCCCATACACCTATCAGCTCACCAGAAATTATCTGAAGTTATACTGGTTACCTATGTCTAGGCACCTGAATATCTCCCCTAATGCCATGTTGTGCTTGCAGCTAATCCAGCTTGTCATAGGAAGAGAGAAAGTTTTCTCAGTCCTTCAAGCTAATTTCAGTAGGTCCCTTCCACTTATTTTACAAAACCATGGTGGGCTGGTGGTCTTCCAGTTCGCACAAATTTTTCTAATTTTTTAATGTTTTGATTGGGAAGAAGTTAGACTTCAAAATTTGTGCTCAAGGTTAATCTAGCATTATTGGGTTTCAGAGTTAACGTCCATTTAAAAGAACCTAACTTCTCCACCTCAGAGGCCACCATCCCTACTGTGCCAAATATTTTCAGGCAGTGTTGGTCTTGGCAGTGTGTTTGGAAAGTTACAGAAATCCAGTTAAGCAGCATCATAGAGGAAATGTTTTAGAGTTGTCTGACTTTAAAAAAGATGTGCTACCAGAAGCTCTTTTTATCCCGAGCACCTCTGGTCATATGGAGGGATGGATAGACATGGTCAACCTGGTTCCAAAATGTTAAAATCTTATGTCTCTAATAAAAAAACTACAGGGCTAAATACTATGACTCTTTTGAATTTAAACTTGTGCTCCGGGCCAAATTATATGAGTAGTAGCCACTCCTGAAGTTTTTCCTTCTTGCTTGTGCCTGCTGTGTACCTGACAACTTGAACACCTACCCAGGGCTTCCCAACAGAAGTAGTCCGAGCTTTGTCCCACAGTTCCTCTTTATCTGATCTCTCTGCTGTACCTCCACATCTCAGTCTTCTCTGGCTCTGAATCCCAGAAAATTCCCCTTTTTGGCAACTCTGCTGCCTGAGCATGTTAATGCCCAGCTTGGACAAACATTTCTGCCACTTGCTTAGTTTCAGCCCTCCCTATTGCAAACCTTCCTGCTCAGGCTATTTTATAGCCCTCTACCCCATGGAGAGCATCTGCCTCTCCAGGAAATTTCTACCAAGCTTATTCTGTTGTTTCCTCATTCTTCCCATCTACTTTCTGTATGTATTACATCAGGTATAGCACCCATTCAGCTGTTTTGGATAGAAAAAAATGGCAACAGGATGTTCTTATTTGATTTAAATACTAATGGACTTGCCCATTATATAGGTTTTGGATGAAAGGATTCTGTGTGGCAATGCCAGGAGTCACCTTCTCTGGCACTTGGGTAAGAGCTATTTAGGGTGTCTGGCAAGCCTGAGACACTCATATATACAAACAATGCAAGAAGGTAATTGCCAGATGATGACAGGCAAAAGCTCATAATATAGTGTCTATACTGTGAGAATCTCAGATTCTGTGTATTCAGCTTGGTTTTCCTCAGAAGGCTTTAAGATTCCAAAAATAGTGGACATCTAATTTCTGAAAGGCAGAATCATTAGCCACTTAGGGAAATCAAGACCTTAAAACTGGAGCTACAATAATGTATATTCATTATGTGTATACATCCAGAATATATATTATTTTTGAAAGAAGACATATAAACCTTCAAGTTTCAGTCCATTAAGTTAGAAATTACCAGAGGTTATGAATAAATTTTGTCAATGAACAGGTTTAAATTTCAGTGACTGCTTAAGGAAAAATTGTATATTTGACTTGCTTTAATTGCCAAAGGCTACGGTTTCAGAGGAAAGAATGACTGGCTAAGTACTCAGCAAAAAAAAAAAAAAAAAAGATACCATTAGTACATGATATATTGTGCTGTTTTCCGTGCCATGTGTTCTCTTCTGTGTTGCTCCATCTCACCCAGATCTCACAACAAACTCCAATATGTCTGTCTGCAGCCTAGCTGTTATTCCTGCTAAGATCAATGGCTTCTGGTTGGTTGTAGATATTTAATTATCCCCAGACGTGTAGTGTACAGACTGGAGCCTTACGCACACATAACACTGAGGATGAAGGGTCTGTGACCAAACCTTTCTCTGAGCAAAAGTCACTTAACACATTTTTGCATTACAAAATATCCCACAGTGAGATCTCACTGGAACCAGATGTCCATAGCAGAAAGCATATGGCAAGAGGATGTAGATTCATTTTTCTTAAGTCCTCTTGAAAAGTCATTGTGTCATAGCCCAAATTCTGCTGAAATTCATGCTAATAATCCCTAAAGCCTTTACCCAGTTAAAAAAAAAAAAAAAATGCACGTCTCTGTTTTCATTGCTTGTGAATCACTTCCACATCCATTGATTTCCGATGGTTTGCAGAGAAAGCGGCTGAGAAGAGAATCTGACCCACAATGAACAAGGTGTGCATGAAGCTTGAATGAATGGAACATGTGTGACAAATTAGTGAATGAGTGTTTGTCCCAGAGAAACAGATACAATGGTCAAATAAAAATCAGCCTTTTTGTGTTCCATAAGTATTTAATCTCAACCTAAAGAGATAGAAATTTCCAGGCAGCATGTATGCTGTTTATCATATCGTGTCATCTCATATTATACAATGCCTGTTGGTGCATGACAGCTGCCTAATCTGTTTATGTAGCTGGGCTTAACCAGGTGAGTTTGTTCTTATTGAATGGATTAGAGTGTCTGACAACAGACTTCTTTTCAAAGAGAGTTGCTGCCAATACAGAGAAGAGCAGTGTTAAAAACCACTATTATCCAATGCCCAGGGCTAATGAAAGCTGAAACCGTCCTTCAGTTAATTTAACCCCCTTAAGCCCGCAGATACTGCATTTATTAAACGGGCTAATTGCTATTAACTACACCTAGCACAAGCCTCGTTGTGTGGTCAGATGTGTGTCCTTTATGCCAACAAGGCAGCAGTCCACCTCTGAGAGGAACCTTGGGAAATGTGTGCCAGGCAGGCGCTCAGGGGCAGTAGCAGTGACCAGGACAGGAGTAGTGTGTGCTTCTCTCATGCTTCCTCTTGAAATGGGTACAAGAAGGATGAGGCTGAGGTGTTGCTTCCTCGGTGGCCCACAGGTAACTCTTCAGTGGTCACTGCAGGTCTGGCACTGCTGCTAATGCTGCTTTGGAGCATGGCAGAGGGACTGCAAGAGTCCACCAGTGTCTCAGGAAGCAAACAAAGAGTCACACTTTGGATCTTTCAATATGCAATGGCCATAATTTGACATCGTTAGGCAAAATCTGAGTTACTCTCTGTAAAAATGTTGTTATTTCTTGACTGCATTTGGCCTTGCCAATAACAGGAATATTGCCAACCATAGTCAGTGATGTCTCCCATTCTTTCACTTTACTCTTCACTTGGGATCTTTCAGGTGATTGCAATTCTTAAAAGCTGTTGGAGGTTGGAAACACTTTCACCAGTGTTTGCAGTACATAGGAAATTCTAAGCCAGACTAGACATTCTTGGTTTGGTACAAAATCCAAATATACGAGTCATCCTACAAAACAATGTCATATGGCAGCCTGTGCTCATGAAAATAAATTAGTGATTTGTTTTTTAGGCTTTACATAAATAATTACATGTTTTATTCTGATCTGTCTCTTTTATTTAAATGAATAAAAGTTGTATGTTGTCTTCCTGAATTTCCATGTTCATAAAGAACTAGTATGTGCCATATGTAGACACAGTAACATGAAACTGAAATACATGAAGAGCTGGTCCAGGATGACAGAAGAAAACCTGTAAAATCATGGTGACAATTAGAAATGCTCTTTACGATTTTTGAGCTGAGAAATGTGTGTCTCATAGGTATTACACAGATTTATGTTTGGTTTTTAACAAATTAGTAAAGCACTATTTTCAAGCACTCAAAGCAGTCACTTTTTGTTTGCAAGCCAGAACTATTTTTCATTCCATGCTTTTATAAAACCATAAACCCTTGAAAGAGATTATACAATATTGATATATAAGCCTTTATGCAATGAGACTTTCTCTGTGATGATCTGAAACCACTTCTCATTTACTGATGACTGAATTGTCACCATACCCTTTTTAAGAGATGTTTTCTACCATTTTGAAGATGAATGACTGAAAACACAGGCTGTACTTAAAGTGGAAATGCTTTACTGGTACAGGAGTTCCTGTACATTGTGGGAATGAAGTACACTTAGTCTATTGGAAAAGCAGGATTGCTTTGCACTGGTATAGTAAAATCAGTTTACCCTTCTAGCAAAACAAGCTGTATTAGTAAAAGCCCAATTTTCCTAATGTGACTGCAAGCCAAGGTCTCCTGGACTGGTCTCCTTTATCTAAAAGAAAATCCAGTCAGAGCAGATTTTTAGGATTTTCTACCTTTGTCTAGACTTTCTGGGTGAGTGCCTTGCAGCCCTCGGGCACAGCTGAGCACAGCAGCAGCTCTGGCCGTGCTGCTGCAGAGTCAAACCCTCAGGAGATCCCAGCGTGTGCAGCAGGTCTGGGGTCAGATGGGCTGCAGGTGCACTGTGCCCCAGTCCTGGATCCCTGCACCAGTGACAGCATTGCTGGGCTGTCTAAGCAATCAGTGCAAATCAGGGGCAAAGCCAGTAGCAGAAGTTTATCCCATTAAAAGCCAGGGCATGCCATGAAAGGCCCTGTGAGCTCCCTTGGCATTAATAAGGCAGCTTCTGTTCACTAGGGCAGCTGTGTCTTTGCACAGCATTTCTGGGATAGCAAAAAAGAGTCATGGTACATATATGTGTGTGTGTGTTTGTATATATATATATATATATATATATATATATATATGTATATATATGTATATATATATATATATATATATATAAATCCATGTTCACATAGTTGCTTATACTTCCCATAGTGTCAGATACCACTCATGAACAAGTCAGTGATTTCCATATGGCCTGCTTAAGTAGTAGTAGTAGTATCTGGCTTGAAAGGTATCTGGTAACTCTAGAAATTCCAAACAAATACAGAAAAAAAAGTCCCTATGTCTAGACAGAACTAAAGCAGATTGCAAAATCTGGACATAGGGTAGCATTAGTTTTCAGCAATTTGAAAATATGATAAATGAATTTTGAAACACCTTCTCTAGGCTCCATCTTATTTTCCCTTACTTTTCCATTATGCTGGTACTAATGGAAACACATTTATCTGTTTTTTTATCTTATTTTCTGTACCAATTCTTTTAGTAATCAGACCTATTAATTGGAGTTAGAAAATCCTTTAATCCTACAAGTTTGTAATTCCACAAGTTTGAAGGGAGTCAAACAGAAAGTGGATCCTTCCATGGAAAACAATTAACATGGAAATTTTAGCATGGAAAACTGAGCCTCTTGTTTACCTAATGCTAGTGCAAGACCAGAAATAAATTACATAGAAACTAGTATAATAGTTACAGACTTCAAAATGGGGAGCCAAACATTATGCAACCTGTTTCACTGAGCTCATGCAGGAGGATTAGATCACTGTAACCATGGAAAAAAAAAACCACTTTGAAGAGTGGGTTTATCATGTTCTTTTTCACATTTGCCAGTTTGATTCAGAAGAATGTAAAATCAGTGAGACCTTTCAGACCAAGTTGTTTGTGAACCATTATCTGTCATGTTTTGTCTTTCTCCCACCTACAGCACACAAGGGGTGGGGAGTGCCTGGATCCTGAGACGTGGTCTTGGGCACTTTACGCAGCAGGTCAAGGGAATGACTCTGCCAAAAGGATTTCACCAGCCAGATGAGCACATACTTTTGGTTGGGATTCACTAGCCCCATAGCCCCCTGCCTGAGGACTCTGTTGCTCAAGACAAAAATCCTATTAACCAGAAAGAGGCGAAGGAATGAGCTCCTAAAATAAGCACTGGCACATTCCTCTGAAACTTTAAATAAACCTTCCTAGAGGTAAGTTCAAAATAGTTATTTTCAAGGTGGATTTTCAGTTACCAGTAAACTTCTCTCTGACTTGGAATAACTTTTGTAAGAGGGAAGAAGCATTTTTTGTGGTTATGACCCAGAAGATGTATTGCTGAGATGTTTTCTGGGGTCTCCTTGCATGGTCAAATAAAAGTCTGTGTCAAATGCTTTAAAATGTGAATGCATAAAATTACTGTAACTAAAGATACTTTGGGAAACAATTTGAAAACAGGACCTTTAATCTCTTTCTACTGGATTTTGCTTCACTATGCACAGGCCTATTGGGAAGCTTAATTAATGTCTTTTTGGTCCTTCAAGAATGATCCTACAGAAATGCAAGATTTTATCACTTCTAATCCTCTTTGTCCCCAAAAAAATAATCAGCACAGAAATTCAAGCAGCCATAGCTGAACACAACTTCTGCAAGATACATGCTGTGCCTTTAGGGTCATATCTGATAAAATACAGTGTGCAGCATGCAAACCTCCATAGGAAATACTCAAAGGAGATATTATTATCCACACCCTCATCTAACAAGGGGGAACAGTAACAGATATCTTTCTCCCTTCTCCTCTCCATCAAGAGCTGCCTCAGCAACAGCTATGCTGTAACCTCTGAGGGAGGAGGTTGTATTTTGTTTCCCCTGTACCCTTCGTCTTCCCTGTATCTGCACCCAGAGACCATACCCTTCTCTCACCTCTGAAGACAGTAAAAAAATCATCTCTACATGAGTCAAAATACCACTGATATTTTAACATTACCCCTGGCACACATCCCTACACACAAGTGGGGAAGTGGGCCTGGAAAGCTCAGAGAACTAATTATCTTGACTTTCTCTGAAACAAAAGCATGGAAGTTTCTGATGCCTAATTTGTTTTGGTAAAAAGACAACTAACACACAATAATTACATTATTGAATGTAACTTCGCTGCTTGTGGTTGTCTTTTCCAAATTGCCTCTCAGAAAATAACAGTTCTTCCCTGAGGTCTTAGATGGAAAACTCTGGAGTAAGAACCAGAGAAAAAAGCTGGATGCTGAATGAGAGGACACACTTATCCCCTTGCAAGGCTGTTGTGAAGACACAAGACAGCCCTTCCAGCAAGCAGAACATGTTGCAGTGGCCATCAAAGCCTTTCTTGAAAAATTTCTGATGGCAAAGGAGAGATTTGCTGTCAGGATGTAAGATCTTGTCTCTACCATGGTTTTACAGTAGACAGCACGAGCTTTGCCTTCCAGAGGTAAAAAATCCTCCACATTTTTGTCAGTGAAAACAAGATGAGGGGCTCTATCCCACATTTGCCTCTTGCTTTTGCCAGATTTGACTCCTCCATGAGAGCCTGATAATCAACACAGGAAGCTGAGAGAAATGTTACAAGTAAATGAATGCCATCAGGATGATTTATTTACTTCTCTTTCTTTCAGCTTAAAGGAGTTACTGTTTTGCAATACAGCCCAGTGAGATTTAACTCCCCTTGGTACCCTGCAAAAAGCCTTCTAATGTCATTGGGCATTTATTACTTTGCCATTTAGCTGGTTACATAGGAGTAATGAAAGGTGAGAAACAATAAGTATTATAGGCATAACCCAGCATTCCCTTTTTACCCACCTCACTAACTGACCTCAGGAAATTTGGATAGTCAGTGAAGTCAGAGCTCCACTCTCAGGATCAGACAAAGGTTGCTGATATATACATATACATACATGTTGAAAGTGGCTAAAGAGGTAAATAGGACCCGAGGTACCTCTAAAAATTCTATTAAGTGCTTTAAATATACCCAAAATAATGCCAACATGTGACTACATGCCAGTGTTTTGGTTTTCTGTATATATACTTGAGTTAGTTACCTAATCTTTTATAGTTAAAATAGGAAAATAAGCACTTTTATATACAATTAATTTCAGTTTAAAGTAGTTGTCTAGTAAGGAGCAGATGTTTTAAAAGTGTTTATTTCTCACTATTGATGGTGCTAGAAACTGAGGGCCATGAGCTCAGGTAGAGCTGTCTAAACCACAGGCAAGTCGAGCTGGACAAGACAAATCCTTTATTTGAAGACTTATTTTAAATATTGCTGTGGTTTCCTGTGCACAAAGTTTACTTGCACATGAAGTTTAATTTTGGGGAGAGGAGGATACATGGCATGTAGACATTCTGGTAGAAGATGATGACTTGGCAGAGGCTCTGGGCACCACTGTGGGACTGCCGCTGGCATCACTGTGTCAGTGTGGACAAAACTAAAGGTGAATGGGCCAGTTCACAGCAGGAAGGTGGCACCACTGTCCTTGTTCTGCAGCAAGGGAGGCCCCCAGCCCTGCCTATATGTGAATAAATGTGCTAAGCTGTCATAATCAAAAGGCAAATGGAAAGACTGGCTCTTTATTTTGCTACATCTGTCCACAATTTTGAAGATTGTTGCTTTAAACTTCCGTGTGTTTTCTCACATTCCACTGACTGCCCATTAGCTTCTCCTTTGTGAGCTGGAGACTGTGACTTGCATTTGATTTCACTTGGGCCTGTGGCAGCAAGCACTTCATGTTATGGCCTGGTGTGTTTGGAGCTTATTAGAGTGGGTTTGGACAGGGGATTTTTCTGAGCAAGAAGGTCCAGCCACTTTCTTTCTTATAAACTTATACTTTGGAATTGTTTATTCTCCCTCAGCAGACTCCAGATACTTCTGCATTTCAAAGCACTTCTTTATTTGCCTAAGCATTTTGTTTGTCAATGTGCTATCATTATTACATTTAATTGAAAAATTCATCATGTTAATATGCCGTATAAACAATACAGACAAATTTGTAACTGCTTCTTTGGATAACAATAGTTTTAAAACCCCTCTAACACATCAGGTTATTTGAAGAATAAATAGTTCCTGTGTATGTGAAAGAAAAAAGAAGTATGCAGAACGTCCTACAGGCATACAGGTCAAAACACACTGTTACACATTTTGTCTCCATGGGATAATGGTGAGACATTGACAATATGTGGCCTACTTTTTACGCAGAAGCAAGATTAAAGTTTTGATAACTGAAAAAATGCACCAAATATTTGCTCTATATTTCATAATCATGCTCACATGAAGACACTGATGTGATAGATACAGACCATCTTTCCTCCAGCAGCGTACAGGACAATAATCTAGTGTGGGAGTGCTCTGATGTATTTTTAAAATAAAATCAAAATGAGACTGTTATTTTGAAAATCCAAAGGTTATTAGAACAAGTGAAGGGGGACAAAAGCCATCCCCATCCCCAAAACTTTCTGCAGGATGTTTAGGATTATGCCTCAAAACAGTAATATTTTTTGTAGTAGAAGTTCACTTGTTGTAAGGATGTTGTAAGGACTTCCCAGTTGCTGGTCTCAAACAGTGCTAAGACCACAGCAGGACTTTGCCATGAGATAAGCATGGAATGGGGCAGCAGGATGGCTCTGGCTCCAGGCCTTGGGAGGTCTGGCTAGCACCTCCTGGGGAATGATCCAGGCAGGGGCTCCCGCTGTGGTAAACTGCCCAAGCTGCCAGTCAGAGATCACCCAAGTTAGAGATGGGACAGATGGCATCTGTGACCACCAAGGGCTTCCCAACCCCTCTCCCATCTAACTTCTCCCACCCCAATATGCCTCTGTGGATTCCTGGAACTTGGACTGTGCAGTTAAGCTACCTGATGGGAACTTGGGATAAGATAAAGGGGGTACTATTATCTGAGCATTATCTTAGGCCCAGGGAGAGGTAAACAGAGCTTGGGGAACACTGATAATGGACACAAGGAATCCACAAGGAAAGTCAGCTCAATAGCTGTGCTGAAGTCAGCTGTGACTTGGTAAAAGGTGGTTCTGGTAGGGGTGAGATCTGGCACAACCCACCACCTTAAAGAAACCCATGGACTCAGACAACCCACTAATTCAAAAGAACTAATTAGCATTAGAAATTAGGGAATTATTTAACCAATAGAATAAGATAATTGTGGAAATAAATAATGAAAAGTTTTGCATGACCTCAATATCCCCCCCCACCAAGGAGACCAAGATGAAGAAGGACCAACAGGACAGATCCACAGATGCTGACTATCTGCCCAATCTATCTCTCTCTCGTATCTTCTCTCATCTCTTTTCTACTTCTTTCTATGTCTCTAATTCACATTCTGCTGGTAAATAAAATCCATACTATTGACTTTGGCATATGATCTTGCTTGCACCTTAATTCAGGTACAGGCATCTCTCTATAAACCAGATTTTAAAACATATCCTGGTCAAATAACTTCAGTTACTCCAGTTCAAATAACTTCATTTTGCTGTTTTACAGTAACCCTCTGTTTCTGTAGTAATATAATGCCAGCGTGGATCTGTAAGATGCCTGGATGCATTTTTCCTGTCAAAGTGTTTTTTAAATCCAGTCTGATTTCATGTTGTGTGCACTGACTTCCAGTGAACTTTTAAGTGAAACTGACTTTATCCACACAAATGTTTGAGGAATATAATTTCTCTACATAATTTGAGTAGTCTAAGGCAGCCTATTTTTATGGATCCTGTCACAGTGCTAGGTAGATGCTGAATGTTAGATTTTGATCTTATGTGAGACTTTGCACACTCTTGCCTTGTGTTTGAAAAACAAAGTGAAAAAACTCTCAGAGCAGTGTTTTTCCAGACACTGTTACTAGGTAATATTCCAAAACTGAACGAATTCTTACTCTTCCTGCTCCAGGCACATGACTAATAACCAGTAACCACATGTTCAAATGAAAAGGGAGCATCCCTGCTTTTTTGACTGCTTCCTAGTTTTGCATCCTAACACAGACTGAGACAGGCACCAGCTGTCCTGGTTTTAGCTTTTTTCTCCTTTGGAAACTGGTCAAGGCATTTACAAATGCTATCAAGATTAGATGAATTAGCTGGGTAGAAAATCAACATACTTTAGTACTTCTATCTGCACCTCCTCAATGATTTTTCTGGCAGCTATGTATGTGACAATGGATATGTTAAAAACATGCATCTATATGAATAAGTGTTCACTCAAAGATATTAATGAATGCTAGAAAATCTGGAAACCTGTGTTTGTAGAAAAAGAACAAATAGTCCATTTTTTAAAACAGCAGTTGAATAAAAATACAGACTCTGCTGAAAAGTGGTCAATTTAAACAGAATTTAACTCAGAATTGGTTTATTATGTCCTTTAATACATAATGCTATCTTGAGATTTCCTTCAGATCAAACTTAAAGTTCCCTCCTTTTATTAGGCTTCACCAAATATGTCAGAACAGACTGACTCTGCAGCAAATGGCCATGTATGTTAGGCCCTGTGAATAGAGTAGTGAATATGCATGCAAGAATATTTTGTATGAATGTCATATAGTGGAATAAAAAACAGATACAGCCAGTACATCTGCTTTTCTGTGGCTTTGTTTTGAATTCCTTGCTGCTAGGAAGCTACCAAGGTATTACAAACCCATTGCTTCATTTGTACTGACAAAATTCCTCAGGAAAAGGAGGAAGGATCTAGCTCTCCATAATGGCATCAAGCCTTCTTATCTCTTGACAAGCTGAAAATCCTCCTCCCATCTTCCTAGATCCTCCCTGCCTTATTCAGAATATTCTTTTACATACAAAATACAGTTCCCTATCTTTCTGTAAGCCAAGGTCCACACTCAGCTGCTGAGTGAGGACCAGTCAAGGCATGGCAGTGACAGCAGGCTGTGAGGACAGCCTTCTGAGAGCCCCTCCTTTTGTCTTGCTCCACAGGAGAGGCTTTGTGAGAAAAACTCCAACCTTTTTTTCTGATGTCAGACCAGTGAATTTCCAGCAGTGTCACAGAGAGATGGTTACCTCACCACAAAGTAATCCATGAGATTCTGTAAATAAAGGCTATCATAATGTAAACACACCAAAGAGGCAAAATTAAGCTTGCACTGGTAGCTTCAGTATTCACACTGAATTACTAAAATTTTCATCTCAATTACAGTCTTTTAACTTTTATTCTGTGTATGATTTCCTAATTTCAGTAAAAACTAAATTTGCAAAAAAATAAGACTGAATCATCCCATTATCTAAAGTCTTCATTACCTCTATTATTAATTATTAAGAGTGCTACTAATGGTGAGGAAAGACTAAAAAGTAACTTGTCAAAATATTTCTTAGAGTTGTTTCTCTTTGCTGCTTTCACACAGGACCTCTGCATGTGTCTGCTTGAAGCCTGACCTATATTGGGAAACTGCTTTCATTAGCTCCTTGCCTGTCCTGCTCCTGGGAGTCCATTAAGTAACCTAATGCCATGTTGTGATCCAGAAGGGGAAGGCATTCTCCCACAGGCCTGGTTTCTAGTCTTCCTGGTAAAGTGCGGCAGAATGAGATTATCCTAAATAAAGACTTGACAGAATAGTTTTTTCACATGGGCAATTACTTTGAGTAGGTAAAAATGATGTTTGGAAATTCTTGAGCCTGAGACTCAAGGCAAATTTCAACCCAACCAGCTCAAATCTGGCATTTAAAAGCAATGTCCCTACAACATCAGCACACAGAAGGTACCCTATGAATGTATGGAATGAAAAGGTTAGTCTTTGGCAGGCACCAGTCTAGAGGAAAGTCAGCAAAAATGATATGGGTAATTCCCCTGGTGACAAGGAAATGAGTATCACTGGTGCAAAATGTTTCTGTTGCTGGGGCAAACCTCCTCAGGCAATCGCTCTGGAGACAGAAGGACCATGCAGGCATCGTTGCCATCTCACACATTGCAAGAACTACAAGGGGTCTAAGGCCTACAAATACAAATCAATAAACATGTCTGAACTCTTAAATGAGACCATCAGAGCGTCTGCATGTTTTAATAAGAAAAACTTCTGTGGTAGGCAGGATAGCAAGAGCAATGCCTTCCAATAGAAAAAGCTCTCCTTTAGGGGAGAGAAGAATACTTTCAGAGAAGGAGTGCAGAGTGGGATATGGGTTTGTTTCATGTAGCACACAGGTTTTGGTTCTCAGCAGCTGGGCATTTAGGACTGTCAATGAAGATTTGGACAGCAGAAGCTGCACCTAGTTCTCAGTGGTCCTTTATCTGCATTGTGGATTTTATCTGCGGTGTGGATTACCCATGGCCTGAAAGCAGAGACTGAGGTGGCCCCAGCAGTGCCACCCAGGTGCACAGACAAATTTATTTTTTATTTTGGGAGTGGGTTGAGTCACAATTCCCCTCAAAAGACCTCACCCAAAAGAAAATGGTGCTGTGCTGAGGCAGCCCTGTGTTTCCATTAACAGGGCCTCAGAAATTTGGGAAGAGCAGCTCTGAGACCCCTCTCTAGGGCTCTGGGTGCTTGCTTGCTCAGCACTGTGGCATTGGAAGTCCATTGCTGTTACTGCTGACAAGTCCTCTTCCCCCAAAGGAGCAGAACTAAGATCAGGTCTTAGACATGCTTGGTTAGTTCAGGTCATCTGGGAGCTCCAGGTAAGCTCCAGACCCAGCACTCAGGTGCTTTGCTCTCTCTAACAAACATGGGATGCCCTGTTATGTCAGTTTTTTCACAGTCTGCAGCAGTTCCTGGACAAAGCACAGCAGGTTATGAAGCCTACAAAGGAGTGTCAGTAAGCAGAACCCTTTTTAAGCACTGTAGCATTCATTTTCTAAGTAACTTGAGAAATATTCTTTGTTCAGCCAGGTATTCAGGGCAAGATCCAACTCCCTTACTTTTACTTATCTGCAATTTAGGTACCTAGTCTAAATTAATTATCTAGTCTCTCTGGATGGAGACTATATGAAGGTATACATCTTTAGAGTGTTATTCATCCCACCTACTGTAAACATTTACATTGAAAAAGGATGATATATACTGTGGAAGAGTCTTTATCCAATGCTTGTCAAGGAATTCTGATGAAAATTTACATTAGTCACCTACCAGGTAGATAACTAAATTTAATTATTCACACTTGTGTGTTTTAAGGCAAATTATCCTTATTTCTTGTACTGAGGTCTGCTGGGTGGTTACATGCTTATGATCAGATTTCTTCACATTACATATCCATTGGTAAATAATGATTTCTCTCCTTTTCTTTGGATATAAGTTTTCTCAGCCCAGTTTCCATGCCCAGAGAAGATGTGTGGGGGGCTGTGTTTTCTGTTTGAATGGAGATGATCAGATGATCTTTGGTGCTGTGTAGCCAGCCTTAGTACATCTTCTGGTCACAGCCCAAAAAAAAAAAAAAAAGAAAATGGAAACATAAGCATTTATTTAAACATTTCCTTTAAAAGAGATTAATGACTTCAGGATGGAACAGAATATGGCTGGTGTTTCTGGGATGAAGTGCTCTGAGATAGCAGAAGTTTCATTTTTAACCAAAAAAAATAGAACTTATCAGAGGTGCAGCTGAGGAGAGGATATTTGAAATATCTCAGCCTTAGGAATTATATTAAGAACACCAAGATACATTTTGTAAGCATTAACTTGCAAGTTTTGCCCTCAATGCAAGACGACCAAAGCATTTGTGATGTTTTTTTGGATAATATTAATTGAAGTAAGGAAATTTTCAAGTGTACATGAATATATTTTCCTAATCAAGGATAAAACAGTGCCAATATCACCTTACTGCATACTATAGGCCTTCTTATGAGTCATAAATTGTCAGTAAACATTAAAAAAACAAAATACCCCACTCCAACTTCCACAAACCCAACTCCCAACCAAGTTTATGGAAAAACAATAAGGAATTACCACAATTTTTAGCAGTTTGTGAAAGAGGAAATTTCCATTAACAATTTATTCACTAAAAAGTACCCCACATACCATTTTAAAAACAGTTTTCTATTGTTATTCCATTTTCTTTTATCTAATTTCCAACTTCTAGATCTCAGTTTTTGGAATTTTAGCATTCATTTCTGACCAAATAATAGTGACAGCTGCTCTGATTTATTTTCTGAGTTCTGCTGTTAGAGACATTAATTTTTTCTTAAATGTAGAGGCTGAAAGCCTAACATTATTCAGATGTAGATTTCAGATTAGCCTGAAGGCTAGGACACACACATTGAGTACTTCAGTCTAACATGTCAAAATAGGGATCTTTTGAAAAGGGATCTGAATTTGGATTTTTGAAATGAGATGCAAGCAACTGTCTTAGACTTATGCCTTTTCTTTGGGATGACAATTAATAAAATTGCATTTAATGAACACATTTAGAACTCTGGTCAATGCTTACAAGTGATAATGAACAGGATTAATATTCAGAAAGAAAACAGAGACCAGTGTCAGATCCTTCTAATTATTATAATTGCAGTAAGATTGAAAATGTAAGCTCAAACTATACACCCTCGTCTCAAAGTGTTTGCTGTGCAGGTCACATTGAGCAGAACCAAGACCTCAAAGGGGAGGAAATATTTTCAAGCCTCCCACAGGACCAGCTTGGTATTTTGACAAAATGTTGAAGCACTGTTACCTCCAAGATAATCTGCTATCTGGAATAGATCTTTTAAAGGCTGGGTTTATTTACTTTCTTCGTGGTAGTCAAATTAGCCAGCCATAAATAACACTGAAAAGAGACCAGAACAGTAGCTTAAATTACCATGGGGAAGGTTCACTGACAGCCCTGGCTTCACTTCAGTTCTCTTGGAATCAGTTGCCTATCACAGATGTTATTCAAGTAATTAAGTGTTATGGGATAAGTTCTCAGATAACATATTATAACCCTATTTTAAATTAATGAAGACAGACCAGTGCAGGCCATCTGAAGTCTTCATCTCATACTTATTTTTTTTCTTAAATTATTATGCTTTTGAATGTTAAAACAATAAAGCAAATATGCTTAATATATTTAACAGCAGAGAAGTGAATTGCTGTGTGAGTAACTCCATGGTGAAGCACAGGTATTGGTAAGACTTAAGAGCCTCCTGCCTCTCCTGCCTGTCTTCCTGCTGTCATTGTGTAAGAGAACAAGCCTTCTCCATGGCCCTGTGTTATGCATACCAACCAATGCAGCTCTTAGCAATTTCAGGTGTCCAAAATACATCATGTGCCTAAGTTTAAGCATGAAGTGATTATTTAAAAAGCAACACCTTTAAGAACATGATGGGGAGATATTTATAGCCAGCAAAGTTCCATTATCTGTGCCACAGACATGTATCAAAATCTCTGACCTTGCTGTGCATCTTTATATGATGCTTTACTTTTGTGCTTATTTGTGTCTGATATTTCATCCTAGTGGATTTAGAACAAAGACTTTCCTTCTATTCTTGGTGCTGGCTTTAGTTACAGGAGCTGGAATCTTAAAAATTTAATCACCATAAGCAAAGTAAAGACAAAGACATGATGGAGATACAGGAGGTTTTTGTATGAGTCTACAATTAAAACTACAGATATATCTATCTATAATCTCTAAGGACTAAATTATTGCTTCACTGTCTAATTAAAAACCCCTTTCCTGCCAAGTAGAGGGAGAGCAACTAGAGTGAAACTAACTGGGAGTCTAAGGCCAGGAGTGTTGTAACAGAAATCTCATCTGAGCTCTCACACAACATGGGGATACTGCCATCAAGGCTGATTCTATTTGAACCTTTTTTAGAAAGACATTCTGCCTTGTTTGAAAGCCTTCAAATGAAGGACAATCCATAGCAAGCAGTTTCAATAGTTAATTGCACACACTGTTAAAAAATAGTGCTTTATTTCCAGTCTTATTCCTTTTTTCTTTAAAGGAAGAGATTAGAAAAGAGAATGATTCATCCATAGATCTCATCAGGCTTGGTATACATTGTTCACTTGTATTCCCTCCAGTAAGTGCTCTTGCTTGCTGACCAGTTCAGAAATGAACTGCAGCCTTAGATGAGTCCCCCACACAGAGACCATACTCTTATCTTTGCACTTTAAGCTGTATTAAATGAATGAAGAATCCTGTCTTTCCACGGGATGAAGGCGCAATCAGAATCACCTCACTGGGAAGAAAGCAATTTCAAACAGAGCTGGCAGCATTTTCTGTTCTATTCAGTTCCTCCAACATGTCCATCGCCATGTATATGAGCACCTTCCAGAGAAAACCCAGCCCCAACACATATAAGTTCACTTTTCATCTCTTCAGCCATGGGTTGTGCATGCAGTAAATGCCTACAGGGACATGGGGACAAAGAAGTCCTCATTCATTGGAGGTGCAAAAGAGACAGAATTTGACAAAGAGGCAAAGTCTCTTCAAGAGTAAATTCCTGTGTCTTGGTGTGGCTGCTCAGCCTGTTCCCCACATGCACAAGGGTGTTCCCAGTGAACAGCAGGGCTCTATGGTGGCAGTGCAGGTACATTGTCATCATGCTGGCCAAGAAGCAGAGTTTGAAGCAGAAGATGCTTCCTTTGGATATTTTAATACCAGGCATGATTGTCAGATCAGCTGATGTGAAAGCCCTCCAAGTGTAAAAATTACACAGAGCTCCAAGGAAAAAAGGAGGTCTGGTTTTGTTTTGGAACTGGTTGGCAGCCCCTGACCTCCCAGGTAGGCTCAAATGCTGAAAAATAATCCTGTGGCTGACTCTGTAAGGAAATTACTCTTCCTTAGTTTCCTACAAGCCTCAAAAATTCTCCTAGGATATCAACAGAGAAGACTCACCAAGGGAAGGCACCAGAACCTCCAATTCCAAACTAAAAAGAAAAGTGAGATATTGACTGAAATACTTTGCTTGTGATTTGCCATAAAATTCGGTCTCTAAATCAGTGATCTCCCATGTTCTTGTCCTGCTACTTAAATGATTATATTTGATTTTCAACCTTCCAGTAATTTGTTAATTGACAATTACAGTGCAACTTCCTCCCTCTCAGTGAGTGAGATAGAGCAATACAGCTGTTGTGGTTGTAAAGCCTTTCCATAGTGGAAAGGTGGAATATTATACATGCCCTGGATATAAGTAACTGCAAGTCATGTGGAACAAGACTAAATCAAGTTTGCAGTAATGCCTCAGCCTGTAAAGAGGCAGTTAACAAAATGTTTCTTCTGTAATTAAGTCAAATTGAGAGTTTCCCATGGGCTTTTTTAATCATTACAGTGATCTGTTTTATAGCATGGGTCTACAAAGGGTTGCACTGTCACAAGTGAGGGAGCAACAGTGAGCAGAAGTAGCCAGAGGCTGGGAAGAGAAGACAAGAAATTTTTATGCTGGTTTTGTAACCTGAATTTTGAAACTTTCAGAATCTTTAGAACTTCTGGGAAAATATGCAGAAAACATATCGCTGGTATCTATAACAAATCTATAAAATCAAGACTGAATGTCTGTTTAATGGGCTGTGTTCCAGTTCAGCCATCAGTTTGTGAATGGGTATTACTGGCAGAGGCTGTGAACCTGTGCTGGGAGATCAGACTGCCTTTGTTGTTCCCGTCCCTCAAACCTATGAACCCTCTTTAGGCTTTCTCAAGCCTGGATTCAGCCAGCCAGTACATTTCAGAAAGAACAGGAGGAAGGACAATGCTTTTGATGCTCATACAAATTCCATTGTTTATCTGACTGTAAGTATTGCATCTCTATATTCAATGGAGGTCAGGAGCCTACTGCAGAATAGCTGTGGAACATCACTTTTTTGACCAAAGGCCTGTTCAGTCAAGCGTTTCACTGCTCATCTGTCATTGAGGCTGCCAGCAATAACAATTAGCTTGACTTAATTGTGTATTTTAACAGCTGCTTAATATTACCCACATCTTTCCTTCACTCATAACATCAGATACCTTTCTGCTGAATGTGGTTTTAATTAAGGCTCTGTTCACAACTTTTCACAAGCTGTTGAAAAATTCATGTCTTGTAAGAAAAGTGATGATGCAGTAAATGCTACTGGGGCAGAGACTTTTTTATTAGATGAACATTGAGCCCTTATGAATTTATGTCTCCAGATTAACTGACTCGGGTGCCAAAGGAAAGACTGAATAGATTTAACTACTGCAGTAACATAAAAGGTGTAAAATACGCAGGTGTTGATCCCAGCAAGGTTGAGTGTTGTGAGGGAGTGTGTCCTTAATGGGCTGGTAAAGCCATAATCTGTTGCAGAGCTCTGTACCTGTGGCCTGGATTTCCACGTGCTTGAGAAGTACTAAGCTGATGAAGAGCACTGTGACTGAGCAGTGCACTGGCATTGCTTCCTCTTCAAGCCTAGGAGCTTAAAGCCTAGAATTTTTTGCACAAGAAAAATACACAAAGTCACATATTTGAATATACAATTCAGCATAAGAAAACCTCTCACTTATCTGTGTGTCTGTGACAAATGAATAATTCTTCACAAGACAGTAGTAGAATTATTAACTCTCACTTTCACAATGGGAATTTGAATTCCAAACTCTCCTTACAAGTCAATACTGTTACACTGACATTCCCCTCCATATGCCCCAAATAACTTCTTGGTAACTGCAAAAAAAGGTTGAGGAAGTGGTTATATATGTGGAATTGCATTGTAAGCATGAATTACTTTCATCTGGAGCAGATGTCATGTGTCCTTAGCTTGACTTCTACTCAGACATGGAATGTATGACATTTTTATAACTTTACCAATGGGCTGGGATTTGGGACTGAGCAATCTTTTGGGTTGCAGACATTCAGAACTACAATCATCACGCCTTTCTCCTTTTTATTGTCCAGAAGCAAACATTTTATAAAATTCTCTTCTCATATTCTGCCAATAAACATTTTAGTTATCCTAGCAACCATTTTTAGATGTGCTGTAAATATGCTTGGCAAGCTGATGGATGCCTTTAGACATTTTAAACAGCCACTTTCCACTTAGTTAATGTATTTCACACATGTAAAGAAGAGAGAAACAGTGTGGAACAACATTTGCAGGTCCCACAGTATTCATGTATTGGTATCTAGGAAGGTGGTGTTGCTTTGTCAAGGCTGACCTAGAACAGAGACTAGACTGAGTTAAAGAAAAGTTGGTATTTATTAAGAGATCTCAATGGATCCACCTTGGGCAGCACAACCCAAAATGGCCACAAATTGGATGACAGGTTTTGGGGTCTCACACTTTTATAAGTTTTGGTCCATTAGCATATTGGAGCTAATTGTCCAATTACAGCTTTAGCCCATGAAGTCCCATCCTTCTTGTTTTCTCTCTTTGGTCCGCCGTTGTTTATGCTCATGGGCCTGAGATCTGGATTGGCTGTCCCTGGGTCCCCAGCTAGAGAAGGAATTGTTTTGTCTACCTATTCTGTGAAGAGAGCTTACTATCCCCTAATATGAAACCTAGACTTACATACTAAAGCAGAATAGAATCTGAAAAATATAAAAGCTAAAACCTGAGGCATCAGTGGAAACTCCTTGCTTGAGGAATTTTGTCAGGACTCTGACACAGTTTCTCTTTTTCTTTTTAAAATTTTTTAAAATGTAGATGATTTCCCAATTAAATTACTTTGTAGGCAACTAATGATCTTTGATAATTTACCCTGTTGTGAACTTGGTTGAAATATGTAACATAATGAAAAAATTTTTTGACAAGGCATGGGTTGGCAGAAACTGAAGCAGTGGCATAAATAGCAATTATCCCATGGCTGTGTTTCTTTAGGCACCTGGGCTATATATCAGCAACTGACATGGAGCAACTGATACAGAGAACTGTCAGAGCACAGAAGCCACAGGTAGCATCTTCTGCTCATCATGGGTAGGATTTTATCCTACCCATGGGAGGAGATTGCTGAGCCAGGTGGCTGTGAATGAGTCTCCAGCAGCTCCGAGTTCCTGAGGTTTAAGACCTTAAGTTTAATGAATTGCAAATAGAACTTACTAACACAACATTAAATATTGCCCAAAGAAGCAGGCTGCTCTGTGAGCAGTGGATAAGCCAGTGACCCTGCTTTCACAAAGGTCAGTGTCCCACACCAAGATTCTGTGGCATTCCATAGAGGAGAGGACACTCACAGATTCTTTTCCTTCACTATGGGCAATGGTATCTTTCTCATCCAGTGACTAGGTGTTGTCATTCAGCTCACAGAAACTATAGGTCTATGTCCAAGCCCAGAAAACAAACAATCAAAATGTATGCTGATGGAAACAGTAAAGCCATATGAATCTCATTTTCACAGGAAGACAGACTAAAAATTAACCCACCTCATGCCCTTTCATGCCAAACATGCAAATATGTCAATTAAACCAAATAAACTCTAAGGGTTTGCTTTCACAGCAGAGTGGTTTGCTTCCTGTAAGTGAAGGCTCTATGCATACCCCAGTTTCTGCACAAGTTTCCCCAAGTAGTCACAGAGCAATTTTTTCTCATAGTGGTCTTTCTTGATTTAAAGACAATAAAGATCACAGGTTCACAGTAGAAGAGATTGTTCCTGTCCTGAATTTTCAGAGAATTAAATGCAATTTTTATAGGATATTTTTTTTACACAGGTGAAGGTGAGCCAGTTACTGTGTTCATAATCCTTGCTGAGTTTAATGATGAAAGGAAATGACTGGCAAGCTGGTGCAAAGGACTGAAACATCTGAAAGTCTTCCTTAGCTGCTTCCAAAGCAGCAGCTTGAGTCCCTTCTTTGGGAATTTAACTGCACTAGGGAGTTGTCTTTGCTGTATTTTAATGTCACTTTGACTGTAGCTGTGAATGTTGGATCAGTAGGGTACCACTGCTTCTGCTTACTCAGAAATGAGCCTAAAATACAAAAGGTGTGTCCAGATCTGGATATAGAATTCAAGTGTTGGAGAGCCTGGGGCTGTTTGGATCTGCTCAATGCTATGGATAGAGGAACAACTTGAAGGAGCCACTCTTTTCAAAGAAACATCTAAAGCTTTCATCCAACCAGGCTTCCCGTGGTGACCCATGCTGCTATCATCACAGGCAGCCTGAAACATTTACCTGTCCCTCTGCGCCTCAGCTCCTGCATGCTCGGGACAGACCAGACAGGACAACAGGATAAAGGAGCCAGGATGCAGATGTGCTGTTTTTTTGGGGGGGAAAGCCTTACAAGAGTTTGCACAACATAACAAGTCCAAGCAGGTAACAGGAAAACTAGTATTTTTCTCTGACACCATGATAGTCATAATTACAGTCATATAAATCAATATGATGAAAGAAAAATCACATATTTCCAGATGTCCATGGTAAAACTACTTACTGTAAATTAGAGCCAGAGTTAGGAGTGTGGAAAAGTCCTATAATTTGGGCCACAGCTGCAAGAAAAGCTGTAAGAAAAGGCTCTGAGCTGTGACTTTGTTTTCATCACAGCACTTTGTTATGTCTCTTGTTATTGCTTTATCAAAAGCAAGCTGGTGTAGAAACATTCCCCTTTACAGCAGGGCTATTATTCAGATGGAAAAAGAATTTTTAAAAAATTACACTAAATGATTTGAATGATTACCTTTAATTACCATTCACTCACTAAGCTATGTCAGATAGAAAGATTCCTATATTAAAGTGAATGCTTTTGAAAAATACATCAAGTGCATTGCTGTGATTTGTTCTGCCAGCAGATTCCAACATTAATTCTTCCCCAACGTTGCAAAAGAAAACTGAGGTCCTGCCAGAATTTCAATAGCAGCCATTGAACAGGGCTAAATAATGAATCTTTTGTGAAAAACCATCAGTACCTCATGTGTTGTATTTTGTTTCAGAGGAATAATTTCTAGTTTATTAATCCTTTGAAATATACGTTTTCTTACCAGATGGCTTAATATGATACTTTTTCATTAATAAGCATTATTAGTGGTACGCAATGATTCATGAATAAATAAAGGACTCACGTATCTTATTTTTTATTGCTTACCCAATTTTACAGCCAAGACACAGCTTAGCCAAAAATTTCAGTGCTATGGCTTTAACAGTATGGGACCTTTCACCCTAATGGCTGGCATGCAAATGTCATGCAAACCTTTACAGCTTCTAACTATGGGGAGATAACCTCGAGAAAGGCAGAGGAGATGGAGTTTCTCCAGTCATGCTGATAAATAGTTAGAGATGTCTGTTGGTTGCCTCACTCACACAGCTTGCAGGTGCCTTCACTCAGCTCAGAAATTCCCAAACCACTGCCCAGGCTGCCCTTCTGGCCCTGTGTGTTGTCTGTGCTCTGTGTTGAGCTATTACAACCAGAATGGAAGTTTGTTTCGTAGAACATGACCCACAATCCGCTTCCCATTTTTGCGGCAACATTTCAAGCTGGGAGAAAGCCATCCCAGCCCAAGCCACAAGCCTTTCAGCTCTGCAGTACCTGCAGGCCATTTTAACTAAACTGATTTGCCTACCAATGATTTATTGTTTGTTTTACTTTAATATAATACTCCAGTGATAATTTGGTTTCAGCTTAATTTTTTTGCTCAATGTAAATTGCCATCATGGGCTGGCAGACTGGGAACACCAGAAAGAAAATTTTGCCAAAGAATTTTTCTGACTAGGATATCATCAGGGAGCTGACCAATCTGCAAGATCCATCAAGTGACCAGAGAAATCCCACCTGGCTTTTTTTTTTTTTTTTTTTTTTTTCCCCAGTGGCCAGTGTCCCAGGCTGAGTGGGGTTCTCCACCCTGGGATCCTGCAACCAAGAGCCCAAGACCACCCTCAGGGAGTGCATGGGCTCTTGGTTGTTTTGGGGATGGTCTGGTGTCCTGCCAGATTGTGCTGGCAGCCCCTGAGGGGCATTTCAGCTGCTTGCAAGCATGAATGCTTAGAGGGGAACATTCAAATGGGGCTTTTAGTACCTGCAGCCAAGCACTGAGGGTCAGTGTGTCAGCATCTGAGAGTTCCTCTGAAGCTGCTTCTGTCAAAGGCAGTCCTCAGCACCTTCCTTTTTTAAAGACAAATGCACTTTTCTTCTAAGCAAAACATCATCTGAAATTGTTTAAAATCTGAGTATTATTTTCCCTGTCTTTTGCTAAGAAAATGTATATAGCACATCATTTATACAGAGCAAAAATGAACACATTTTCACAGCCAGAGGTTTAAGGGCACAGCATACACAACTGTGTTTAATTCTGCTCACTTATATTATTAAGCATCTATGCCAGAGCAGGAGTGTTAACAGTTTTGGACTCAGGCTACAGAAAGCTAAATGGTATGGCCAAAATTTTCAGGCTTCAGTATCCTACTATCACAATCTAAAGTCATCTCTATGGAAAAGCTTTTTCAAAAAAAAAAAAAAAAAAAAAAAAAAAAATAGCAAGAGACAATCAAGACCCTGAAACAGAGCTGGCCTCCATAAATGAGACCTCAAAGCTCCATGGTTTTATTGTTTTGTTTCAGGCAGCCTTTGCTTCTATGTAAATGGTTTTATAAATTTGGGGCTTTTTTAATTGTAAAACATCACTCCATTAGATATGTTGAGGGACTCAGAGGAAGAATGTTTATTTAATGATGAGGGGACCAGTCCCACCCCTCTTGCAGATGTTTTACAGACTTCTCCTGGAGGCAACTGATCAATTTGCTTTGGTGTCTAGGTATGGATTGACAGGCTCACTTCAGAGTCCCTCTATTTAGAATGCTACCCAAATATCTGGCATACATCAGATCTGGATTTTCAGTTGGGCCTGTTACAAGAGATGGATTTTTTGCCACAATATCTGCAAAGTTTCTTTCAGAAACACTTTTTTATCCTTGAGCGCTAGCTTAAACATCATACTGTGTGCGGATATTTGCAGTTTGCATTAATATTTTAATAATTGATCTTAATTAATTAATCTTACTATTTTATAAACTGTTCTAGGAATTCCAGCTGTTTTAGGAACCTAATCCTGTTCCATGTACAGAAATAAGTAGATTTTGAATATATTCAATGTAAGAAATCTGCTTATAAGAACAGCAGTGAACAATCAGGCCTAGTGTCTAATAACAAATCTATTAATCAGTAATTACCTAATGAGTAAAATGAGATATTATAAACTCACATTTGCTGTGGACAGCATTCTTTTCTGCACTTTTGCTAGTGTAATTACACTTTTGTTAGTGTAATTATTCATAATGAGTATTGAATTTGGGTATTGTTATTTGCCTAAATTATTCATGAATCCAGTTTGAGAGTGTTTAGATGCCCTGGGAGCATAATAGTCATAACTGAAAAAAATTCAGCTATTAGTATGTTGATTGATTTTTATTCCTGCTCCAAATGTAACAAATTTTGAATCCATCTTTTTCTTTGAATTACTGAGTCCCTTTTTGAATTAAGAAAGAAGAAAAAGTAGAAATAAGCAAATTGCCTCAAAAAAAGGGAAGTAAAATAACACCACCTTTTTTTTTCCTACATATGTCCTATAAATTTCTTATTGTAGCAGGAAGCATTTAAAATCAAGCAACCCATACTATAGAGTATAGTTCATAGGAAGGAGCTATTCAGCCTTATGTTTCCGGAATTATTCTTAAATCATGCAGTAATGGCCAGACCAATGCATTATTTTATCAGATAAAAGTTACTGAAGTAAACTGGAAAGCTTACTCTGAAATAATACAATGTGGTTTTTTATATATGCATTTTTACATATTTTACAGGCAGTAGGAGATTAGAGTAGATTTAAGTAGTTCCTCTAAAACGATTCAACTGTAAAGCTTGAGCACAGACATGTATGAGGCATGAAACTATTCTGTATTTTATTGCACTAGTTACAATGAACATTATATTTACAGCTTTCTTTCGAATGTTTGTTAAAATGATACTGAACAGAAGCAGGTAAAACAGAAACCTTAGCCTTTAGCTCTCCTGGTTTCCAGGACAATTCTAAAAAAAGAAAAAAAGGAATTACGAGTTAGTTGTAACAAAAGCTTTGAAGCGGATGTAGAATCCAAGTTAATGATATCCTGTAATCTGATCCCGAGCGGACATGGACAGCTGTTCTCAGGGCCCTAATGAACCATGCACATTTACAGATCACTGATTAGCAGAACTTGATCCTGGTGGGCACAGGCAAGTCCTAACACTATTTGAAATAGCTCTGGTGGTATTAAATAACAAGGATCTGTTATCATGTGATTACCTGTCTCTAAAATTCCTATTTATCTTCATTATGGTGCTGCTTTTCTCAGAGATGAAGGTGGTAAAGGCTTGTCATCTTTGATACTACACCTGTTGCTTCAACTCTTTGCACTTTGATAGAAGAACAGCCTCCTTAGGGTCAGTTTGCAGAGAGAAGCTCTGCAGCAGAGAGCTGCCCTGGGCACAGCCATGGCCCTGATGCCTCCTGTGATGCACAGTGACTCCAGCCAAAAACACAGAAGTGTTTCTTCTTGCTTTAAATAGTCACTGTTGATTGGGGGTGGAGGCGAGAAAATATGGTTCCATGAAAAAAAACCCAAATATGTGCAGTTTCAAGCAATTGGATATACCTAAAAAGACCAGAGGTAGTGACAGTGCCAATTATGTTAGGGACAATCCAATAGACTTTATTTATGTGTCTAACTTCTGTACTTCCTTGATGATATTCCAAGTGCTTAGCTCAGTCTGAACATCTAATTTCTATTTAACAAACAAGATAACTGCTAAATATATGCATCCATGTGCAGTGCAGTTTGCCTTATGCATTGCTTCAAGACAGTAATAATCCAAGAGTAACAGCACTGACCCTTTGTGTCAATGAGTCTAAAGCACACACCCACCTATGTTGGGAGCTGATGGCTTTATTAGGGCTTCAGATGATGAGGATAGCGTGTAAAATACTGCTAAATGTAAAGTGATCTTTCAAGACAACTGGGACTCCAGTCACTCCAGATATTCAGGGATGAAGGAAATATTCAGGGATGAGGTACAGAAAACAGCACTGAAAAGCTTTTTATCTCATGTTGCAAAGAGTGACTAAACTAATCACTGTAAACATTACTCATTACAAATTTTCTTTTAAAAGACCAAGTATGACTTTAAATTAGTGAGCTTTTTGGGTATTTTCCTTCTCCTGTGTTTTCCTAACATGAATTATTCTGCAACATTTGTTGTCTCTAAGTCATCTCTTGTTCCTGCATACATGCACAACCTTTTCTGTCCCAGAACAGGTAGAAGTTGTATGTCTTAGCAACACTGAACACTAAGAATGAGCTCACTTGCAACATCACCAACTGGTCTCCAAATCACCATTTCCCTCAACTTTGCCAGTCCTCCCATTGGATAAGGGAAATGAGCTGTACTGATATCCTTGAATATTGGTTAGTTTAAAAGCAGAAAAATTAAAAATCAAGTAATGATGCTAGAAGTGCAACACAAATCTGTGCAACACATTACAAACATGCTATTCTGTCATCTGTTTTTCACTGTGAGAAGTTCATTATTTTAAATATTAAAGCACCTTGCATACAGGTAGAAAATTCTTTTTCTGAGTTTATTTGTCCTCATTTTAATTTTCTTGAAAGCTTTTTTCATAAGTTTTCAGTGTTTCTTTTTATAAATTGTTTGTGGAATAAGCTGATTTTTCTGATCAGATGGACAGAGGGAAAAAAGTAAATTTTTTGGGAGACATCATTCTTCTGTGGCTAAGAAGTCCATTTTTGGAATAAATTTCATAATTCTTACCACAGTTTGGACTTGTACTTCAGCAAAAAGAAGCAGCAGTTATGCTACTGACCAGAAGCCCCATTTTAGGTTCTCTTACCACATCTCTCGCAGGGTACCTAGTTGCATACATGATCCAGCCACTTCTAGGAAAGGAATGCAATCTTATCCGGGGTTCTGACCGGATGGAGATGCCAAGTGGCTTTATATTCCTAATAATTTATGCTCTGAAATGAAAGGTTTGATTACTTTGCTTTTTATTCTACTGTTGATTTCATAAAGAGTTCCAAAATATTATCTTACATATTTCTAACATAATCCTACCATGCAAATTAAAGGAACTTCTTAAAAGTCAAGAAGTATGCTTGGGCTTCCTCCTGCTTGCAGTTACCAGCTTGTATTTAATCTTGTCCCTAGGATATTTCTTTCTTTTGACTTCTAAGTTATTAACAAAGTAGCATTTCGATAACATTTTTCTTCAGTCCTTAAAGAAAATCAGCTTTTCTTTGAGGACACAAGGTTTGTGAATGCTAGCATTTATCTGGAGTCCCCTTCCAGTTAGCAAATGCAGCCCAAGTGCATTGTTCACTTTCCGATTTATGATGAGATCCATTGACCTTCACCTCATACCTCTGAAGATTTGGGGTTATTCTCTGCCACTCATTAGGGTCCCTTCATTATCAACGGGGAGAGACAGATGCTTCCAGAGGGTGGTTTATTCCATCCTAAACCAGCTGTTTAAGACAGGAAAGATGAATTATGCTGTGAAGGTCCTATCTGTCCTCAATGGCTAGAGCATTCTGAAGTAATTTGTTCCTAGGATCTGTACAACAGGACCCAAAAGTATGCTGCTCTGTCATTAATTTAAAAAAAAAAAGGAGTCATTGAAAATGATGTGGCTGGGGTGAACAGAAAGTATAGCCAGGCTTTTCAAATCATACATAAGGAAATTTTAAGCTGTAGTCAATGAGGTACTTCAGAAAACGGCAACTGGAATCTAATTCCAAGGGCAGACAATGGTGGGGAGAGCTCTGCACTGAGCTGACAGAAGTTGAGCCTTTGGTTGCTGTAAGCGTGGCTTCCTCTTTCTGATGGCTTTAATTTTACACCTTATATCCTGAAGAGAGGCAGTTAATTTTTGTACTTCCCTCAGCCACAGCTCATTTAGAAAAACCTCCATGGAACTGCAGAACTAGAAAAGGCAGAGAATACTCTGTCAAATTGAAACCCTTGTCTGTGTGATTATGCACGGCATAATCATCTCGTTTTAACTACTATTTTGGGAGAACCATCCAGAACAGTGTGGAGTAAGGGGTGACCAAAAGGGCAGATGCCCTTTTTGTCTGTTCTCTCTTCACATAACCAATCAGTTCCTCATTTGCACAGACTCTGAAAAAGAAAGAAACTGAAAATAGAAGCCAGGAAGAGGACTTTTGATCAACCCTGAGCCTCAGTGTGACTGAGCATCACAGATAAAAGACCTTTTCCCAGGCACAGGGAGTGGAACCCCTACTAGCTGAGCCAGGGAAAACAAAACCTCCTTCAGCAGAGATCTCCTGTCTGGGGGTGGTCACCAAGGCAGAGAATACCCAAGGGACACTGGAACTCAGTTCCCAGGCATGGATGGAACACCCTGTGAGTAAGGGTAGGGTAAAAGGGAAAATTTAATATTTGTATGATAAACAATTATTTTTTCATTATGCTTAACTGCTTAACTAATTCACTCTTGTTCTTACTAAACCAACTAGCTTTGATTGAATCACATTATTTAAATACAGTACAAATCATCCAGAGTGGTTGGTACCATTTTGGAAATATATCTTTTGTGCTACACAGATATTACATTACTCATTCTCTTGAGGGTGTATCTTTCAACATTGTTGTAATCCGATTATCAGATCCAAACATTGCCAGTGAAGTTGCTTTGAGATGAAAGAGATCATTTTCTAGAGGACATAAAAATATTTAATTTTTGATTCTTGAGGCAAAAGAGACTTTTAAAAATCTTTGGTGTTGGCTGTAGCAAATAGGAGATATTGGTGTATACCAACTATGTGGTTTCAAATACAGCAATAACAAAAGACCTGTGAAGTATCTCTAAAGATAAAAGACAAGTTATACACTCAGTATGTCTAATCAATAACACAGTCTCTCTTACCAGGTCTTAATCAGTTTAGAGACTCCAATAGGAATATCCAGCTCTCACTGTGGCAGTCATACAGAATCTGAGAGGAGGGAACATGCAACAGACTCCACTTTACTCTGTTGCTGAAGGCAGGGAAAGCCCAGGCTGTGCATATTCCACCTGGAGAAGAATATATTCTTTTTCAATTGCTATGTGCAGTTGCAGCAGGTGCATGAGAGAGCTTTTCCTGTCCTCCTCCATCTTCAGCCTCACTGTCTCTGTAGAAAACAGTGCTACAGAGAAGGCTGAGCTGGATTTAACCTTTTTCTGGGTAAAACCATGAAACCATGCAAGTGACCCTCTTGTGTTTTTGAATGTACTTGGCAAGGGAAAGTGAAGGGTGGAGTTCCTCTGATCTAAACCTGGTGTTTGCAGCATTTGCCCAAGATAGTATCAATTTACAAGCAGCGCAGAGAAACAGGCATTTTATAAGGAATGTTTTTAAAACTTTGAAATGATTCATGCATTGGTTCTATTGCTGTTAATGACATCAATATCAACATTTATATTTAATCAGTGGCCTTTCCTTTCCCATTTGCAGTACCACAAAACCTGTGGAACAAGGATAAAACTTTTGTGTCTTAGAGCCTTCTTTATCATCAGTGCAAAGAGCTAGAAAGCTACCTTAGTAGGATGACTGGTGATAAAATTAATCTGTAAAACTCTTTGAATTTTGAGTTTAAAACAGGGCAGCTTCTGGCTAGGTTCCTTCTCATTCTAGAGAATTTTGTTGTAACACACACTATAAAGTATAAATATAATGTAGCATAAGCTGTCTGAAGATTGCTTTGTTTTTCCCCAAGATCCGAGGAGGCTCTGCTCCCTAGAAATTGCTGACTGGTTTTAAATAAGACCCTAAGTGGAATATCTACCATCATTAACCTCTGGTGTACTGTAGAAATATTCCAAATAAATAATCAAGTTCTTCCTCTATAGTCATCAAGCATCAGGCAGCCAGGATGTGGCATACTCTGTGTTTTCCTCTTTTGAGGGAAGCCTTGGAAGAGGGCCTTTGGCTGAGGTCTAAGCAAGAAGATACAGTACAGTCCCTAGAACAAAGTCTCCAGTGCTCATGAAAAAAGTGGCATTTTATCAGTCCTGTAGAGAAATTAAAGTCATGGATGGAACTTTGAAATACCAGGATCCTGGTTTTGATATTTAGATGCTATCATTGAAACTCGCTGAATTGCTACCAGAGAAATCTTTGCTATAACTGTTTCGATTTCACTGCTTTGCCTGTGAAGATATGAAAAATGAGCAAAAAAATGAAAACAGGAGCAAAAACTAGTCAAGATGCTGAAAACTGTTATAAATATTGTCTTTTTTAAACCATTATCCCTGTGTTTTAACCTATGCCCATTTGTCAGTATCAAAATACCACTTGAGCTCAACAGGAAATGGAATAGCCCATAAAGAAATCTTTAGATCTGAATGAAAACACAAACCACTGTGTATTTTCAACTTTAGACCTATTGCAAGGCCATCGCAGAATATCTGATAATGGCACTTATGTTTACATAGTCCATTGTTTTTCCTGTGCTGCAAACTTTCCACTCCACAGCCCTGTTTCCTGTTTCCCATTATGGAAGTCTCCAAAGGGGGTTTCCTTCTGTTTTTCTTATGGTCAAAAGGAATTTCATAAGTACAAGTCAAGTTTCTTTTCAGTGCTACACGTGCAGAATGGAATCTGAAAGCTCCCAGCATAATCATCTCCAGCATGTCCATAGTTAGTGTTACACATAATCCACATCTGGGTCACAAAATCTCTGAAACACTTCCAGGAATATTTAGACAGCCATAATGCAACACGTTGCTGCGTAAGGGAGAAATAGAGCTAACCTCAATGTCAAGGTTATAGCTTTTGAGAAACACAGCAGCTCCCCTTCAGAACTTTGTAGCTCACCTTCTGGATCCTGCCTGCCATCAGTCTGAATACCATTAATATTTTCTTTTCCATTCAAGCCCATAGACACATCTGAAAACAGTTTACGTCCCAACTTATGCTGTTGATATTTAAGTCTAAACTGCATATAAAACTTGGTGCATATGTAACCCATATATTTTAATATCAGAGACTGTCTTGGCACCTTTTTCTGCTACAATCAGCTCAGAACCCTGGGAGATAAAATATGGTTGTAACTGAACTAGCAGGCAGTCTGCATTACAGTATTCATTTCAGAGTTAAAACACATTTCTAGATTATATCTGGGCTTGGCACTATGCTGCAGTACTGCCTTGTGTGTAATAGAGTATCTGTAAACTACTTTTTAACCACTGCTTATGGCAGAGAACCCATAGTGATATAAATGCTGTATGAAGCCCTTCACAATTTTCTCTTTACCTTATTTTACCTAAATAGTGGATTTATGATGGTGCCTAAAGGAACACAACATCAGGCAATAACTGTAGCCGTTAATGATACTAGATATTATTCTAATTTCTTAATAAAATTTGGAGGAAACTGAGGGTAAAAAAGTGGTTCATTTTTGGTGCATCTTCTCTTCATGGCACCGTGTCTGCTTCACAAATCGTTTGCACCTAAGGATTCTTTCATTTTGTTGTTTCAACCCCCAAAAAGAGTCTAACTAGAAATTATTATCCAAATCTATATTAATCTGCTCTGTCTTGCCACTGAATTCAAACTTTCTAGCTGCAAATTTGCCTTCTGAATTGCTTTTACTACAAAAGACTTCCTCTTTTTCTTTCTCTGTCTATATATCCACCCACTGGTGAATAAGAACATTGTAGATATCCCTGTCTGCCCCATACAGATGCTCTTCTGCTGAAAAGATGAGAATTTTTCAGCAAGAGAGGTTTTACTTTTGACCTGATCAAGAAGGTGGGTGTCCTGTCTAAAGAGCAAATGCAATAGTTCTTATCCACTGCCCATCTGTGTACACCTCTGTACAGAGAAGAAAGATATGGCCCTTGGAGGGGCCTCTCTCCCTCTACATTCTATAAAAGAGCCTAAAGGAGAATTTGAGAGGAGACATGTACCTCGTAAATTGCTAGAGCTGGGAGAGTTGATTTCCCCACGCAGTTTCTTATATGTAGTCTTCTCTTCCTTTCCCTCTCTGTGGTATGCCAAGTGGTGCAAGTACTTGATGGGGAAAGAGGAAGAAAACACTTTGGCAGTTGCTCACTCTCTCTAGTCTGAGAAGATACACCATGATATCAGAGGTTACTCTCTGTCTCTCAGTGACTTGGACAGGGTAGGAGTGATCTCACTGTTGACGTATTTATTTTGCTTCTTGCTAAGCTTTGTGTATTGTTAGTGCCCCCGACACTGACTACTCATCCAGCAGATATACTTTCAGAATCATTTATTTTCTAAATCTATTCTTTTCCCCCCCACTTTTCTTTGTGTAAAGGATATGTACTGGCTTTGTGGAATCCCTGTAGCAAGTTGTGAATGATGCATGAACTGAAAAATCTTTGCCTGCTACACAGTAGGAATATAGAAAGTGCTGTGCAGTCACTGCTGTGCTATGCTTTTTTCCCTACATATACAGACACATAGTAGTAATTTCATATTCATTTTGACAAGCCCTTTTATGTCCAGACACCATGGGATAGGATGGCTTGTGTACCCTTGGCCTGCTCTGGATTATGTATCAGAGAGATTTTTATGCATAACTGTTCCCTGAACTGTGTTTGGAAGAAACTGGTGTCTTCTTGCCAGCTTGAGTTTCCTCCTCAGTTCATATTTCAGGCAGCAAGTATACCTGGGAAGCATTGCTAAGGTGTCTGTATTTTACCAATATGTGCTCAGACAGGGATTTGAATCCTAGACACTGAGCTACAAACTTGAGGATGTGCTCATTTTTTAAATTGGCATGGATCCTGGCTATTCCCTGTTTACAACCTACTGTGGACTCATTCAGTTTATTTCCTTTGGGCATCCAGTCCATCTTAGCTAGTGGAAAAAGAACCGAATACCCAGGAGAAATGCAAGTGCAAATCAGAGAGAAGATTTTTGCTTCTATTTTAATGGCTACAAGATTCATACTCCTCCTCAGACACCTATTGCTAACTTAGATTTTTGATTTCCCATGTTGCCATGCCTGAAAGGGACTGCTATGCACTAGATATTCCTGCAAGGTATGTGCCATCAAATAAAATCATACTTGATTTCCCCTGATTATACAAGGGTGTCTTCCTAATGTGGGATGGCTGACTGTTTTTCCTTCTGTGGTCACACAGCACATTATTAATTGCTCAAACCTGTTGTTAGATTCCATCTGAATGAAAAGATTTCATTTTTATGAGCATTGACCAGTGAGACTACAAGTTAATTCTAGCTTTCCCCTAAGAGTAGGTTTCTCATTAATAAGAAAGATACTGAAGTCAAAGTAAAGGCTTATTTTATTAAAAGTGGAGACCTTAGGGAGGAAGTAGAGGTTACTGACTAAAGCACCAGAATCCTTATTTACATTAAATAAATAATATTCCTGCTCTGAGCCTCAGTTTTCTAACTTAAAAATAAGGATAAACCGGATAGTTTTTCAGTTCTGAAGACTGACTGGTGAACAGCATTGGACAAAAATTGCTGATGTGTATAAAGTATGAGTAAAATACAAGCAAACAGATGAGACCACAGAGGGAGAGAAGCAGCAGCTGAGTAGGAGGATACACCCAGACCACAGGGTATCAGAAATCTTTATGCACAGTGGGGCAGGTAGAGAAGGTTTGCAAGGGATGGTGGTGCACAGCCACTCCAGCTGCAGAAGTCCTGGAGAAGATGAGTAAATCATGCACAGGGAATTACTGTCTCAGGAAAAGAAGTCAGGAAGAAAGAGGACAGGATTAGCTACAGCTGAGCCCACTGCTTTTCTCTAGGCTTCAGGCTGTGGGGTGAGAACTCCAGGCTCCTGAGTAAGGGGGCTGTGCTTCTCCAGCTGGCACTGTTGCAAGATGTAAGGAGCCTGTTCTTACTGCAACAATTAATAAAAAAAAGGTTATCAGCAACTATTTTTTTTTTGTTATGTCTTTATCTCTAGTTTTCCCAAATAAACCAAGTTTTTACCATATGCCCCAAATAGTAGACTATTTATGAGGGGCTTTTTATGATTGCAAATAAAGAGTATCCTTGGCAACATTTCTTTCCTATTTCTAGCAATCAGTTGCTGAACCCTAACCCAGATATATTTGATATTGCCTGCATTCATGCTTGGGCAAACTGAGTTGATTCCTGAGCCTGTGAACACATTGAAGCTGCTGCCTCATTCACTGCAACCTTGGCAGAAGTAAATTGGACCAAGGTGATACTCCTGGCCATGCTTTCAGTATAATTTCTTTCTTTTCACTACGGAACCCTGATGTGGTCATGCCCTAACCTTTCTTTGAGTCAGTTCTCCTGCTGGGGGAGTTAAACAGTGAAAAAAGACTTCTGCACTTGCCTGAATTCAGCAGAGAGCAGCTAATGAGCCCTCCTGATCCGCCGTGCGCCGGGGCGTGCGGCCACAGCTGTGTCTCAGCCACGGGCCGGGGCAGCCCTGCACCCCCCTCCACCTAGTGTGGGGCTGGCATGGGCAGCCCCTGTGCCAGCACTGCCCCACTGCAGCCTGCAGCAAGGTCTGCTCCCTGCACCTGGGGATGGCACCCAGTTGCCTCCCCAAGCAGGCACACGTCTGCCTTGCCTTCCAGTTGGTTTTGGTGGGCACTTCAAACCACCCAGGCAATATCTGCTGTGCTGTGGGTGTGTCTTATGGATAATTTTTTGTGATGATATTATAGTTTAATGTGTATCTTTCACTGTTGGGTTTTTTTTTGCAGTCTTATGCTCACAAAACAGTATATCATACTCCCTACCAACCAGATGAATGCTCCTTGGTGCAAGCGTAGCCTATAAATTGGTTTTGGATGTTTGCGGGAAACTGCTGTAAAAATGTTTCTTGGTAATGAGAATGTTCTGGAAACTTATGATTTTTGTTATCAAAATATGTTAAAATCAACTATGTTAGTATAGTCTGTATTTTCTTAATGCCCTGTAGGCTTTCTCAACATTCTACTTTTTAAGAGTTTAAACTAATACATCTGAGTCTCGATCACCCAATTTTTATTCATAGATTGAAAATAAAAAACAAGCTTTCTTATTTTTTTAGTATGTGATCAGTTTTTCAGCTTGAGCGAGTGTCTTGAATAAATACAAATGCAGTAAAAACCTTCTCTGCACCTGTAGAGAAGCTACAGCTGGCAAAAGCAAACATTTTTTCAGGTGTTCAGTCATTGAAACCTTACTCCTGAGTAGTGGGACTTTCTTAAAATTTCAAGAATAAATATGTTTAACTCAAGTATTATTTTTAATTTAATATGAAATGGTCTGAAGTTTTTTCTGTAATCTTAGGCCTTTGTATAGGTTAACTTAATTTCAGAGTTGATTTAAATTATGTAAATATTGTAATGAGTCAGTATTACCAACACCTAAATACAGACCCTGTCATTATTATTTCTGAGTACTAATTTTTGCACCATTTGTCTGTAGAAGTTGATTTGAACTTTCCAACCACTAAATAATATTGAGAGGGTATCAGTAATTAACTGCTATTTTTAATTTAAGAAGATCAAAAACTGTGATTACCAGATAAACATAATGTAATCAGAAGCCAGAAATGTGCCCAGTAGACAAATTTTTGGAAGACTTGGTATTCTATATTAAAAATGTCTGAGCCTCCTGCTTCAAAACAAGGGTCTGGCTTGTTCACTGCTTCTTGCTGGGTGAGTGCTCTTCTTTCCCAGGTAGGATGGTCTTTCTGTCATGGCTAGAGCACAGTGATTCCAAGAGGGATTTAAAACTATCTATACCAAAGTGACTCTCTGAGGCTGATATAGGGATAGATACCAGGCAATTTAACGTGTCTGCTTTGAGAGCTGTGCAGTGCACTATCAATGACCCTGTCGTGAGCAATCCTAATCAGCTCCCCTTTGCTGTCTGACCCCAGTTGCTGGTCTCCTGTTTGGAGGACAACAAAGCATCGCCCTCTCTGCAGAGAGGCAGCGCTCAGAGTGAATCTGCGGCGCGGTGCTTCCACAGGCAGAGGCCGGGCACGGGAGAGCAGAGGTCAGGGATGCTCTGAGGCTGCTCTGCCCTTCCAGGCCCAGTGCAGCCGGGCACCTTGGTGTGCCCTGAGCTGATAGCGAGACCCTGAGGGTGACTGTGCCCCCAGCCAGGCCCTGCATGGGCAGAGTGGAGCTGCCACAGCAGCACAGAGCCCTGCAGAGCCAGCAGGCACCCACCCAGAGTGTGCACTCTGCCTTACACCAGCCCACTGTGATTACTTACAGATATTTACTTTAGCACACGGCATATAGAACATTAAAAGGGGTTTGAAAATCTCTCAGTTTTTCAACTTCTGAAGGATTATTAACTTCAAAGTCTGAAGAAATGTCGGGCCTTCTATGCTTGGAAATGCCAGCAGCTTTTGCATATCCCCGCCACAGTACCAAGCAACCCCCAGCAGAGAGAAACGATTACTGACTCCATGGTATAAGGATGGCTTTTGATCTCTTAACATATTGGAAATTACTTAAAGGTAAGCCATCTGCTAGCTGAGGAACAAAAATAGATTACATCACACCCTGCTAGAAAGATTGTGTTAAATCCTGTGTATCAAGGCTTTTAATAATTCTAAATTAAGTCAGTTAATAGGATTAGGTACACATTTTCCTTAGGCTTCTTTCACCAACTATTCACAAAAAAAACTTTTTTTTGGTGGAGATCTGTAAAATTCAGGCATGTTCCACTGTGAATAAAAGATTTCATCCCAGAACAAAACACTTTAGATCATAATTGCTCTCCAAAAACATTTATAGCAGAACAGGTCAGTGTGCAGAGAGTGGGAGGAACCCAAGCCCTTTATTTTTTGTTACTATAGTAATATTAACTGCAAATGCTGGATTGCTTAGCTAGGGTATTGCAACTACTTACCTAGGATGTAATCTGTCCTTAAAAAATTGTCCAGGAAACTGTTAAAAGACTTTTTAAACAGTCTTGTTAAAACAGTTGTTTTTTGGTTTTTTTGTTTTGTTTTGTTTTTGTTTTTCCAAAGTGGTTGGCCACCTAAGAAAGGTGATTTAGACCTGTTCTGTTTACACTTAGAAGAAACTTTGTCTAGTACTCCTTGTAACTAGGAGAACACAAGCCTATTATTTTGGCTTTGATACTGTTTGGGAAAAGATGCTCAGATGTCAATTCTCCCAAGTTTCTTTCTCTGCTACATCCTTCTGGTCCTTGCCAATCTATGAATCATGGACTACAGTAGCAGAAACTTATATCCAACTATTTGGTTTAATAGGACTTGATATACTCTTCACTTAATCTGTGAAAATATTTTCTAGGTTTATTTATAGTTTTGTGTTCTGTAACATACTTTGGCAATGAGCAACATGATTAAGGTTTGTGTTGTAACAACTTCCTTTTGTTAAAAACTTTTGAGCTTTTAATTTTATAAGAGGACCGTGTACTAATTGTTTTTCTCACCAGAATTTAACCATTTGGAATCATGTTTGGATGAAAGACAATTTGGTCATGTACCATTTAGAACTTGCTTTCTATACTTGTTGCCATTATCTCTTGTGAATTAATCAGAGGTGAAGTTTTACTATATCCTTATCAAAACCACATGAAACTAAAATGATTTATATTTTCTATTCTTTTATGTGGTCTAGGGTTTATTATTGAAGACTTTTATTATGACAGAAGTAATTCTCATTACCATTAAGAAATCCTGCTTAGTCAACAAATATTCGTGGCCTCACATGGATCAGTAGTTAACAACTGTGGTAAGTGGTACCTCCCTCTAAGGGTAATTTATTTCATATCAAAGCAAACTATCCCCCCATAAAATAAGGCTACAAGAATCTGGAAAACATAAGTTAGAGCCAAACCCTGAATGTATGGTTTCTGAGCAATGTGACAAGTGAAAATATAAAGGAATTGTGGTCCTATGCCATAAAAACTTCTTGGCAGAGATTTGGGGAATTTTGTTATCTCAGACACAGTTACAGTCACTGGGACTACTCTTGTGCTCAAAATTAAGTACATATTTCTTTTCTATATATGAACTCTAGAAGGAATTACTTGTGCTACATCAAAGATTGGAAAACAATGGCTACGACTAGCTAGTTATGGATTTATACTGATTAGCACATAAGAAGTATTTTCCATTTCTAATGTCAAAGAAACTATTATGTAAATGTTAGGACAAAAGCAAAGGATACTATTGGTAAGAATGGAATTACAATAAAACAATAAAAAGAATCCTCATTCAACCTCTGTGTTCTGGCAGTTAAGCATTTCTGGAAGTTTGGTTCAGTAGAACTGGGGAGGTTGATGGCACAGGGAAAGTGAAGGATCTTGTAGTTCATTAAAATGGAAAGTGAAACACAACAGAGCATTACAGGCACTTGAAGATGAGATATCCAGGAGAATATCTTATATTTACTGGGAAAATATATGGTTCTCTTTGCAACCAGCAGAATCATGATTCTGGATTTTGCTGATATTGGACTTGCATGCAGAAGACACCACACAAACATTTATTGCGCAGCTGAATGTTCCATCCTTATGCAAACTAAGTAATATAGAGAAAGCTGAGGAGCAAACTTTACTGCAACTCATCCAATCTGTTAATCTTGGCCTTCAGACATCCTTTTGTCTCATTGAAGAGCCCTTTCCTTCCAAAGCCCTTTTAGTCCTTGCCCTTTCCACTGTGAAACTGCCAACAGTTTGAAAAGCTGAAAAGGAGAACTGACTTTGGAGCTACTGTACAAACAGGAGTTCTCACAACTTCCATCCACCAGCTTCCTACCCCAAGGAAAGGTTTAGAGTCCTCAAACCCCTAGTTTACAAACTGTTTATTTAGTGTTTATCAACACTAAATAATTAAAAAATATAAGTATGCCCTTACTACTTCAGCTCAAATGTCAGTGAGGCTCTGTTTTTTGCATCCAGCAGTGGATGTAAACTTGTGTCCCTGAAAAAATAAGAGCACATCAAGTCTGTATGGTACTTTGCATCAGGTCATACATTCAGCTTTTAAGTATTTTCAGCTCCATCTGCCTGCATTGCACACCCACTAGATCTGACACTGGACAAGTCTGTGAGGAAATGTTCTCTATCTATCTCCTCATGCCAGGTCTAACCTTTTACAGGCCTCATCACCAAGAAACTGTTTAGATACATTGAAACCATTTTGGAACAAGGAGATCACAATTTTTAGGGTTTTAGGACATTGATAAATCATGGCTTTGTATAGTGGCATAGCGATGTTCTTTCCTTGCTCCTTTCAAAAAGATTCTTAATGTTTGAATTGCTTTTTTGACCACTAATTCATATTTATGCGACCCTTTTATAGTTGCCCAACTTCACACCTATGTCTTGTTCCTGAGTGGTGAGATAACTTCAGAGCCCACCATTTTCTAGATGAAGTTAGAATTTTCTCATGCCCATCACTATATATTTATTAACAGTGAATTTCCTTTACCATTGTATTGCCCAGTTGCTTAGTGAGTCCTTTACATTGGTCCTTTGATATTCTGGGTGAATAAGCATAATTAGCAAACTTGTCTTCAGTGCTCATTCCTTTTGAAGAACATTTTAAATGTATCAAACAATCCCTGCAGAATTCTTCTGGTGAGTTCATTTCAACGTGAAACTAAACATTTACTCCTAACCTCTGTTTTCTGTCTTTCATTCAGATATTCATCTAAACAAAAAATTCCCCTTTAAACATTCCCCAGATGTTTAGTTTTCTTAAAAGCTAAATCTTTACTGAGGGATTTTGTAAAAACCTTTTTGGAAATCCAAGTAGACTGTACCTACTAGGTCACCCTTATCTACATGATTTTTTATTTTTTAAAGAATTCTACATTTATAAAGCAGTACTTCCACGGACAAAGACATGGAGTAGTTCCAGATGTGTATTATTTCTATTCTTATTAAACATGCTACTGATGTACCCTCTATAGATGTCAATCCTGCAGGTCTGCAATTCCTCAGATCTTCCCTGGAATAACTTCTAAAAACTGACACCCCATTTGTCACTCTTCAGTCCTGCTGTTAAGGCAGTTTCAGGCAAGAAATTACACACCCTTGCTAATCTAGTTCCACTACTGCATCCTTGCATTGTCCTAGAACAACAAGCTGAATAACATCTGCTCTTGGCAGTTTTTCTTAGTGTTCAATTGACCATTTGTTCCTTATCTTTTTTTGCAGAAATTTCAATTTCAAGGAGATGCTCTACTCATCCCCCCCCCATAAATCCCCAAGCCAACCCCAAGCGAACAACAAACACCCATAACCCAACCCCCAAAGCAAAACAAAAAAATCCCTCCAGAGTGTAAAAGTCCTTAGTTTCTTCCGTAGTGAACACTGATGCAAATAATTAATGTAACTTTTCTGAACTGATTTTTCCTCCTGTATCAGGATCAGCTGGTATTCCTACAGAGTTTCAGAATGTCCTACTCTTTAACACATATTTTTAATTGTTGTGTTGCCCCTACTGCATTTTTGTATTCAAAATTCCAGAATTTATTATTGTATTTTCTTACTACGGATATGACTTCAGTTTTTTGAAGAAAGATGGCTTCATGCCATACAATGGAGAGAATTGATACAATATATGGAATTAGGCACAATCATATAATTCTTACAAAAAGTGGTTTTGCACAGAAAACAGCTCAAAGAATAATTCAGGTCTGTATCCATGCCTTAATCAGAAGTCAGCCTATTTTTGGACAATATCCCTTTAATCTCTTCTTGTTGAAGATGTTCTTTGTCTCACAGCTTTTTAAAAGTGTTGCCTAGGTGACAGAACATTTATTTTGGAAGGGAGGTCTGGTGTTCGGTCTCATCACCTGTATCTTCCTCTGTTACACATTACATGACAACTCATACATACACATATATGGCTTTTGGTACAGCAGCAGCACTCAGCTGTCCCCCCTTAAAGATTGAATGCTGCCAAGCTGCAGAGCCACACTGACTATCCTTATAGCTCAAAGAATCAACACAAAGAAGAACTTTGGCAAAAAATAGTAATGTGGTTTTTTTTCTTTTTCCTCAGTCCACAAGACATTGTAAACTGATCTTTAGGGAATACATTGGAAAGTATGGATCCAAACATACCATGATCCCGGTGAGAACTGAGCCAGAACTCAGTGGATTTTCAGCTTGAAACTGGATTGAGCAGAGTCAGAAGACAGAAAGAGATACTAAAATAATATTTCGTCCAGACACCAATCTTTAGAGACATAGAGGATAACTCTCAGTCATCTGACAGCAGTATGAATGCCGTCCTTCAGAAGGTTGTTCAAGGTCCAAGGATCTGCTGCAGTGTCTGGCTAGGCTTGGTGTGGTTCCTCCTGGGTTCTGGCAGTCTTCTCTGAGGTACTGAGGGGAGAATTGGACCTCTCATTCAAAAGTCCAAATTCTGTTATTTGTGTGTCTTTGAATTTAGGTCAAAGGGCTGATTCAGCAAAGAGATTTATATCACTGATTACTATTCAGACACCTGAATCCAATGTTTATGTTTTACTGAGACTCTCAAAACTCCCACTGATTTGCTACCTATCATTTTAACTCATCTTTGTTCCTGGGTTTTACATCACCTAACCTTAAACATTTGCAATGTAGATGCTTGCATCTGAATTAGTCATCCTTGTTCCTCTTAAGCCCAGCAGAGAGAAGAGAGAGTTTCTGAGGAATGATTCATCTGACCCACTTTAGAGGTCTACAGTCATCCCATGGACTACGGAGCCAGCCCATGGTGACAGCTCAGATGTATCTGCCAGCCCAGCAGGTGATTGCATTTAGACAGATGAATTGAAATCCTGACGCCAGAGGTGCTGTGGATCATTGGTACACTCTGTACAGCCCCAAACCGCCTGTGCATAGTAAATGGGAGCTATTTTAAACCTCAAAGGACAATTGCACTGCACACTGATAGAAGTTAAGAGTGAGCCCGTGTCAGCTGCAGGGCTGACAGGCAGGGAATAAACAAGTTGTTCTGTATGGTGTGTACTCAGGGTGGCCAAAAGCACCCTGTGCTCGAGCTGCATAGGGCCTTTCTCACCTCCATGCCTGACTGAATTGCTGGCATTGCACACTACATCCTTTGCCCAAAAGGTGCCAACCCAATAATCTCCATTTACACAGTGCTCTTCTTGGATAGCCTCAACAGAAATGTATACCTGAAATTTCAGGATGCCTAAAATTTAAGCAGTAAGATTTCCATGTCCCACTAGCCCTAGGTGTACTAAGCTTCAGTATAAAATATTCATGTGGCTTTAATCTCTAAGTGTGAGAACTTAGTGTTGAATTAATCCTAATTAGACCTCATAGCTCATAGCATCTCTATTATTTCTTTCTCATGGGAGAAAAAGATGGTGGATATGGTTTTAACAATAGATTCTGGAATATTCTGACTTCAGTGTAAACTGTGGCAAGGCAAAAAGGACTGGGTGTCCTAAAAACTGGTTAGAAGTTGGACTAGGAACACTAAGGTATTCAAAGGAAATTTTGCTGCAGCTAAAGAAATAGCTGGAGTGGTCAAGGTGATCTGCAGAATTAAAAAGAGCAGCACAATTAAGCCTATACCCAGAGTGGCTGGCTAGATAGGATGCAGTAGTCTACTTACAATTCATCATTAAAAAATGATAAGAAAGCAACATTTTTTTGACCACCAGAAAACACTGGAAATTTAAACTACTTTTAATTGAAAAAAGCGCAAAGTCACTTGTGGAACCATCATTTATCAGATTTTTTTTTTGTGCTCAAGTGAATGGCTTCAATTTATAACCAAGTTATAGCAAACCAAGAAATTATAGAAGTGAAAACTTGTCATCTTAACTGGAGAAAACATGAACGCTGACATTCAACCTGGTCTCAAAGCACATGAAAAAAGTTTCTATGCTATATCTCCCACATATGGAAGCTTGAAATGGACATCTCAGATGATTCTTATCCTTGTTATACTTGACAAGCTCGAACAAGGTGATGGCAGGCTGCTCATGCCACATTCACTACAGAAGAGAAAGATTCCCAATAGTGGTTTATGAGAGAAAAGGTTGTTATGCTTTATTTGTTATTTGTCCTAGTTCTTCACTGGGGGAGAAATTAATGCATTTTTAATGTAAATGTTATTAATTGTGTGTATCTACAGCTCTCTCTAGTGACAAAAAACTCATAAAAACTGTAGCTCAGAACATTTAGTAGCTGTTATTCTTTAAGTAATGAAAATTACTTATCTTCTTGTTTTAATCCACTTCCTTCACAAATCTTGGTAGCTATGGCCATACATGCTCTACAAACTCATTACACACTCAGTACTCCCAGTGATGTCAACAGAGATTGTGACAAAACAATCACAAGAAGATTTGGTCTCTAACCCTCAAATATTGCTGTGTTTATTCATCACAGTTAATTTTTTTGTTCTGCCACAAGCTCTTCTTGCACATGGTTCAGAGCCTTGGTTGTAGCCTGCAGCATCTCACAACAGGGTCTGTGGCCCATCTTACAAGGCCCTGGTACCTGGAAGTGGCACTGATCTTTGGAAGAATGAAAGGTTTCTATAAAGTGCATTCACACCTGTCCTGGAAACCACAACGGCATTAGTTATATTTTTGTAATTGACAGCATTTATGTTAGTCACAGATTTAGCTTCATTTCTTCATGTCCCGGCAGAAATTTATTAAATATGGCCTCTGAAGAATTTAATAAAAACTTAAGGTACTTGGCAGCACTGTTAACTTTTTAAAAACTTCTCCATGTGATTCAGTGCCAATATATATTCCTATCATATAAATTAATGTCAGCACCTCCAAGTATCCCTCCAGAAGAGTTGGCCAAACTGCCAGATGCTAACTGAATGGAAGGTGGATCACTGCATCCCAGGTCATGGATATTGCACAGCTTTTCCATGGATGTGTCAGTGCTACTCCTATTTAGATTCATTTGCTTCAGGCTGCTTTTATTTTTTGCCCCAGGACAAAACCACATGCAAACTGCTGAAGCTCCCATGCCTTTTGACCTTGCCAAGCTTTGTTAGAGCATCTTATCTTTACACAATACCACAAGCATGCGTAGGACACTAGAATCAGTGTACCAGAAACTCAGTGCAGTTTTGAGTCATAGCACCATAGGCTAAGAAGATGTGACATATATTTCCATATCAAAACAAGAAAAACCTTTCTTTCCCCTTCTCACTGATGCATAACATCCCAAAAGGCAAGAATGGCCTTCAGCTAACACAGATCAATTTTCTTTCAGCTTCAATCACCATTTAATTACTGTTGACTTCTTTAACCTTTTTCTCTTCCTTTATGGATTAGATTCCTTTATATTCTGTTGCCATTTGCTTTCTCTGACATAATCAAAACTTTAAATGGTATGATAAAATTTCACATTTTTCTTCTTCCTTCCTATGATTTATGTTCAATTTACTTCAAAAACCAAATCATTTACTGAGGAGAAAAGTATTTTTAATGAATTGACTTTTAACTTTATCTCTTTCCAGTATCCAGATGTCATTTGCTTTAAGCAAGCAATTGTTCAGATGACTGGATGGCATGTTGAATAAAAGCACTAGCTTTTCGGTTCTTAACATTTCAGGAGAAAAACGCCCACATAGCAGGATATTTTGAATGCAATGAGTTTTGTTGACTCAGCTTCATCTTCAGCAAATATTTCACATTTCACTAACTCAGAGTCTACATAAAAGTAGTTCAGTTAGCACTTTCTGTCAGAAGGAAACCATTTCTCAGTGGATCAGAAGAGGGATGATTTTTCTACTAGTGGCTGCAAAACAAGCAGAGATCCTGCCAGCCAAATCAGGGTATTCATCCCTTGGCACTCACTCGTTCTGCTGGATCAGAGGCCTGTATGTCTGTGTCACTGTGCATGAACTGGTGTAATTCAGAGAGATTATGGCCCCATGCATCTTTTAAATTGATGGCTTTGAAACACCTTTAATTGCACATGCCATGAGCACAGCCGGTTTTCTAGAACACAAATTTTTTAGTACTCAGAGTAACCCCATCTTGGTGTTGATGCAAACACCTAATATCCTCTTTACAGGGAACACCAAGTAGCTGGGCACTGAGTTGTGGAGCAGAATGACTTTTTATTTGTTGAATTAAAGGGGTCAAAGGAAAGTGGTTCAGCAATTACTACCATACATAGTACAACTGCTTGTGAATCTGTTAATATAGATTTTATTTTGAGATCTTGTTTCTGAAAACATTTATCCTTGAACTTTTAATTAGCTTGGAGCAATTGAGTTACAAGAACTACAGACCAGCATATTTTAGGGAAGTGAGGATACTCTGAGGTATATGTCATTATTGGCAGTAACTTTGATCCTTATGCATCCTTTAGACACCACAATTAATAGCTTTACAAAAATAGCTTAATCTCATGGAATCTTAGCAATCTGATGTCCATTGAAGCTATTTCTTTGGTTTTGCTACATCTCAGGATGTTTTAAGTAGTTATGTCTTCTTATACAACCAATCAGTAAGAACGAGGTCAATTCTTGAGGGCAAAAGAGAACATAGAAAAGTACCAATTCTTACTATCATGATACTACATACTACTTGTCTCTCTTTTTTAATAATAGCTGAATAATTAATTATATTTTTAAGCTAATTATATATTTCTGCTCAACAGGCTGTAATTAGTTCACAGGAAAAAATACAGTTTAATTTTTGGTTAATTTACAGTAAAGTAAATTGATAAAATTCTTTGAAAATAATTGTACTAAAGGGAGAGACTGGAGAATAAAAATAAAACACATAAAATACAGATGAAAACATATGAAGTATAATACTTTTGGGCCATGTAGTCTCTTTTTGAGCCCACCATAGCCTTATTTTGTGTTCCTGTGTGCTCATCCACTCTGTACACTGCACTGCGTGCTGAGATAGGCACATATGTATTTAGAGCAGATGATGTAGCTTTCAGATCATTTAGATTAAGGATGAGCTTACTCTGCAGCACTATGACCTAACTCATTTAATAACTGGAATAACCTTTAATTGTGATCTGGGTGGCTTTAATGATCTGGAAAACACTATGCATGACCCATTACATGTTATATTAAGCTGATAATTTTTAAATACACATGTCTATGGATATTAGACATTAAGACAAAATGCACATATCTGAGTGTAAATACATCAAAAAAAGACCCACCTGCAATACTTCCAGACATGATTGATCTGCCTTTGAAAAAGCCATCGATTTTAACTAAAACTGTTAGATTTTGTTGGATTGCCTTATAAAATTCAGACCTTTCCGCAGTGAGTCATTTATTTATATAACTTGGTCGTACTATCCACAGCTATAAAAAATGGAGTAAATCAGATCTTCTGCCATTCCATTTCACTCCTTCTTGTCATACATATTTCAGCACAACTGAAAGGAACATCTTTTGTTTACATATTTTAGAAATAATTGTAAAGAGCAGTTTCTTAGAGTGGAATTAGAAATTGTTAACTAAGTTCCTATCAATCTTAATGGATTTCGTCCTCAAAGGTTTTGCTTTTAATGTAAGTATGCAATGTACAATGTAATGTAACACACTATTCTGATGTGTCTGCCCAGAGTCAGTAATCAATTACCCTAAATTAACAGATTATCTTGAGATTTCAGCTAAAATGTTCTTATAATGTTTGAAAATAATTTTATTCTGAAAAATATGTATGAAACTTTAAAAAATGAAGATTTTGAAAGGAGTTATGAAATCAAAGCCCAAAATTTTGGGAAAAAAATAAGGAATGAGCTAAAGCAAAGGTCTGCAACTGCCTGTGTTTATATAGCTCATAAAATGAGCAAAAATTCAGAAAAACATGACTAATGTCAAAGATAGTAAAAAGTTTAATAGTGCCAATTAAGACTTTGCATGATGTGATTAATTGTCTGGTACAGATTAGGCGGTTATTGCAGTGCAATCAGACAGCAAATGCAATTTATATCCCAGCTACTAATATTTACCATGTAAATGACCTAAAAGGAGGTCTGAAGAATGAAAGAGGACCATCTGAAGAATGCAATACTTATTTCTTATTTCTCCACTTTATCCAAGCAGGATCTGAAAACCCATGTGCATTCAAAATCTAACCTTTTATAGTGAGGGAAAAAAAATATATATTTACCCTGATAGATGAAGATTTGGGGGGAAGTATTGTCAATTGGACAAATTCTCAGGCTTCTCAGTGCATATTTTAGCTTTCTCTTTATACAAGTAGTGCTATCTAGGGAGGACCCCTGTAGGAAGCAGACTTCCCATTGGAAGAAGGATGCCACTAGAAAGTGGCAGTGAATGTTCCTTGGGAAGAGTGAATTTAATACTTATTTGTGATGCTCGTGAGCCAAGGGCTGTGCTTGTTTGTCATTGCCATAAATACACAAGGCCCTACAATTCCCACTCCTTGTGCTTTGCACCAGGGAAGGACAGAAGAAGCAGAAGCTTCCTCCATGTCAGACACCTGAAGAACAGTGCCTGGTGCCACCTGCTGTGGCACAAGCACAGTCCCTGCTCCCAGGCAGTGACCAGCACCACTATAACCACACAGGGTCAGACCCAACATCGGTGTGGAGAAAATCTGGAGTTGCCCTATGGCGCTCAACCAGGTTAAATTCACAGAAGTCTTACACACTGGAATTGTGCAGTGTGTATGCTCTGCTTTGCTGAATTTTCAAAAGAGCAGCTGAAAGCCATAATGTTGAAGCCTGTCTTTTGCCACTGTCTTCTCTGGCCATATACCTTCCTGCATTTAACTTTATTTTGTATATTAGCCCATTAAAACATGTTGGTGGGCTCAATTCAGTCCAGACAGCTCAAGGAAAATTCAAGCTCATGATATGAAAAAACAGAAGATGAAAAAGGTGACCCTAGCTTCATCAAATCAACCTTGGAAGTTCTTGCCTATTGTTAATTTCTACTTTGAACATTAAGTTTAGTTCACTGTTTTCCATCACCTCGACTTAAAACTTGATTGTTTTGTAATTGGACAGTTTCATTTTCCTAATCATTAATAAAATTACTTAAATTGAAAGAGACCTGGTATTATTTATATTAATTTGAAAGTAATTCACAACTGAAGGAATTGTAGATGCAAAAATCAAAATCAAAGTTGGAAAAAATGCAGAAAATTTCCTTTTAGTGTTTGATTATCAAGATAGCAGAGATCACACTTAGCAAAGATCATAATCTTTATAAATACCATTAATTTCTAAATTATTTTTGGTTCTTACTTAGCATACAAGAAAATATTCTTGTTCTGCTGAAACCACTGTATACTAGGTATTATTGAGTGAAAACCAGCAAACATTTTCCCAAAATACAAAGTCAGTAACTTGCAGATAGTATTGATTCTTATGACCCAAGCAATTACCGGTCTAGAAGTACTGTTCTTCTGCCTCCCTGCTTCTAAGCAATTTTTTTCTCCTGTTGGACTATTTAGACTCCTAAATAATATTTTTTGGATTATGGGTGTATTATTTACAATCTCCTGTCTTAACACAAACCCTTCACTGAAAAAATCAGATGTTCATAAATCAGATGTTCATAAACATGCTCTTTAGCATCACCTCTACCAAAAACAATCTCATCTTGCAGATTTCTTCAGCCCATTCAAATGCTGCCTTTCTTTCTAAATACTCCTTAAGCTTTTCAAAAAGCAATCAAATATGCAATCAAAATATCTTTTCTTTTTTTTTTTTTTCTGTGTTGTGAGTTGTAATGCTGACATCCATCCACTTCTTTGATATTCCTCTGTTTTAGTGAAAGAGAATGAAAACTAAGCTATCACGCTTCCATGATTATTATATCCTCTCATGTCCCTTGCTGGGACTTGGGTGGACAGATACCTTTACAAACCTGTGTTCCATACCTGAATTCACCTTCATATGTCATTGATAAAATACTATGCACTCCAGTTTGGGATACTGTGTTTTAGCACATAACAGTGTTTTCAGTGAGTAGGAGAGCTTCAGGTAACAACACCTGACAAATCTCTTTTAATGCCACATACTAATTGAGTTGAAAACCAGCACATTCTTCATGAAAAAAAAAAAAAAAAAAGAAATAGCAGATCTCCACTCAAAGAAAGTGATTGAGGAGGTGGGAGAACAGGGTGAACAGGAGGGAGAACATACAAAAAGACACCTGTTCTCATTAATTCAATGACTACTGTCAGCAGAGTACTGCTACAAAGAAGGATAAAGCCCATAATGAATACTCCTCAAACTACATTAATGAGGGGAAAAAAGGGAAGAAATAATGGCATTCTAGTTAGATGCAGCAAAAGGTCTTGGAAGTTGATGCACTCAGAAATGAGAGCTGATGGACTGCACCGAGTATGAGCAAAGATATAATCAGAAATGCTCATGTCACCGAGTTCATGCTTTGCATGGAATCTATTTTCAGTGGTGCCTAAAGATCAAATTCTCCTAAGTATAGGATGATGATACACTGGGCTTTTTTATAGCAGAAAATTGAACAGTTTTTTCCTTTGTCTATTCAGCATGCACAAAATGCAGGGATCTTCTCTCATCATGCAGGAAGCATCCATAGCTCTGCATGGTAGAGCAGTTCCAGCTAATAGGCTGCATATTGGACAGAAATCTGTAGCCATTTTATTAATGAATTACTGCTAGGAGAGCTTACCAACTGTTATGGTTTTTTTCCAACTTTGAGGCATATGACTCACAAAAGGAGGATATAAATATTTTTTAGGCATGACATGAAGTTAGAGAAGAAAGCAAAATGCTAGAATAATAAGTCTCTTAACAGTATGCAGAATAGGTATTACATGTACACTTTTGTACATGCAAGAAAAGGTAACTTATCCACAGACTATAATTGTCCATAAAAATCCCCATCAAGTCTGTGCAAATGAACACAGAAACTATTGTTCTGTTAATACAAATTTAACTTAGGATACTGCTGGAGTTTCTGCTTGAGCTGATAGGGAGCAACAAATTGCGAATCCAAAGAGCTCAGTGCTTAAGGATTCACATGAGATTTCAGATGGGTCAGATAAAAATATTATATTGAAACTTCTGTGGTCTCCACTTGGCATTCCTGACACCTTCCCATCCTCTGCCAGAATGGAGTCCCTGCATGTCACACAAAAAAAACACAGTCACAGTCCAAGTGTTTCAATATGACAAAGATGCATTTCTTCACTCAAATAGGAAGTTGGAAGTTTATTTTGTTTGCATGTTATTTAAGGCTAGATGGTAAAAGGATAATATTTACAGCTGGACTTCAAAAGCATGCTTGCCAAATAAGGCAGAACTGGTTTCTGACAGATTAGAATGGATGAGTGCTTATATGTAATCTGTCATTTATTTGTACAAATCCTTATTTAGCATGCAAATAGATACTTGTTGCTGGACTCTGTTTCTATAGTTGGTCAAACCCAAACCCTAACGTGCATTGTGCCAAAAAAAAATGCCCCCAGATCTGCATTCCATTTCTAAAGTTCAAACCTATTTCTAAATAAAAATGGCAGTTTTTCAAGAATGTGACTCGCAGTAAAGATCATGGTTGTGCTGGGATCCAGAGTAATACCCACACGGCATTTATTTCTTTTTCTCTCTCTGTGAACACACATGTTCTTCTTACAGACCTATTTCTGATAATTAAAAATATTTATTATATTTCTAAGAAGATTTAATCACTACTTCTAACCGAATATTAGTAGGATTAAGGATGATTCAATAGGATTTACTAAGTTCAACCAACCAGGAGAATTTGACAGAATCACAGAATCATGAAATGGTTTGGCTTGGAAGGGATATTCAAGCTCATTTAGTTCCAGTGTTGCTGCCATGGGCAGGGACACTTTCAACTAGACTAGGTTGCTCAGTGCTCCATCCAGCCTGGCCTTGAACACTTCCAGGGAAGGGGAATCCACAACCTCCCTGAGCAAACTGTTCCAATGCCTCACCAACCTAATTGTAAAGCACTTTTTTCCAAATATTAAACCTAAACTTAATCTCTTTCAATTTGAACCCATTTTCCCTTGTCCTGTCACTACATGTCCTTGTAAATAGTGTTTCTTGCCTCATCTTTCCTGTAAGTTTCCTTCAGGTGGCTGCAATTAGCTCTCCCTTAATCCACCTCTCTTCCAGGCTGAGCAATCCTAATTCTCTCAGCATTTCCTCATATGAAAGGTGCTTCCATCCCTCTGATCAATTGATGGCCCTGCTATGCATTCCCTCCATGTCCTTCATGAGCACCCTGAAGCTGGTTGCAGAGTTCCAGGTGGGGTCTGTCTCCCCAGAGCAGAGCAGAGGGGCAGAATCCCCTCCCTGTCCTACTGCCCACGCTGCTTTTGGTGCAGCCCAGAACACGTTTGGCTCTCTGGGCTGGGAGTGCCCATGGCTGGGTCATGTCCAGCCTCTCACCCACCAGCACCCCCAGGTCCTTCTGGGCAGGGCTGCTCTCAATCTGCTCATCCTCCAGCCTTTATTCATTTCTGTATATAGATTCTGTATCTAATATATTCTTCTTTAAATTTCAGTCAGAGGAAAGAGAATAGAAACCTGGGTTTCCACTCTGAAAAATGTATCTCTGTTAACAGTTATTCTGGTGTTCATACTGTACTTTCTTTGTTAGCATTGTCTATTGCTTTTAAATGTTATTTAAATGTGTGGCCTGTACCAGATGTTATGTTGAGATATTGGATACAAGGAAGTTTCAGGGACTGGAATAGCACAGAGATCTGTGAGATTTGATCCCGTGAAGTTTCCAAGTACTCAGCTAGTCACTGTGGAATGAAATTATCTCACCAGACTTTGGAGGTCTAACAGTGTATGTCTAAAGTCAGTGAAGAAGGCATGAAAAAAGCAATTACCTCCTTTTCCAATAAACACTCAAGTAGCTTGGATGAATGATCTTTTGTGGATGCACATTATGTTAGATGAATTGTAGTGTTGGGGTTTTTTAATGAGGATAATATTCAACATATGAAATCAGATTAGGTTTGCTTTACCCTCAGACAAAACCAAAACTCAAAACAAAGCTGGACAGTTCAGGGTTAGGGCTTTGCATCTGAAGAGCTCCAAGTGCATCACAGAAGAAGTAGCTGTGATTTTGAGCTGCCTTTTTCAAAAGACAGTATTTGGAACAGGGAAGCTATCTTCCTCACCTGACTTCTTCCTCAATCATGTTCTCTGACAAATTAAGCAATATTTATCTGTAAATAAAGCTACTAAAGCACAAAAATTCTCTGGAAGTGCTGATCCCACACCTTGACATAACCATTAGCTTTGATACCTCTGCTGCTGAGAGGTGGGTAGGCATGTGATGGAGTGGGACCAAGGCAGGTTAGTAAAAGAGATCTTAGAGTCCCCAGTTGCCTCATTCAGAGGCAAAACACACAACTGAGCTGCAGGCACACCAGTGCTGATGAATTTAATATCCTGCCTGTCTACTTCTGGGCAGCAGCCAATATCAGCAACAAGAGCTTGGGGATTTCTTACTGCAGGGAAGAAAGATGGCAGGGGAGTAAGAACAAATAAAAAAGGATGTTGGTTCTGCGGTTCTGGGTTGGAGAAAGATACAAAATGATCAGGGTATAACAATGATTAAATCTTCTTTTCCCTGTTCCTGTTGATGGCTGTGATCTGTTGTCACCAGCAAGGACTCCACCTTCCCAAGACAGATGGGACTGGGAGACTTGCACAGGGAGATTGCAGATTTGGTTTTCTCAAGCTGCTTTTGCTGCAGATTCCAAATGCCAGAGAATGCCACCAACCCCACGTAACAAAATGAAGCTAAGAGGCCTTTGCAATGTTTGCCTGTTATCTTAAAGGACTTAATTCTGCAGTGCTTGTAAAATCAAACTCCAGCTATCAGGAAGTGCAGCTGTCTTTATCTGCCTTCAGAAGAACTCATATGCAACTCACTGCCTCATTACCAAAGCTGAAGCCAGAAATGTATTTGCACAGGGACAGAATGATCATGCCCAATGTCAGGTGAAGGACATTTGCTTTCATTATCTTTCCCTTGTCTCTTGTATTATTCACATATTTCCTCTTCTTTAATGTCTCTTCTCTTGATTATTAATGTATGAAGGATGCTGGCTGTACAGTTCAGAACATGACAACACCTGAGAAACCCCAAAGAAGCCAAGCATTGCCATGTGTTATTTATAGGATTTCAGGCTTCTCTGTGTTTCCCTCAGTTTCTGGGATTTTATAATTAGAGAGAGAAAGACTACCAACTCAGATTCAGATGGTGCAAGAAGCTGCAGAGCTCTGTATTGACCTATTTATGCCAGAACTCCTCTTTAATTGTTAAAACATTCCTGTTGTAGGGGGTCAGAGGCTTCATGTATTAATGCACAGAGTCATGGGACTGAGTTGAATAATTTATTAATTGCTTTTGTGCACCACACCTAGGGTTTTTTGGAGAAAGACTAAAATATTTAGTGGATTAAAACAATATATTCAAGTAATTTATACTCGGTACGAGTCTTATAAGCTGCTTCAGGACATGGGGTTATTTAGGCAGGAAAAAAGGAGGCTCAGAGGGGACCTTACAGCTCTCTAAAGTTTCCTGAAAGAAGGTTGTAGAGAGGTAGGGATCAGCCTCTTCTCCCAGGACAAAAAGAAATGTCTTTAAGTTGTGCCAGGGAGGTTTTACATTGGGTATTAGGAAAAAATCCTTCACCAAAAGATGGCCAAGTGTTGGAACAGGATGCCCAGGGAAGTGATTAATTCACCAGCCCTGGAGGTATTTAAAATCATCAAATCATAGAATGCTTTGGGCTGGAAGGGACCTTCAAGATCATCCAGTTCCAATGCCCCTGCCATGGGCAGGAGCACCTTCCACCAGACCAGGTTTCCAGGGCCCCATCCAGCCTGGCCTTGAACATATCCAGGGATCAGGTACGCATAAGTCCCCTGAGCAACATGTTCCAGTGCCTCACCACCCTCACAGTAGAGAATTTCTTTTGGAAAGTGTTTTGAAATGTTTGTGTGAAAAATGGTATGTGGACAACATTTAACCTGTTTGGAGAGTCAGGCAGAACTCTACATAGCAGAGTCTTCCATCTGAGCACATGCACACGGCTCTCCATCCATGGCCAGGAGCAGTGACCTTTAGAGAGCTGAGCACTGCCCTGGGAAGAGCTTTTCCAAAGGCATTTCCCCATTGTCTGGACCCAACTGGCTGCTATGCCATTATGGCAATGACTCATTCATTTACTAACTGCAGAAAAGACCAGAGCAACTCACAGAGTGCAATTACTCCTCAGGGTCTGGCTATTTCCCTGCCTTTAGTGACCAAAAAAGGTACTTTCTTATTGAATAACTGTAATCTTAAATTTCTATTTCATGTGCACTAAGAACACAGGAACTCAACTTTTTACTAGCTCATAGCCCTCTAAAAGGTTTTTTTTTGTTTTGGTTTTTTTGTTTTTTTTTTAGATAATTATTATCTTTTTATTTTAGATACCACCATTAAAATAGACAGAAGAATGTAAAATGTATATACAGGGCTATGGTTGCTGTCCAGATTGTTTACATTAGAGAAAATCTATATTTTGAAATTATACAAATAACTTAGACTGTTTGGATTATGAAACTAAAGATAACTGTGAAAGGATATGGAGCTGTAAAAGGATATGAAAAGACAAAGAGTGATTAAAAAAATACTTTTCTTTAGGCTTCCATTTTCTTTAAAATCACAACTTGCTACCAGTTGAGTAAAATAGTGCCAGGCTTTATGCCTAGAGAGTCTCTGGAATATTTCTTCATTTTTTTTCTGGTAATGTTTTAATATTACCTTTTGTCAAACAGTTTATTTTTCATTTTTAAATTTTATTAAATTTTTATTAAACACATTCTAACAGCTTTTACTCCTATGCAGTGCCACATAATGTTTACTTATTTTTCTACTGGCCTGAATTTTCTATTAAAATTAATCTCTATTAAATTAATTGCATACAAATAGAAACTTGCTGTGTGATTGCTTGTTACAGCCCTGTGTGAGCCCTGGAGGGCTCACTTTGTCTATGGAGCATCCTTTCAGCCCTGGGTCTCTCCTACATCACTGGTGTGAACAGGAGGCAAAGGCTCCATGACCCAGCCCTGCAGCCCCATCAGGTTCCTAACTTGTGTTTCCCATGAATGAAGTTCACAAAAGGTAAAAGAGATAATCCATGATGTGTGAGCTAAAATGAACGAATCCTTCAGATCAACCCCTGCATGAAGATTTCTCTCTCTCTGCCACAATCTGGAAGATTAATATGGTGAGTATGCATGGCTGCTAACTGCCTGTGTATGCCAATACAGGAATTAATAAATGCTTTGCAGTTGTTCAGTCACAATGAGAAAACTACAATAAATTGGCATTTTCTATAAAGAAATGAATGGTGCACTTCAGTGAGAAGACACTGCTTCAGGCACTCAAATGCTCATCTCTATTTATAGCTATATAGCTGCGGACAGAAAAAAAGGAAGGAGGCGGGGGAGAAAATAAATCCCCAATGAATTGCTATTAATTGCTTCCCAGTGTACTGACTCACCATATTCTTCCCCAGAAGACAGCTTTCAACAATTTTATTTTTTCAGTATTTATCTCATCTCACTGTGTAAATTTACACTGCACCCCTGAGCAGAGCACCCTGGCCTGTCTTGGTGGCCAGCAGAGAGAAGGGGGCACTCCTGGGACCTGGTGATCTGGAAGATGTCTGGCACCTGCTTTGAGGAGCAGTGGATTGCTCCTTAAACTAGCAAGGGTACCCAGGGTGATTAGCAGAGATTTATCTCTGACCTATTTTAGATGTTTGTAACTAAGCGAGTGAGCCCCATTTGGTACTTTTCTTGCCTTAATTTCCCATTTAAAAAGTGACTATTCCACATGATCAAAGACAAGTTGTCTGTGAGACCTTCCAAAGTGAGAGGTGTGCCATAATGACTGACAAGATATAAGAAGTCGTGAGTGCAAGCGAGCTAAAACTGTCTTTGTATAGACAGGTGTTGCAGTGAGTATCAGACAGCTCAGGTTGACAAATTCAGTTCAGCTCACTCAAGGATCTGTAAACATTGATATTGGCCCAAACTTCATCTGACTCCTTTCACTCCTGGCAGTGAAATCTTGGAAATGCGTCAATGTGCCATTGGAAAACTCTTGGGAAGCATTTCAGTAGTTCTAATTCAACCCCTAACCAGGAACTATAGAAGGATTAGGGAAGAAATGTTTTTAAAACCCTTTAAAGCATTGGCAACCCCGGCTCTGATGGTGTTGAACAGAAATGAACTGAGGGTGTCTCTGGAGGGAGCAAGCAGGCTTGGCTGGCCTGGCACACTGGAACGTGTGAGAAAGGAAAGAGGGTGTGTGGGTGCAGGGAAAGGGTCTGCATTGCTGTCCCACTTATAAATGCTGGAGTGTTTTTACACTGTGACAAAGGATAAGCAAGCTGAGACAAAGGAGAGAAGTGGGAGGACACCAACAAGCTGCTTATGAAGGATTTCTTGTGGGTCACTTTGCTTGGGGCATCATCATTTTGGGAACCACAGAGTAATTGCCAGATAGAGCCTAAGGATTGTGCTGCTGAACACAAGTCAATGAGGCTGCAGAATAAAAACCTCTTTCTGACAATCAGTAAAAAAATCACCACTAATAATGGAAAAGGTTTTATAATACTGACAATGAAGCACTAAATTTGCACCAAATCTGCAGCAGTAGGTATGACATTGACACATGCTTTGGGGGATGGGGAGGATAGAAAGGACAGAAAGGTGGCTGGAGTATTTCTTGAATCCACTTCTCACCCTGTAGGTCTAAAATTTCAACAAAACCCACCCATCTTTTTTCCTACATTCACATAAATATTATCTGCACAAGAATGTAAACAACAGTAAAAAATTGGAATCTGGACACAGGTCAGCTCTTCAAGGAGTGCCTGCTCTCTGAAGACATGCACGTGCACACGGTCCAGCAGCTTGCAGCCTATAGTAAGATCACATCAGGCATGAAAAGTATAACTTTCCATGACAGAGCAAAGAGCAAGCCAGTTATATCTTCTAATGATAGAAATATAATACAAAGCATCCAATGCATTAAGCTTCATTTTCTAGCTGTATCTACATAATGCTTTCAACAAAATTAATTGTGGTTTTCCATTCTTGTTGAGAATTGTGGGTGTTGCTTTGTCTTGCTTTGTTGGCAATTCTCTATGCACAGCTTTTTCACAAGTGTCACTAGGAGATGCTGCCCAGAGATGCCCACTGCTGAGCATCTGTGTTGTGCCTAATAAAATGCTGAGGTGTGCAATGCCTGTCAGAGAAGAACATTATGATGAAACAGCATGAAAAAATATCTCCCTAACTAACCCTCCTGGACAACTGTAGAGCAATATATCTCCTAATCTCTTCTGAAACCTGTAACATCAGTTAAGGCATTGGTTGCACAAGGAGGCAAATTAAGAAGGATTGGACCCATTTTCCACCAGACTCTATAATTGCTTCTATTGTTATTGTAATTTTGAAAAATTAAATCTACGAGGGAGGGGGCAATGATGGAATTAGTCTTCCTTCAGGACCCCTCCTGACAAATGGGTGTTGCTGGCCAGAAACCTGTGTTCAGCTCCACATGCAATGCAATATCACCTTGCTCAACAGCTGCTGTAGCAGCAGCTTTGCCTACACTTATTCCTTCCTGAGGCACCTTGAACCCTCTCTTTTTCTCACAGACAGAGGACCCAACCCCCTACTTACAAAAATGATTTAATAAAAACAGCACTGCTGTTTAGAAGACAGCAAATGTTCCTTCTTCTGTCTGCTGCACCTAGAGCTCAGTTCCCTACAAAGTGAAGGATAAACAAAATCAGATGGTTTTCAGAGGATTTACAGTGACCTGAAACAAGGTACATTTATTCAAACGGTACTGCTAAAGGAATCAGCCTTGATCCAAAGAATCCATGAAGCCTCACTTCTTTGCAACGGCTGAGTCCAGCTTGCAGTATCTATGTACAGACAGAATAGTCACTTCTCACAAGAAACACCACAAAAACTTACAAAACCATATTCATCAATAGGTGGGAAAAGCACTTTTAACATAATATGGTCAGAGAGAATTTTTGGTACCATTTCAATCTCCACTAAGCTCTACAAGAACATGAGATGTGTTCTTTGCAGTTGGCCTGTAGAAATCTGACATCATTGTAAACAGAAAATATTTGGGAAAGAAGAAAGGCAAATATTTTACTATTAACTCAGTCTAAGACTCAGAAGTTTCCCATTGAATATTATTTGTAGCAATGATACTGGTAAAAGCTAAGACCTATTTTTGACTTTTTAAAGAGTGTTGTTTTTTTAGCACAGGTGCATGCAGTGATAAATAACTGCTTTTAAGCATTTAATGTAAAATTGGCCCTCATAAACTAGTAGGGACCTGCCTTGAAATTTGTAGTCTACAGATAAACTAGTGTGCAAGAACATAGTAGTGTATGGTTTTGATTATAAAGTATTAATTTCCCTCATTAACATATATAAACACTTAAATGACCTATAGGTATTTGGACTGTTTTATTCTGAATATACTTTACTTAGTATTACAAACCTCACCCACTATTTAATTCTAGAAAAAAAAAGATTTATTTTAAAAGGTATTTGCTGAATGATGTTTGTTTGAAAGCCTGCTTGGCAGCACATAAACCACCACCAGTATCAGCTGGAACAAAGGCAGAGGACCTGTAGCTCAGCATCTGGCACATCTGATGATAGCCTAGCAGAGAGAAAGGGCACATCTCATGGCTCAGAATTTTCTCTCCATGTCAAGCTCTTCATAATAAAATCCTTGGAATCCACCTGCTAAAGCCTTTGGTCTAAGAAGCATGCTTATAAAAGCCTCTGACTTTGAGGTCTGCTTTCTGGGACTAAATCATATTATTTCATCCTCTGAAGGAAAGCTGACATTAGTGGGACTTGGTGGGTACATTAAAGGACAGAGTTCGACCCAGTGGCTTAAGAAAAAAATAAAAGAGATAGGACTCGAAGGTTCAAGTACATATTACTGGTTGACGAACTGAAGGAGTGAAATCATTGCCTTACAAATAAAAATTAAAATGAGAACATTTTTGGCTGCAAGAGCTATAAATCCACATCCACACATATACACTTCATATTGAGGACTTTGTGATCGTCAGGTAGTGAAAGAATCCCTCAGTACCTCGCGACTTGGACAGGTCAGGAGAGATGAGCCCTTACTCTAACTTTTTGTTGGAGAAGGCAGAACTTATTTGCAGCTGCTTAGAACTTTCATTTTTTAACCATCTTTAAGCACTGAAGAAAATCATGCTGGGTGTATGGCTCTGGATGATTTTCTAGGAGAAACTTTCAGCAAAAGTAATTCTCCTGGCTCTGAGAATGAGCCTAAGGGAGGAAAAAGCATTGTTTTCTCCATGTGGGCCCAGGAGGGACTAGTTCAGATGGGGACTGAGAGGCTCAGCAATGCAAACTGCTCCAACTGCCAGCTCTATAACTTTAAAGCCCCAGCATGTGTGAGCACACTGGATAAAGAAGTCTTCCCCATGACTCCAGCTGCTGGCTGTATCACTTCTGACTAATGAGAGGCTGAAGCTGAAGAGGAAAAGGCAAGTGGCAGGAGAAGGCAGCAGAGGTGCCACAGATATATGGGGAGGAAGGATGAAAGGGGAGCACTAGTCTGTAAGACACTTCCACCAGCACAGGACCCAAGACCTGATCCTCAACAGTCTGCTATCAGCAAATACCTGGGAAACCACTGATGGAAACAGCATGGCAGTCCTTTCAGGAGATGGCTCAAACAGCATGCTATTGCTTTGGTTGCTTCAAGTCACCCACCAGAAACCTGGAGCTTTAGCCCTCCTGAGATGATCTGGACAATGACTTGGACATTTTCATCTTTACATTTTTTAAAAAGGGAAGAAAATAAATTACTATTCTTGAAAGAACACTAAGATTGCAGAGTCAAGTGCTAAAGAGATGGGAAATGCCTGAGTCCCTCTGCTATCCTGCTACTCATGTGAGAGGACAGCACTGCACAAGAAGTGACTACATGCTCATTTATTTGTGGGCACCCTGACTCTTTTAGAGCAGAGGATGGCCATTGCTCAGAGCATGAAACTGGTGTGTGGATGAGGGGTTGTGAAGGATTGCTTCATCCGGACATGGGAAATGTAACCTGGGTCACACAAGGCACTACAGAACAGTTTCAGTCTATGGTTCTTATTGTGTTGTCATGAATCACAAATGTTTCCCTCTGCAAATAAAATCACAAAGAGTTGCTTTTTTTCTGTTGTAAAGTTACTGATCATATAAAAGAATCCCCAAGTTCTTAGGGGAGAGGTGATGTTTTCATGAGATCAAAGGAGGGAAGAGGCAAAAATCCTCTCAAATTTTCAGGAATGCAAATCACATGGGACAATTCACGTGGGACATGGAACAACAGCAGCAAGTAAATACAGTAGTAGAACCTATGGGGAGAACAGGGTCTACAGCAAGCATAACAATCATACTGTTAAACTGTCATGAGGAATATTTTCAAAGAGTCCAGATTAAAATCAAACCAAGCCAGCTCTGGCATTATTCTCCAGAGTCAAATTTTTGACCTTACAGGCATGTAACTTAGAGACCTGAATGTTAAATTTAGTTATGTGGAAAAAACAGATACTAATACAATACCCTGTACCCTCCATTCAATTGCTTTTTTGAATTCATGTCAGATTACAATGACTGTAAGCCAGTGAAATATTGGTGATCTCTGTCCAGTGTTGGTAGAGGTAGAGAAATCAGCAACAGCTGAAATTATATTTTATAGCTAAGAGGAAAAAAGCAGTCCGGCACTGAAGACTGCTTTTTACCTAGCACTTGAAAGAGAGCTCTTTCTGTTGCAAATCAAAAAGCTTTGGTAAGGGAAGGGAAAAAGAGCGTAGCCATTGGCTCTAGTGTTTGGTAAAATAAAGCACATTTTACAGTATTTTTCTTTCAGCATTGTGCTGAAGATAATTTAATAGGAGTTCAAGAGTCAAAATGAAAACACTAGTGAAGAGCCAAAATAGAGGAATGGAAATATCTTTCTTATAAATACCTCCAAAATCTAGACCTACACAAAAACTGAATCTTCTAGAACCTATTTCAGTCTTTCACACCCAGATCTAGGAAAAGAGGATATAGAATGATGGGGAGGAGGGGAATAAAAAATCCCCACAAACAAAATGAAAACCAAAACAAAAAACACCAAAACAAAACAAAACAAAAAAAACTCAAAACCACCACAGCCACCAAAAACCAATCAACCAAAAAAAAAAAAAAAAAAAAAAACTGCCACAAACCCTTACCACTTAAAAACCACATGATATATATATTTTTTTATTCTCAATATCCTTGTTTTTCTGATGCAAACACTGTCAATATCCAGTCAGTATGTGCAGGACTTCCACTCAAATAAAAGAACATTTGTAGGAAGGCAGCTCTGGCTATTGCGAATGTTCTCCTTGCTACTGTTATTCTTACAACTGAAGAAGATATAATTTTAACATGAAAGTTTTCTGGGCTTAGAATAATTTCATCTACTCTCTGGAGCTTGACAAAGAAAAGGAGACATAAAATCAGAAAGCTATCAATAAGTCTTTTCTAACATTTTCACTAGAAAACAGTAGTAAGGTATGCATTACATTTTTAACTGGATTTTTTTTTTTTTGAAGAAAACAAAACCAGAAAGAACAAAAACACACCCGACTAAACCATTCAATATGCTTTGCCAGCAAACATATTAATTTGTATGTCTTGGATTCTATCTGCAGCTGATATTCTCTTTAATCAAAAATACTGAACAGAATCAAAGAAAAAATGCTGATTTATATTTTATTGCTCATGTTTTATCTTTCTCACTTACATAAAAGACCTATTTTCTGCACTGTTAACAGATCTTAATTTAAATATGTTAACACAAACATTTGTATGCCTATTTTAGATACAAATACCTTGTATAAGTAAATAACACATACATATATACATAGATATGTAAGTATACAGATATACAAACTTCAATTATTTTAAAAAATACATCAAAGGAAGTCACTATTGTTATCCACCAGCTGTGACCAGAACTGTCTCTTTAACATGCTGCATTTAATGAGACATTATGTTAGCATTTCCCACTCTGTATTTCCCTGGGAAAAAAAGAAAAAAACAAAACCAAAAACAAAACAACTGTGTTAAAATCAGTAAGGGAATTATGTAAATAAAGTACCAAACCTGATGAAACAGCAATTATATATCTCAGCAGCTGTGTACGTCCGTTTATGATAGATTATTAACTAGCAAATTGTTTGCATATTTGTTTTATGGAGCATTTGGCAATTTAATGATTAGCTATGAAGGCTTAGCCAAAAGTCATTAAAATGCTTAGACATGTATAGATCACAGGTGGTACTGTTTTAGGAAATTTATAAAATGCCAAAATGTAAGAGATACCTTAAAGCAAAGGACTATATCCACAGAGGGTTGTCCGTGGGATGTGAGTAGGGACCAGGCTGGACATCCAATCCACACACTTGGTGTTCATGGGGACTCAAAAGAACTGGGTTCTGGCTTCTTCTCCTGTTTGAGGGTGATTTCAGTCCAAACACTGGTGACACTGAAGTTGGCTTGTTTTGATAATCTATGACCTTTGCTACAGGCAAAATTTGAGACTATTTCCAGAACTTCACAGGTAGATCTGGGATGTTTGAGACCTGGATTCCAGCTCCACTTTCATAGATATTTAATGTAAATACCACAGTCACAAATATCATTACAACACAGAATTCTTCCTCTTTTTTTATCTACTGAATGTGCAAATTTTAGAAGGAAGGACCATTGCCACCAAAAGGTTGGAAATTTTTGTAATGTGGGCTAAAATCTGCTCATAAAGGAAACTGCATCTTATTTTCCTGCAGTTTGGGTAAGTGTACTGACACCTGAGCTGTGGGAAAGAGCAGACAGACTCTTCCAGGTGTGACTAGGGTGGCTGAAGCAGCTTACCACTGTCATCACCCAAAGATGACTTCATTGAACAAGTGGAATTTAATTGTGGCTTGTTTATTTTTGTGTTTAGCATCAAAGGAATAGAGAAAATCAGACTTAGTGCTAAAACACATGAGGGTTTTTCATTCACCAGATGCTATAGTGAGCAGCATCCACCAGTGATAGCTGCCTTTAAAGTAAGTACATGGGTTTCTCTGAAGGCAGGTATGTTCAGGTTCTGACTGAAGTGAGCATGGGTATGCATTTTGGAGTTTAAGGGTTCTCTGAAAGTTTTCTTCTTCTTTTGCTCAGAGGGACAATGAATATTTCAGTTCTGCTATTACTGTACTTCATTGTTTTCATGAGAACAGGTACAGTATAAGAAGGCACAGTTTGGTCCTTTCTATTGTGACAGGCAGCTTACACGTTGCATCACTAGGGAGAAGCTGCTCTGCCTAAGATGAGACTGCATCAGTGCATCCTGGTTTGTTTGCCATGCATGTGTCCCTGTATTTTGCTGTAAGAGAGGAGCTGGTTCTTTATCGACCATTCCAACCTCTGTCTGCTCTCATCCCTGACTCCTTCCCCCCAGCCCACTTTCACAATCACTTTCTCCAAGCCCTGCAGATGCAGCCCTTGTTTCTAGACACACAAGGCTCCATGGCATGCATGAGAAGATGTGCATGTGACCAAAAGGTTGCCCTGTGTCCATTGCCAAATCCAGTGCAAGCACTGGACTGCTGGTGCTGACACACAGACACCATACAGCTCTAGCTGTTAGTTACAGACACAAGGCTCACTTGCTGTTTAGTGGAGAACAAAAAGCATCAGCACAAGCTCACATGTAGCTGCAGCTGCAGTGCTATGGATGTAAATATGTATAAATTACAGCTGCACCCTGCCTGCTTCTCCCTGCCATCTCAGCATGCCTCTCCTTTGCCTTCTACCCTGCTCTTACAGACCCCCACTCACTTCCTCCCATCAGAAAGCAGACATCTAAGCTCAGATTGCAAGTAATAAATTTATAAACATTGTTTTGGAGGTTTGATGCAAAACAGAAATCACCTCATGATCCCAAAATCCTACTGATTCACCAACCTATTATCAGTATATGAGCCCATACCAGTTAAATTTTGCTGTGAAAGTATGCCAAAGAGTTTAAACAGCAAATTGCACATGGCTAAAAATGCACTGGTTTTATTTCTTTAAAATTCTGACCACACAACACATTTTTCCTGTGTTCTTGTAACTTGCCTCAGCTGAAACCTCAACAGCGTCAGAGTTAACCTGGAGGATTCATGAGGAATTAGAGAAACACATTGTTTGCTCTATTTGTGGAACATACTTTCCAAGAACAGTATTTCCTTCTGCTTCCTCCTCTCAAATTTCCCCCCAGCCTGTTGCTATGTGGTGCTGTGTGTATCCACTTGGCTGACACCACACGCTGCCTATGACAAGGAGATATTATTTGTGCTCCTCTATAACACAGTTTTGTCTCACTATGGACACAGCAGCCCACGAAAATGATCTCCATCAGAGAACACTAACAGGGTAGATCAGTCATTCATCAAGATGATCATTGACTCCCCAGTGAGGTGGGGGCTATGCTTTCAAGACCAGTTATAATTTATCCCAGCAAACTTGATGATATGTGGCTATTGTTGAGGAAAAACTGAGAAAGCCTGAGCACAACACACAGCCTGTGATGGGGTTTTAAATTTTTTCCTATAGGTGAAAGAATAATTACCCCCTTTAACCTGCTGTGCGTCTTTCTGTGAGAGTCATCAGGTGTGATGTCTGTCTTGCAGCAGTGCTTGGGGACTGGAATGCACTGTGGGATACCTTGTTATGACAGATTTATACAAAATATCAGATTAATTAAGTTCAGCCTTTCCCCTCTTTCTCATTTTTCCTGATTCAATGCCCAAGATTATGACTCCAGCTGGAAAAACAGAGGAAGAAAATCTGCTTGAAGAGTTGCCTTCATAAATTAAGCAGGATAAAGAGGTGACCTGAATTTGTTTGCTTATCTGTAAATAAAGAACTCATGAAATCTTAAAAAGCAGCTTTTGACTGTAAACAGTGACTTTGCCTATTTAATATAGCTTTAAAGACTTACACTTCCTCCCTCCACCTCGAGATGATGGGGTGACTTCCCAGGGAATACACGCAGGAACATTGCCTTCCTCAGGCTCCCAGCTTGCAGTGACTTAAATAATCAGTTTCTAGCCAGTCTGGCTGAAAAAATAACCAAAACATAAAAGCATAGAAGCCTTTCTGGTGCGTGGAGGTAGTGTGAGGTGTCTCAGGGCTCCTTTGCGGGATCCCCAGCAGGCACTGCTGGCTTCACTGCTCTCTCCATCTCTAATCCATGCCCATGGTGCCGTTTTGACAGATGCTACGAATCACTAGCACCAAAGATACTGTGAACTGATTGTCTAAATTCAGGAGAGAGACTTAAAATCTTGCTGTTTCAAAATGGCTAATTTTAATGCTTTTTATTTGCCTTTGGGTTTGAGTTTTCAGAGTCATGCCAGTGATTGCAATCATGAAAATGACATATTTTTTCCTAAAATGGGACTTTAGGCTGTCATTAACAGCTTCTTTCCACAGATGAAACTTTAGAAAAAAATCAAATATTTTAAGACTGGTAATAAAATCTTGAGAATTATCAACATTTTATGTCACTGTGTCCTTTGCTTTTCTTATATCTTCCTGCCTTGAGAAATTAGTTCCTCCATGTCAGACAAGAGAGCCAGGATACATAATACCCATCCAAAACTGGAGTGCATAAATAATTTGCAGCTTAAACCAACTTCATCCTGCCATCTTTAATAACAGCTCCATTATAGAACATTTGGAGAGTAGAAAACTAAGAATAAACAGTAATATTTTTTTTCTGATTAAAAATGTTCCAAATGGGCTTTTATTTTTAAAGAGTCTTCTCTAACATACAGTGAAGCTTTGGAAATTAGAACATGGCAGAGTGAACTGTAGTCCTACTGAGCAAAGTGTAAGATACTGAAAAAATAATTTTGATTTGACTAGGGAAAGTGGTTGAGGTCTTTAACTGCTGCTATAGTAGAAATAACTACATTTTTAATGTGAAGAAGACTTTTAAGCATTTCTCTGTGTGTGTACACATGCGCATGAGTTTTTACTGTTTGCAAGTTTATTCATAAAATAAGAAAAATAAAGTAATCCTTTACTTATTGCTATGATGTTGCTATTGAAAATTGTTGCAATTGAAAATGAGAGTCCTGCTGCAGCAGAAAATGCAGGAAAAATCTGTCCCTGCTCCAGGACACATACAAACATAGATACAAGTTAGAGGAGAAAGAAATGAGTCAGGGTGATGAGTTCACATTAAGAAAACAAAGTTTAACAGAAAAACAGGAGTCTCAGCCTTCCATAAGAGCATTTTTCAGGATGATGTAATTTTTATTATGTGGCCTGAAATTATATTATTATGCAGTACTTCACATACCCCAAAATATTGACATGTATGACGATGCATAATTTTCCCAATGAGAAGAAACATTCAAAAGTCATTATGATACCTCAAAATACTGTGACTTCTGACAGTGGATCCAAGTGCTACAGTTTCCAAGATTTCAAACATTTTAAAGAACATTTGCAGACCTTTTTTGAAAGAGCTGTCCTTGAGTATAGAGGCTAGTCCCCTCTTACAATTAGCTCCATATAGTATGTACATCACCATAAAACTTTGAAAGGATTGGGATCAACTTATTTTTTGACAAAGCTAAAGCAAGAATGGTAATCAATCCCTTGGCAATGGAAATTTTAAATTTAAAATAAGCTTTACAAAGCCTTTGAACCTTCAAACACTTTATCCTTAAGAAATTAATGGGTCCCTGAAGAAGTCTTATTTTCCTTTCTGTTTCAGTTATATATACTTCAATTACATTAATTAACAATGCAACAAAATAACTGATAAATACCAACCTCCCAGAAAAATAAAATCTTCCCAGTGCCTCTTTGCCACTTCTCCCCTGGTTTTGCCCTTTTTGGGTCCTAAACTGCTCAGGGCTCTATTACACTTTCTGGTTTTTATGCTGTATTTTTTCCAGCTTTGGTTTGCTGTCGCAGTAACACCTCCCTCCACCCCTGACCTATTCCTCTCTCCAGCAATTTGTGTTGACTGCGGCAACACCTGCAGATGAAAGCAGCCCTATGTGAGAGGTTTCCTTCTGCTGAACCTGGAACAGCATTGAAGAGTCCTTCAAATGTTTCTCCCTTTTAAAGGCAATTGGAACTTTATGGAACATTTTCTTTTTCCTCTTAGGAACAATTACCATTGTGGTCCCCAAGCTGCCATGCCAGCCTCTGCCTTTGGGCAAAAATGAATATATTTTTCAAGTTTCACTACATCAAAAACTCCAAAAGTGACCTTCCTTGTTACAGGTATAGATTGTGGATGACTTTATTGTGCCTACTCTTAAATCCCATCCTAGTTATAGTTTCAGTCTAGCTCGGCTTCTCCCAAACATGAAAAGCCAATCTGTGTGAACTGTTGACACTGTTTTCCCCTCTCAGTTCCTTTGCTCTCCTTTAAAACCAAGAGCCTAAAAATAAATGTCTCCTAGCTTCAGCCTTCGGCCTGGTAGCTCCTTGCAGGCTTTTGTAAGATGCTCATATCCACCATCAAGCATCATTTTGCTATTCCTGTGATACTTAACTGATCTTTCTGCTAGCATTACCTGGAAGCACCACTGCATAGAAGCTGCATGCCTTCTAGTATTTGTATTAAAAACAGCCTATTTAGGGGTTTATATAACTCAGAGGTTAGAATTTGCTTTTGGCTGAAAGCTATTAACTCTCAGCCAAAAAGCAGAATTTTGTTTACGTTGACGTAAATAAAACTGATCTGCTGTGACAGGTCTATTTATACCAAGGGACAGGCTTTTGTATTGAGATCAGTTTATCCAGATACCATGTGAGGATTGTGGTGCTGACAAAAAGGCTGTGGTGTTGGGTCAAAATTCTCACAGCCTCTAGCACAGAAAAATGAGGGGGTAACTAATGCACAGAGAGCACAGAGAGGCAGGCAGACACCATATCCCTCCCCCATCCATAGGATGCAAGAGGTCCCAGCAGTGTCATGATGTGCCCGAGGCATTACGAGAAATTTGGTCTTTTCCTTGGCTGTTATATAGAATATGACTCGTTGATTTGGAATTGCAGACAAGGAGCTGGCAAGGAGGACTGACCACTTAGAGCAAGGCTCTGCATAGCCACTGAAATTTAAAGAACACCTTCAGTCCTGAGTTTCCTGGGTACCACTGCCTTGAAGTCAGAGTGGGGTGGAGAGGAAAGAAAGTATTTTAAATTTGTCTTGACCATGTTGAAATAGCTCAATTTATCTGAATTTGATGCTTTCATATTCAGATTTCTTATGCTGCTACCTTTCTGCTTTCTGCCTTCCTCTGCATTAGTCTTGCATAATTTGCTTTGCAAGTACATTCAAAAGTCAATGTGTCTTTACTGAATTTGCCTTATATAATGTACCATGTATATACATTTGTTTTTTAAACCATGAAGGGGAGAGCTATTGATAAAGGCTGCTAAGTTAGTTCATTAACGTCACAAAAAGTAATATTAACCTGTATCACTGTAATGAAATATCTAGGATTTGTTGGTTTTTTCCCAAGGAAACTGTAGAACAGTTTTGTGGTTGGAAATAATTACGGCTATGGGTGTGGTTTATAAAATATGAATATTTAATCGCTGCACTAAAGGCAGTGACTCTTATTTGAAGAGTTATTATGTAGTATAAACTTCTGCATGTCCAAAACTGGCTGCAGCCATCTTGAAAAACTGAAGATATGTAAGACAAAACCCTAAAATTCACACCACTTGCAAAGTGTAACCATCCTGAGATGACTGCTCATGAAAAGTTCCTTTAAATTTCTGTATCATTATAAAAATTAAAGTAAAATTCTTGGCTCATTTTTCTGCCCTAGTACAAAATTTATGACATTTTAGTGAGGAGCCCTGTTTCATTTATAAGGGGAAATTGGTGGTTATCTGCTAAGGCTAACACATTTCAAGTTTCTGTACCCATTTCTGTCTGTGGAAAATAAGTTCTGCAGTAAACATATAAGAGAGAACTGCACAAACAGCATAAACCCTAATGGTTGGAAGGTCAAGTGCTAGGAAGACCTGGGCTTCCCCAGTGACATTAAGTTACTCCCTGATGTTTTCCAGATATCTACAGAAAGAGGTGGACAAAGCAGAAAAGGAAGCATTTGGTGAGCAGGACTTGCAGCACTTATGGCACAGAAATATTCTGAAACAAATAAAATCACCACAGACTGTACAAATGTCAACAAACAAGGTCTGTTTATAACTCTGGGCATAACAGCAAGCAGAAACCTGAGGAAGGCAGCATTAAAAGGGATCACTGGTAATGAATGTGCCCAGCGTAGGACACACAAGGGCACACAGCACCCATATTAAGAGAGGGTTCTTGATCCAGTTTGGTCAGACTGGATGGGGGAAGCTTTGGAGCAGTAGATCTGCCAAAACATTCAATAGAAATTGGATGTTTTTGATAGCAAGAGCATGAGTGAGAAAGTGGGGCCCAAAACCACTTGGGAAGACTGAACAGAAGGGAGAGCAGTGCAGGCTGTTCCTGTGCCTTGCAACAGAGAGAAGACAACACAGGGTAGAGGAGAGGTCTTTGAGCCTCTGGCCCTAAAAAAGAAATAGTATTAATGTGTCCAGGAGGTAAAATATGGACAATTCAAAAGCCCATAAAGTATTCATTCATCCTAGGCATTACAGGGTGATTTGTTAGACCTTGCCACAGAGTTGAGATTAGACTTTGACCACTGAAGCTCCCTGGGACTTTGATGCAATAATTTACAGGACAGATTTACAGGGCAGCCACAAGAGCAATTTAACATCTTTTCTTTTTCTTCTACTGCCTGACTGGCATTGCACACAGCTCCCCCACTTCGCCAGTTCAGCTGAGGCTCAAACCATCACTGATTTATGTGTATATAAATCAAGAATAAGATCAGAGACAGACCCTTTGTATAAAAGAGAAGTCTGTTTTTAGAGCTTGAGCAATAACAGTAATCATTAATAGGCTTAACCCAAACCCTGATGTACAGAGCGCAATAATATTGTGAAATACAGATTGTGGATCTAAATTTTGTGGGTGATATAATCAAACTTACCAGACAAATAGTAGTCATTTTAGAAAAGGACAATTGTTGTTTAAGCTACTTTGACAGTTCCTCTACTCCAGTAAAAAGCACCAGGATTGGTCAAAAAAATTGAATTTGACCATCTGCTTTCATCTCTGTAATTTTTTTTAAAAAGAACAAACTATTTTCTTGCTTTCCCACCACATAATCTGATTTTTCTGATACTGACATGCTAGTGTGCATTTCCATTTTGTCACTTTTTTTTCCCTAGACTACCACTCAGAACCATTTCAACATGGATTCAAGTATGTGACAAAGAGAAAAACTAAGAACTGTAACTGTTTTGCAAACCTGAAGTTTTTTAAAAATAATGTTAAACCTATGCATCATCCAGCTCTGAATGATATGGAATTGGAAATAAGAAATTATCTGGGCAAAAAGTACGAAGGGGAAAAAAAATCAGGATTGCCTGGAGAAGGTAGGCTGTATGATGTTACACTTCGTAATATACATAATATACATTTGTACATTTGTACTCCTGTGTAGCTTACACCTGCCCTTCCCTTGGTGTTTCTCACCTCATTTTCATTCAAGTTAATGAAAACAGAGTTTGAGCATGTGGACCAAGCAGCACTAAGTCACCAGGTCTTGGACTCTGCTGCTTGACCCTCTTTCATTTCATTTACCAGTACAGATATACTCAAAATACCATATGAGGGCTATCATATGGAGGAAAAAATAACCATCTTTTTTGTTATATAAAAGAGGAGTTCTAGGTCATGTAATCTAATACTGTCATTGATAGTGCATAATTTATCTATTCTTAATTTTGTTGTTTTGGGTTTTATTAACATGATGAAAGTTTAAAATTAAGTAATTAGATACTGCTCAGCAGATAATATCCTGAATTTAACCATATTTGTGCTTATGCTGCAGCCCCCTAACAGCATGAATCAAGCTGCCAAGGGCACAGGGGTCGCTCATCTGCCACCCTTCAGGTCACCACCATTTGCTCATGAGATCTCAGGGGATCTGGACAGCTTTCAGCTCTCTCTCCTTTTTCAAATTTTACCCTAGTGGGAGTCTGTAGGTCACTTGTTAGCATGCGCAATACATCTGGTATAGCCAAATGGCTGAAAAACCTGGGGCTTGTGATTCCCAGACTCTCAGCTGGTACTGGACAGAAGGACACAGGGAGCAGGACACTTGCTCTGAACTGAAAGTTCAGACTCTGAATACTGCTGAACTGCAAATAAACTAATTAACTAATCCAAATACAATATAGCCACTACTGGATGACCAAATAGCCATGAAGGTAACTAAAGGAACTCCATGACTTTACTTGTTGACTGGCACATGGATTCCTGGAGGGAGAAAAGTACAGCTCACATAGTCTGCTTTCTGACCAGAAAATCCACACTACTGCAAAAAAAAAAAAATTCTACCACTAGTTTAAAATGTTCCAGGATTGTTCTGGAAGGGCAAATGTTATATAATTTTGCACTGCAGAAGTAGACCTAAGTCAGCTTTAAATAGTAACCATTTCAAACAGTGTCTTCACAGAGCATTTTCAGTGTTATTTTCACAGCAATAATGTCTGCATACATAATTACAGTAGCAAGTTCAAGACTTCTGGAAAATGAGGGTGAAAAGATAGAATAAAAGATTGCATGTGGGGAAATGAGATTGGGAGAGTTACTCAAGCACTGAAGTAATAATATATTCTTATATTAAGCTGAATAATTTCCTAGTTCCTATCTTAATATGTAGAATAGGGAATTCTGTGTCCCTAATGTACTGATTTGGTCAGAAAAATCACCCACGCTGTCTTATACAAAACACTGAAGCAGACAGAACTAATTTCCATTAGCACTCACATTTTTCCCCCAAAGCATCTACTTAGCATTAATGTAACTGCTCTACATTGTCCTCTTATTGTCCTGGATATGAACAAATCATTAGCCTTATTTTATTAATGAGGACTAGCTAACAATATTCCCAAATTGGTTGTGCTCTCATATCTTGCAGTATTACAGATAGGTGCATTCCATACTTTTATTTTTGTACCAGGAAAATCTTGAAGTTGCAGTGAGGTGATTGCATAGCCTTCCTTGACAAACGAGACCTGTACCAGGCAAAGCTGGAAGGAAAAAGTCAAGTTTGGTTTTTGATTCATTTTTTCTTAAGCACTGGAAATTTTGCTGATTTCACAGCTTAGACTTTGCATTTACTTTATCTTAAGTATTGTAATGAAAAGCCTTGAGCGTCCTTGAGCACTGATAGGTATTCCTGGTCCCTGCTGCAGAAGAGCAGTATTGGAAGCTGTTGTAACTTGACATGTGGGGGTCAGCAGCAAGAGAAAGAGCTCTGCCTGTGGTTTCACATGGGTGAAGGAAGAACTGCAGGGTCTTCCCATGTTCTCACTACCTCTTTTCCCATGTCAGGCATTCTAACTTCCTTAGGGATGCACAGAGGCAAGCAGATGTGCATAACCTTCTGTCTGCAGAGCTGGGCAATGGTGAACTTGATCTGGACCAGAAACTGCACAAATATACATTTCTATAATGAGAGCTCAGTGTCGGACTTCTTTAACTTTATGAATCTGAAGCCAGGGTTTTATTCTGTGACACAGGCAGAGTAGCTTGCCTCTGCCCATACTTGCCCACAGAGACAGATCAAGTGTTTCCTAACAAAAGAGTCAGTCTTGTTCTTTTTCAGATCAATCATAGTAATAAGATGTATGCAGAGGGAATGCCAGACATCACTACTGAAATTCCTGGATTTGTCCTTTAAAATGGTATTATTTCCTTCTCATGTTAACCACTATCCACAGCTGATCAAGCCATGCGGTAGTCGCAGCAAGCAGGACAGCAGTGTGCATGGCTCCTCAGCTGCCCAGCCCACACCCAGTCCCAGCATCTGGGACACAACTGTAGTACAAAAAGCTGGTGCTGACAACACACAAAAGGAGTTAAACCACCTCCCTTGGCCATGCTGCCCTTCTGAACTAACAGAGCAAGGGGTAGGGAGACCTAGTGCCTTTCTGTTGCTCAGTCATCAATGTGACAATAAATACACCAAGGGAGTGACCATGATGAGCAAAACTGCAGGCCTACTATGGTCCTTTTGCAGCCAGACGTGTGCTTTATGGCATATTTCTTCATTTTTGTCATCTGTTTATTTAAGGGATCTCTTTTGCTGCTGGCTGTGAGAGGAGACAGAAGAAAACAAGTAGAAGATATTAGAATGTGTTAGAAAACAATTAGAAGAAGCTAGTGTAAAGGAAGGAAAGATATGGAAGAGCAAAAGACAAGAACTGTGGTGGGTAGAAGGCTGAAACTGATGCAAAAAATACATTAGTAGGAAAGCTGCTACACAGACCACAAAACCCAAGTAGGCAATATAAAACTAGTATTTGAGTTAGATTTAAGATGAAATAGAAAGCCAGGAGTCTTGTATTAACAGCTGTGCTGCTGTGCTTGTCTCTGAAGGCTCTCTACTTGAACTCAGTAACAGGCATATCCTGAGATATTTAATTCTGGCTTTTGGCCTCCAAATTGATTTACCACAATATCTTCCCCACCTGACTGGGGATAAAGAGATTATCTTAACAAACAAGACTTACCATCACAGTTGCATGGATGAATTTCTCTCCAGCTATTACTCCCAGCTCTTTGCATAATTCTGTGTCACTTTTTGACCTGAGAACAAAGAGCTTTCAATAGATATATATTTCTGTTTCTTCAATATGTTTTGGAAAATTATCATTGCTGCTATTTGCTTGAGCTATGGTTATACACACTCACAGGGGATTGTATACCTTATTCCCATAACAAGCAAATGGTCCCTCTTGCCTCACTCACTCCACAGATCCAGATACTCTTGAGAATGGTGCTATATAAATACCTAGATAGATAAATCAGAAAGACACTTCTTTTCTCCATACTCTGATAGGAAGGAATCTGGGGAGTGTGCATTCCTCAGTAATCTCTCTTTGTTTTTATAATAAAGTATATATCTTTTCTACCACTCCAGCAAGAGAAAATGAGAGCTATCTGGTGCCAATGAACTCTTGTACTTGCTTAGAATGTTACAGTGCTATTGTTTTTAATATTTAAAGCTGCAACGTTGCCATGTAACTGGGGAAATAGCTTTTTGTGTTTAAATATTTCATGGCTTGTTGGAGTCCAAGTACAGGAAGAATTTCTTTAGTATGTTAGAGGTCTATCCTAACATGAAAATTTTTTTGTTAACCCTTGAATTTGTAAAAATTGCTATGTAGTGCAGAAATTTAATAGGCCTAATTTGATTCATTCAGGGATCATGAAGACCTGTAAAGCAACATTTTTGTCCTTTCACTTTTGTATGAACCTATGTTATTATTTTCAATGTACTTTTCTATGTTGGAGAAAACCTTTCATTTAATATTGGAGTTCTAGTTTAATATTTCATCATTCAGCTTCTAAAAATATGTGTTTCCTTATAAACCATTTTCTCATTGCAGACTTCCAAAACTAGTCAGTATCAAAAACAAAAGCTTCAATTTAATTGACTTTTTCATTTCTATTCCTTTCTTTGGTGCTTGAGTATACATTTTGTTTACTTTTTAGAATAGGATTGTGTATGTGATTTCTTAGGCAAAACTAACTTCAGAACAACCAATGTGAAAATTCTTCTGATTTCAACTGATAATAGCTGAAATGTGTTATATCCAGGAACTGTGTGTTTGTACACTGATGGTGAGATCACAATAAGACAGAGGCTAAAAAAAAATCCATTCCTGGTATCAGTGATAAAACAAACTTATTTGAATCAGCTCCTGAATTATTTTCTGCATGTTCTCCTCGCCTCGCAATGGTTTTTATTCCAAATAAAGCAAATAGTATCCTCATCTGGGAGATGAAAATAGCCATCTGCTTTGCACAGAGATCCTGAATGGCAGGCTTATTGTGAAACTAAGGAAAAGAGTGGTATAGAGTAACACCTTGGGAACATTTGGGAATGGTGACAGCGCAGCAGGGTGCATATAATAATATTTAGGTGTAATAAACACAAGCTCATCAAATGCTTGGAAAAGAATCAAACTATTCTCTTGAGATTCTCCAAGTTGCAGAAATATTTGCTTAGAATGTTAACATTAATGAGTATTTTAGGATAAACCATAATTAACATGTTTAGAGATAGAAAAAAACCGTATGGAGGATAATCATCCTGCTCACAAACACATTTGTTTGTTCTTTACATTAAAAGTTAATGATGTGTGCTGGAAAGCAGAATGAAGCACAGATGATGGTTTGAAAGCACCCATGCCAGATGTTCACTCAATATTTGGCCTAGTTTCATTTCCACACTCCATTATTCCCATATCACTCCCAAATGCTGACTGCAAGGCTGGCCTTAGGGCTACTGTTGCAGGACATATTCTTCCCTGGTGCTCATCTCCTGCTCCAGCAGCAGCAGTAGCAGAGAGGAACCCACCCTCCACTGGTTGCCCATTTCGAGCGGAGCTTTGACTATCTCAGCCCACAGTTTTATGTGACCTCAAAATTCACAAGTGAAAAAGAGATTATTTACTTGCTCACCCAACTTAACTCATTACAGCATCCCAGAGAGGACCTGGATGCTACAAGACTTTTGAAAGTAATGTTAACACCTCCCTGGCACTGGGACTTGCAGCCCTGAACTGAGGGCATTTTCTGTCTCAATGACAGGCCTCTCAGAATGCAATTAATGCGAGACAATGCAACAAGGAGAAATACATGGGCCAAAAACCAGAGAGGCAGGACCTTTCAGCATTACTCTTCCCATTCTAGGCATATAATTTATTATTTCCTTAAACATGATATGGATACCTGCTTTCAGCACAGCCACAGATTTAGTACACTGACCTAGAATGTGAGGAAATCATGTTCAATTTCCTTTTCTGCTCTAGGGGATGTGAATCAAGATCTGCACAAAGACATGGCCACCATGTTAGTCTGGAAAAAATGTATGAAAATTTGCTCTTGCTGCTTGTCCATACATGGTTAAATTAAAAATTATTTTGATTAGAAAGGAAGTGACTCTCAAAATGACTTTATATTCTCACGATAACAGTAGAGAAGAAAATCTGGAGGCAGTCATGCTCCAAAAATATTTGTGACAGAGATAAAATGCATTTAAACATGCACTGGAAGATGGAGAAGTGACATTCCTGTCTTTTTTTGTCCCACATGAATGCCCCAGTTGGTAGACTTCAAAGTCAGGCTTTGTTGTCTTTAACCACTGGGCCTCACAGGGCCAGTGCAGCAACAATCCAGAGGGATTCACAAGGGGCAGTTGTGTCTGAGCAGCCCACCCAACAAATGCAGGACCTTGTGCACTAACTGGCATGGCAGGAAAAGCAGTGTTTAGCCCAGAGAGAAATCCCTGCAGCCCTGTCAGATGGATGTGTTGGGTTGGGAACTGGGCCTGTGGGCAGCTGTCATGGCACAGGTCCCTGCACTGCCTGGCAGGACAAGGGAGACTCATTCGGTGCCCAGGACACCCCGGGGCCTGGCACCACAGAATTGCACTGTGGGGCTTGATTACAGTAGGTGAAGTTGTCAGATTTAAAGATGGGAAATGAGAGGATGCAGAAGGTGCAAAAAATGAGGTGGAGCTCCTTTGGCAGAAGCTGTGAGGACCTAGCATGAGGGGTTGTGAACCTGAGGCAGTTCTAAGAAACTCAATATAGCAGAAAGATCCATCCCTTTCTTCTGCTTGTTCCTGCCTCTTTGGGAGCTGCATGTGAACACACTGGTACCACTGGTACAAGGCTGTGCTCTGAGAGAGCACCCGGGTGGATGTCACTGCTGAGTGGAGCAGCAGCTCCTCATTTCCACCAGGTTACAGAGTGCCCAATGCAAAAGGCTGTGCCTCAAATGTCAGATGATCCCAGAAAAAGTATGAGCCAAACATACACATCTGAGAGTAATATTTGGCGTGTTGTGCTTTGATCCTTCAGTGAATATTGAATTTTAACTATTAAAAATACATGAAAAGTATTCAAGAGCAATCAAACATCCCCTTCACCACAAAAAATAAACCTTCCCAAGTTTTGTTGCTTTCTTGAAGTCATAAGTATATCAGACTATGTGCTGAATTCCCCCTTGTAAAAGAGCTGAAATTTTGCATTTTGCTAATAACCCTGTTCACTGTAGAAACTACAGAATTAATATATTTCCAGAGGTTATCTGGAAGACCAAGTCCAAAGGCATTAGTCATACTACAAAAATGGCGTCATTAGCCTTTAGTTAAATATATCAAGTAAAATGACAGTTTACAAAACAAGGGAGTAATGGCCTGCAGTTAAAGCTGACATGAGTAGCAAGTCCCATACAAGGCAAAACTTTGTGAAGCAACAGTGACCGTGTAAAAAGTGACAGAGCACACAGCAGATTTTCATTCCTCATCAAATTATTTTGATGATGGTACATGTCTGCATGTGTCAACATTATTTTTGGTTAGTCCAGTTGCCACACTGGAGTTCTCCCTGAGGAAACCCTGAAACAGATCACTTATGCAGAATGCAGAGAGTCCTGGGAAATTCAAGTTCATACATCTTATCCCCTTATTTAAGTTTTTTTGAAGGACCCAGCTGTGGTCTTCCCCATCCAAAGAAAATATCTAATAGGACCACCATGGCTGTTCCATGGGAGAAGTTAAGTTGGACATTTGAAGAGCTCAGATGGAAAGGATTAATAGAAGATAGAGGACAAAAATTTGTAATTGCCTTTAATTATTTATAGATAATTAATTGGAGGAATAACATTTCCCGATTTGAAAGTATGGATTAATTTTAGCAGTCTCTGAGTAGCAGAAAATTACTACATTAGAAACTAGAAAAAATAGCCTTTGGTACTTTTCCAGAGGAGATTTTTCCAAAATCTGAACAATTTCACAGGAAAATTGAAGTCAGTTTCTGGTATCTTGATGACCTAAATGCAAATCAAATTAAACCAATTTGTTCATAGTTTTAATTACTTTCCAAAATTAAACAAATGTCAAAACTGGGATTGTACTGGGGACAGAAGTTTCATTTTTCAAATATATATGCGAGAAACTATAAACTAAAGTGAAATTAGATAGTCTGCTTTTATTGAGACTCCCCAAAAGTAACACAATACAAACAGACTCAGTGGTAGAGCTGGTCTAGAATGATTTGATGAAATGGTTTTGATCTGAAAGTGATAGCTCCAACTAAGCTGAAGCATTGTATGTGAAGTCATTTAAGAAGAATTTGCAGCAAAATGAAGTCCAAGGCACATCAGAAAACTGCCAGGCTTCATACTAAACTGTCTCATGGTTTGCCTGAAGGACAAACTTCAGTCTGTGGCTTCGCTGCTTCATCATGAGAAATTCCTCATCCCAAATACTCCTCCACTTTCAGAGTTCTACTCCTACCACAGTCCCACCGTAACACTGCTCATGAGACACAAAGTCCCAAAAACTGCATCTCTTGATAAAGCCCAGCACGAGTCTGCTTTGTATCAATGAGGATATCTATGGCAAGTAGGAAAAGTGTGGCTGCTTCTCCTCTGAGCCCTCATGAGGTGATAGTTTCTCCTGAACTGAGGGTCTTTGATTCCTAAAACACCTGCTTCATTTCTCACTCTCTGGCTTACCCCAGAGGGGATCATTTGGTGCTTGGGATTTATAATGAAATAGAAGTCCTGAGTTTAAAATGGCTTTACCTCATGGTCTCAAGGAAGAAATGAAATCCCACAGAAGGATGCCATACCCAGAGGAGTTGCTGCCTATTTCACAGTCTTCCATTCCAGGAATTTCCATCTTTCTGCAGTCAGAAACAGAGATTTTTCTTCTTCAAACTGAGAACTATAAATTTCAGCTGTTGCTAGCAGCCTAACAGAGAACAACAATAGATCACTCTCTACATGTCTATTCATGTCCATGTTAATTATCTTGTAGATTTATTAAAGCCTCACAGTGTTACAAGCATCGAATCAAAGTTTGTTACAAAGACCACCAAACACTGTATGAATTACATTGCCAAAGTGACTCATCTGTATTTCACAAAGTCAACATTAAATTTTTCTTTGCCATTATAATAGCAAACATTGCTGGATAGTGATAACAGCAAGTTCAGGGGGTCTAGGACTGGACACAGATGTGCTTGTGGTGGGGAACCTGTGTTACTAGCAACTGATTAAACTGATTAATCTTGAACTGTTTTGAACCTGATTTTGCATTAGATTTCCTTTCTCATAATTATCAAGTAAACTAAAAAGACTGTCTACTTGTGCAAAAAAAATCCATTAAAGCTGAAATAAACCAAGCAGTATTTCTGGTATTAGTCATAATAATACAGCAGGTGGTTTTGTTCTCTACTAACAAAAAAAATTTCTCTATTTCCCTTCACCCTATGCTGACCTCTGTGGCTCTATTTGTAATTGACCATTGTTGCTGTTTGCTACCCATGGGAATAAAGTATTTGCTATAGATAACTTTACTTTGACTTAACCAAGGCCTGAACAAAATAAGATTTCCTGATAAATGCACATAGATGCAAAAAAAAGAACACCAGTAAAAAAAGACTGTGACAGATGTTAAAGCAAAATCTCATGGATCATATTAGATTTACTTACAATTAGATCTGAAATTTTCATGTGGGTGGTAATTTATTTGCGGGTCAAAGACTGAAGTGAATCCCTTACCAAACACCTGCTAGGAATATCTAGCCTAAAATTCACAGTTTTCCATCTGGAGGGAATAAAAAAGGGTGGGAAGCAGGCAGCAGGCCTAGATGGCCCACACAGACAGATTTCAGAAAAACCAAGTGATATCAGCTGGAAAACCTGGAGCTGGGACTCTGTAGAGGTCCAAGCCTGCTGTTGGTGATCTTTGGGAGCAGAGGAGTAGGGAGGAGCTGAGCTCTTTCAGCAGATGTACTGGCACGTTCACCATAGCACTGCAGAATCATATTGAGGGAAAAATATTTCTCTCTGGCTCTCTGTTAGAGTAGCTGAAAGTTTCTGTTTGTGAAATACTTCCTTGGTGCACAAATTGCCCACTTGTTTTGCTTTTCTGACCTTCCACATGGTTTGGCCAGTACAATCTGACAGGCTGCACAAAAGTCCCATAAAATCAGATGCATGGTGCCAGACAGTGATTTGCCCTCATTTTTGTGAAAACTACCTCAATTTGGCTGCTGCTGTGGTGATGCAAAGCAGAAAGTAATCTATCCATGAATACCTGTATTCATCCACTGTACTTGTCTTTGATGGCTAGGTACCAATAATTTAGCAAGTGCCATGTTCTGACATTCACTCCAGAAGTTCAGACTGTCTCAATAGTATGGCAGCACCAGTAATATAAAGTACACTGACTTTCTCTCTAGAGCAGCATTATTTATGCATGACATGGAATAATGCCTAACAGGAGCAATGAAAGGAAGAAAAGTGCAATGAGCTAGTGTGTATATGATATGACCTTGTTAACATTTCACTGCAGCATAATCTTTTTGTACTTTCAAGCATGATAAGTTAATGCATGCCACTGTGAGACACATTGGAACTGACAGATAGACATGCATTTTAAAAACCCGGCTCAGCAACTGTCACTTTACAACTATGAAGTGTATAAGGGACTGAGGAATGATGAGGAGAAACCTTGAGGAGTAACAATAAAAATCCTCGCTTGTATTCCTCAGAACACATGCAAATACCCTGCGGCTTCCATCTGCAGAGCTTGATGAGAATAATCTAAATGAGAAATGTATATTGTGACAAAGAACTGAGAGTTTAATTGGAATTGTGAATGTTGGCATGAAAGGCTGCCAGTTGCTTGTGAATCTGAGGGCTTGGTACCTACATAGAAAGCATCCAGACAGGGCTGCAGAAGCTGGTCTTGGAAAAGGTTATATAGCTCAAGCTGTGTGTATGTGTAATGCAGGATCTCTCTTAGGAATAAACCTGAAAAGAATGAATGGCATGCGAATAGGACACATACTTTTAAACCCTATCACTGTATAAGCTTGTTTAGATTGGGGATTTTGAAACTGGCAAAGCATTTTCTTCCCAAACACCACTTATGTGACAAAGGAACTTGACTAAGTGGGAAATAGTGAGCTGTCAAGTGGATGTTGCATGACATAACACAAATGTCTGTTATTAGTTGCTTGATCCATAATATACCTCTGTTAGTTCAGGATAAAAAACTGAAAAACATAGATAAATTTTTGCATCAAATATTTTACTGACAGGAAGCAGCCCTACTGCATACATTTGGGGTAATTCTGACACCTGAGAATCTTTCACTAAACTTTCACAAAAACTTTTATGTAGCAGAATGAAGATTTAGATTTTTTTTTTTTTTGTGTGTGTGTGAGGAGAAAAATACTGTTCCATAGAACAATTAGTGCAGTCCTGAATGTGCTCTTCTCCTGAAGTAGCACCTTTTCTTTCTGTCCCAACATAATGTACTAATTGAAAAGTAATAAAGGATTTTTGTAAAATCCAAACAACAGCCTCAGTTGTGGTCATACCTCAGTTGTATAGACTGCATTGCCAGGGAAGACTTTTTTTGTGAAGGCTAACTGCTTTGATGTAAGTTTTATATAGTTTGAAAATCTGCTTATTTTTCTTGGTTCTGCTCAACATCAACTCCACTGCCACAAGGCCCAGCCATTCTGTCAATGTATTATTATAGGATAACTCCTCTATGTGATGTTTCTTCCAGTCCTTTACTTGGGTTTCTCATTCTGCAACATTAACAGTTCTTCCTCTTTGAATCATTAGAATGTTCTTACTAGATCCCATATAAAAATACATTTGGTCACGACTCAAGTTCTGGTGTAGAGTTTTTTCCCAAATTTTATAGCATTTGGGTAATGGTGAAAGAAATTTGTTGTAACACAGTATTTAAAGATAACTGTAAGACTCCTGAAAGATAAATAGGTAACTTTCTGAATAAACTACTATGACTCTTAGGGAAACCTGGAGTTCTTAAATGTGCTAGGGTTATAAAAGTCTCATGAAAAAAAAGCCCACCAAACAAATTTTCTTTATTCTTTTTTTTTGAAAATAAAAAATTTGAGGAGTGATTGAAATACGGGGAATAATAATTTTATTTTGCTTTAATGATGAGGAATACACCAATAGCTCCTACAAGTGTGTAGAAAATACAAATATATACTTTTAAAAAATTAAATTAGGTAGAGGACAGTGCTTTAAAGGGAGGTTTTCTACCAGTAAAAAAAAAAAAAAGTAATTTTCTCTGACAGTTCCTCTGTGAAATAGACCAGGGGAAAAATAAACTGGAGAGCATTGCCATATTGTCTTGTAAACTAAAGGAAATGTCAGCCATACAAATCTGAAATAGTAGGTATCTTGAGCTTTAATACAAAACCCCCATGTTTCTAAATGAAAAGTTTGAAAATGTACATGACATCCCCATACATGAATTCACGGTAATGTAATACATGCAGTGAAGTAGTATATGCTAACAATAAATTTGGCTCAAAAAATATTGGAATTATAGTTGCCATAGCATTGGAAAGTTTAGTTAGAGAATAAATGCACTGGAAATACCTAATCATTTCAGTGGGAGTACTGTTCATTGTTGAATGTGGTTTAAACCACTGAAATGAAACAGTAAATGTAGCAATAAAATAAATCAGTAATAACATCTTTTTAGACATTATTCCATCCTTTTCTCTATTTTTATTCTAAAAGAAACAATTTCCTGTAATTTTTCTTGTTTTTTTCTCAAGGGTCTAGTTTTTCCATCCCAAGCCTTCCAAAAGGATTGAAGGGAGGACTAAGGAGGATGTCTTTCGGAAAGTCTTCAAACTCCTTTCCATGACCATAAATCATGAAAGAAATTTTGTTAAGAAATCTGATGACACACGCTGTTTTCACTGCAGGAATCATATCTTTCAGCCAGGCTTGGATTGAAAGAAAATAAGAGGGAAAGGAGAAAAAGAGAAGGAAGGCACAGCACTGGTTCCAGATCATCTATGAACTACATGTGTTATTTCAGGAGACCAGAAATGAGGTAAATGCAAACTTCAGATATGGATCTGGATCTTTCCTGTCTCTTTGGTATTTGTGTCAATGTTTGTTTGTAGTTGCATTAGAGAGATGAATCCGCTGTAAAATAGAGATTCCAAATGGAAAATTCCAAGACTCCATGAAGATGTCCTCCTGTGTTTGGCTTCCAACTGCAAACCTGAATCCAAATTTGACCTTTAAAAAAACTTGGGATAGTCTTTTCTTTAACTTTTTTCTGACTTTGAAGGGTGTGTCACTCCTCATTACAATCACAGCTGCAACCAGAGCACTTCATCTGACTGTTCTTTATACAGTGAGATGCATCTTTCATGAAATCATGGTGGACATACTTTCTAATAACAATGAGAAGGCTGGCTTCTGTTTCAAGTAATCCTCAAATAACCCCCAATTGCAATACAATATAAAGATCTTTTTCTATCTTATAAGCTGTATTAATCCCAAGACCATTAACAAAGTAAAAAAAAAAGCCTTTAAGAAAGAATTTTTGCCAAAATGATGGCTTCCGAAAATGGCAGAGATACATTGAAGACCTTAGGAAAAAGAAACAAGTATTTGGCCTCCATAAATATTTTTAAGTTTCTCATTATCATCATTACTATTACTATTAGCTCAGTGAAGTCAGTATACCAAAGCAGTGATAAATGTTAATAATTGTTTCTACATACCATTGAGTGTTTTTTTTTAAGACTGTGTATCACCAGTGATGGATAAAGTTCTAGAGGTTTGGACATGAGGTTGTTCATACAAGCCAACTTGTAGTTCATATCTCTGTTTTATCCTGCAATTGGAACCAGACTAAAGAATAAACTTATCTCCCTGGGGAGACTGAGAGGTGTATGTGCGTTCAGGATAGAGCATTTTGGTTAAAAAATTACATTGATATCTGAATAATCTCTGGGATTCATTTCTTCGAAATTAAAAGCAGCATTCATTTTCCATATTTTCATTTTAGAGCAATTCTGTGCCAAACCTGCCTTAATCTCTTAAACTGAGTAATGTTTTGATGGTATCATGAAACATAAGTTCTTTCCACTTTATTCATTCCCTTTCAATTCTCCAAGTCCTTTGTGTCCTTGGAAACAATCCTTGCCTTCAGCAGCATCTCCAGCACTGTCCCTCTTGCCATCCAGAGCATCTATTGCCATTTCATTTTTGCCTCTTCTCAATGATTTCTCTGCTGTATGATGCTGAGGTCTACCCAAAACTCAGGGGAGTCAGACTTAATTTTAGACAGAGACGAGAGTGGTTAATCTTAAATTCAGATCCAAATCTGCAGTTTCCTGTGTCTTTGGCCTTTTTTGATACAGCTTTCCAGCTTTGGCACTCCCATGCTTATTTCATACTCACATTCCCCAGTGTGTGGGAGTGCTGTTGTTTGGGTCAGAGAACTGGAATTCCGGAGTCAGGAACTCATATTCTCCTAAATTACTCCCTTCATGGCCTTTACGACTAGATGTTAACTTGTTTATTTCAATGACACCGACACAGGGTGTTTCTCTTTTTTAATGCCAACTTGACACATAGTTGACATAATTTTTGGAAGCTCTGTTTATCTAATTTAGCAAGCAATATCACTTTGAAGCTATGAAAATTGTCACAGTTTCTTAGTTTGGCCTCTGTGAAACTGAAGCATATTAATTCAAGAGTAACATTTCAAAATTAGGTGCTAACACATCCAAATTATCCGTCATCTACCTAAACAAAAGAACTATTTACTAACCTCACAGAATGGAGTTTGGTTGCTTTTTCTTGCAGACCCAGCTGCCTTCCCAACCTTCTTATCTTCCTGGCATCCAGATGCTCTATTCTTCCCATCACCATGAGGGTTGTCAAAGGTCACAGCCTGCGGATCACTGAACTAGATTAGCTTTGCAAATTACTATAGCCCTAAACCCTCTCATCCAAGATAACAGCAAAATGGCCCTAACTTAGTTAACGATTTTTTTACCAGATTATTACTATCTCCAAAAATGCAGTTATCACATCTTTTAGTGCACTTACCACATCCTTCAGATTTTGCAAAGCACTGCATGCTATTTTAGAACAGCTCAGGAGCACACCTGCATTAGACACAGCATGTTCTCCACTTGTTTTACTTAAGCAAAGACCTTCATCAGAATTATTTTCCTTGCTTAAAGTATGAAGTATTGATTCAAACCATCACTGTAGGAAAATACAAATTCTCTCAGAAAGTGCTGGAATTTGGCTCTCAAAATGTACGGGAAAGGCAGAGATAAAATTTATATTCAAGGCAATCTCTGTGCTCCACATTAAGACAAGAATATGAGTTTTCCTTTCAGAAGCTCCCAGAGGTGTTATTGCCAAATCTCACCATTAAACCAGGACACATGATTTTTGGGTTTTAATTTTGATTCTCTTATGGGTTTACTTTTTTTTTCCCCCAGATCTAATTTGCATTTCATTCTACACATGTCTTCTTAAGAGATTGAAGTGCTCATATGCTGTACAAATTTAGGTTTCCACACCCATTCCTATTTTTTCAGTTTTAGGAGGCACATCATAACATGTGAGATCAGTTTTTTACAGAGCCAATAGTAACAGAGGTGCACATTTCAGCAGATTAATAATTCTCTTTACTGTAGATCTCATGAATTCTTCTTCTTTTTCCTTCTGCCCTCATGATTTTAAAGTCCACCCAATGATTTCAGTGATCAAGTCACATTTATACAATTATATGCTTCAAAGAAATTTTTAAGGAGAAAATTAAACAAACAAAAAAAGATGAATGGGCAACATGAACACTTTACTCTTTAATAAATACCATAACCATTAGAATACCCACAAAACTTTCTAATTTAAAGTGGAAAACATATCATCTAACTTGGTGGTATCCACCATCACTATAATCACCACCACAAAAAACAAGAGTAGGAACCAGAAGTGGTGCACGATCAGTCAGCTCCACAAAAGAGGGATCACAGTTGGTTTGGGTTTCCTGTCCCTAACTTTAGCATTCTGAATGTTACACGTTTGCTCTGAATTAGTCACATAGGATTTCTCAGCAGGCAACCTCTCATTTTGAATTGATGAGTATAGATCACCCTTTGGAACTGGCTGTGTCTCTCCAAAGATCTCAGAGTGACCTACGTACTGACTTAGAACAGTTGTCCCCATGTTTTCCTAATGATGGAGCTGTATTATTACCATGTATGTAATGCACATCTGTTTGTGCATGAGTTTCGCAGTACACATACATTAACATACACATACAAATGCATGCACATAAATATGTATCTTTTACTATATTATAAGCAAATTCCACAATCTAGATACACCAAAACTGGGATAATGAAATATAAACACACAGTTTGCTTTCCTGCAACCAAACTTTAAATTATCTAAATTGCTGTATATCTTAATTTGAAAACAAAGATACATATGTTTGTTCCTTGCCATTCAACCCAATCTGGCCCAGTCAAAATGATTTACTACCAAAGGTCACCATGCCCATGCAACAAACATGCCCAGCTAGCAATTTAAATATAGCAGAACAAAGCTAAAGCAGTGCTGTGGCCAGGGAGAAGCAGCAGATATCCTGCAAACCAACCCTCGAAGCAGGAATCAAACATGTTCAAGCCAGTGATGGTATCTGAGACTTTACATACAATTACTGAAGAAGTTCACAGCTTTTATCAGCATTTTGCTTTGTAAACCAAAAACACTTCAGTCAAATGAAGCGATTCTCCATCTAGTCCTTTGAAAGAATCCAAGCAGAGAAACCCATAAACTATTTGCAAAATCTACACATTTTCCTAAACCTCCTCTGAATTCACTTAAAGATACAGATTTGGAAAAAATATGGAGAAAATGTTCAGTTAAATGTATTAGTAATTTATTGTACCAAAACCAGTACCCTTATGCATTACATAGCAGCTATGGAATAGACAATATGATCTGATATATACATATGACACCATATGGTGTGATTATTGACCTATCCATGTGAAATAAGGATTATGCAAAACATTCAGAGCTGGTACAGTTAAGGCTTGGAGCCTAAGCAGAGCTGATAGGACATTGTGGCATGTATTTTTTCCTCCTGGCACCTGAACACAGATGGCAGCTCTTTTTACAGGCTATCAGCCTCAGGAATTCCTCCTTCACGTTTTTATTTTGGTGTGTTTTCAAAGGGTATATTTCTTCTTTGGTACGATAAGGACAGGAAAATAACAGTCTGAGGCTGCTTTATTACGGTTTCTAAAGAACAAAAATAACACATATAGATGAAAAGGTTATTCCATTTTATTTTTCAAATACTTGGAATTGCAGATAATGACCTTGCTTGGCTTTTGTTAGTGCAACAGCTATTTCATTGCAATGAGCAGTGTAATTCCACAGAGGTTGAATCTCCTCTTATGAATGAAACATTGATATGCAGACTTGTATTTTTATCACATCCCCATACCCTTGTTTTATTTTCATTTTTATGGAGTTCTTGTAGTGCTTGGTTCTAGTACATGAGTGTGCGGTTATCCCTACAATTTTCTGATCTTGCTTTTTCAGCATTCCTGGAGGTTCTCCCATGAGAGGCACAGTGGGCAAGGTGGGCAACACACACCTTCCCATGGTAATGCTCATCAGTGCACAGCAGGACCAAAAATGGTTTATGTGGATTATGTGCAACTTCTTCATTTTAGCAGATTTTTATTTGAATTATAACACTTTGCATATTTTCAGATAAAAAATACAGCACAAGAAATGGTTGTGGTTTTTTGGTCATTTGTATTTCAACACTCTCTAGGATATGGATCATCAAAGATTAATGCTATAAACAAAAAAAATCAGAACAATCATAATAGCTATCTAGAAAGATAAACAGCTATGTTCCTCTTACATGAGCTGACAAAACACTGTCAAAAACTCCTATATCACAAGGGCAGTATCCTTTTGAATCATTATTGCTATGCAGTACTTATAATTTCTTTAAAAGGTGGGGAGCTGGAATAGAAAAGAAATTCTGGCAGAAGCACAAGGATTTCTTAGATGGAGTCCACCCACTGAGATGTTTGTGGAAGCAGCTGTAGGCAGAAAAATTATTCAAGTGGGATCTGAAAATGATTCTCAGAAGGAGTGAAACAACATAAATACTCAGCTCATTTCCACCTTTGCACTGTATTTAAAATAAAAGAATAAATGCTACACTATGACCAGACAGAAAGTGTGTTGGGAAACCCTTAGTATTCTTCATCAATCTATTTTGGAAGTCATTTTTGATATTAGAAACACTGATAAAGTGATTAAAGAAGGCACTTTCTTTTCTCATCAAAGTAATTTACCTGTTACTGTAGACAACCATATCATTATGCTTCATGAATACAGTTCTCAAAAAGTATCTTCAAACTGTGGTTTTAGACCCCAGTAACTTCCTAGAAGTCCAGCTGAGACTCTTGATCCTCTCATTGCCAGACCTTTTTGTGTCCAACGTGAATGTATTCATATGGTTTATATCCATATGTCATAGTGGCCTTCAGAAGAAAAGTCCCTTTGCTCCTGGAGACATGCTTAGAGAAATAAATTGTGCCTTCTTCAAGACTTTCCTTTGCAACATAAAACTAGCAATTTTTAATTCTGTCATATAATAGCATTTCTGTACCCTGAGTATTGTCCTAGTCTTTGTTTCACCTATTCCTGTCTGAGTTCACCTTTTGGTGGTAGATCTAATTGAGAGTGCTCTAACTGTGCCCCATGTAATCAATAGCTCTTTAAACCACAAAACCTACCATAAACCTGTATTAATAGTTAAAAAAATAACCCAAAAAAATGGCCCAGCATCAGAAAGGCATCAGGAGAAGCACAAGGGTGTGATATTCCTATATTTTGAAATTCAGATTCGTGGGTCACCATTTAAAGTTTATTCGATGACAAAATAATTTGCTGATTTTTCAGCCAAAGCACATGACTGATCTCAGCATGCAGCTAAGCATATCCGTTTCTTAATGGTATTCAAGAGAAGAAAATTTGATAGAGGTGGGACTTGTGGGAGTGATTATTCCAGGTTGAGAAACTGCATATTAGCTTTAATAATACTCTGATAAATCCATAATAAAAGAACAAATTATTATTTGTATTTTTTGCACTCTCCAGTCCCTGATGCCTTTAGACAAAGAAAGAAATCTGTGTCCTTGCCCATCCTGTTCTCAACAGACACAGGAGGAGTCCAGGATCCCTGCCAGTTGTGTCCTACTCTTCCTTTCTGCTTTTATAAAGCACTTTATGTACATAAAGTATACATTTTTGCCTAGCATTTTGTATTGTGCTATGTATTTTTTTTTTTAATTTAAAAAATCCCTACCCTGGAGTTGGAAGAGGAAGCTGCGAGACGGTTCAATATTTATCCCCCTTCAAATGTGACTGTCTGTTCTGGAGGATGCCAGGTGCTTCAAACACTGCCAAACATATGGCAGGGCTGCGGCGCAGCCGCCTTCGACAGGGAGCTGAGCTAATGGCCCCACATGCATTTCATTTAAAAATATGGACAACTATTCAATCAAAATGAATTTTGTCATCTTGGTCAAAACCGCATTCAGTCTGTGTTGAGAGACTTGAAAGGACGCTCTGCTGCCCATATTTTATAACAATGACTCATTCAGCTGCTATAATCCCAGTCAGATACAGTACAATGCCATTCCTCGCCTGTTCCTTTTCTTTCAGCTGTAACTTTTCCTCTGCTATGCACAAAACCCTGTGGTTGTCAAGAAGGTCTTGTTAGCACCTGCTTCAGGGGCTAGCTACTTATATCCAAGGCTTTGCACTTTCATACTCCTTTTCCCCTCTAACTCTGACCCTTTTTCTCTGTGTATGAAAACATATCTCATCTTTACCTTGCAGCTACAGGACAGCAAAGCAGCTATGGTTACGGATCTTTATGATACAACCTTTTTCCTGATTTGTCTGATGAAAAATGTAGAGGCAAGTAGAAAACATTATTATCCCTAAGCAATTAGTTTACAAAAGCATAACAACCCTACCAACCCCAGCAGAGACAGCAGATAACTCAGCTGTAATAATTTTTTGTTTAAAAGGGATTTAACTTCTGTCTTGGTTTCCTAGACTGGTTCCTATGCTCATTAAAGGAATTGATTCAAAAAAAGCCTTATGAAATCCTCCACCAAGCAAACAGTGAACCTCCTCCCTAAAAAACCCAGAAAAATAATAATTGGCAGAAATAAGCATATAAAATGATCTGTGAGGGTTGTTAGAAAGATATGCTCCATTTCAGGAATGAGACTAACTTACAATTAAAGGCATGAAACAATTTTAGATGTAATGATCAAATTAAATGAAAATAATATTTTGTAAAATAAAATAATTATAATTAAATAATCAAACATCCAGTGCTAGGCTGCATTAATATCAGGATATGAAATTTCCCCTAATTTAGCAGGAAAAAAAAAAAAAGGAGGAAATAATAATTTTGTGTTGCCCACAAAGAAACAAATCTATATATAAAAAATATGCTACCTCCCTCTACTGCTCTCTCTCCTCCCTCCCATGCTGGGTCAGTGAGCTCCAGACTTGACATACTGGGCCCTGTGTGGGATCACTCAGCTGAGCAGTGGGGACCCACCTCTCCCCACCCAGCAAAAACCATCACTTTGCTGGTGGCACTTCCCCTAACCCATGGCCCCAGTGGGTCTGAACCCGCTGTGACACACCCTCTGCCCAAACCTGCAGAGCAAAGCTATGGGGAGGCTCTGGCCTGGGGCACAGGGGTGCCCAGAATCCGAGTCTGCATTTCTTTAAATGGCTCTCCATTTGATTCTTGTTGGGGTGGATGGGGCGGAAGGAGGAGCTAAGGGTAGATGATTCTAGCTAAATGATCAGCAGACTGAAGTAAGTGGCTAGACCACAGGTATTTGGAGACTGTAAACGTGGTGTATGCACTAACTAACTGAAATAGCTTCTCAACAGCTGCAAGTTATTATATAGACACTGCACTCTTCTATCCTTTATTAACAGCAACTGAAAAAACTGCTCAAATTTGGTTTTGTCTTATGCACAGCATTATGAAAAAATAATGAAAATATATTCCTCTATAGATTCTTACAGCATTTCTGACATGACGTCATAAAAATGCAAAATAAAAATTGTATAAAAATACAATTAAATTGGGCTAGAGCTTATTTAAAGTCCTATTTTTTTAACTCTATGAACTATTTTAGGGAGGCCCAAAAGCAGGAAATATTTTTATCTACCTACATATGCATAGTTCTTACTTGCAATCAGAGTGAAACATTTGAATTATCATTATTACTCTTATGGCCAGTGAATGTGGCTATTTGTCAGCTTGTATGTGTTTTGAGGGAAGATATCCTCCTGATTAAGGACCGAAGGTCACTTGTGGAAAGGTCAGTGAACATCTTGTTCTGATTCAAAGATGGGGAGAGACAAGCTCCTGCACATCACATCCGACTGTGTTCATTGTGTGTGTGAATGGGAACAGCTGGACACTGTTTAACAATCATCCTTATGGGCACAGGCTATGTCAGAGCACCTAAGCAGCCTCTAAAGTCCTCCAGTGTGAATATATCCACCTTTCTAGAAGGAGATCACTAAATAAAACAGGTGACAGTCTTTTTTTATGCAATTAAACCAGCCAGGTATGCGCTCCCACTTGGGAACATAACATGTTTTGAAAAAAAAATGGATGAAGGAAAGAAAATTCTGCTGAAGGCATGAAAGTTGTACAGTGTCTGTCCTGTATAATGAGTGAAAGAAAGAATTTCTTCTGCTTAAGAGTATAACAAATAAAATGCAAAGCAGACTCATAGGTTATGGGAACATATTTTCAAACTGATGAGCAGAGACAAATTGAACTCCTGACCAGCCAAGAGATGCAAAAACCCTAATGAGTTGTAAAATGTAGTCTTACAGTTTTTTTGAATGGGACTGAGAGGTAGGCTGAGAAGAAGTTTAAACTTGTGATGAGTCTTTTTGTCCTTTGTCTTCAAAAGAAGGAGGCATTTGTTCATTGTGTTCATTTGCACCCCAGCTATGTAATCTCATGCCTCACATTTTTCTTGGCCTTTATAAAGACCTTTTACTTCCTTTCTTCCCACCAACTTCATTGCTGTGATTTTTTGGCTCCCATCTGGAGTATCAGAGATAGATCTCAATAAGAGACAGGATAGGATTGGTGATTCTATTGAAATATAAATATCTCTAGTGCCTTTGAGGTATACCCAGAAGATTATACCTGCCACTTGACAGATCTGGGGCAGCAAAGGAATTTTCCCCAAAATCAGATTGGTGGGGGAGATCGAATTATCTGCCTTTATCTGTAGGATAATGTGGTCGAATGGTTAGGATCATCTGACAAATAACTAACATCATAACTGCTAATAAAAATTGAAATCAGCAGTGAAAAATCTTGATCCCCTCAGCTGTCTCTGTGATGTATAACAATGCATTTGGATCGTTTGCTATAGATCTGCAAGTTGTCACAGGGAGCTGGCATGATTTTTGTGGCTCCTTTGTAGCTGAGCATCTATTAAATGGTCAAATGAAGTAACAAGTAGCTGGGCTTAGTAATCTAAACAGTCCTTTTCAGTTCACATTCACATAGTAATTTTACTTTTTGCATATACTAGGCCTGCTAAGCAAAAGAGAGAAAGATAAGTGATGTCCCACTGTAAGGGCATCATGAAGTGGCAGATTTTCAGCATCAGTTTCCAGATGAATGACCTGGTGATTTTCACTGGAATCTGAGGTCATGACTGTGTGTGTAACACTACTAGGACAGATCTGCTGAATTACCAATAACGATGTGTTCTCTTGTTCTGATGTTGTAAAATTCATACGTATTTGTTTCACAAAAGCTTCTATTTCAATGTCTTAAATATCTTATTAAAATAAGTATTCTGCTATTATAATTTAATCCAATGTGTTATGAATATGACATTTGACAGCCTATGGCTGAAAATTCCAGCTGCCTTTCTGGATTAAGAGCATAAAGTTTTACAGCCGTATACGGCAAGCCACTAGGGTCAGCAAAAAAGGAGCCCGAATTATCTATGGAGATCAGGAAAGCTGCTGATGAATTGTTATTCTTCCCCTTAGTGGGAGTCCCAAGAGACCAAATGATCTGAATTGCCTCCTCATCACTACCGGATCTGTCTCTCAGGGGAAAGGTCAAATATAAGACAGGTCAAGGAGTACAGGCAAAGGGTTGAGCATGCTTTGAAGTCTTCAGCCCAGTGTGGCAACAGAAAATGCAGGTGTGAGGGGCTGGTTGAAGGGCTATCCTGATTCCCACTCCAGAGGATTCCTCATGTAAATCCCCACAGGAAGATATTTTGTTAAGTGGTCTGGATGAAGAAGCTAACAGATAGCGCTTGGCAGCAGGCGATGGCTTCTTTGGAAATGAGGGAGGAGAAGGCGACAGACAAGCAACGAGGCAACCACTGGCCGCTGTCCAGGGGCTGCTGCTCTCCATGCAAACATCTTCTACCATCGAGGTCATGACACAGCAGGGTACTCAAAGCTTATCTGTGGTAAACCAGGGGAAAAACAAGAGTGAGAAAGCCAGGGAAGGAGTATCTTACCCAGGTGGAAGAGAGCAGATTCACAACACTAACATTTGCTAGCAATAGCTCTGGGCTTCAAAGTCCCCTGGATATGGTACAGGACTTAATTTCACTGTGTAAACTTCAAACAAACAGACTGCTGCTATCCCAAAGCTTTCCAGAGTAGTAATTTAATCTTAGTAATTTCCTCCAGGCAATTTAAACTTTATTCTCTATAACTCAGACTAGTAAAATACAAATAATACAGAAGGTACAGAGTTAATTTAATTTATTTATTTTGAAGTGGTGCCAGAGGATCTGTTTTGAGGCTTCTTAGAATCAGGTGTGGATGAGAGTAATGTCACAAAACTAGGACCTGTATCAATTTCTGTTGACTTTGTTCTCTACTCATCCTATTATACCAGCTGTCCATGGAATATATGAAACACCATTTAAATAGTTAAACTACTCTAGACTTCTGAGTTAGAAAAATGACAGTTTGTGATGAAGACTGAAAAAATATCAGATCAGGAAATGTAACTCTTCCTCTAAACACTCAAATAGCTTTATTTTTCTGAAAAGCTGCCAGCGAAGCCATCCTAAGTGGTTTTAAAATTATTTTGAGAAACACAACTGCAATGTATTAAAATGGATGTTAGACATGAAAGATCATTTAACTCCAAAAAGGACAACTTTTGTTCAGATGTAATGAATATTTAGCTAAAATGCACCAAATGGCACAGAAGTCCTGCTCTTTTTCTTCCACTGTTTTCTGGCAAAGACTAGGTGAAACATGAAACCCAGGTAGGAAATGGATGGGGACAATAAAGAAGCAATAGGAAAGGTAGGAAACAGTGGATGTCTTACATGAAGCATATGCTCTCCTATTGCTTTTTTACTGAAGAGAAGGAAAGAGTATTTAAGCCAATTCACCCTACCCTGACTTCTGGGCAGAGTCTAATGTAGCACAATATTTTTCAAATATTTTCTAGAGGTGTGTGTGTGGATGTCAGTCCTGAACATGTGACTTCCAGAACCATTTGCTTACAAGCAGCTCTTCCCAGCTGGGGAAGCAAGTATTCAGCTGGAATGTGCCAGATGAGGATGGCAAGGGCCAGGCAATGTCCAAGCATTTACCTTCACCTTGTCCAAGAGGCTTCCTGAAGTCTTCTCATCTCACACTGAAAAATCCTCACTCACAGCACCTGCAGCAGGGGATTTATTTACAGAATAACTTTAATTAATTTTGATAAAAATTCAGTGTTGGCAGGAACCACTTTTCTCACTACCAAGACTTCCTTTTCTATTTCATAAAGTATGTCAATGGCACACAGTAATTACAGCAGGAGTTCTAAGGCTAGGGATGAAGTGAGGAACGCAGAAGTAGCCATGGGAATTCAGGGGAGCAATATTAATTAGACTATGCCAATTGTAACCACAGAAGGGACAAGGAGAGGTCCAGTCCCTGGATCCAAAGCCAGGTTGCTGATGTTAACCCCATTGTGGCAGATGTTTATCTGAGCAGTCCTTAGGAGGCTTGGTTACAGAGATCCTGCAGTCTGCTTCCCTTGTTCCTGAGTTTACCTGTCTGATGGTGAGATTTCAGTGCCTGGCACTGAATGTACTCTAGAGTTTAACATCTTCCTTTTGAAAAACTGAAAATTATAAACAATTAAACGAAGTCCTCCCTAATAAGGAGTGTTTAAAGGAAGATGAGATTCACATCCTTTTAACCGTTCCTCGCTTTCTTTTTCCTTCTGTCACTCTCCTCTAATAGAGCAGGAGGTGTGATACAAACAGCAAACCAAAAGCAAGCATCAAGCAGAGCCTCTGACTGGGTGTCTCTGACCAATGGTTTTAAACCTCTACTTTCCCAGGAAGTGTAATTTTATCAAGCACCTTGTAAATCAAAGGAATATGACCCCTCAGCAGCGAAGTGGTTGATTTGTCAGGGAGATAACAGTGGGAATGTAATTTCTATCAGTAAGGCTGATTCAACCTTTTCTATTAATGAAGATTTTGATGGATTATGTGAGACCAAGCAGAGCAAATAGACACACCATCACATTAATGCACTAAGATGTTCTTTGGCAGCTTATCCCCAAGTACATTCACAAGACTACTAGGGTGCTAGCAGTGTTGTCCCAGTCTACAGAACTCATGATGACAGTAAAATGGAGATATCAGAAACTGTTGAAGAAGTGTTGCTGGAGTGGAGCACACTGCTGCTAAAGGAAAATGCATCTCCCTTCCAGGGAGGGATGTATTGCTACATTCGCCGATCCTGAATCAGATGCAGAGGTATAAGGAAAGTATAGATCTGACCAAGGGAAAGCCTGTTACCCTCCAAACAAAACAAAATCCAGCAAGAGAGGTTTCTGCCTTCTGGAGCCAGAAATGAGCCTGCAGAAATTATAACAAGACATTGCTGTGGCTCATTGCATCATTTCCCATGCTATCTGAGCTGCTTGCTGGATATATCTATTTTCTCTTGTCTTATGTTTAGTTCATGAGAAGTCTGGGAGTGAAACCATCTTCTCTATTTGAACAGGAGATACTGAATTCTGAGTGGGCTAACTGCTACTTTAATATAAAATAACAGAAAATAACAATCACCATATAATAACTGAATATTGGGAATGGTAGGGCATACTGTTCCCTCTGGTAGCAACTGATGTTACAGCAAAACTGGGTAATCATCATCTACTGCTGAAAGGAGCAGAAAAGGCTGTGTCCTGTATTTATACTGGTTGGGGTGCTCTCCAGTTTATCTGTGAAGACAGGCTTGCAGACTCTTGAAACATAATTTGGGAGATAACTGGATCAGTTCTTCCCAGTGGATGTAAAGCAATGAAGGCTCTGATGAGAGACAAAAGGAGAAGGATTTGTTCGCTGAAGAACATAAGTTCCAAATTAAACATGAGAAAATATGAAGCTCAAAGAAGGGCTTGAGGAAGGAAGGGGGTAGAAAAACAGAGAAAAAGCAGAGATAAAGGAAAATAAAGGGATATTGTAGAAGAAGCATAGCTGTGTATTGGAGTGCATGTTGCTGGGCATGGAAATGAGAGGAGATGTCGTCATTCTGCTTTCTGTGCGCTGAATCTTTAAATATAGATGAATGTCTTTCCTTGCTATGGAGGCAGCTCTACAGCAGCTGCTGTCTTGTGTTTCAGTGCGGATGCAAAATAGTACTAGAGCAAGATGGTTTCTTCGCTGACCAGCAACTTGTTTTTAAATTATTTTATTTTCACTTTCTTTTTTTTTTTTTTTTTTTTTTTTTTGTTTTTTTTGTTTGGTTGTGTTGGTTTTGTTTGTTTGTTTGTTTGTTTGGTTTTTTAAGTTGCTTTTCTACAAGAAATGAAAGCAATCAGATCTGGAAGATAAAAGCAATATATACTATAAACTGAAAAATTAATTGTTGTGGGAATTGCTGATAATATAGCAGTGCTAGGCACCTGCTGCCAACCAGTTAAACCATTCCTGCTGTCAGATGGTACTAGGATTGTTCTCCCCAGCTGGAACATAGGATCACATGACATGTGGTGTCAGTGACATGGACACCCCTGTTGCAGTGCACCACACACCTCCAACTTTCTCCTGTCCCAATTTGGATTATTTCCATCACTACCCAGACTCAAAATTCTCAGAATTAAAACATGCCATTAGTAGTCAGTTCACCACAGTACAGTCAGGATGACTCAGTGCAGTTTTCTTGTCTGGCTCTTGTATTGAGAGCCACAAATCAGTTGGTCGGTCTCAGCTTTTGCCTCCTTGTCCCCATAATATTTCCACCTGCATAATAATAATCTCCCCATAATATTTCCACCACACACGGTACACATACATGCTCCATGTCTTTCTGAAAGTCTCTGCACTTTGAATAATTACATGCAAATGGAGTCACCATACCACAGACCCTTAACTAGCATTAAATCCTTTAAATATCATTTGTAGTAGAAGATCTTAAGAGTTATTCTCATTCCTCAGTGAATTTATCCCACAGCTAAAATTTATGTTTTTTTTTTCTGAATGTGCAATAATAGCCTAAGCACACACTTTCATCTGTTAACCTTATATTGATGGAGACAGGACAAAGCTCACAGTGTTGAATTCCAACCTGAGTTCAACCTGTTCAGTTCAGTGCAGATGAATGTACAGAGCTGGGCACTAACTCAAGCATGAGAAATAGGAAATACGTGTAAAAATATATGTGATTATGTATGAATTACACATATTAAAAATTATAGTAGTGCAAGTCTATCCATCAGAAAAATGACAGCCTATGGAGCCCCCTTCTTTCCCATCAGTGACATGAACTGTCTTGTAAACATTGTCTGACCGCTCACTAAACTGACTGCCTATAGAGATTCTCTTCTGATTCATGCTCCCATTAAATGGCTTAAAAATTTTTGGATGCAAGGAATGTACTTGACTACCGAATTACTTTGGCATGAAGGATCTCTCTGTAACAAAGAATAATGTCTTTTATGCAAGACAGAGAGCTTTCCAGGAAGCAGAGTCAATGCTGCAGACATCATTTGAACAGCTCTGTGTGTTTGACAAGCTCCCTAATCCACTTCCATTAGAAAAAAGAAAAAATAAAATATAGATTCTAACTTTCCAGAAATGTCCATGTACAGGAAGAGAAAGGAAAACTGGAAATAATGCCTGAGTCTTGTCACCTTCTGTCCCCTCAGAAAAATTCTATTTAAAGTATTCAGCTACAGTGGTGTGTAGCATGTAAGATCTTGAATAGAATTTAAGAGTATCTATTAGTGAATGGCACACTAAATAAAAGAAAATTTATGGCCTTTCAGCCTCTAGGTCACCAGGTCAAGTCCAGCTAACACAAGCAGTGGTGGTCATTGTTATTTGAGGGCTTCATGGTCAATATGACATTGGATTCTGAGCCATGAGCTGCCACATTAGAGCCCTTGTTCCTCACCAGGAGATGAAGACATGACATTGCTTCTGCAATCCTCTGCTCATTTTAATTCAAATCACATTAATATTTGAGGATAATAATTATCCTGGTAAATGCATGTACATCTTGGATGCTGCACTACCTTTCATATTATGAGCATTAGTGCTAAAAAAGGGCACAGTAAAAACACATATCACTTATGTGTTATGATAACACATATCACTTAACAATTTCTTTTTGCTGGGGCAAATAGTCATGTAGGATACAAACTAGTGGAAAAATCAGACCATGTCTGTAATAAAAATTCTCAGTCATTTGAAAGAATTCTGGTACATTTACCTCTGAATAAAAAACTTGTCTGCCCTCTTTCTGCATTATTGAGAAAACTCTTCTCCAAAAGAACTAGAATGGTATAGGCATATAATGCTCCCTTTTGAGAGGAACAATCTTAAAATACTTACTCATTTTTTCTTGATATCATCTCCTATACAAGGAGTTTTATACAATGTAGTATTTTAACAAGGATTATGAATGTATGTGAGGAGGGAAATTCTTTTTTTTCACAAGTGAGAGGCCAAGTGAACAAAGGCTATACTGTATTTTCTAAAATGAAAACCGTCCTCAACTACCTGCAATCAGGAATATTATTGTAATACTGGGACTTGATCCATCTTCCCTCTGACAATGACCTTTTCCGTAGTGTTTTATGCTGCAAAATTTTAGCAGCACTCACTTGGTAGACACTTTGCCCTACAACAGTTTTCTTGGCACTGATTTTCATCCTTCTATCTGCATATTTTGAAATGTGTTTAGAAATTTATTCTTCAATCTATCTGTGACAGTGCTTAAATATGGATTTTTGTTGTGAGTAAAAAGCGTTATGGTCACAGTAAACTTTCAATTTTTCCAGTGCAACTACATTTTATCTACAGGAGGCTAGGTGTGAGGGGGAAATGGAGGTAGATGATTTTTATTTAAAGAAAGCTTCATTTTGCAAATGACGGAATTCATGCAGTTTAAAATGAAGGCTTGAAAGGTGCGATGTACAGCCTTGAAGACTGAACCCAAATCCTCTAGCAGAATCCATCAGGTACTTCAGCACACCCATCAGTTTTGCCACCAGTCAGTTTGGATATTTACAGGATCCTAAACTACACTGGAGCAATGGTGCTCAGAAACAGCAAAGAGGAGTCAGAAGTCTGGCCCCATGAGGAGGTTTGAAGATATGCTGCCTACGTTCTGCGGTAGACAAAGCATCAAAGTGCCTCACAAGAAACTCTGCATCCTTTCAGCCACCCTGGAGGTGACAGTATTAAGCTCCAGTGGGATACATCCAGAAGGAATCCACTCAGCAACACGAGTAAGGGTTCCACAATTCTGCCCTATATTTTTGTTCTGGAAGACATTTTTTAAAATCTGTTTGTAGATTATGAAATTAAATGCTAAATTTCACATCCTCCCCCATTCAGATTGCAAGGCTCATCTAATGCATGTTTATGTAGAGTCTGATTCCCCTGCTAAGTGTTTCTATTCTCCACCCAATTTGGCAGCTAGTGAACAGTGCACAAAATAAATTTAATTGATTTGTACAGGTATTAAAATAGATTATCATCTACACAGTTTTGGAAAGCAGACACTGTGTGTTAGCAGACACTATGTGTTAGCCAAACAGATGATGCAAACTATAATGATTTACAAATGGCTGGGTATTAGCAGACAGTAGATCACATTAGACAGCTAAAGAATTTCACATTTATCCATCAAATGACAGAGAAGATTCAAATTTAATAATGAGATGATTTAAATATCCAGGAATAATTTATTTAAAACATCATATTAGGAATCAAATTTTCATACAAAAGCTCTTGATTTGCCTATTCCTGAAAATCATATGCATGATGAAATGCATCCATTTCCAGTGCAGGCCAGAACTTCCCATCCAGGAACTGACTGCAAACAAACACCTCACCCAGAACACAGAACTGAGCATACACATGCAGCACCAGCTAGATATCTCTGCTGAAAATCCACGGCTGCCCACGTTCTGGAGGAAAATACTGACATACTGACATATGGCTGACAAATATATAATGCATATGTATATGCATATATACATATGCAATGCAATTGCTGCTTCCAGCATACAATTGATAAAGGAGAACTCTAGGAGGGCACATTAGCAGTCCTTCCCTCTCTTGGAAAGGTTGTTGTCCAGAATATTTGGGAATACTGTTCCTGCTTTGGTGCCCCCTTCTGCTGCCCCTGCTGGTGGCATGGTGGGACATGGGGATGTCAGGACACCTGTCACCTTGTGCCACCACTCCAACCGAGCTGCAGCAATGGGCAGTGGTGAATGCCCAGGGATGAGCATAAAGCCACGACATGCATGCAGCAATCTCAGTGCAGCATGCACAGTGACCACTGCTATTTTACAATAAATAAAATTGTGGAATGAAAATTAAAAACCCTGCTGGAAGAAAAAAGAAACAAGCTGTGGAGTTGTTGTGTGAAGGAACACCTTTTTTGGTCCGTGTAAGGAGGGATTGTTTTTTCCAAGGGCACAGGATGCCTTTACACAATCAGGGCCATAGAACTTGCAAAAGAAATTGTATAGCAGATTCTTTAATCAAATATCTATGACTGATAAATTAAAACATTAGTTAATGGAGCTAAGTCTGAGATTTGAAATTTGTTTCTCTTTGTTCTACAACCCAGGAGACCACTCTTTTTTTAATGCTTCCTCAACGTATGAAGTCACTGTAGTGTCCTTTACATTGCTTCAGGAATTTCGAAGGCTGGAAAAATACTCTTCTTGGGTAATAAACTCATAGCTGGACTGAATTTTTCTCCTACAGTAAAAACAGTCAGACTGTTCTTATCCAATGACCAGTGCACAGCTCTGACCAAAACCCTGTTGTTTCAGCAGATTTTGAAAGAGGTCTTTTAAGAACAAGGTAAACTCTATGGAAACTCTCCTCTGAGTCTGACATGCTTGCACAATTACAGACAGTGTAGCTTCTAGACTTTGATCCAGAAAAATACCTAAGTGTCTGACTTCAAGGGGGATTTTTATACACTTAATGTTAGTTGCTTACATACTTAGTTTCACAGAAGTCTGAGCACAAGGTGTTAGCAAGAATTATTGTTCTCTGAAAACATGCAAAGGGCATTCAGGAAAGGTTGAGTTTAGTATTCAAGTGTTGAATAATCTAAAAGGTTATGCTATCATATAATAAAATCAGAAAGCAAAAAAAATAAAAAAAGCAAGAACTTTCTTGCAACACTCTGAAATATATTATTCAGTTCTAGAAAGCTACTAAAATTTATTTCATAGTTATAGAATGGATTTTATAGCTACATAAAATTTTCCATCACTGAAAACCTCAAAGGACTTTTTAAAGCAGGACTGAATTTTATCTCCTGGTTATAGGATACACAGAGCTGCTGTTTTTAACACTGGTCCAATTTCTTACAAGCATCTCTTTGGAACAAAAGTCAAGTCACTGCTTTTGCAAAATATCATCTGAAGTATCATGTGCAAGTCTAATGAGGTCCTCTCCCATCCTCTGCCCTAATCTTTGTATCTGTGTATTACTTTCTACATGCTTCCTTCTTAGCTAGTGGAATAAAGGAAACCTGATCAAATTTCAAAGGGCAAAATACTGAATGTATGAGTTAAAACAATAAAATTAAGATTGATTGCAGTAGACTCAGACTTTATCCAGAGAGGTTAGTGGTATTAGTTTTAAAAATCAGTGAAGTAATAATGATTAAAAAATCTTGTCAAATAAAATTGAATAGTGACATGAAACATTTTCACTGAAATTGGAAAATAACATATTCATATCTAGTACCTCATTTCGGAAAAAAAATCATATAACCTTCAGTAATATCATATAACCTTCAGGCTCCAGTTTTAAAGATAACCTATTCTTATTTTACCATAACTTTTTAGGCAACAATTATTTCCACAGTAGCCCTGCCTCTGTGGGCAGAGAAGTTTGTAGTTTTATAATAGATAAAATGCACATATAGCTTTGTTAGGACAGTGTAATTACACCAAACACCTGATCCAGCCAAATGATGATAAAACTACATGACTGAAATGGACATTTCTTTCCTCCTGGGAAATCGAAAACCCACTGAGGTGTTGCTGCAGGTAAATATGTCTTAGAGGCTTTTCTGTCTCATTTGTTCACCCACCTATTTGCCATTACTGGAGAAGGATTTAATGAGAGAATTTAAAGTATTTTTTGGACACTGGGCAACACAGACTGGTTTGATATTTTTTTTCTGAAGCTACTTGGCACTGTGGATCTCTAAATAAATATAAAGTCATTCACAATCAAACAGGCAAGAAAGAAATGACAAGTGCTTTGACAGCGCTCAAAATACTTTGAGGTATTTTTAACATATTTCTGAGTCGTATTAGCTTAACCTGTAATAGAATATAAATGAGCCCATATGGCAGAGATGTAATTATGTTCCATGTGAGAAATCCCTGTGGTAGATTTGGGGAAAAAAACCTCACTACATGTGCCTTCTGGAGGGCACGATTTACACATGATTACCTACTCATTTGCATTGAGAAGAATATGAAGTAACACAATGCTAACAACACGGTAATGAAAAGGGCAAGCAAAGACTCCAGATCCCTGGGGGTGCTGATCCCTCTGACTGACATTCAGTTAGAAGCCGGGAATTCGGCCCTTTAGGGACTACATTTTATGGAGCGATCTTTGATTATGTGGGCACAGTAATCACGAGTCTTAATTATTATTACTGTGAGAGAATGGGCTACAAATCTCCAGGGAATGTCTCTGTCACAGATACTTTGCTGGCGAATGCTGAAAATTCGTGTTTTCCCAAGGATCATTTTCATTCCAACCTGATATTTAGCTGAAGTTTCTTTGACTACTAGTCATGAAACATTAAATATAGATTAGAGGCAGAGAGATGTTGAAAGTTAAAATTCACCGGCGGTGCACACCCGTGCACTTGAGAGACAGCCCCAAATGTTGTCCAGATGTTGTAGCAACAAGGCTGAGGGTTCCCAAGCTGCAGCACAGCCACAACAGAGGAGAAAGTGGATGTTTAGCATTCCACTGGCCTTCTGTTTAGTTTACTTGTAGTGTATTAATTTAGCAGAAAGTCCTAACAGCCTGTTAGCAGTAGATGTTACCAAGTGTACACTATCCTGAAAGAATGAAGAAATTCTTTTATAGCAATAAAGAGAGCAATTCAAAGCATGTAATTGATTTTCCACATTTTCAAACTGTGATAAGGCTAAGCTTTAGCAGCAGAAACATATGTTTGCAGTTTTGTCAATGTTCTTCAATGAATCAAAAAAAAAAAAAAAAGGGAACCTATAACTTATTGGTTAGATCGTTAACATGCATTGGGCATTTTGGTGGCTATTGAAGCATTTTCCAAGGGCATGTCATCTTCTAAACAGACTCAGAGGTAGCAGGGATTGCTTTTTGCCACAGGACATGTTTTTGTGATTATCTAAAATCATTCTTTTCCATTAGGAACACCACAGAAGAACATCAAGGCTTTTTTAACTAGTTATTGTCACATTTGTGTGCTGTCCTTCCTTACATCCTTTTCAATCTGGCAGGGCAGAGAGACAGCAGGGCAGGGCTCATTTCTGCTCACCCCTGCAGCATTTCCAATTAACTACTGCACACTGTGGTGTCTGACAGCCAGGCTGCTGCCCCCAGCCTTCACACCAGTAGTTAGGGGGCTCTCTGAGCCTCCCCATGAACATCCCTGATGATGCTCACCGGAGGAACTCAGGGCAGAACCATCCAAACAGTCTTTCAAAAAGGTTTCTTTAAGAACCTAAAAGAGGTCAGCTAGTAAGGCTTGGAAAACAGGTCACCTACCTGTCCTCAGAAACTTTTCCATTTTAGATTTCTTCCCATCTTGCATTATGAGAAACCTCAGATGCCCAGCATTTTCTTTGTGAAAAAAGAGTGGATGCACCCACAGAATAACCTATTTATCAGGATATACAAGGGAGATACAGAAAATTTGAGTCCTATTCCACTCTGTTGGCCTTAGAGCAGACATGTGGACCCAAAACTTCAGTCTGCTTGGCATGCTAAGCCTGAACTGCAGACAGATTCCCACTGCATTTCAATAAATAATTGTGGAGAGTGATACAGGCTGAGATGGTGACACTCATCAGGACCCATTGGAGAGCAGCAGAATTTCCAGTAACTGAGATAGCTGTGGTGGAGAAAAGAACAGAGCTTCATGTCCCCACATGTCATTTGCCTTTATTCCTCTGTTGGAAGACTTGCCAAAGTGAGAAGGAAACAGTTTGGAGAGATGCCTGCCCACAGCCAGAAGGGAAGAGGGTGTTTTCAGCATGGGGGTAAGGAAACCATTTTCTGGCATGGGGAGTAGTTGGCAAGGCTGACTGAGAATCAAACAGGGCAACAGTAGGGCAGGGGGGAAAAATCCCTCAAAGAAGCAAGCTCATTCATGTTTGCTCCCCCAGGACAGCACAGAGCATCCCCCACAGAGCATGACTTCATAGCTTTGAAAATAGGTAAGCAAGCTTCAGAGAATAGGAAATGGGAATGCATCACTTTTGAGAAATCAATCTCCTCTGAAGTCTAAAGGTTTGAATTTGGGAAACAATGGGAGTAATTACCTGAGTTTGTCACCATCTCATTACCATTGGGTTTCAGGTAGCAGCAGATGATCTTGTTGAGCTTTTTCACGGGCAAACAGGGGCAGCAGAGATCAGCATCTGAACTGAGGCAGATGCTGTGGTTGTGGCCTGGAGATGGAGGAAAGGGGACAGTAGAGACAAAGAGCCTCTCTGGCCTCCACAGGAGGGATGGTTCTTCTGCACAACTGCTGTACACCACGGTGGGTGATGTCTTTGGAGTGCCATGCCCTTCTACCACAAAGAGGGGTTTTAAAACACCTGAAGTGTGTTGATTGGCTGAGCAACATGCTTGCTGCTCCCTCTGCCAAAGGATCCAGCATCTTTGTAGAGTCACAAGGCTTTTTTTCTACAAAGCAATAAAACCATAAGGGCAAAATATGGGTGAACTCATTCTCTTACTTAATATGACAGCATGGAAGAAACAGAAAACCAAACAAAATCCCCAGTGGTTGCTCTATCCCATCCCTCCTCCATATGTGTCTCCTTTTCAAAAGCTGTGCACAGGGAAAACAAAGAAGGAACGTGGTTCCCTTCCCAGGGCTTGGAGGAGCTGTGTGCAGTGACCCCCCAGGCACTGCTGTTTACATGGATACGTTATCAGTGGCTGCACACATCGGCTCTGCTCCACATCTTTGCAAATACTTGTGCAAGTTGCAAAGAAATACCATGGGCCATGCAAGGCTCCCAGTTCAGAGATGATGGGAATGGAGGGTACTCAGCTGCAAATACAACCAAACCCTTCTCAGCTATTTCTGGTTTCTACTCTAAATTTGCACTTAAGAACTCCAAACAAGCAGAGCTCTCAAGCAACAACAGGGCTCAACAGATAGCAGCTTTATTTTGACTGCTTCCTAGCCTACTTTTTTGTTTTGTTTTCTTTTGTTGTAGTTTTGAAAATAATTTTTTAAAAAGAGAAAGAAAAAAGGGAAAAGATACAGGAACCATGTGTGCTTCACTGCAAATGCTGCTCATGTAATTCTCTTTGAAGTGTGCAGCAAAACTCCTTTGTAGGTTAATGAGAACAGGATCAGGCCCTCCGCAGTGAACTTGTGCTGAGAGCAGATAAGATCTTAAATCATTCAGAGCCAAGCATGTTATTTGTGCAACATGGGCAGGCTGAGTCAATCTCTGAATATTTTTAATGGGTGTCAACGTGAAGTGTTAATTCCACAAGTTAAGTTGTTTTGCAGTTTGCCTGTGCCTGCTCTTCAGGCTTCCTTTACAAATTGTACACATCCATTTGCTGGCTGCGACAGAAAAGCTTTTCCAGAACTGCTGCAAGAAAACAACACTTCTGAGAAAATATAACATGTGACTTTTACAAAGAATTTTAAAACCAAATGATAGTAGAAATACTTGCTAGACATTCAGACTGTCAGCATACACAGAAGTAAAAGTAACCCCATCTCAAATAGAGATTATTACCTTTTTTTTAAGGACCCTAAAATCAAAACAAGTATTTGGTAACTGATCATTTTTGAGAAACTAATCTTTTTTACAAAACAGAGGACTGAGGTACTGAAGTACTTAGATGCTTAGATAATGTCTGTCCCTGGATTGTAGCTATATAACCTTAATAAATAGGTTATAAATAGGTTATAATAAATAGGGTCAGAAAAACACTGAAAACATTTTGAATTCTGATGAAACAAAATAAGCACTATAACCAACTTCTGGATGAAAAAAATCTTTATTTTTGACTTTCCCTTTTTCTGTTCTCAGGATCTCCATGCACTTTTTAATGCATCTTGAAGCCAAGATGAAATTACAGCCCTCAGAAGGCCAATGGGAGGCTCACAACTGCCCGCTGCCTTCAGCAGAGCTGGGATTTTACTCTTACTGTAAAGACAGCTCAAGAAACACTGGGCCCAGCTACCCACTTCTATGGAAATAGTCAGCTGGAAACATAGCAAAGCCTACCACACAATTTCCTTTCCATTTTTCCCTGCAGGGAGATTTTTAATCTTGAGTGGAAAACAGGATCCAGGGAAACCTGTGGAAGCCTTATGGTTGCCATCTAGAGAAAGCTGGCTCTGGCTGGGCTCCTCACCTTGCCCTGCTCCCCATCCCACCATTGCCTCAGCCCCAGGTTTGCAGCCCACTCTGCTTGTCCCCTCTTCTGCAATGCAACAAAGAAGGTTTGTCTTGTTTGTATTCTGAAACACCCAGACAAGCTGTTTCCCTGCCTCCACCTTCTGTGACTCTGGGGCATGTGCTGGAGGATCTGCCCATGGTTTCTGCATGCTCTGGAAAGCCATTCCCTTCCCACATCTGAATTATGGTGCTCTTCAGCTACCTTTGGCAAGAGAGGCGCAAATCCTGCACTGCTACAAGCTCCCAGCTCTCAAACCTGGCCTGTGCTGACAACCATCTCCTAATGCCTCTCCCCTTTGCAGTCCCTCCTCCTCTCTTGACTTTTCCTTGCCTGCACACCACAGAGAGCTGCCTACCCAGGCCCTGATTTCCATCTCTCTCCCCCATGTCCTCACACCTGGGGAGAGCAGCCCCAAAACACCAAGGACTCCAGGCTTAGTAGCACTCAGCACAGCACTCCCCATTTGCTGTCGCACATGGGCTGAGAGCTTCACCACTGCAGAACTGCAAATCTTTGTGTTAGGAAGTGAAGGTGTGTGGGATTCACATTCTCTAAACAGAGAGAGACATGATTCTCTCTCCAAGGACTTTTCCTGGGAAGCTATTAGATGCAGTGAGAAAGCTCAGAGAAAGAAGAAAACAGTTCTTATCTCTGTTCACTGCTCCTGCTGTTTGGCATATGTGGAATGTGTTATGGAGATTGTTTACTGAAGAGTGATTTGTTAATTGGGCATCAGTGATGGTTGTTTGGATTGATTGGCCAATTGGGTCAAAGGTGTGTCGTCACTGTCTCCAGACAGTCATGGGATTTTTTTTTAGTATATTTTTAATATGATACAGTTCTAGTACAGTATAGTATTAATGTAATACAATTTAGTTTAATAAAAGCAATTTATTCAGCCTTCTGCAACATGGAGTCAGACCATGTTATTCCCCCTTCAAGAGTCACTGCTTCAATAGAGGTGGTGCTCAGACACCAAGTTAAATCATCCTAGTTGCAGCTCTTTACTGGAATTGATTAGAATCCATTTTCTTATAACTTGCTTCTATTAATTTTCTTAACAGTAAAGTGCCCAATCCTACAAAATGCTAAACCTTTAGGCCAGTTGCAAAATTTTCTTTTACTTCCCTCAGAATTAGAATAGCTATTTTTTTAATTAAGAAGTGAATAAATAAACTACTTGCAGTCTTTTAAGAGACAACTTCATGCTGAGAAGAGACTAATTACCCACCCCATTCACAGAAAATAAAAGCAAAGCTTTCACCATTTTAGAAAAAAATAAGAGAAGTTAACAAGAGTAATTGCAAAATCTGATTTTAGGATGAGCTGGTTTTCCTGCAATTTTTTAATTCATAGAAATATTTTGAGAAACCCACCTTGAGGTGTGTCAGCCTTTTATTATTTCCTCTTTAGATGCAGTTGTAGATGAGCATGCTATAAATGAAACACCATTTTCCTGAAGGCAATCATAAAGGTGTGTTGCAGCCTTTCCTTCTCAATTTCACATGGAGTGAATTTACCACAATGGGCAGTAATATTTTAATTTGAACAACTGGAAAATACTTACCTGCCCACTCTGTATTCTCAGTATTAACTCAAGATCAGCTCTTGAGCTTTGGGACAGTATTTATGCTTGTATTTAAAAGTGAAATGTCATGAATAAACTGTCAAACACCTTGAGAGTAACTTCTCTGTTTGAACAGCAGTGATTTTGTGATGAACGTGATGCACACTGCACAGTCAGTTCTCAACAATAAATGCAGATCTGACCAAGTTATGTTCTGACAATAGTTGGAGCAAGGAAACTTCCAGAGGAGTTACCTGAGAGTAACATGCAGGAGAGCAGTACAACAGCAGGATGGGGATGCTGTAATGGGATATATTGCCCGTAAATTCCTCCATCAAATGCAGGGATTAAGAGCTGCCAGGATAGTCTCCACCCTAGGTAGGTGGGGGGGAAACAAAGCCAGCACACGGCTTGGGCAGCCAGGAAAATGAGCCAATTCAGCACAGGCTCAGCAGTGCTGCTGCCAGGAGGATATCGGTGGAGTTTGCAGGAAAAAGCCAACACTACCTCTGAGTGAGAGTGACAGACCAGTGCCCAGTGGAGCTACAGGCATGGAACCAGAGGTGGGCAAGGTGCCAGGTGGGCGCTGGCATTATCTTGTGTTGCTCAAAGGGACTGCACAGCCCTGTGGCTGGCAGTCGTGCCCTTCTGTAGTGTTCTGTAGTGGCAGTGGAGCAGGCAAAGTTACCAGTAACAAAGCATTAGCATTTAACCTGAACAAGACAACATGACAGAGCATCATTGAGCCATACTTTCAGTCTCAGGTAAACACAGTCAGTGAGAGTAACACTGAGTCACAGGATGTAAAACAGTTATTCAAACAAGTATGCAACAAAACAGCATCAAGTCATCCCCCCTGAGGGATACAGGACATTTTCATTTTTCTTGTGGTCTTTGTCATTAAACTACCCCATAAATATTTCTAATTTTGTGTTGCAGCAAGTAATTAATATTAGCTAAGATATACTAGAACTAGACCAAAAAAAAACAAACAAAAAAAACAAAACCAAAAAAAAAAACCCAAAAAAAACCCCACCAAAAAAACCCCTTCTCTTTCACCCAAAAGGATGCTGGTGATACCATAAGGAGGACAAATTCCACCGAATGTGCTGCACTTTTGACATGGGGTAATATTCTATGTTAGCCTAGAGTAACACCTTATTAAATGCTGCAGACCACTGATAATGCAACCATCCAAATGACAGCTAATTGCAAATAAAAGTCTATTACTTCAGCACTTCTGAAGTTATTTCTAAGACAACCCATCAAAAATATTTTACATGATGGCTGACAGAAGCCTCCCAATGTAACATGTTTACATCAATTTAATGGTTATTGTGAAGTTTTCACCTTAGTGAAGTTCAATCATGCCAAACATGTTTCACACACTGCAACAAAGCCTTTAGGATACAGTGAGAAGACAAGGCCTGTGGGGGCCTCACTTCATAAGAGGTCAGCAGCTGAATGTGGGTCTGGGTCTTCATTAAGTGTTGTCTGAGTGGAAAACTAGAGTTTATTTACTCAACCTCAAGATAAGCAACTTAATGCTGCTGATTTGAATGCAAACAAGGGCAAGACCTCATGCCTGGAAGACTCTCTGATGTGGTTACAGTGGAAGCTTAGAATAAACACAGGTTGGGATATGAAACACAGTTGTCATGGCCTACAAATTCAGCATATTTTAAAGTATTTAAATATTTTTAAAGCATTGTCTACAACTGAACTATCAAAGTGGTATTGCTTTTATTTTGAAGATGTTACGCTTTCAATTACATATTGTTTATTAAGGTCTGTTTTGCTAATTCACTGAAATCTCTCCCATATGACAGAAATTACATTTGCTTCTCCATTTAGTGACCTCAAATGACAAAAGGTGCAGAATGAATTTAAGTTGGCATATAAATGCAATTATGCCTTCCTTTTTTCTTACAGGGCTTATCTAGTCTGCTTTAACACCATCGCTGGGTGGTAATGGTGTTTAACACCATTCATGAATGAATATGGGGCTCCTAATGCTTGCAATGTGTCCAGGACCTAATCCTGACATGCTTAGTTTGTCCTTAAGAAGCTATTTCACATCTTAAAATGCTTGTAGACTTCTAAAAATTAAACTGTGGAAACCAAGGCCTAAGCTGTGAGACAAGTCTTGCTTCCTAAACCTGCTAATCCATTTTTAAATTACTACTCTTATTAAAGTACTATTTCAAAATTGATCAGCAGCTTCAGAACAAAGCATTTTTCTTTTATGCTGTAAACACAGAAACAGCAAAGGGGTCAGTCCAAGGCAAGAAAAACTAAGTTCTCTTTCTCTAAATGAGTGTGACTCATTGCCTAAGAGTTACAGCTCAACTGAACAACAGAGGCAAGAGATTTACAAATATGAAAAACTCTCACAGCTATGGACGCGAGAGCGACTTGCACTTCTAAGGGGTCTAAGCACATTATTGACTTGCATTTTTGAATCAACATTTGAATTCAGAATCCATATGATCCATTGACTCCAAGTTTGCCCAACATGGAGAACAATGATGCTCTGGGTCCAGCAATGCAAACAGCAACCAATAAAATCTAGAATTAAACGGGACAGTGAGGCTGATATTCAGATTTTGCACAGTATTGCCAGTCATGTAGTGCTGTCATTGGAAACACCTATCAAATAAAATGCAATTCCAGTGCCTGAACACTAAGAGGGTTAATTAATGATAAAAACAGAGGTGTGCCTCAGTTTCCTTATTTTTATAGGTAAGCATTTAAACGCTTGACTTAGCACCTCTTCCTCTGTCTTGAGTTTTGCTAGCTGAAGCTCTTTTGAGGCCATGCAGCACTGGAGTGGAAGATGATGTCACACAAATGTAAATTTCTTGAGTACTCTCAATAATTTTGAAGTGTGTCATGCCAAACTCAGGATTACTTTCACTGGTCACTTTCAGGGTGCATTCAGAAAGGACTACAGTGTCAATCTGGAAGTTGTCTCATGACTGGGATTGGAAAAAGACTGATGAGATACTAGCCCATAGCCTATTTTGAAAAATACTCATCATGTAAATAAACAGCAGTTTCTTCTCATACCTAGTTACCATCCCTTTGAGTAACAATTTTTTTTAAAAGTACAAACGGGATGGCAGCAGAAGGGTGGGCATCATCCAGAGGGCCGATTTGAGCGCCACTAGATTTCAGTCTTGTCTTGCCCCTCTATTGAAAAAAAACCAAAACCAAACACAACACAAACACACACAAATATGTGCATATACTAGAAATTTTGGGCATTACTATATGAACAAACCAGAAATCCTACTCCTTCCAATGGGATCTGTTATGGAAACAGCATATAATTTCATTGTAATACCACAAATTTGCCACTACATTAAAGAGCATTACTGTTACTGAAGGATGAACAGTAAATCAACATCCCCAGCTCTTCAGGCTACAGCCCCTCTGCAGGGGAATGGTGATTTTGAGTGTCCCTTCATTTCAGGGTATAAATACATCCCACGAGAGAAAGCAAAGCTGATGAATATGGAATGTCTAAGAACTTCAGTCCCAAAAATTTAGTTGTACCAGGTTTGTTCTTATATTGACTTTGTCAGGGACAAGAGAAGCAGGGAAAACGGCTTCTTCGTATACTGGTACTTTCTACTTACTGTATATTGATACTTTCTCTGGTAACCATGGCACATCAATCACCCAGACTATTTTGTAAAAATCCCCATCTAAACCCCCTGGAACAATGGACAGATTTCTTTTTAACAGTAAATCATTACTGATGACCCATACAAAAGATCTTTGTATATTTTTAATACCATTATGTGTTGAGAAATCAGATATAAAAAGGTGGATGAGCCACACAGACAGCGCCACAGCACTGAGTGATGACTGTGACCTTTGCAAATTACTGCCCTGTGAAGGGTCACAGAAACTGCAACAAAATTTTTATAGCAAACCAAATAGCCAACAAAAAAGCAGGGGGTGCTCTTTCAACAGATTTATGAGCATATTGCACTCTCTAATATATTTATTAAAAGAACCAAGATTGAACATGGAGCTTTAGTTCTGAAAAAAAAAAATAAAAATCCAGAGAACTGAAGGGGATCCATATCTGCTGCAAATCATTAACTATGAATACTGACATTTTACTTGTAGAAAAAATTCCATTATTCATTTCTGAGAAGTATGTTTAAAAATTGGTCTTCACCACCTTTACCATAAATTCAACATCTCTGTTATAACTAAATGTGTTCTCCCACCCATAAATATATCACATACATTGTTGCAAGAAAACAGATCAGCCGAAAGGGCTGAACTGTAATTATACACTGACAAAAACAATTCCATTGCAATGAAAGTGAATGGCTTGTACTTCAGGTCATTAGCAGAGTGCTGACCAGCACAATTTTAAATGCTAAAATACCCCCCACCACAGGAGGGAAAAAATTGAGAAAAATGTCCAAATATCTGAGAAAGCCGGAACTGTGCTTGTGTTGAACAAATTTTAAAATAATGAGAAAACTCTGCCCCCTTGTCTCACCTTAGAGAAATTCTGTTAAGCTTCCCTTACTTCTCTATGGCTGTTTATGCATCACAATTTGAATAAAGTAAACAAGGGAAAAATAATTTGTATCTGCCTCCAGATCTACAGAATGAAATGCTTTACTAGCTTGTAACACTAAAAATCAAAAATCAAGTTTGAGAATAAACCAGTCTTTCCTAATAAACCCACACTTACTGAATGGAACTTCAAACAACGAATTACAGAAAAAAGAAAAAAGTGTATTGCCTTGAAAGGTTAAAGAATGTGTGTATTTTCCATAAAGCTGAAATGCTTTTGTGAACATTTAACTCTGGATTAACCGAACAGTCAAAATTCAGGAAATAAAACTATTTTACTCACTAAAACATTCTGACAATATTGCAACATAATTTGAGTGGCATTTTAAGCACTGAGGGTTTTTTTTAACTTTTAATAAAAAAGAAAATGAGAAGAAAGGCTAAGTTGAGAGAACCCTTTTCTGCAATCAAAAAAACAAAACAAAACAAAACAAAACCCACAAACCCCCACCAAACCCACCAAAAAGAACTGGTAAGCTTCTTTCTTCTCCTGCCATATAGCAGATCTCTTCTTGGATTTCACACCACTGACCATATCCTGTCAGAGATCTTGAACAGTTTACATTACTTCTTTTGAAGGATTAATCTAGTCCTTCCCAGAGATAAAAACCAAAATGCACAATGAATTCCTACACTGAATTCCAGCTTGTTACTGTGAACTCAGCATAAGAAAAGCAAAAAGGAATCCCACACATCTTGTAGTATATACACTGCTTTCACATAGTATAAGTTAGAGGAATATGTAAAGGGACAAGCTACTTTTGTACAAAACCTCAATTTATTTCAGAGAAATTAAAAATATGGTATTTAATATATATAAATTTCTATTCCTCTATAAATATAGATGATCTTGTGATAATGAACAGAAATAAATGCATACCAAATTAAAATAATTTTGCATTTCAGGGTATGGTAGCCATAGATAATGTTTATGAACCTAAATACAGGCATTTGTAATATTAAAAAAAGTTTAAAACAATACAATCAGGAGAGAAGCATTCTGCTGTTTTTCGTACAGAGGTCTACATATTCAAATGCATCTGTTGAAAGTTACAATTTCGTCTTTAACTTTTTTAATGTATTAGAAGCACAATCCCACACACCCAGGAACATACAATGTAGCAGATATACTGCACACATGATATTTTATCCTTGCAGTATGCAATGTTATTTCTGTACCGAAAAAAGAGGGGAAAAAAGACAGCAGAGGCTTTCAGGTCTCACATCCCACCAGAGTGCTCAAGCATTCTGCTTTACCGTTTTCCTTCCCATTGTTTTTACTACTGGCAAAAATCATCACACCCTCAAAATGTGTAATGATTTAAATATCAATGAATTAAAATTCAGAGGAATGGCAATGGCTCCAATGTTTCCCATATGAAGAGCTGGAGTATGAATATAACTAGGGGGCAGGGAGGAAACAAACAAAAGCCCCGAACTGAATGCTGCGTTTTATTCCGATGAAGCTCTTTTCACGGAGCCCGTATTTCCTGATCCTGCTGACCCCAGCCGGCAGCAGCCCGGCGGGAGGCACCGGGGCAGGCGGCGGTGGGAGCACCCGCGGGGCGCCCCCGCACTGTGAAGTGGGCTTAGGAAAAAACCCCAGCAGGAGGGAATTTCGCTGTATCTCTCTCTCCATCCACCTCCTGGGCCATCGGAGGTGCTACAGGTGCAGGCGGTGCGGACCCCAACTCGCACACCGAACCGGGCCGACTGCTCCTGAGCTACGCGCGGCACGGCCAGCCCCGGCAAGCCCGGCCCGGGCGGGCTCTCCGCGCACGGAGCGGGCGCGGCGGGCTGTTCGTGCCCCCAGAGGGGCCCGGCGGGGCCGGCGGGGCCGGGGCTCGGCGCAGCGCCGTTCCTGCGCCGCGCTCGGGCACTTCCCGTCCTCCCCGTACGGGACCGGCGGGGCCGGTGCTCCCCAGACGGGGCCGGGACCGGGGCCGCAGCGGGAAGCGGCGCTCCTCCCCATCCCCACCTCCAGCTACCGCGGGCGGGCCGGAGCCGGGACCGGGACCCCAACCGGGTCAGGAGGCGCTCCCGGCCGCAGCCCCGCTCCGGGCCCTCCTGCTCATGCAGCTGAAATTCCAAGCAAAGCCATTACAAAACCTGTGTGGGGGAAAAGAAGGGGGTTTGTTTTCGATTATCTTACAGTTTTTCCCATCCTGCCCTACCAAATAAAAATCCAAAAGGCCTTTTTTTCCTTTAAATTAAAAAAAAAAAAAAAAAAAAGCGGCGGGATAAGCGAGGAAGTAAAATCCGCAAACGGGTTGGAAGTGTCCTAAATAATTAAAGAAAAAGTGAGATTTTTTGTAATTTAAATACAAATATACTTACAAAATCTTACAGAGGCTATTTACATCCCTCTCCCCCAACTTGACAGTGCGTTCAGCTCCTACAGGAGACAGCCCGAGCAGCACGGGGAGGGCACAGCCTGGAGATCCCAGGCACTGGGGGTCCCCCTGGCTCGTCCTCCGTTCCCCGCCGCCTGTGGAAGCCACTCGCAGTCCCAAAAGTTTGCCTAGGCTGGATAAGAAGCTGCTTCCCGAAGCAGAGCCTCAGTCCTCTGCCTGCCCGCATCCCCCTAGCCTGGCAAGCAGGGGTCTCAGACCGTGGTCTCGCCCTGCTTGCTGTTGGTGAGCCTGGTGTAAAACTTCCTCCAGGAGTTCAGGGTTTTCCCAGACCAGATCCAGAAGCCCGAAGTGATGCCCACGATTAAGGTCATGAGATACTTGATCATGAAGACAGTGAAGTCGGGGCTCATGGGTGGGTGGTGGCCGCTGTGGTTGTTGGGGCAGGGAATGGCATAACTCTTACAGCTCTGCGTGACCCAGCTCCTCTCCCACTGTTCCCTAAAAGCTTGCTCGTAAAAATAGCAGGCAATGACGATGGTGGCAGGCACCGTGTAGAGGACGCTGAAAATGCCTATCCTCACCATGAGCTTCTCTAGCTTTTCTGTCTTGGTGCCGTCATGCTTCATGATGGTCCGGATCCTGAAGAGGGACACAAAGCCAGCCAGCAGGAAAGAGGTGCCGATGAACAGGTAGACGAACAAGGGGGCCAGCACGAAGCCCCTCAGGGCATCCACGTTGTTGATGCCCACAAAGCAGACGCCGCTGAGGACGTCGCCATCCACTTGTCCCAGGGCAAGGATGGTGATGGTCTTGATGGCCGGCACAGCCCAGGCAGCCAGATGAAAGTACTGGGAGTTGGCCTCAATGGCCTCATGGCCCCACTTCATGCCAGCAGCAAGGAACCAGGTAAGGGAGAGGATGACCCACCAGATGGAGCTGGCCATGCCAAAGAAGTAGAGCATCATGAAGAGGATGGTGCAGCCCTCCCGCTTCGTGCCCTGCGCCACGGTGCGGGAACCGTCCTCGGAAAAGCGCTCGTTGCAGACCACCCGCTCCTCCAGGAGGAAACCGGCGATGTAGGCCACGGCCACCGCCGTGTAGCAGCCCGAGAGGAAGATGATGGGCCGCTCGGGGTAGCTGAATCGCTTCATGTCCACCAAGTAGGTGAGGACGGTGAAAAGGGTGGAGGCACAGCAGAGCACGGACCAGATGCCGATCCAGGTGCGGGAGAAGCGCAGCTCCTCGGGCCCGAAGTACATGAGCCCGTAGAGGCGGCCGGGCTCGCAGGGCGCCCCGCAGTCCTTCTCTCCCAGGAAGCGGTAGTTCAGGTAGGAGGGCACCTTCAGCGCCCGCGGGCAGGTGAAGCGCCCGCGGGGCTCGCCGGGCCCCGCGCCCCCCGGGCCGCCGCCGGCGCCCCCGCGGTGCGGGTTGCTGGTCCAGCTCTCGGGGCGCAGAGCGGGCGTGGGGGTGCCGCGCTCGGAGGCGTTCTGCCCCACGCACAGCTCGCCGGCCCCGTGCACCGGGAACTTTTCGCAGCGCAGCGTGTCGGGCCATTGGAAGCCGAACTTGTTCATGAGGGCCTCGCAGCCCTGGCGGGCCCGCTCGCAGAGGGAGCGGCAGGGCGGCAGGGCCTGCTCCAGCACGGTGCACACCGGCGCGTACATGGAGCACAGGAAGAACTTGAGCTCGGCCGAGCACTGCACCTTCACCAGCGGGTAGAACTGGTGCACCTCCAGCCCCGCGTCCTCCTGGTTGGTGTGGCCCAGCAGGTTGGGCATGATGGTCTGGTTGTAGGCGATGTCAGTGCAGAGAGGGATGGAGATGGGCTGGCAGTAGCCGTGGTCAGGGATGGAGATGCCCCGCTCGCCGTTGTACTGCGACGCCGGCAGCTGCCCCCCGGCCGGGAGCGCCGCCGCCCACAGCAGCACCAGCAGCAGCGGCAGCCGCGGGCACCGGCCGCTGCCAACTTCCCCGCCGCCGCTCACCGCCGGCCCGCGCCGCTCGGCCATGCTCAGTCGGTGCCGCCTGCCCTGCCGGGCTCCCGCCGCCCCGCCGCCGCCGCTGCTCCTCCCGGCCCGAACTTGCGACTCATGAAGGGAGCGGCGGGCAGGGACGGGGCAGCCCCGGCCGCCACTCACGCGGCCGCGGAGCGCAGCGCGCAGCTCTGCCCGCTCCGGCGGCAGCGTCCCCGCGCCTCCGACTACGGCCGCCGCCGCCGCCTCCGCCGCCGCCGCCTGACCATTTGTGCCGGCCCCTCGAGCCCGCGCCCCTCGCCTCGCCGCGCCGCGCTCCCTCCGACCGGTTTCCAGGCGCCCCGCAGTCTGCTTCACCGGAGGGAGGAGCCTTGAAACCGACGCCGAACTTTCCTGCGTAAGGGACCGTCTCCCAACGCCTCACCCGGGGGCGGGCGCAGGCGGGCGGGGGCTGCCCCGCGCCGCGCACAAAGGCGGCGGGGGCGGCGCTGGGGAAGGGGCCCCGCGGCGGGGGGTGGTGGGGGGCCGGGGCCGTGCCGTGCCGGTCGGCAGCGCGCCGGTCCCGGCTGTCCCGGGGCTGTTTTTGGATTCCCCGGTGATGACGATTGTTGGAAGCTGTTGAGCGGCGCACCCGGACTGGGCCGGAGCCCGTCGCCCTCGGTGCCCCCCCGCCGTGCGAGCAGCCGGGCAAAGCCCGGGCGGGGGAATCGATGTTTGGCACAGAGCAAAGGGCAGGATTGGAGGAGGGATCCGCCGCACTCTGCTGCGGGGGGCAGTGCGCAGCGGGGCTGTTTCTGCGGGTCTGAAACGCGGGAGACACGCTGCGGTCACTTGAGGTGCGGGCAAGAGCCGCAGCAACGTGAAGGCACAGGCGGCGATGTCACACGTCGCTCACACCGTGATGATGTTGGAGTGGCTAAACTCGGCTCTCCCCAGAGACGCTAAGTAACTCGATACCGAGCTATTGCCAGTGTGTTATCTGTGCCTTCCTCCCATCGTGTCCACAGCAGCAGCCCAACGTACGAAAATAATCCCAACAGGGCTTTCCTATTTCCCTTCCTCCCTCTGCTTAATGGGCAACTATTCCAGTGTGACTCAAGTCGAATGCTGTGTAACTTGCAATACCTCCCGTCAGTTTTGTTTTTTTTTAAATTCTTGCTATATTCTGGGGAGGGGGTGAATGGCCATACAGTGACCGCCAGCAGTGGCCATTTTTGCATGCCTGAAGCTCCATTGCACAAACAGAATGGAGGTCCTGTTGGCTCTCCTGAAATGCATAGTCCAGGAAAATGATGAAGGCTGAATAGGGGATTTACTGTACTCATTGGAACTGAATAAGAATAATAAAGTGTGCTCCTGGAGAGAAGAACTCTGCCCTGTTCTCCAGACATTCAGTAATTAAGGCTCTCTGTCGTGTGTGCAAATGTTCTCATATTTGTCCGAAGGTTAATTCTATCATTCGTAGCTGAATCAAGCATGGAACTTCTCCTACCAGCTGTCTTCCTTCTCTGCAGCATGCTCCCACCCTTTCCGCCTTACATGTTAATTGAGCTCCAAAAATCCATTAGTAGTAAGACAGCTTCAGCATTTATTTCTCTCAAAGGTGGCAAGGGTTAATAAAAGACATCCGTATTTCTTGGATAGCTACAGATAAAATTTGGACCATGCTATTTAGGCCACTTTCTTTCTCCCAGCAGTACTGTCCCACATTCAAACTAATTAACAGCAAAATCTATGCTGTGTAACGACTGCAGGAGCAGGATCATGTTTAGAAATTGCACATCCTTAAAAACGTCGATTGCTGATGTCCTCGTTTACTGAGGTTCATTGAGTTCTGTCAAGAACTCTCTTCTCAGAGGACAATACTTCAAAAATTATATGCACAAATACCTTTTTCCATCTTCTGCTGAACAGTTTGATTCCTTAAATACTGTATTTATAGTTTGAAGCATCTGATTTTTCTTCATATCTTCCTCAATTAAAATTATTAACTTATTTCTAGCACAAAACCTATTCATATTCAGCCCTAAATATAGCAGTATTGTTTCTCTGTTTTTCCTAAAAAGACTGAACACAGAATCTTTAGATCAGAATAAGTATTATCCATACTCTTCCTCATAGAAAATGAGTGTGAATTTCTGACTAGTCTTGGGAAGCCTCCTTGGCTTTTTGCCTGTCCTCTTTAGACCTGGGGACACATCACACAATCCAGGAGAGGTGATTAAGATGCCCAAGTGCATCATCAGTTGATTAAAATTTTACCTACTGGAGTCTGCATTTGAAGTATTAAGGAAACATTTCTCAAACCAAAATACACCATCTCAGCCTAGAAGATTGTTCTAGGAGAAAGGCCAGTGTATACAGATAAGGTTTGTACATGCACATAACAGATTTTTTCAGACCGACTAGTACAGAAGGAAATCTAGACACATTTTTGGATTAACAAGCTTTTTTTTTTTTTTTTTTTGGGTTCTCAAGCAGTAACTATCTAAATGCAGTAGTTAGCTAAAAGCTAAATGCAGCTTGAGAAAAACTACTTCAAGTTCAGATGCATCAGTAAGATCAGCTCAGAAAGAAAAAGTGGAAAAGGGATGGAAGTGGTATTGTGGGGAGAAGAACAAGTGTTGTGAGCTGGTAAGTTCAGAAAAGTTTCTAGGACTTGCTCACTTTAACTGTTTAGTGATTTTTCACTAACAAGAAAATCCTGTATGGAAAGAATCTTCCCAGAAGCACGTGTCCTACATTTCAAACACCCCAAACCACAAAACTCATCATTAAAGCATATAATCCTTTGTGGCCCACAACACTAGATCAGTTTAAACCCTGCCTGAGAAAGAAATGCAATGTGATTTTGATGCCCATCCACTACTACAGCAATGAGCACCCCCTGCCATCAAATCACCAGCATACCCTGATCTTACATTTGATGTTCCAGGGCTGTACTTCATCCAGTGCACATCTGCATTCCTTGTAGTTTTACTGCTGAAAACGACCACCAGCTTCAGCATGAACTCCAGGAGGCCATCTCCACAGACCAAAGAAACTACTGTGCTCTTTGTGAGGGAGTCTTTCTCACAAAACAGATATTCTCCCATGCCTTTCAGACCTTTCCTTAAGGAAATTACAAAACTTGTCTCACAGAAGTGCACATGGGAACTAAGTTTCCTAACTCTGCCCAAAATATTGGACTCAGTAGAGATGCTGGTCTGATAGTACATTATAATTTCCTTCAACTTAAAACACTACCCCCTCCCACTTACCCATCTCCAAATCGACAGACTGTAAGGCAATTGTCTCTTCTTTTTGCTTAGCTAATAAATGCTATTTTTCCCCATCATTAAAATCATCAATGTCCTGTCTATTCCAAAGCTACCATCTTCTTTCTTTCAGAGCTAGCTTAATTAATAAGTATCTTAGGAAATTGTGAGCAATTGCTCTTAACTGAAAGGTAATTATAACCCACAGAAAACTGTGACCAAAAGTCTGTCTTACTTTTCCACATATATATCTTGGTCTAACAAAATATACTACTTTATGCAAGACCAGTACTGCACATCATACACAATTATTCCTGTGTGTCTCCCTTGTTCTTTTAATGATTCCTTATGTGTCCATCACAGGTGACAGTTGGAGAGAGGAGACTGGACTGGATGCACCTTTGCTTGGGTCAACATGACAGTAATCATGTTCTTACGAATTTCACAGTGTATTTCTTAAAGCACAGGCACTCTTCCTTGCCACAGAAAGACAATCTTCCATTCTAAAAGAAACAAAAATTTGGGCATTAAATAATAATAAAAAAACAATATGGAGCTGTAACTAGGTATAGCAGCCATTAGGGGACTCTGGTTGGTAGGCAGAGTATGAGATTTGGCCTCCTACATTCTTTATGTACTAATACTATCCTTAGAGTGCTGGTTTGTGCTTGCTTTACTTGTTATGGGAGATGGGGGATTGTCTGAAAAAAAGTATTATGAAAATCTTTAATTTTGTAAAGAAACAAAGCAAAAAGTCATCACAGGATTTTCTTGTTTTCTTCTATGTGACTGGCAGAAATAGGATAGAGTGAATGCTTCCATTCCACAGCACTTAAGGAAAACTTGTTTCCCTAGAGTAAATTATTCAGCTTTATCTCACACACCTATGTTACATACAGAGAATCCAAATTTAAGCACAAATGTGTATTTTATGTTAGTGAGCACCCAAATGAGTAAAATTTAAACTGAGATGATAACATAAATTATGTCTGTCCACCAAATTAAAGCAAAATTTATGCTTAAATAATTAGGTTTTTAGTTGATTCAAGGTTTCATTATTTAGATTGCAAATAAAGGGTTAAAAGTAAGATCATCATAACTACGTGGGATAAGTTAAAAGTTGATTTTTGTCTCATGTTGAGCATGAATCTTGGCTGATAAGAACAGTTAATATTTTTTGTGTGCATAGTAATTAGTTCTGTATGGAAAGAGAGGATTTTTGGGATTTGGGTAGACAGAGGGATTAAAATATGTAATCTGTGATGGGCAACAATGTGTATAATAAATTAATGAAGTTTCTTGGGAGTTTCCAAATGAGACAGTACAGATTCACATCTCAGGTGGGTCTCATTTCAGCTCTGAGTACTGGCAGTACACATCACATCAAGTCCTCACAAGGCACAGACCGAGACATTTGCTGAAAAATCAGTACAAGGATTGTAAAAGCAGTAAAATGAAGGAGAATCAGTACAAAGATTCTAAATGCAGTGAAATGAAGGAGAGATGATTACAGTATCATACATCCCAAACTGTAAGATGAAATAAGGCACACCCTTCCATTGCCATATTAAAACTACCATATATTTTGGATCATAAAATCCTTAATCCACATAATAGATGCTCTTCAAAGTAAGATGATCTTCAAAGTAAGATGTTTGATCATAGAAGTTGACACAGAGGTCTACAATCCAAAATTCTGGAGAGAAGGTACCTGGACAAGTCTCCCAAGCAGCTTTAACAGTTGCATGGTAAGATAGTTCTCAGTTTGCAACATGCCAGTGACACAGACATCTGCCTCAGGACCATGGGCATAGGACCTTACAGACCTAGTCTTGCCGGAAGAGCAAAATACTTACAATTTAAAAACCTGCCTTCAACGTTTCTTGGAACATCTAGAAGACTCTTGGAAGTATGCCTGTGCTGACAAAAATACCACATATGCAGTGATTGGCAAAGAAAATCAGTAGGAGCTGAACACAGACCTTAGGGATGGTTCAGTCAGCAGCCAGAATACTTTCTGCAGCAAAGGTCTCAAGGCTGTACAGCCAAATGTTCAGAAAATCACCTCAGTGCAGAGGCAGTTGTTATTAACAAGCATTTGACAAGTAATTCTCTGACCATTGGGTGGCCCAGCTTAGCTTACCCTCAAATTCATCCCACTCTCTATATGCCTTTTTATTAATTGTCTATATTAATTTGCAATTGTCAGTTTAGGTTAAAACTTGTACTTTTATTTGTATTTGGGGGATGTGGGAAGAAGAGAAATAGAATTTATTTCTGCTGAGTGATACCTATTGTAACATGAATGTTCTACCAGGTAGCATGGGCTAGGAATAAAGAGCAATTTTTGGCCAGCACTGGTGTAAGTCAGGCCCCCATTACAAGGATTTTATGTTTTAAAGAGGCATGAGGGAAAGCGGTATGCACAGTCAAAGCAGACTACAAAGAATCTCTTCCTCCCGATACCCACATCATTTTTTCCTTAATGCTGTTTTTTCAAGATAGATGGAGTATGTGGAGATTTGATTTGGTTTTCTTTTCTGTTCAGAAGAAATGTAGATGATCCCTTGCAAATTAAAGCCGTATGTTGCCTGCCTTCCTTGACATGTTCTGCGCTGGGGTGAGAGGCGCAGGGGCTGCAGCCCGGCTGCTGCTGCCAGAAGTTTTCCGGAGAACAAGAAAAAGTCACAACTCTTAAAAGGGCAATTGCAGATCACAGCTCATTTTGTTCAGAGAATGAGAACATTTTTACTCTCTCTTTATTTCCCTTTCTTGAGCAAGTTCTTCTACAGTTACATACAGTGCCTGCAAACACAGACTCTCTCTTGTTCTTCAGACACACAGAGGCTGATTTAAGGGCCTAAGATGGCAATCCTAACTCCCAGGAGTAGACCTGCTGATTTCACAGATACAAGGGAAAGGAGTAGGGCTTCACAGGGCTGTGATGCAAGGAGAAATTATGTGATGAGTTTTTACTTCTGGCCTCACGCCGCTCTTGCTGTGCTTCAAGTACATTCCTTTTAAAGAAATGACTCTCCCTTTCCACTGATGTAAATGAGATTCAGATCATATTTGCTGCATTACTCTTTCAAGATACACAAATTGAAAAGGTGTGTGTGTGTGTGTGTGAGGTGGGGAGATAGAGTGAAGGAAATTTGGTTTTCTATGTCTTTTAGCTGTGTGTGTATTTTCCATGAATGCTATTTAGAGAGTGAGCAGGATGAGATCAGAGCAGGAGTAATTCTCAGCCTACATCTGCCTTTTTCAGTGGAATGCAGCTTGGTACATGTTGAAGGATAATCTTGACTTTCCCTTTAGAATAAATTTTTGGGCTTTTGCTTTTATTTGTAAAGATAGATTTAAATATTTAACCAGTGTAAACAGAGGCAGAAGATCAGCAAGACTAAGAGGAATGTGCCACAAGGATCTGCTTGCAGCCACTTCTCCCCTAAATACATTCTTCATCATACAGGAGGGGTTAGCTGTATTTTGAAATAATTTTTTTTTTTTTTTTTAATTTAGGCTGTTTGTGTGAAAGGAATTATCTTAAGGATGGACAGGAGTAGTGTTCTAGACCTTCCTCCAATTCTGCAGCTGACTTTTCTAGTTAGCATTTCCCCTACTTTCTGACCCAGGCTTCACAGCAACTGCTCAACACTGCAGCACTCTGATATGCCATGTGGACCCCAGATAAACCAGCCTTAGCCCAATCCCAGAGTCTTCAAGGAGGAGAAAAAGGAGCACTTCATAAAAATCTCAAAGTTCTCAGTAGGAAATATTACCTTCAGGATGATGGAATTTAATTTCCTATTGTCACAGGTTGTCATTCTTTAGTGATCAAATATGCAACCACAATGTTTAGCCCAACTGCAAATTGTTCAAGTCTCTCTTTCCCCAGTATTCCTACCAGAACATTAACCTATCCCATGATAGTGGGTGCATCAGAAGTCTTTGCTTTTGGATCTTGTGATGTCTCTGTTTTTATGGGTGACTAATAAGATTGCATAATTTTTACTGAATTTGGACTTATCTATGGAAATTCACAGATTTGCCATCTCCAGGGATGATTATTGTAATTCTGTATACTTTCATATGGTATCGCTGGCATTAAGAAACATATCTGAGGATTCCCAGCACTGAAGACCATGAGGATAAGCCATGTCACCTCAGTGTCCCAGTCTTCTGTTCCCCTCAACTGTCCACATGCTGAATACAGAGCCTATAAAAGTTTGCTTCCTCATCTTAAAGTGTCATACTAGCCTGATCCAGTCATGTCAGGCATGGCTGGTCTCAGCAGCTGCAGCCCACTACAGCTGAATCCCAATGCAGTAAAACCTTAGCCTTGAACCTCAGTGGGAATGAGCCCATATCCAGGAGACACAGCTACTGCAACATTTGGCTGACTGAATCTCTAGCATCCAGAAGATTCTGGCATGCTTATGTATTTTCAGATTTTTTTCTGTGTTTTCAGAATTTTTTCTCCTTTTCCACTTTGACTCTCAGTGGTAGTCACACCATTGCAAACAAGGTTCAGTCATGCCCATTCTTATATATTCTACCTGGAAAGTGAGGGAGACTTCATGGTTATTCTTCAATCTTCGGAACTCTTTAATTCATGAGGAAGGGATGGAAAGGGAAAAGACAGGATATCTAGTTTCTGGTTCTTACTTGTTGATATCAATTAATGTTGAAATCATTCTTAAATCTCAGGAAGTACTTTGCTGATGGTGATTCTTTTGGACATTGACTGTTCCTCTACCATGTATTATAGATAGACAGATACAGTCTACTATTAGGATAACAATTAGTTAGTATTTCTGAAAAGCCATTGTGGTTTCTATTTCTATATTTTTTACAGTTGTAGAGCTTCTTCTTTGAATACATAATGACTTTTTAAAAATGTAGACTGTATTAAGTATTTACTTAAAGTCTTCATTGTGTTTACACTTACATTCTTAACAAGGACATCTGTGATTGCAATTCGGGTTGGAAGACTGGGTCCTCCTTTTAGAGAATGGGCTAGGAGTACCTCATCCTAAACTTTGTCCACACCATTGCCATAACAAGCAAAAGCATCCACCAAACTGGTTTGGGAGGCACTTTTCCTTCCTTCTCACAAGTAATGTATTTCTGACTTCATAGTGGCAGCTGGCCTGCCATAGAAATTAGGCTGCCATGAAATCACAGCCTTGAACTCACATCTCTGGGATATGTCAGCATTGCTTGAACATTAAAAAAATATGACAGAACCATGTTCCCCCATATTGTGTTCAATAGCAGCAGGCTTAAAGATGCTTCAAATCACAGCAAACCTAAGTGTGAGCCAATATAGCACTCTGAGTACCAAGGACAGGAATTAATTGGTTTTTGCCATGTCTGCTATGCCATTTCTTTTTTTTTTTTTTTTTAATTCACCATGCATAGCACTGGGGATATGGAACTTAAAGACTTGTCTTATTTGGGGCAAAATAATGCCAATATTAAACTAATCCCTTGTGTAGACACTCTTATTTCAGTTTAAAAGTGCCTTTCATGGCATTAGCAAGTTGATTCCTTGCTGACATAAGCTTAATCAATATGAGGCACTCAGCCTGAAATAAATTTATCTCTGATGGGGTTGCACCAATTTTTCTATGCTGTGCCTTTGAAAAACCATTTAGTTAAATCAGTTGTTTCTTCAAAATGGCAAGTTTTCACTCACTGAAGATTTGCAGTACAACAGTGCAGCCAGCTGAAAAATGAATCACTTATGTAAAACCAAAAGAACTTTTTGTCTTTGTATGGTGCTACCCATTAAAGCTTTGAAAGCTGCAAATATCAATAAACTTAAAGCAGCTTTGCATCTATGTTCTTAATCCCTGTTTTCTAAATGCAGGAACTTAAATGCAGAGAAATCAAATGTGTTTCCAAGGTCAAAAAAAGAGTATGTGGTAAAGTGGTTTCAGAATTAGATCAATGACTTTGAATATCCCTGGTCTCAGCATCTTTCAGACACCTTATATGTAAGAAGTACTTGTACCTGTGCTTTCTGGTAATCAGCCCTTTAGAATCAGATTGCCAGGGCTGGATGATGTATCCGAAGCCCTGTAAGTGATGGATCTGGTCCCAGACAAAACCACACATTAGCTCTGTTGGAAAAAATATGAGTGTCAGGTCAGATGAGCTTGAATCGATCTCAGATCAGGCTGAGGTTCAGATGGAGCAAGTAAATGCTATGGTATGACTCATTGAAAGGTAACTTCATGTAAAATAGACCACAGCTGGTGTTTTCACCATGGAGTGCTTGCTCACTCTGTTGAGTGATGCTACTAAAAGTTACTGAAACTTGACACACAGTGAAAATGCTTTTTAAAGTCTGAAAAAAACCATTTTCATCCTTTGTGGTATATCTCAGGTTTAAACCCTGAATTCTATGATCTGGAATTCAGTTATAGCAAAGATTTGCCAAAATCATGGATACTTACAGCTTGTTAAGCTACGAAGACCATATTTGTGCAATACAAATACTGTCTACAATTACTGCAATTAAAAAGAGAAGCTTGAGGCAGAAGCACTTTAAAAATATTTGCAGACCCATCAAAAGTCTTTCTGTGCTCCTATTCCCAGAGTACCTGGGCACCTCAGCACCTCAAAATCTCTAATGTGCTTGTTCTAAAAGATAAAAGTACTGCTTTGTCTTTGTTTTAGAGAAGGAAATCTAAGGCAGAGAGTAATTAAAATGACCTGTTCAGAGTCAGGTAAGAAATCTGTGATAGGAATGGGAATTTAACCTAAAGCTGGCACACATTCTTATTTCCTGAAAACTTTGGGAAAATCACAGTTGTTTTAAGACCCCTGAGGGGGGTGGTTCCACACCTTACCCACTCCTGTTGTTTCTCCCACAGAGGCACCTACAGGGCAGTGGAGAGAACCAGAGCAATGTGCTGGCCCAGCTGAAAGCTGACCAGCAAAGCCCATTGTGATTCCAGTTGCAGCAATTCCCTTCTCCAGCCCTTGGCATGGCTGCAGGGGTGCTAGTGCCAGCAGAGAGGAAAGGGAAGGAAGGTGTGAGCTGAAACACAGGAGAGGAGGGAATGGTTCCTGTCAGCAACAGCCCAGCTTTAGTGGGCATGAAGCAATCATGAAACTGCAGTTCAGATTGCACCTTTCAAAAAAAAATTGAATCATTAGTTATTCTGACTTGAAATAAAAAAATCTAGTCATAGCTGGACCAGCCGCTGAGGTGGCAAATATGGGGAGAAATCTCTGTTCTTTTGTTCCTTCCAGTACTGCAAAGGGAAATTGAGGGGCTTGGGAGTAGAAAAGACCTTGAGTCACCTTGATGTTGACTCCTTCCCTGCAAAGAGGGGCAGCAGGACTTGAGGCTATCATTTAACACCTCCCCCCCCCCCCCCCCCCCGCCGCTATGTATGTTGACAAGATTAAGATTTAACATCACAGTATTAATCCATGACCAAGCTATCACCTTAAACTCTCTCATAGCAGCATCCAAGCTTCTTAATATCTATTCTCTTACCTGAAAAGCAATCAAGAGGAGCGATGAATGTTTATATTTATGTATTTACTTAACTTGCTTCATCGCCAGTTTCCTCTCCCTGCCTCCCTTTTATGCTCTAACTCTCTCTCAGCATGCCGTTGTCAATAGCAATTTAAATTACTCATCAGACCATGGAGCAGCTCACATGTTATCAGTTAATATGAAGGGAAACTCCAAGGACAGTGGTGCACAGCAGTCCTGCCACCTCTACCAGTGTGGGTGGCAGAGCACTGTTTTTGAAGGGGATGTACCCTTCTATTGCTGCGAGGAGACAGCTGCCTGCCACTGAAAAACTCTGGACTGGGCATATGCACTGAATTTAATTAACCAGATAACCTGTACTACGTCTACTGTGAGTGGATCTCCCAGTGCCACTACTAACACTGTAGAGCAGCTCTTCATGGGAGAAGGAGCAGCCCTTGATAAAGATGAAATGGTGCAAGAGGAGACACAACCTCTGCCCCTTTTATGTTGTGGGTAGGAGGCAGAGAGTCCTAACTGCTTCTCAACAAGCCTAATCAATGAAGTTGGAACATGCCACTGTCAATGGGTATTTGTCATACTGTGCAGCAAATCCTCAAGGAATACACATATTAAAAAAGGCCTTGATAAAAGAAATTTGATCAGAGACAGATGGTTAACAATAATGATCATCAACATGAAAACTCAGGTGTAGGCTGAGAATTTGAATCCTCAGAATTCAAATTTAACTACATTGTAAAATATCTGGAGTAACTGTTGGACAAGAACTTAGATATGGAATTGTTCAATTAAAAACAAGGTTGGAAAAAACACAGCATTTTAACTTTGTTGTGTTGGGTACTTATTTATCTCAAGCTGGTCAGAGAAGATTTGGCTGGGATTTGAAGTGGAAGTTTCATAGATTCACAGCCCTTTAGCATGTGTGCAAATATTTCACTTCCTCTTCCTTCGGAGTGTGTATAGACAATGGCACTTGGGCTGCTTCTGACTGCACATGAAAATGAGATTTCCATCAATATGTATTTTGCTTTTAAAAGGATTATCTCCCATTTTTTCTTCCAGTTTTCTAGACCTCAACAGTGCAAAGGACTCTGATGATCTTTTAGAAACAAGAAGACAAATAATGGAGAGGGTTATTTACTGCAGCACTTGTAGTAACAGCTTTTTAACTAAGGTAAAGCATCTGACACCTAAAATCAGCAAGAATACCTTGCAGAAGTACCTACAAGCCTAATCCACAAATTCTCTCTGCATATACATAGTCATTATTTCACTAATTTAGTTTTTCTTTTAAAAGTCTCTTTCTTTTCTTAAAGCAGTAAAGAACTAAGGAACTCACGATCTCATGCTAACTACTTTTAGCCCAAAGAACATAATCTGCTTTTACACTTTATCAAGATAAATTCCAGACATAATTTGTTTTCCCAGACCCAGCTCTTGGCCTGTATTTCTCACAAGTGGATAACCACCCAATAAAAATAAATAAAAATGTCATCTTACCAAATTAAATATATGACATTGCTCATAGCTGACATTGTTCAGGGACCCCTTTTGCATCCACAGGAGACAGCCATGACTTTCTTACTGCTGCTCCCTGACCAGTTCTATGCAGCCCATGTAGCATCTGCCTCTGAGCATCACTTACTCATGTTGCTGTAGACAAATGATAAAGAAATTCGGTGCGTGGACATTCTCATTTTGTAACCAGAGTCTATCCTATCTTATAACAAGAGTCATTATAATACAGACTTTTAGTATCTGCAATTACAGCTTATTTCCATGCCATGCTGAAGGAGAACAGAGATCTGAGGTTGAAGGTCAGAGCCTTTAAAGAATGAAGAAATGTCTCCTGCAGGTGTTTGGTTTATAAATGCCCAGGACAGAGCTGCTGCTTTTATGAGGATTGTTGTCATAGTAAAGTTCCCAAGAAAAACAGGGTGGTTTTTTTGTTTTCTTTTTTTTTTTTTTTTTTTCCTCATTGGTTGGTTAGATTTTTTTGTCCTGGCATCTGTTTACTGTCAGTGGACACCCACAGCTGTAGCCAGGAGTATGCCTTACTTCTGGCCTCTGATGTGAACAGCTTTTGCTCCAGCCCTGGGGAGCTGCTGGGCAGACAAAGCAGTAGGGAGCAAGCAGCACCCCAGGTGATAAAATGTCCAGTTTCCATTCTGATGTATGGGAAATTTTAAAAGCTTTGATGTCGGAAGGCATATGCACTCCAGCAGAGAAAACTTCACATCTCATCTCTCCCTAGCCAAGAGTAGATCTTTTCTATTATATCACAAGCAGCCTGACAATACAACACATAAAAATTGGAGCTATCACCATATCAGATCATGAACCAGCTTTCTTGAATGTTGTTGTTACGACAATACTTAAGTGATATAAAAATTCGTAGCTTAATAAGTCTCTTTAGAAGTGTGCTAAGTATACCCAAAATAAGGCTCAATGCAATTCATTTGACTAGACAATTCAGAAGAAAATATATTAATGTGAAAAGTATAATGGAAGAATTACCACATGAATTCTCTAATTGCCTAGATTCTAAAACACAAAAGGGTATCAGGGACCTGGCAGGCACCAGAATCCATAATTTCCACTATCATATATTTCTGCAGTAGAAAGTAGAATTAAGTAAACACATTCTTTACTATTTAATTAAAAGAATGTACAGTCTTTTAGACAATAGTCTTGACAGTGAACTAGGAAGCACAGCTCTGCTCACACACTCAGTTAAGAAAGTGCAACCATTTCCTCCAGGGAATGTACTGTGGAACTTGATCCCCTTGGTACTGAGCAGGTAGAATATGTTCTCTTACAGAGCAACCCCACATTCATCCAGCAGTGGAGGCAGAATACATCCTCTCATTTATGCTTCACCTCACAGTTCTGTGCTCGTGCATGGGGAACAGTCGGACTTTGAACTGCCCTGGTCAGAAGATGCCCAGTTCTGAGCAGGGACAGTGGTACTGTGAGACTGAGCATGCTGGAGCTTTGGCTCAGAAAGCCTGGTTGTTTCTCTGGATCTGGGCAGTTAGGGACAGCAAGTAAAAGAAGTCAAGGAAAATTAATAAAAACATGGGGATAGCTGAAAAGCTTTTGCATTAAGCATCTGACTGGAGTTGAGCATTCTACAGGCTGCTGTAGTTGTGTTGTGGTCATACACACAAAGACATGAACAACTGTCTGCAATCCTAGGTGTATAAGTTTTTAGAGTTTCATACCCCTGTTTCCTTTGCACTTTCTACAAGCAAAGAATGAGCAGATACCATAGATCAGCAGCTGCACAGTAACCTGTAACCTGTTATGCTCTGGTAGCTGATCTCAGCATGCAGTTTCTCCATCCAATTTCAAGTAGGGTTAGAACCCCTGGGGAGAAGAGAGAGCAGATAGTGATGTGAGCATTTTAGCTCTGTACATCCAGTGCCATGCTGGCTTGCTTTTTGGAACACCAGCAGAAGGAGAGAAGCAGCAGCTATTGGAGGTTGCAATGACAGGAGAGGCAATGTATGCAGCAAGCTCCTATCCAAACAGCTGCTGCTAAACCATGGGGATCCACAGAGCAGACTTGATCACCTATGTTGGCTTTCAGGCTTCATAAAACTGCCTGCTGCAACCAAGAATTTTAAATCTGGTTGCATAACATTACACATTAATGAATAGAGGATGATTTTTGGAAGCTGTGTCCTCTCCCATGAAGATGGAAACTTGGGCCTTACGGACCACTTTCAAGAAATCAGACTTCAAAAAATAGCATAAATCTAGCTCTATTAGCTGTGCATACAGCTGTGATAAGCTGGGCCTTGATCCAAAAATCCTGATCATGTTTTGGTTTGGTTTGGTTTGTTTTTTAAGTACAAAATATGTTTGCATCGCTGACTTGAGCGGTCCTGGTTGTTATGTTGATTGTTTATTGGTTCTACTTATTTGCAAACAAAGAAAAGTGAGGACAGCAGCAAAGTGGTCAGAAGTGGGATAGCTGCAGGAACAGCAAGGGTCATGATTGAGCTGTTGAAAGCTGTCAGTGCAAGGGCCAGCAAAGAGGCCAAAACAGATATGTAAAGGAAGCCAAGGAGGTTTCAGGTAAGCAGCTAAAGACAATCTCTCTACCAGCTTCAGGGAAAGGAAGATCCTGCTCATCCAGCTAACTAAAGGTGGAAAAAAATAATCCTGAATACATTTACCAACAGATGAAGGCCCAGAGGGAGCAGATGGCCAGAAACAGTGTGACTTCACAGCAGACGCAAGCTTTATTGATCAAATTATCACTCTTGGCAACTGATGGGAGGGGAGTAATAAAAATGGGTTAAAACTTTTGGATGAAAACAACTGCCTTGAGTGGATACAATATAGAGGATGTGGATATGTGGAGTTCCATGTAAGCGTAATTTTAAAAGGTGCGTGTTAAGACTCCTGTAGTGAAGTAAGAAATGTCAAGCAATTGGGTAAGTCCATGTTTGATTTAGGAGCTCAGGCATTGGAATCACACTAATTTTCAATCATGAAGATGAATCTTGCTGTGAGATGCCTTGGAGGGCGTAATTTTGAAAGATACATAGCAAAGCTTTTCAGTAAATATAAATTATATGTGATTACTGGCAAGTTTGTCTGATTTAATGAAAATATTTTTTGCCATGTTGGAAAATTGGTTTTGTAGACTTGAACTTAAAACTAGCTCCAAGAATATGAGATGGCTGCATCTTGGAGAAGAAAGAATACATACTGTGCTGACATATAATGTAAGAGAAGTTATAGAGAAGTCTAGTCCTACATGTAGTTATATCCACATCAGCATCAGTTAGTTCAGCATCAGTGGTTCAGTAAAGATGAATTAAAACAGTCATGTACCTTAGTCAGAAATGGTGCACAGTAGGTGATGAGATTATGGATCAATAAGGATAATACATCTACCATCCATATGGGTTTTTTCAAATTTATTATTACTTCATGGACTAAGAACAGTTCCAGTAAATCAGATAAAATTGTGAAAAAGACTTGAGGCATCTCTTTCAAATATTGCAGTTAGAAATAGAAAACGTTTTAAAATATCAGAGACTGAGTTAGGAAATCAAGGCAGGGGATTGACTTTAATTAAAAAGATTAAAATGATGATGATACACCAAGCCATACAAATACATAAGGGGAAAAAAAAGCATTCAAGGCCTAAAAGCTAATACTACCCCTGAACTGGAAAGACCAGCAATGACATAGTGTTCCCCAGATCTAGAAGGACATGCCAGAAAGCCAGCGAAGAAAAGGACCATTTATCAATTTTGGATTTTAATTAAAACACCTATGTTTTCTACAGCCCTAAAATTTATCTCTCTTGCTACAGGAATAGTCATAAACAATCATCACCACAGAAAACTTTTAAAAATGCCCCACAAATTCAGAAGTTTTTTCAAACAAAGGGGTCAATGCAGATTCACTTACCTATATATTTAGCACATGTGCACATACAACACACATATCTGCACAGTAAGAAGAGAGAACAGATAAATCAAATACACAGAAACTGCAGAAATATGATGTGCTTGCCAAGACTCAGACACAAGTCTTCACAGGAGTCTGTTCGTAAGCTGATTCGTATTTGAATAATTAAAATTATATCTAATGGAAATTATATATATACACAATAAAATAAATGTGTGTATTCATCTTTATGACAGAAGTATTAATAATAAAAATATACAATATTGAGATTGTCTAGGAAAACATCTTGTCCTAGAAAATGTAAGAGCTTTGTGTTCAAAGGATTTAGAAAATAAACTCCCTTTCTGTGGAGCCCTGCCCATTGGGATTTGGCATAAAAAAGAAAAGAGAATTTCTAAGAAATATCAGGTTTTCTTTGCTGGCATATTTTTTACTTTGTTCTGAATGGAAACAACTTGAGCTCAAAAGGTAAATTTCATTGACTATAGATTTTACTAAGTGTGAATTTAGCAGAGAAAGCAAAAGAAATCGAAGGATGTACTATATATGACTGCATTTTACAGCCCCTTTCTTCTTCTTCTTTTGATAAGCACTTAACAGAAATCTATTCAGTGAAAGCTGCCAATTCTTATTTTTACCATATGTACAGATCGAGGATGTCAGAGGAAATGTGTATGGCAAATTAGGGTGAACTCTGTGGCCTGAATGTTAAATGAGAGGGCAAATTATGCAGGATTTGTCTACCATTTTAGTGCTCTCATTTGTGATGTCTTTGGGCAGGGCACCTTTATAAGACTATCCTGAAGATATTATCATAATGGAATGTTTTGCATAATGGAAAACACAGTCACCTCAGATCTTCTTTTGCATGACAAACCCTTGATTAGAAAAATAATAGGATGGAAATGGAATTTGTGTTTATACAGGCAGGCATAAGAGCCAAGGAGAATGGAAGCTGACCTCAATACACTGGAGAACTGTCATAGGCAGATGCAAAACCTCTCTCTTTACAGTAAATTTAGCCTGGAAATAGACTGAGAAAAAAGCAAGAGTCATATAAAAGTTTTCTTACAGTGAAAAGTTCCTTATTCATGAGAAAAGTATCTCTGATATGCAAAGGATATTACATATTTTTAAATGACTCATAGCTCTTGTTATACTGTAAGGTCCACATTACACCCCTGTGAAAACAAGAATGTTTTGCTATTTGACAAAATTATAAATGTTCTAAATTTTCTATTACACATCTGATTTAGCTTTGGCAATTTACAGTCTTTAGGTCCATTGATGTACAGTTAGAAAATGGAATTAATATCCTGCCTTAAATCAGTATAGCCAACCATGTACATAATTAGGAACTGTGTTATTATTTTCAGCATTGAATACAGCCATGCTCCTGTCCTGTACTCATCTGAATTTATGCACACATCTGTATATGTGTTTATAGGATTGCTGCTGATGTGCATGTGCCATTAGACACGTAAGCCTGCTGGTTTTATTTAGTCAATATTAATTACAAAGTTTATTCTGCAAACAGAAACATAGAAAAAAAAAATCTCAAAAGTGTACAATAATTTGGAAGACTCTGTACCTTCAGAGAAACTGTAAAATCAAAACGTAGATGTCACTAACTCCTTCTAAGAATATAATGTGCTATTACAAGATTGGATTTAACTTAGGTTCAGCTTTGAAGACAACATTATTTCATTACTGCCAGTGATCCTGGGAGCACAAAACTGTATTTTTCTCTGCCAAGATCATATTGCATACAGGTTGAAGTGGGTTTCGGGTGATAAGAATTCCAACACAGCTGGTTTACAGAAGACCCCAGTTAAACTGCTTTAAACACCTAGTCTAAAATATAGTACCTGGGAAGATAGTGCTGTGTAGTGTCACTTCTGGGACAGTGTAAGTGCTAATTGCAAATGTGTTCATGCTTATTTCTATGGCTGCCCTGAATTAAAGAACATTGGCCAGTCCTGATATTTGATATAGCCTGAGAAGAGAATCAGTATATTGCTCTGAGGCACCTCACCTCTGTGTGATAAGGATAAAATCTTAGCCTGTCTTTGGTTTTCTGATAGCCATTTCCTCTCTGTCTTCCTCACTGTGATTTGTTGAGATGATCTTAATCTGATCCAAAGGATCTGAACCACCCAGAATTGCCATTAAAAGCAGCAAGGATGGGTATACCCAGCATCTCTCAGGATCAAGCTTATCATTTTTAAGTGTAAATATCTGTATGACTAGAGTTACATGTGTCAGCTTTAAGATAATGTCATGATTTCATTGTGGTCAAATATCTGGAAAAAGGAAAGCATGGCTGATCTCTGTACAGTGTCTGTTCACATTTATTATCTTAATAGTAAACTCACAGCTGATTGCAGTTTGGCCCTTATCAGTTCTTCCTTCTAGCAACATACTAAATCATTTCAGCTTGTTCAGGAACAGATCAATCTTATACAGCTTTACAGAGAACTGACAGATAATACCAACCTTTATTTTTCAGCAAAAGTAATTTTTGATGTAAAAAATGATGTGCAAGTGGCTACAACATTCGATATACATATATGAATAATGGCTAATGAAATACAGGAATTCAGCTTTTCAATGCCTGAAGAAGCAGATTTAATACCCGGGTTTAATACTGCAGATTTCTTCACCTGGTTTAGAGTGAGCTGTAAATAGGCTGGTTGATTAGAAGACTAAAAAGATAACCCAATTTAATGATAATACGTAACATGCCTACCAGAATCCTCCACCTGAATAGTGCAATAGTTACTTTCTTTGAGGAATACTTTGCAATGTATTAGAGACTGAATCACCCCTTTTCTTCCACATGCCAGTCAGACAAAACCCTGCTAGCTGTCTGAACCCAGAAGTACATGTTCCCAAATGCTGCTTAATTAATCTTCTCTAAAGTGCTAGCAGTAAGTCCTGCACTGAGGCTGCATACTTAAGGTCTGTATTTGTTACCCAGCTCTGCTTTCCATTAATCGATTACTGACTCAAAGCTGCACTTAATCCATTATGACAATAGTTACATTTGTAAAAAAAACATTCTGAAGTAAGATTCTGAGTTGTAGTAGAGTCTGTTCAGCCCATGCTCTGAGACAGCTAGAGCATGCCCCCGGGATTATTCCCATAAAAAAGCCCAAAGCCAGACTCTGTAATAACACCACTTGCAAATGCAGCAGTCATTTTTTCTACTCTCCCCACTTCCAGTAAGCTCATCCTGAATGCCTTTTGGCCAGCCTCAATTTTGGTGTCTCCTCTATCTAAACCAGTGAGAAACACACAAACAAATCCCGTAAGGAAGGGCAGGAAGTTGTGAGAGCTGTTACATGGTTATTGTTACTAGGGAAACCACTGCCTTAGTATTCATGTGTTCAGCAGATCTGTCTGGCTGTGTCTTGGAGTCCCAGGCAATATGATGAAATAAATGGCAACCAGGAAAATAAACCAAAACCAGCACAGAATACACTATAAGAGTCTGTAACACTTAAAATTAAAATCTTGTTTTGGTAAAAGAAGTCTAAGCAGAAATATCTCCCATAATATGCTTTTATAACAAAGGGGTGTGTGTTTGGAAGAGTGTCCTATATTCTATTCCTCTTTTCCTGAACATTAATAAAATATCTGTAAAAGCAATCAGTACTGATAGTCTAGAGTTAAAATGCTAATCCCAAGCAGCTACATTTTTTGGCTGCTGACCTTAGCTCCATTTTCATGAGCAGTATCTATATCAAAGCAAAGGATGAGTAGAGCTAGTACTTTTCTTTGGAAACCAGACTAGTTTCCAAAGAAAACCAGAACCAGACTAGTAGTGTTGGGTCTCATCTCTAAGAACAGATTGTCCATGCTCCTACTTTATGGGACAATTTTCTTGTTTGTTAGCTTTTTAAAGATGCAGCTTGTTTCTGAGTTCAGTCACAGAAGTGTGTGACTTACAAAACAATCAGTAGAAACATCTCGAGCAGTAGCCATGCCTCTAAACGTTCACTGTATCCTTTTTAGCATAATTTAAACAAGCAGCAACTTTCCCAGATTCAGTCAGAAATTGGGGCTGAAAAGGCTCTCAAGAAATCAGCTGTGCTGAGCAGGTTGTCTGATATATAGTTTATAGAAAGACACTCACCACCAGTTCCTTAATTTCCACAGTGATAGGGATTGAACACATTTCATCCTCAGTAGGAATTCCCCAGCTGATTAATCAATTTTGTCTCATCCATCTTGCCGAAAATCTCAGCTGAGTGATAAAGCCTGAAGAGGATACTTATACCTTCCCTAGAGCACTCCCAGCCTCAGGCTGTCAGGTGTCCGTTCCAGTGCTGGCTGCATTGCAAAACCAGCTCAGTATTACTGCTCTCCCTGATGGACTCCAGGCACATAGCTCATCCACCCAGAGGTTCAGGCACTGAGGAAAGTTATTGTTCCTGAGGATCTCAGTAACCCCAAGCCCAGCCAGAAACAACCATTTCAGTAGGTTAGTTCTTGCTTTAGAGTGAAATGAATTGCAGTGGGGAGATACAGTGTGCAGCATAACTGAGTATTGCAAAGTTCACTTCCTGCTAAAGAAGGACTTCTCTAAACAGAGATTTCAGAAGACAACATACTGCACAAATGTGACAGAGTTACAGGCAAGACTGCAGGAAGGATAGTGGTACCTGGTTTTCTGAAGAAATGGAGGTGGGGAAAGCAACAGAGAATGAAGTGACAGTACTTTATTGTGCAGTAACCCTCTGATAATAAAGCACAAATAATTAACAATTATTTGGGCCTTGCTGAAGCAGGTTCGCAAACAGGGTTATGCAAAACAACCCACAAACCTAGATAAAAGCTAACACAGTAGATGGATAAAAAAAGAGATCTTTTTGACTCTATGAAAATCACTATTATTAAAGATACACAAGTGTTTAAAGGCTTGCTTCTTTTTCTTTTTTTTTTTCCAGTTTTACTTATACATCTTGGCACTAACTATAGCAAAATTACTTCTGCTTAACAACAGATAGAGAAAACAAGAGAACTGGGACTGTGGGATTTAGAAATATCCCTGCCAGGAAGACCTGCAACACTGAACAATGGGAATATCAAAGTACAAAATTAGAGTTCAAATACACATGGGTGGCAGCTCATTTTCCTCTCAGCATGTTTGTGTCTTTGCGTGATCTCTAGACTGATCCCTAGTCTACAGTATGATATGGGCTTGTGCTATCCACAGGGTGACTATATAAAACAGATAATTAGAGACCACTAAGAAGAGACTTTGGCAATTAGAAATATCCAGCACAAACCTGCAGAAAGGTTCTGCTCATTAAGTATATCCACTGATGGCACTAAGTAAAGAGGCACATGTGAGCTACAGCTGGGAAATACAGGGAACTAGAGATCATGCAGAAAAAAGCTGTTGGAGAATTACAAAAAACTCTCACTAATGTCCCAAATTAAAAATTATTTAATAAACATGATGTTCCAGGTTTCTTTCATGAGCATAGCACTACAGGAAGAAGCTTCTACAGTTCAGATATCTGGATGTAAAGGACAAGGAGCGTGTCCAAGCCAAGCAGTGTGTTCAGCAGGGCTAGGTATGGAATTAGGCTCTGAGGTACAGGCATGCTCTGGTTAGTTTGCTATGGTTCCTCCAGGCAATTTTACCTAGGCTGCTGTCTCATGGGGCAGTAAGAAGGCATTCACTGTCCCTTGACAGGCCGTCACCTTCACTCAGGATACCCTTTGGTTGGACACTGTTGAGAGCTGGAAGACTACTTAGAGGAGATATTTCTATGGGCTTTCTTTCCTTAGATACTGGCAGCCAGGTTTGGGGTTAGAGGACTAGAGAATTTTTGTGTTGCAAATTAAGGCCATTTTGATGAGGCAGGAGACAGCCATGATGCACACTAAACCCTGGAAAATGTTGAGTGCTCTCCACACCCACATGAGCTTGGTCTCTTGAGAGTCCTCTGCAGTGGGTAGCTGATTTCTTGGGGGCATTCATAGGAGCATAGCTGCCCTGCTTGTGGATCTCCATATGGAAAAGCTACCCCACACAAGGAAGCTGCATCTTTACTTCCAGAGAAACCTACAGTGATAGAGGAATAGCTAAAAACAGTGACACAAGGAGGGCCTACATGTGGGGTGGTTCAGAAAAAGTGGCAGCATTGGGAGAGAGGCAGAAAATCTCCTAATTTGTTGGATGAGGAGTGCAGGCAGCAGAGCTGGAAATACCTCCTGTGATTCTCTGAAGCTGCAGCTGTTGAGAGAGCAAGGGCCAAATCACCAATCTCTCTTGTGCTTTGAGATATGTGAATTGGAAAAGCAGACAGACACCCTCCTCCCAGTTCACACTTTCAATGAAAGCTTTAATAAGAAACCAGATTTGCAGGAGAGAAGAGGATCGGGATCCACAGGGTAGCCCAAATTTACATATAAAAATCCTCCAGCAGGATGTGACATCTAAGTGTGGGTGGAGAGCGCCATGGTACAAGCAATACAGTTTCATTGTTCATGGCTCAAAATGTCCCCAAGATGTGTCTTTGTAAGACCTACATTTTGAAGATGAAGATCTACCTCTGGCCAGCTCTACTTCCAGAATTCTAAGGAGCAGTACACAGCAGCTAAGAAGTCCAGCTAATGGATATTGATAGTTGCAGGCCGCTGTTTGATCACAGGATGACTTGCTTTCGACAGGCCAGGAGGGAAAGCAATGCTGATGACAGCATTTTCAGCCAGGAACTGCCCAGAAGTCAAACCTGTCAAAAAGCCATTTACACACTCCAAGTGAAAACAAACTAGCCACAGCTTTTAGTAACACTAATCAGAAATCGATTGCTACATTTTCCACAGATTATAGAGCGAATTAAATGTTTGCCAGAGTAGAATGTATATATAGGCAACAGATGTTAGATGAGGGTTTTGGAAAGGGAAGGCTGAAGTCATGAAGTCACATTTCTTTAGAGCCTCAGGCGTTTATCATGAAAACCACTTTGCTAGGAGAGTGCAACTGCATGGCTAGTATGTCCACCCATCCCTATGGAGCAGTTTGTGGCTCAGAGAGGGAGCAGCTATCTCAAATGCTCCCAAAGCATATGAGGAGTGTGAACTAACAGAGCTCAAACCAGAGCTGAGCACAGGACTGTGCTCAGGAATCACTTAGTCACAGAAAAATACAAACACTTGTAACATCAAGTCAAATTTAGTCAGCAGTTTCACCTGAAATAAAATGTAGAAAGGATTATTTTGGTGGTTTTGCAATAGTTTTTTGCTTTGGCTTTTCATGCAAGACTTACAAACTGTCTTGAAAACAATTTCTGAAACAACAGAACATGGGAAAAGAGTGCCATATGCCACACCAACTACATCTGGTGAGACTGGAGGTAGATATCCACTCCTTTTCCTACCTTATTTAAAGCTGGGTCTTCAAATCATGGACCTCCTACCTCCTTTATAATGATACTGATTCTAGGTGGTACAAGTTCCATTTTTTTGCTTTGAAGATACTTGAAAGCAGAGAATGGAAAATTCAGATGAGTACCCTAGAGAGCTGCCCAGACCATAATCATCACCCATTTTCTTACTCAGTGAATGTTCATGAGTTACATGAAGCTGGACACATCAGCATTCAAGAGAGGCTCCCTTTGTATCTCTGCAGCCACAGTGAATTTTCATCACAAATACCAATGCCTTCAAGTGGCCGAGAGCTCTACATCTCTCAGAACACAGGGAGCAGGGCTGGGTTGGTGGTGGAGCAGGGACACGAGGCAGTGCACACCACCACTGCTTTTGGTGGTTTACCTGTCCCACCCCATGGTGTACAGGTTGCTCAGCAGCCTTGAATCCAGCAGAGCTACTTTCTCAGGCAACATCAATTGCAGAAATTTCACTTGATCTGCCTGTATGACATTGTTTGGACAGTCCGGCAGGTAGGACATTTTTTCTGAGAGGAAAACCTGGGGATTATGGAGCAGTTGGACTCTCTTACCTAAAAAGTCAAAGTTCACTCCTCTGAATGCAGCAGGGTATATGCCCTCCTCAATTTTGTGAATATTGTTCCAGTCATCCTGAATGAGTTTATTTTTACACTGCTTTGATGTTTTTTAGAGATGTCCCAGATCAATATGAAATACTTATTCAACCTGTAAAAAAGCCTTCCTTATCTGACTGTCTGAAAAGCTCTGGTTTCATGTATATTCAAAAATATTTTTCCCTTTTTCTTTAAAATATTGTCAGCATGGTTTTTCTCCAAACAGAACCAGTTATTCATGCAGATCCAGTTAAAAGAAGAAGTATTGCTAGTTCTTTGCTGAGAACATTAGTCTAGTTCCAAAAGCTGTTGCCCAGAGTAAAACTGCTGCCCAGTTATTGGCTCTGACTGAGATGAAGCCCATTTTCCCCAGAGCAGCCCTGACAGTGCTGTGCTTTGTATCAGTATCTAGCGAGGTGCTGATGAACACTGTGGCTACTGCAGGCAGTGCTGGCACAGCATCTGTGCTGCCTCTCCAACAGTCTGCCTCCTAGAATGGGCTGGAAGCAGGCAAGAAGTTGGGAAGCAACACAGCCTTGACAGCTGACTCCAACTGACCAAAGGGATATTCCATACCATTTGGCATCTGCTCACAATAAAAGCCAAGAGAAAGGGTGGGCATTTGTCAATACAATGTTTGTCTTCCAGAAGAGATGCTAGGCACACTGAAGCCCTGCTTCCTGGGAAGTGTCTGAACACTGATGAGAAGTAGAGAATAAATCTTGTTTTCCGATGCATCTCTGCATGGCCTTTGTTTTTGCTTTATTAAACTGCCTTTAATTTGACCCATGATTTTTTTCCATTTAATTTTCTCCATCCCAGTGCTGCTGAGAAGGAGAGTGATAGAACAGTGTGATGGGCAACTGGCATCTATTGAATGCCATCCAACCAGTCCTTTTTAACAACAAACATGGGGCACCCTCTTTGCAGTAAACTCTGCACCCTCACTGCATTTAGGGGCCAAATTCTGATTAAGCTCCCATTTAAGTAGGATCAGAATTGGTCAAAACCACTCAATTTTCTCTCTCTCAGATTCCTATAATTCCAGGTTTGGAGATGGAGGTAGGCAGCATGTTAAGCTCTTATACCCAAAGCATGCTAGGCCTCTTTACACCCAAAGGGAGAATTCGCAAACTGAGATTGATGTGCCAGGTGGGGCCACAGCAGGAAGCACCCTGCAGAGCTGCCTGTTTTTTTTTTTTTTTCCTTATACCAGAAATAATCTTTTTAATTTGTCATCAAGTTGAATAGCATTTAGTCCACTGATGCTCTAAGCTTTCCTGCAAAGTCTGGAAGTGATACAACACAGAATATGCAGTATCCCACATCTCAGAGCATTGGATCTGAGTTTAGATATGGGTGCCTTTGTAGCAGGATTCTCAAGGACAACAACATATTGAGGCTGCTACTGCAAATGTTTCTAAGTAGGAGCAGAATGTAATTCTGGAGCATCTGAAAAAAAACCCCACTCCTTTTCAATATAAAAATACAAGAAAATGTGTGTGCACAATTGTCTCATTCCTTAAAGTGTAATGCACATAATCAAAGGAGAATCACTATGGACTGTGGCACAGAGGAATAGTGTGCTCTGCCTTTATGAACGAAGCACATACAGCTGAGCAAGTACCATTTCCATGGGTGAAGACTTTTCAAGGATAAATAGATGGCATCTTCTCTGTAGTAAAACAAGAATCAGCCTATTCTCACAGCCAGTTTTCAATATTATACTTAAGAGCAGTATTAGATTAAAAAGCACCTAATTTAACTTGAGCTGATTTAAAATGCATCTTGGTTTGTCTCAGCTATTGTCTAATCCTTTTCTTTGAGATGTTCTACATCAGTTTTGATTCATGTGCTAACAATCCCCCTTAAGGCAGGTAATTCCACCACGTGCAAAGTGGCATTCCAGTTCCCCCAGACAAAAGTCAGTAAACTTTAAATCCCAGAGCCCCTAAACTTATTTTGCATAAATTGCCCTCACAGGAGGAGAGCGGAGATCTGTTAATATGCATCTCCTGTATCAACTTAGAATTCAAATTTTTCAGAACAGTGGGAATGCTGATTAGAGACAAATCACAGCAGAAAGCAAAGGCTGCAACCAATTCTGAGTACAAACAAAATAAAATGTGAATGACTTCACTTTAACCTCTATGTCCTACTTCAGTGTCTTTTCCATTAAAGGTTTCTTAGCACAACAATTAACAGAATGGATATACATTTTTGTTAAATAATGACCTCCTACAGATGGCATTTTTTTTCCTTTGGTACTGAAGTTACACATTACATTCCTGTAATGAGAACAGGTTTTAAGCCTAGTAGCTGTTGATTTTGCCAAAACAACAAATGGGACCTTTATGCTAATGAAAGTTAAGATTTTAATCTTTCCACTGTGATGCAGTTTCTGTCCTCAGAAGATCCTGAGATAGTGTGCTGTTTCAAAAGAAGAGTTTGGATTCGTTTTTTTTGAACTGCAGTACTTAGACAATCACATTCCTTTTTCCCAGAAATGCATATATCTATATTTATAGCAGATTAAAAAAAATGTCATCACCTCAAGGTAAAAAAGGAGAACTGTGAAACAATGGTACCAGTAAAATCTGAAAATATGTTGAAACAGAAAATATGTAAATTTTTCCATTGGTAAATTGTGTAGCTATAGCAACTTATATACTTAACAAATTATAAGGCTATTAAGATTGACTTCCTACTTGCATAAGCCATCAACATTCACAAAATGGAATATAGACACAGCTCCAATCTGTGTTTAAACTGCTGTGTCTATCTCAGCAAGCCATCGTGGACAAAGTCCTAATGCTACTGAAATAAATGCAAAAAGAAAAAAAAATATATTATTTCAGGGTTTCCAGGATTCAAACAGATTTCAAACCAGATTAAAACCAGATCTCCACTGCCTAAATGGTAGGAGGAGCTATTAATGAGTCATTATTTTCTTAGTGGTGGTCCGAATTTACCAAGTGCCTCCTCCTACAAGTGTAGCTTGTTATTCCCTCTTGGCAAGTTTCATTGCTAATGATGATCAGTAATTTGTTCTATCATGGCAAAATGTTTTCTAGAGACCCTTGATTCCAAACTAAAAGCAAAACCATTAACATGGAAATATGGTGTCTAAACTGAAATACTGAAATATCTGAGATGGCAGTTTGGAGAGTTTCATGACATAAACCCATGGGGTCTGAAACCAAAATAGTCAATGATTTCTGGCATCCGCAGTGTCCCATAGCTGCACACACTGGAGAATTGCATTGGCTCCCGGCTCTGTGGCAAAAACCCAAAAATCCCTGAGGTCTCCAGCCCCACAGGCATTCAAATAGAATCCTGTCACTGGGCTGAGAAACCTGAGATCCTGGCACTCCACAGGTGAAGCAAGTTAATTGAAAGAGAAGTCTTTTTCTCCTGATAAATCAGTGGGTTTCAAAGCTGCTGAATAACCTTGCTTTGTTATGAAAAACTTCCAACCAGCTCTAATCAAACAGTCCCAGATTAAGAAAAGCAATTTAATTGAAAGAAGGTGCAGGGAGAGCTCTGGGGGATTTGTGTAAATGCTGCGGGACAATTGGGGAAAAAAAAGTGTGCATGCTGCTACAACCCCGATTTCTGTATTGGGACAGTGTAGTACTAAGGTATGAAAGAAAAACAGTCAGTGTAAATTTCCCCACTTTTCCCTTGCATCACATCCTGCAGATTGGAACAGTACAGTCTGATCATCTGTTAATCAGTTGTTTAGGTGATTAATACCAGAGAACAAAAGAGATCATATGTGTGAAAATAAACCAGGCAGAAATTTAAGAGAGATTAAACAACACATTTTCTTTCTCTCTTTGTAGTAAATGTCCACGTTAAAAAAAAAAAAAAAAAAAAAAAGGCAGGAAAAAAATCCACCTAAGGCCATTTTCTCTAACTCAGGCTCCAGAGATATCTTTAAAGAACTTGGTTGCATTTTTTTTCTCTTTCTGTATTGAAGAAATTAATAAAAGATCAGCATCTGGGGCATGTATGAGTTTGATACGGTGTTTTACTGATGACAAACTCCAGTTCCATCTTCAGGTATTCACACACCAGTCCAAAACCCAGTTGCTGGACGAGCTGCCGCATGGATCTACCTCAAGGCAGATTAGGGATTTAAGGCGATACAGTACACAAGATTGAAGGTGTTGCACATGAACTGATGGATGTAGCAAAGTGTTCTCAGATGTGCTAAGATGGTGAAACAGGCTGCACAGAAAAGCTGGAGCTGCCCCATGCCTGAAAGTGTTCGAGACCAGGATCGATGGAGCTTTGAGCCACCTGGTCTAGTGGAAGAAGCCCCTGCCGACGGCCAGAGGATGATCTCCAAGGCTATTTCCAACCTAGGCATTCTATGTTGCCGTGAAACCCTGGAGGCTGTGGGAAAGGGGCGAGTCTCCGTGGCTCCAGGGCCGGCGGGATGGCGGCGGCAGGAGCAGTGCTGAGGGCCAGGCTGTGGCCGCCTGGGACACCGTGAGGGGAGCGAAGGGCTGGCTGGTCCCAGCACCCACCCTGCCGACAGCCCGGAGCCGCGCCTGAGAGCGGGGAGGAGACCTCCCAGCCCTCATTCGTAGCGGCATTTCCAACACCTCCGGAAAATCTCAGTGAGAAGCCTGACCCTCCCCGATCCCGCCTCTCATGGCAGCACGGCAGCCCCGCCGCGCCAAACCCAGCGGCGGCCGCACCCAGCCCGGCTCGGCATTCACTGCTCCTCCGGCTCCGCAGCGGCCGCTCCGGAGCGGCTTTTCCCTCGCCTTGGCGCCACAGTTCCCCGGTTCCCAGCGGGCGCAGACACAGCCTGGCCCTTCCCGGCCCCGTTCCCGGCCCTTCCCGCCCTGCGCGGGCGGACCCTGGCGGTCCCGGTGCTCCCTCGGGCGCCGTGCGGGGCCGGGCAGCGGCAGGACGGAGCTTCACCGCTGTGGGACTGCGCACGAACCGTGCTTCTGGCTGGCCCTGGCCTCCCGCCGGCCCTCCCGTGTCCGCGACGCCTGTGGGGAAGGAAAGCTTGTCTGCGCACACCGGGCACCTCAGTGGTGTCAGCACAGCCAGCACCTGAATGTGCTCCTTGTTCCTTCCTGGCACTCCCTCCTACCAGACAGATTTCTGCAGTCAAAACATTTCGGTGCAAAGCAGCTCAGCAGCTTGACTTGCAGGTGCGGGAATCACCGGCCCAGTGTTTAGAAGGGTGCTGTGGTTTCTCACCATGAAGTTCCTGTAGAGCTAACACGACCAGTGGGAGAAGTGGCTGGGAGAGCCCACTGAGTGAGCCACCGATGGTTTGGTGTTTTTCAGACAGCACTGACAAGGAGCAGGGGACACAGTTGCTTTGGCTTCTGTCTCATCAGGCCTTCAGTAAGAGCTGATGTTATTCCCAGGCCCTGGCTCCTTTCTTCCCCTGGTTAAACTGGTGACTCATTCAGCCCACCTGGCACTACTGCCAAACTGGGGTTTGTCACGAGCATTGTCTCCCAAAAACTGGGTATTGTTTACTTCGGCAGTGCTGTCATAAGGAACCCTGCTGGCTAACACTGCAGAAACACCCTGGGGTGTTCAAAGCTCTGTGTTATTACAGGTGGTGAATGTATAGTACACTTCCTCATATTTAGGGGCTTGTAAGGGCTCATCTGAAACCCTCTGAGATTCTCCCCTTACCTTTGATCAATTGGTTGTTCTAAATCTAAACTGCAAGTGCTTGGGGAAAGGATATCCAAATGTCATAAAAGAAAGGCCCAGCTAGCAGTAGGGTGAACATGTTGGAAATTTCTAAAACAAGGGAATTTTCTAAAAGATGGGAACTTACTTGTGACCATATCCTAACCACTGCCAGGTTCATGACCTTGCCCCCAGAAGCACACATATCTGTCTCATGCCCTCTCTCCTACTTCTTCCACCTCCAGTCCTGATGCACCAACAGATGTATCCAAGAAGAACAGAAGAGCTTGGAAGAGTGGCTGAAGCCACAGAGCAACAAATCCTCATTCTGCTCACTCGCTAATGTCTGTGGACTGGCAGAAGAGTGGGGTACCTCTGGCCACTAAGGGAGCTGCTCTCAAAATTGCAGGTTCCTGCTATTCCACATTAGTCACTCCACGTTAGTCAAAAATTAAACAGCCAGCAGTGAAAACACATACATTGCCCAGATGCAAACAGGCATTTTTGGAGAGAACCTAGTGGATGTGGGAGACCAGCTCTTCCATGATTCACATCCCCCCCAAGGAGGCAGTTGTGTTCCAAATGACCCTGTGTGGGGTTGCTGTAAATTGTGCTGTAAAGTACAACCTTCCACGAAGAAACTAACTTCTCCTTTGCTATATTGTGTGTTATGGAAAAAAAAAAAAAAGATTATAGAAGAACATCTGAGATGGTTTCTGAAAGTTGTGTCTCCTGATGCAGACAAGTGGCAGTCTGTGTTTACAGTATTTCCCAGCGAATGCTGGTACATGCGGTTTCTCCTGCTCCATACTGACATGATGCCGGGAATTTGATCAATGAACAACTCTTTACAGTCCTGTTAGAGCACAACAATTTGGCATGTCTTTGGAGTCTGTACTTTGAAACTGGACTTAATTTGAATACAGAAATTACACTTCGTTGTTGCAAGAAACTGTTCTAAAAAAGTATCTTCAATGTTCCGTCTTCACCAAACACCAAGTGAAATACTCTTTCAGGTGTTTTTGCCCATGCAGTTTGGAAAATAAAAAACTGAATCTGTAGTTGTGGTTTTGGGGTGTGTTTTTTTTTTACTCTACAAAAAGATCTTTACACCTGTATGGTATATTCCAGAGCTGTGTATACAGCTCATTTCTCTGATGCATGAATATCTCTGAGCTCCTCAGGTGAAAGCTGGGAACAAATTTATAATTAGCTGGATTGTAAGATACTACCCTTGTGACACCTACAACTATACTCCTAATTCTAGTTGAAAGATGAGGCTGAAATGTTTCTATAATATTATAAATCTCTTTAGGCGTCAAGACTTTACTGGGATATACAGCACTGCAATAACTGGTATAACACTTAGAGCTGTTATGTCTTTTTTGTGAATCACCATACGGGGTCCGTGAAAAATTAATTTTAAAATGTTTGATTTTAATTTAGCAGTTCTTTCAAGGTAGCACAGCCCCAGCAATCACTACTGGGTCCTGTGGGAAACAAGAGAAAGGGAAAAAAAAAAAAAAAGGAACATTTCTGGAATCACTTTCTTTTGCCCAACTCGGTATCAGCGGGCAGAAGCAATAACGAAGGGGCTGCAGGACTGCTCTCAGCTATTATTGTGCCTGGCTCGCTCTCAGCATGACTCACTGCAGACAATATATAACACCACTCGCAAGGGAAATGAACAGTAAATACTTGGCCCTGGATATTTTTTTTAAACTCTCTTCAGTTGGTTTGTTTTTTTTTTTTTTTTCTCTCTGATTTGTATCCCTTTATCCTCGCCCATGTGCTATATAAGCCTCTGAAATCTAATGTCCATAACACCACCCCCCACTGGTAGCAGCAAGCCCTTCCACTGCTGTAGGGTTTACTTTGCAGAGGTTTACAAGAAGAGGCATTATTGGGAAACTGTATGTGTTAACCCAGTGGCACAGTGTTGCTCCAACACCTTCCCTCTGGTTTTTCTTTTCTTGGGGGAGGGGTGGCTGCTATTCTAGCTAAATGCATCTCTTGCTTCGACGTAGCAGCCAGGCTAACTTAGGAAGAAAACCTTGGGGCTAAACAGGCTAGGAGTGCAGCCAAGGGGGTCAGGAGACAGCTTTAAGGATTATACTACATAATTAAAGGCTGACTCTGAACATACTTCCTGGTACCCTGTGTTCAAACATACAAACCTTTTTAGGTAATAATTCTTGGTCCTCATTTGTATTAGAGGGATTTGTAGGTTAAAGTTGCCATACAGGTAATGAGTCAGGATTACAAATTATTCATCTAGACTATAAAAAGGCAACACCTTCCTAAACCTGTCCTAGCCAGTGAGAATGGAGAGTAAAATATAAACAGATGAACATGTAAGTGTTTTCTTTGTTTGTTTTTGTGCAGTGCCCTCTGGGTGCAGCTGATGTCATTCTGCAGTACCTTTCTAGACTGAAAATGAGGATTCTTCTCCTGAAGTACTCTGTGATCAGAATGGGGCCAGAACATTCTTCTACTGGATAAAACCTGAGGCACTGAAGACCCACATTCAAGCTTATATTATGCTAGCTCCAAGGAAGACCCTTTTATCTTCAAATATTTCTAATCAGCTGGAGCCAGGACTATAATCTAGGCCTTCCATTATTCATATTCTAGGCTAGTGCTGCTGCCCTATCAGCCTACACAGTACGACCACTTGCTCTCCAGCCATTCCCCATCCCCCATCAAAATTACTCCCATAGACTCTTGTATTTGCTAAAACAGCATATTCTAACATTTCAGGCAAATATTCTAACAAAGTCTATGAAAACTGCATTGATTTAGCATTCATTGTCTAAAAATAAGTTCTAGCAAGATGCTGGTACCAAAAAAGCTAGAAGCAATGGAAAGAAGGAGAAAATACTGATAATATATAGTGTGAACAAGCACTTGATTATCTAATGCTATGATACACAAATAGACAAAGAGTCAAGGCAGCATACATTCACTGATTGAAATACATAATCAAGTATGAACAAGGATAAATCACACTTCCACATCAAAGTTGTGAAAAATTTGTATTGTGTGTTTTGCCTGATTGATTGAAAACAGAATGATCTGGTTTCTATTTCAAGAGAAGTTATAATAAGCCAGACTTCATCCCCCATATAATGATATATTTAAATCAGACCTGTTGGGGTTTGTTTTGTTTTTTGTGGATTTTTTTTTTTGGTGTGTGTGTGTGGTTTTGTTTTTGTTTGTTTGTTTGTTTGTTTTCAGAATACTGCCTTTTCTGCTACTTTGGTTAAATTCCAGTGTGCTGTAAAGAGGTACCTTGTCACATATATAACAAAATGGAAAGAGACAGCAAACCATTAACGTACTATTACAGACAGAAATGTGAAGAATCTTGCCCTTGTAGTTTTGATGAAGCTCACGTCTGACTGAATCAGTGCCTAATCTTTTCAACATATTACTGTCTAGTGTCTGCCTGCTCCCAAGTACTTTTCATTCCTTAAAAATCTCTTGTTTACAACCATTTCCTTGCTTGGTTTTTGGAGAACAAAACGGAAAAGAAAGGCTTTATTCCTTGGGTTAGGTCTAGATCACATATACAAAGGAGAAGAGAGATTCTGCTACACTTTATTCAATATGATGTTACAAGAAAACAACAGTTACAGCTGACAAACCATTACATCTTTCATAATACAGACAAATTACAAGGTGTAACAAATAATGCAACATTTATTTTACTGTACTGCTTACGATGCTGTTCTTCTGAAGTATATATATATTTAATTACATTAACATTGTTTTCATGTACCAGCCCTCCCTTTTTTTATTTGTTAAAAAAAGAATACCTCTTAGTGCACCATACAAAAATCCGCATAGAAGCTGGCAAGCAGGAATTTTGTATGCAGCACCATGGAAATGCATTTTGGGGGATGGGAATTATTAGTGCATCCTTTACTTTTAGATTTTTTGCTTACGTGAAAAATGCAAGGCAGTAACATACAGTCACTCCACCTAAATGCTGGTAGGGGAGAGTATTGTAATGCTCAGTAATGCAACCTACTTCTGTTTGTAGGGGGTATCTGCATTTTACTCCTTAGTCTGTACAGCCTAAACCTTTTATATAACAAAGATTACAAACCCAGAAATATTCACAGATTATTGTTTTGTATATTCATCTTTCTGAATATTCATATATTGAGCATTGATTACACATTTGGTTGTGTGCACTGACATGGGGTGTACATAACCCACCAACCCACAGGGTATATATTTATTTATCTTGCCTTCTCTTCCCAGGAGCCTGAAGTGCAGAACCTCTATGCACCAAAGAGAAAGCAAAATCCCCTGTGCCTCTGTCTACTGCAGATTGAATTTTCACTGTTGTACTGACGACTTGTCCTAAGCTATGGTTCTGATTTTAAAAAAAGTAAGAGAATTAAAAGGACCCAACTGATGTAGGACCCCATACAGTAATGTAATGTCAGAACTATTGGAGTGTCCTGTCTGGGGTAGTGCCTGCTGGGTGTGGATTTGAGTTGATCTGAACTCAGCATGAAAGAAGACTGAGCAATTTCCAGCTGGTTGACTTATAATTTAGGTAGGTTCTGTGAACTTGAACTTGTAAGGATTCTCTGTATCATGCAGACCATATCTATCACCATCTTCCCTCCCCCATTCACTTAATATTAGATCCCATTGAGAGTTAGAACATGCCCTCCCACTTTTATCTGCCTGCTATACCTGCTGCCCTGTTGCTGCTCTCCCATCTTGCAGCAAAGCCACATTCTCTCAAGAATCACCAGGACAGATCTACTGGATCTCAGCCAAGTGGTAGGAAAATGCGACTTAAGCTGCTGCTGGCTACTGACTGAGCAAATTTCACAGTTTCTCCAGGACTGTCACTGAAGCTAACTTTCGACTTCAAGAACGTGACAACATTGACAATGTGAAACATCACATTCCAGGCACCCATATCTGGAAGGCTGGGCTACTTCTTGTGTCTTTGAAGATTCTTTGGGGAACTGATTTCAGAAGGATGAGAGAAAAAGATCACTACTGATCTTTGCTGAAGCTGTCTCAAGAGCATTGATAGGGTTTAAACAGTCCATTCTGCAACACTGAGAAGAGCTGTGGTGAAAACAGCTGGAGACATGGGCAGCTCTCTGGGGGTCCTTACTGATGGATGTTGAGCTAACCATGCAGGTAAGGGCTCTGCTGGAAGGAAGAGTGAAATAAGGCTGTAGTGTCAACTTTTAGTTCCCTGGGCAAAGGAGCTTCTACTATCTCAAAAAACCCTTGATATTTCCCAGCAGATTTGATATTACAGAAGACTAATTTGCCATGCTCATGTGAAAAGGACCATCCTGCTGATGGTTGCCTTCGTGCCAGAAGAACGTCCCCATGGCCCACAGCCTCCATGGGAGAGCAGCAAAACCAACCCACCACAGGCAGCTGGAGTGCCCGGAAAGTAGGTCACTCCTTAATGATCAGTAGGTGAGATAACTTCATTAGTTCTTAAGATTAAGTTGCTATTTAGAAGCCCAGATATTTATGAACTTTCATTCAGGCAGTTAATTGAGTTTGAAGATTTTTGGATCAACTTTATTTCAGTGGTTGCTTAGAAGTGGGAATGGGGTAGAGAGGATAATCTCACGCACACACGTGTGTTCACACACATATGCACGCATACATACCTTAAACAAACACTGTACATTAGTCACTATGGATAGCAATGTGCTAGGCTTGTGGGAATAATTGGGAAATTACTCTATATTAAATCTTCACATGGTTAGTTGAGCAGTGTAATTGCTTGCCTTCAAATTTAAGCTGCCAAATAGAAGCATCTATGAAACTACCCTTATATTCCTAATCAAAATCTTTGTTATGTTTTCAAAACTTCTTCAGATTTTGCAGCAAGGTTTTTTTTCTAAAAATAGCTAATTTTAATCATCAAACTGCACACAATTTAAGTAGCAAAGATAATGTATAAAAGACTTTTCTCTTACAAAAAAAAGGAAACATGAAACCCAAACAAACCACATCTAAGGCAGTTTCAGTGTGTGATAAATTCAAAAGTTCAGTGGTCACTTTTCCCCCTATAAACACAGGGGAAGAACTGTAGTAAGTTCTATGTATGATTGTGACTGAAAGTGGCTTTCAGATGGCTTTTAGCAGATCCTGAAACAGAGATGTCAGTAGGGAAAATTGTCTTTTAATGGCTGTGCAAATATTGAGAATATTTCCACGGTTCAGTTCTTTGAAAGTGTAGACTCCTGTCCTAGTTCATTAAGAGATCTTTTGTAGCTGCTTGTGCATTCAAGGATTTGCCTTATTTGGTGTCTTTTTCTTATTAAACTCTGCTGGAGTTTAATAAGATGGCAGTAGAACAAATCCTTTTCCCTTCCTTTTAAACACTGAAAGCTAACTGAAGCATTACCATACTTCCTTAAAATGTAATTCAATGCATCCAGCAAGCAAAGGATGTCAAAATAATGTGTAGAATAATATTGCCTAGCAAGTGCTTCTGTCCGAGCAGGACTATAACTCAACAGTGATTTTTGCACCATACCCTGCCCTCTCTGAATGCAAAATTGTAAACAGGGCAGTTTTTCCACACCCCTGAACACAATGCTCTCCCCAACCAAAATGTAGCAGGGACTTCCTTTTCTAAAATCACACACACAACTTAGTTTCTTGCAAAGTTTGCATTTGAATGATTCATTCAGAAAAGCTATCTAAAGACTAAGGATGATGTAGTACTTTCCAATCAGCTCAGAATACCTATGGAAAATAACTCAGAAAGTGCTTTGGTGTGGAACAGCAAAGGTCTGGGATGAGAATTCTCCACCTCGCTTTGTACACAGCAAAGTAACACAGCTAGATTTAATGGCTCATTCAAAGGAAGTTTTTCTGTACCTCGGTATCTGTCTTGAATTAAACAGAACAGTTTCATCATCTCTGTTTTCAAGAAAATATTCCAAAAAGTAACTAGTGTGAGGAAAAATATAGAGATGTTAGCCAAGACCCATAAAAAAAGAAAGATATATTCTTGAAGAGAATAAAACCATAAGGAACTCACTGAGTATTTGTCAGCTGCATACATCTCATAATTTTTGCTTTGTCTTTCTCACAGGCCTATTTTGAAAACTGGCATGCTACATAGCCTAAGCAGAGTAACCAAATTTAGAGTACTTAACTAAACATGCAATTATTGCCATGTTTTCATATGGATATGAATGGTCTGAGGGGATAATGAAAAAAGAAATAACCCAACAACACTTGAGGAAGAGTGGCAAGTGCTGTAATTGTCAGCTGATCAGACAAGTTGGTCTTGCCCTGGGAAAAAATAGTCTTCCCATTGGTTGCAAACTATGCACAACCCTCAAAGAAAACACACAGTCTTTTATGCCACTCTTGGCTCTTTTTGTACAGTTGTTACTGAAGAAGTGTGAACACCAAATGTGTTGTCTGAAAGTATTTAAGACATTGCTGGTGAAAGCATAAAAATCCTTACAAAGATGCAGTGCTGCAGTGGAAAATCAAACAAAATCAAACACAAAAGACCGAAAGAGTACATGCCATGTATCAGTAAGCAAAAGCTTAATCTTCACATAGTTCTCTGAAATCACAAGGTATCCAAATGCGTGCAAGGTTTTAAAGAAATTGCAGGGAAAAAGAAGGTCTTGCCAGCTTCAGTTTTCTTTTGAATGAAATCCACCATAGAGACAGAAAGGAAACAGGCTGTGGTTCCTTCCTGGTGTCGGCCTCCTCATTAGGTTTTTGTTTCCCTCCTCCAACCTGGTAAATTTAGTCCTGTAAGGAAACAATATAAATTATAATAAGCCTCATGAATTGCATTTTTTTTTTTCCACTTGGTAAGAGATAGGTTAGGCCAAAGCCAATTATGAAGATGCCAGCGTAGAGTGAAGGGAAGACTTCCAAAGCATGTTTAGAACTGGTACCTCAGGAAAATAAACTTAAAACACCAATGTTTTCAGGGTGGTCGCCTAAGTGAAATATATTAATCTATATTCATGTGTCTGTGCCCCAAGAGCTAATCTTCACATGTACCATTAGCACTGACGTTCTCCATAGAAATTATAGACAGCCATAACTAGTCATCTCTTCTAAAGGTGGTCACACCCCCTGAATGCAAAGGAAGATTGCTAAAAATGCTGGCAGAGCTTCAGGAGTTTACAAGCTTTTTTTGCCCCTTTCTTTTTTTCCCCCCTTTCTTCCTATGATCTCCTCCATAACAATGTTTGTAGCTAGTTTTTTAAAAGGTCTCCTCAGTTTTCCTTCTGGAGAGTTGTTGGGGGCACCCCGAGACAAACCAGAAACATTTCTGCAAATATAACCAGGTTATGGAGCTTCTTGGTGTGCTGTGTCTAAATGCATTTACCTTTATTTCAGTGTATTTCTATTACCAGGCAGATAATTGCAAACTCTCCTTTCAAATACAAAAATAAACACTATCAACGGTTTCACTTATATTGTCTTTCTAGGAAAGACAATATAAGTGAAGCTTTCTAGGAAAGCCATTGCTTTGAGCTTCTTTATCTACTGATAAAGAAGCTCAAAGCAATGGCTGAACTTGCACAAAGGTATCCTGATGTTTTTGAGGTTTTCACAAAACAGAAGGCAGGCTGAGAATGTGGGACAAGAAAACAAAGTATCCAGAAACTGCAAGAGCCACGTGAAGCCTGAATGAAGGCTAGATGAACTGGATGAACTGAAGCCACTGAAAGGATTTTATAATTAACATACTTAACTATTAATAAATTTCCAAGTAGAATTCTATGTCAAGTAATAAAGAGAGACTTTCTGAGAAATTCTGAAAATATATTTATTAAGTTCTCCAAGACTAGAACTACAGACCTGATATATTTTTAAAATGCTGTTGCAGGAAGACAGTCAGATGTGAAGGAATTTCATCCCTTAAAAAAAAGAATGCTGAAATATTCATTGAGCATGGAACTGGTTTGTATTAGCATGTCCTAAAACTATTTAAATCAAACTGGATGCAGGTGCCAGTGAATCTAGTCTAGTCCTCAAAAGCAGGAGAAAAACAAGACATCAGTTTTGAACTGCAGTTTCAAGCACAGCACTTTAACTGTGGCTTTCAACAAAACACCCCAATGTCTATGCAATATCTTAACTTCTGTAATTTCCAGGGTTCCTGTCATGATGCTTGAGAGCTCTTCTTCTATTCTTCAAGCACCAGAATACCTGAACTGGATTAATGAAATCCTGTTCTTAAGCATCTTGGGCCCTCTTGGAGCTTGGTCTACCACCTCTAGAGTCCTTCTTGGGCTGTTTCCTAGATGTGTCTATTCCACATGAAAGTCCCACTTTCCCCAATGTCTAGAAGCTTGGCTGAAATGCCGATAAATCTTGTTTCAATAAATACATTTGAGCTGATTCATTTAGTTTACCTTCAAAAGCTTAAAAACAAAAGCAATGTTTGGAACATGCAGAGATTCGCAATTGCTCAGTGATGAAACACCAGTGCTAATATTCCCCAAATTCCAGATTTCCCTTCATTCATGAGCACTTTTCAGCAGTGTTCTTTTGGAAGCTCCTTCTTGGAAAAAGCAACTAAACTCCCAAAGCTCCTTCCAATTCTGAGGTTGCGTTTGCCCCCACTGCCACCTACACTCCAGCTGTGGAAAACAGGCTTGCAGTTTGGAACCTACATCTGCCCAGATCCAGAATAGCTGGTCTGATTTCAGGCTAAGCTCAAATTACTGGAGTTCCAGAGGCTGACATAAGCAGCAGGGACATCTGAGACAGGTAATAAAATTATAAGGATAGCAAAGTCTCTGGATGCATGTTTTTCTAGTAGTTATCAAATTGCTCAGAGGGTCATTGCTCATTTGAGAATAACGACAATTTAATTACAGAGAACTTTTCCTTTCTAGCACTGAGCCCCGGGACAGTATCTAAATGAGGTAAGTATCACACTTCTTCTAGGATAATGCTACAATTTCGCTCTAAACCCACTACATTGTCTGGTTTCAGGTTTGCCTTTGTAGGCAAAGCTGATGACATTCTCCAGGGCAGGGCCTGAGCTTGTGGAATGGGGAATACCTTCATTAGAAGCTTAGCACTTCCAGAATCAAGCCCTAGAATATTATGAGATTCTTTAGAAATTAATAAACTGAGAGCTGCTACCATATAACACATGGGGGAAAAAAAAAAATCTTTGCACAGTGGACTACTGCCAGCACCAATGCACACTGCAGGCAGAACACTGCAGTATTCTACTAAGAAAGGGTAGCAGGAGTTACAGGTTTCCTGCCCTGGCTCAGTATAAAGCAGATCACAGTTTTAAGATCACAACTCTACCAGCTCCAGCTTTGCTGGATCCTGCCATGCCAGGGCTGTAACTGGTTTCTTGTGAAGCTTAGCAACTGTGTATGGTGGGCAACACCACCCTCCACCTTCTGCACAGGCTCCAGATTTAGATTGTATCACTGGAAAAGAACATTATTTGATGCCACATTTCGCTAATGGTTCTGGCTGGGGAAAGCTAGAAGACACAGTACAGCTGGAAGCAGGGAACAGTATGATAGTCTCAGTCTGTCTGCAGTGTTGAAATGTGCAACACGCCTGCTTTGGGAAGCCAGCCTGCATGACAGACCCACTGCTCACACCAGTGCCAGAATGAGCAGGGTGTTCTAAGGCTGAACCCCCAGCTCTGCCTGCCGAGGTGTTTCTCCTGAGTATGAAATCCTCACATGACACAAAAAGTGTGGTGATTAGGTATAGATAATGTTTGCATCTGAATCCGTAATTCTCGGAATGTGTATTGTCAATTCAAAAGTGGAGTCAATGGGTGAAGTCCCTTCCCCTGCCTCAGAGAGCTGTCATGGACTGCCAGCTTTCTCATGTGCTGAACACAGATTTGCCACTTGTCAGAGGAGTGCTGTAATCACTGTGCACTTACTCTTCACATTTAATTTTGTTTAAAATGAGACATCAAACAGACAACTCTCCTAAACTGGAGAAAGAGGGGAGCATCTCTTTATCCACAGCAGAAAATCTACAACAAAAAACACAGAAAATTTTAGACTGCTGTGAACCAATCCTTTTATTAAAAAAACATTGTTTCTTCAGAGTGGCTCTTGAAATGAAACATCAGTTGTTCACACAACAAAGACCCACGGCAGGGCCCTCTACACACTGTTGCCATTCAGTTCCCAGATGGCTTTGTATTCCGTGTTTGCATTTTTAAAGTTATATTTTAGAAATATTCTTGCTTAGAATTTATACATTTCCCTCGTCATACAAATCAAAGTTTTGCCTGGTGACTTGGCAAATTATGTTTATGGCCTCTGGTCACAGCTTTGCTTATAAAATTGTAAATTGTTACATGGAACATTTACACTTGTGATTTCCCATGAGCAAATAGAGTTCTTTCATATCTTCTTAAAAATCAAACCAAAACAACAAACCCCAAACAAACAAGCAACAACAAACCCCGAAACATTCAAGACTGCTTTAAAAATGAACTTTTTTCACTATAGATCCTGGTACTTCTGGTTTTCATGACATCTCTACTAAACCTTATAGCTTTCTACAAGTAAGTTAATGGTGTACTTGAAATATTAAGTGATCTACATGAAGTGACTAATTTCTATCTTTGTTACCTAGAGGAAACTTCTGCTGCATACATTCTATTTGTCCAGACCCCTAACGTGATAGAGTGTTAATCCACCTTAAAAACAGCAGAAGCCAACTTCAGAATGAAGTAGCTGTTGATGTAACAGTGGTTCTCTACCAAAGCCTGTAATTTAAACATTAATCATACTCTCAAGACATGAGGCAGAGGAAGATTATTAAATCCCAAATATTTTTATTTATTTTAATTAGTGAAAGAACGTCCTGTCCTGTAAAAATACCAGTTCAATACATGTTCCTTTTGGCAGTATCAGCATCCTTGTCTACATACTTTTAATTTCTGTATAAATTATCACATCGGGTGGAGCTGTGCTCCAGCAGAGTCTTTAGCATGCAAAGCACACTCAAGAGTGCAGGTCTATTTATGTGGCAGCTGATGCAGCAGTATTGTAAGAGTATTCCAGTTTTAAAATAAAAATGTGAGCTGACAACTGGAGATACTGTATTCTTTATGAGCTGAAACATGGAGCTATTTAAGATCATCAACAATAATACTCTTTCTGCTTCTCCCTCCACCACACATGCAGACACCATAGATACTGTTCATCCTTTCTGAAAAAAAAAAAAGTAGAGTATTAAGAGGTGATTTACCCCAAACCTTTTATTCCTACTTTTGTTAGAGAAATCATTTTAAAAACCCAACCAAACATTAGCAATACTATATGCACTCGGTTAAGATCTATGTGCAACTTGTTGCTATAAATATTAATTAATTGGATCACCAATACCCATAATGCAACTTTATTTTGACCTACATGCCCTATGAACTAGATATTTTTTGGATTCAATTTCCTTAAAACCAACTGTCAGCATCATGTGATGGAAGAGATGAAAAATGAAAATGAGTGTTCCTGCTGTGCAGGTGAGTGACCTGTGGGAGACAGCTCTGCCTGCTAGGATTTTTACACGTACCATCAGACACAGACCAATTGATTAGATCATCTTATACCTGCCACCAACTAGGCTCAAGAGACTAATTAGAGAGAGTACTGCCTGCGAAGGCACCCCATTGACACCTAATTTGCTCAGCCAAAGCCTTTGGGGAGAATGTATTATCTCTGCAGCTGCACTTCATGCATTTCTGATTTGAGGCATAAGCAAGGAGTACTTCTTCACTCTTTTGAGCAAACTGAGTATATAAGCCCTTAAGTGCTAAATACAAGCAGACAAATTAAATCTGGCCAGCTGCCATAAATCCTTTTCCCCCCTTCAAATATACATGTTTTAATTTTTATCTATGTCTATGATATACGTGCACAAATGCAAACATAGAAAAAAGATGTATGAGTCTGAATGTGTATAGGAAGGATGGGTATATAAAGGCATCTCTATAAATATATGCTTTAAAATATGTAATTGTCACACTGTATGCTGTGACTTCCTTCACAGGGAAGTTTTACTTCTGTGAAATTTAAAAGAAATGCATTTGTTCTTATATATGAAAAATAAATAATCTGCAGTGTTGTTAGCTCAGGCTCAGAATTACCCCATGGACAAGGCTCAGTAGATTGATGCTTATAAAGTTGCTCTGCATATCTTCAGAGGTGCTAGTTCAAAGATTATTTCACTATACAGCCTATCTTTGTTGGAAGCTTTTCTTCGATGGACTATGCCTGGTTTGTGGTTTCCTGAGGAATACTATTCACTAAGGCTAAATATAAGGTTTCTTAAATTGCTTTCTGCTGGGCTTTAGTTTTATCTAGTTATCTATGCCCCAAAATACACAGGAGAGGCAAGACTTACAGCTGCTATTAAAAATTTATTCAGAAAAAAAAAAAAAAGAAGAAAAAGAGACACACTAGAAAAACTAGGATTTTTTGACAAACTGAGAAGGGTTTGAAGAAAATAATTTCAACTGTAGGCTGGTTAGTGATTCCTGAACTCAGGAACCTTGTAACACACAGGAACATAGTGAATTTGCATCACTCCTGAAATAGCACTGAAACCAAATATCTTCTTTCCTATCATTTGTCTACAAAGCAACTTTCAGGAGCTGAATAAGGCTGAAATATTGTGGTTTAATTTTAATTTTAATTAAGGCTGAAATATTGCAGTTTCTGTCAAAGCCCATGTTGACAAGGTCCCTTTGTAGTGTCAACTCAGGATCCTACACACCTGTAACTAAAGATGGAAAGAAGCCATAGCAAAACATGCACAAGTTACGTGTGTAGCCAAAATATCAGGTGTAATCTCTTTTGCAAAACACACTATAAACATGACTTCCAGTCTTGTTTCTAGATGGGGCAAAACTCAATACAGAGGGAATATCCTCACCTTTCTCCCCTCACACAGGCCACATCTTTACCAATTCACTTAATATTTCTTTAGCTATTTAATATCATTTAATGTTTAAATGACACCTCTAGATTATCTTGGCCATTGTTAGCTACTACTCTTTCACAGATGAAGCACTGTACAGGATACTTACACATTGTAATTATAAGCGCTGTGAGTACTTAGCAGTAAACCATATTTGACAAATAAGTAGCACAGGATTAACTGGTTAATTTCTACTGTTTTCTTCTCTTGTGTCTTAGTTACTGCACTGGTATCGTTATGCACAAGGGATTTCCCAGACTCTATCTAAAGTGATGAAAATTGCTGTATATTCTTCACAGTTCTAACATATAAATCATAATACAGATCCTTATGCATATACTGCTGTGTTACGAATTCCTCTTGCCACAAAGAATTTTTCACAAATTGACTTTGCCTCTAAGCAGAGCCCTGCAACTCTAAATAGATTTGTGTGTGGGAGTTGACTGCAGTTTCAGGGTGGGTGCGAAGAGATGACCCTAAAAGAAGTGAGTGCAAGACAAGGACTGTCAGCTAGTAAGAAAATAAAAAACTGGAACAGTAACACAATTATAAACTAAATTATTTTATGAGCAGTATAAGTATAAAAAGTAAAACAACCTTTGAAAGGTGAGATGTCTATGGCACTGTGGATATGGGACTGGAAAACAGAAACCAAGATTTTGGCTTTGCTGCTGAATGTGACTGTAGGCAAGTCATTACATCCCACTGCAATGTGTTTTGTAATGAGGGCCCTGATTTATGTCCCAGCCTCTGGGTTTAGAATGTCTCCAAAATTAGCATGCAGTTTTTAGCTGGAGCAACCAATAGTTCAAATTATGTACATACAGTTAAATGTATCAAAAATGCAATATTAGAACAGTTGCAATATTGGTAGTACTTGAAGTCTTTACCTGAACTGTACCTTTACTCGTACCTTTATGCACAGAACGAGTTCAAAATTAAAGTCCTGCATTACCTAACTTGGTGAATGTGCACTCAATAGTCCAGTGTGGGAGGCTGATTCTGAAAAGCCAAGACTTACCCTTAAATTACACACCAGCTGCTAAGTAGCATATATACATATCAATAATTGCAAACCAACCATGCATACTTTGCATACAGGTACACTATCATGAATTCCTTTATCGTGTGTCTTGTGAGGACAAAAAAAGGAATACAAGCCTGATCTTTACTGTAATATATTTCATTCACAGTATTAATTTCTAATGTTATTTGATCATGTGATTGGTTTCAGAGTTGATCTGTAGGTATACTTTTAACTTTTGAGTGGCTGTGGTAACTTCCAAATTAGTTTTCTACAAGTCTTTCAGCAAAATTCTTTCCTACCCTAGCTGCCCACAGCAGAAGCTTTTTCTTTGAGTTCAGAACAAAGTCCACAAAGCCCTTCACAATTACCATTTGAATAAGGCTTCACATGAAAAATGGCCAGGACTGAATCTACTACGTGTCTTCTAGTTTTTGAGAATAAAGCACAGACCTCTGTGAGTGAGCTCTGGGAAAACTAGTACTTCAGACGGAGATACTACAAAAATAGAAATGTTATTGAGCTTAATATAGTTTGCATGCAAAGCCATGAAACCCTTATTAAAAACAAAAACACAAATTGAGGATTTTGGTACATATCAAGAACAGAAAAATATTAGTCCTAGTTGTTTGCAAGAATATACTTCTCAAACCTGACAAACATCCAAATCCCTACAACTTCTAACCTTTTTCTATCTGATTAATGTGATATGTCTAAATTGCTATGCTTCTCACCCTGATAACTTGCAAAAAATCCTGCCAAAGAGTAATTGACTGAACATGAATTGGAGAGATGCTGTCTCCCTGGATCTATAATGAGAGAACGTAAACCTACAATTTTTGCCAGTGTTTGACACAATGAGATCCTTATCTCAGTGGTAGCACCAGCTCTCATCTCTGAAACAGATAAGTAAGCGCTATGCCTGAACAAAATTGGTAGATACCTTAATTAAAATATCGGAAAGTAAAAAAAAAAAAAAAAAAAGAAAAAAAGAAAAAAGAAAAGCTTATCTGTTACAGTTGTATATAAAAGAACTCAGAGAGGAAGTACCTGTTGGAAGATTATATAAAGGCATTAATGCCCTGGTAAACAGGTTTGTTACTGGTTTGAACCTGTCTCTGGAGAAAAGGAGCTCCAGAACCGCTGCTGAGAGATCTGCTCATTGCTAAACTGTCTTGCAGAGCTAAACAGTCAAGGGATGGCAGATTCAATTACAAGCAGCTGGGTGTGAGTGAGTTTAGCTGTGGTACCATGTTTAGCTACCATGTCTCCCCTTTGTGCCAGAGCTAGCATAAGAAATTCCCACTGCTGCAAACCTAATTCCTCGTTCCTCCCCTGCCACTTGTGCCCCCGTCACTCGTATTGTAAAATTTTCTGTGCAACTCTCTGTACACTGTAGCACTAAAGCATCAGAAGTGACATTTTTATGTAGAACTTTTTAATGCAGTGATCCAGTTGACACCCAACTTCCAACTAGCTTCATCACAGCTAATGAAATTAACACTGGTGAGAGAGCAAGAAGGAACTGCCTGGATAGAGCTAGACAGAAACTTACCATACTCATCTTGTTTGCAAAGACAAAAGGATGGAATAACATCCTTATTTTTAATCAGCAGCATTCCCCAGTGCATTACAAAGAACAAGGCTTCATTCTAAAATCTGAAGCCACCTCCCAACTCACAAATGGCTAATTATTTTCAGGTATCTGGAAGCACTGTGAAATCTGCCTTAGCCAGCCACTTAGAGGAGCAGACAGAAGTTGTCACATAATGACCTACTAATTAAAAAGGAAGAAAACCATACTCAAAAGATCTGGGAATACCCATAAGATGACCTAATAAGGATAATCTCCGGTACATGTTTCAAGGGAGCAGCAAACAAGAGATGGCTGAGAGCCCATGCCTCTGACTGGAAGTTCTTTGAATTTTTTGGTTGTTTTTATTATGTTGGCCTGCCAACATATCAAGGAGATGTTTAATAGTTTGTGAAACTTCAAGTCATATTTAACCAGAATTCAGAGAATTCAGACAGGATAGAAAAGCATGTTATTCTTTATAGGTCACTATGTAGCTTTGAATGGAGAATATAACCCTAGTGTTCAGGGACAGCAGATCAACTGTGCCCTCCAAATACCACAAATGAAAACTTACTGACTGCCAGTATCAGGAATGATGGTAGCTGCTATTAACAGTGCTATTTATCAGCTCAAACCTAAGCACATTTGTTTATTTATTTATATTATCTGCAACACAACAGCTGACCAACTCAAAACCAAAATTAGATGATGTGTTTGACCATCTCCTTCCACTCCTCCCCATCTAACATAATATCTTCAGAGAACTTAATCAGAAATTTATTCTTGCTTTTCCGTGTCATGGCTTTCATCCCCAAAATGAAGTCTGCTGGACAAAATGACATATGAAAGACTAAATACTTGTCAGATGAATCATTAGCATTTACCTCCTCCCAAAAACTAAACCCTGCTTCATTGAAAAAAATAAAGTATCTGTGGGTACTTCAAAATAGGGCATTTTGTATACATGTGATTGTTAATATTATTAGTCAAGTTGCTTCTTGAAAGCTAAGTAGTCTTGGAACAAATTTAATGTTGCTGGTTTAATCAGTGCAGAGTAGCAGTGGGATAGTCTAAAGATGGGTGTGGACCATTTTGCTCTAACAAAGATTCCTTGGAATTTAAAAATGCCTCTGCAAGGGATCACAACACTATAAACTACCTCAGACCCCACAGATAAATGCTAAGCATTAAGAAAACAATGTGTAAATGTTTATCACTACCACAATCATTCTAGTAGCCTGCAAGTACCTACAGGCAGCTTGGAATTAAGTTACATCTTTCTTTTTTTTCCTTTGAGAAGACAGGGTGAGTGTTCAGGTGCTGAAGGAAGAAAAAAAGAGGGATGGGTAAACAAAAGGAAAAAAAATTCCATTTCTCACCTGCATTTTTATGTCCATTTGTGTTCTTCCTTAGAAAGTACTTTTCAAACCAGCAAGGAATTTTTAATCTGGAATGTGGAGTTATTAATGCCTTTGTTTTTAGTTGACAGAACACATATTATTACAGCTGCATTTGGGATAGTAAAGATCCTTCTAGCTAAACACCATCTGGTTATGCATTCTGTTTGCTGCTGTGACTTTTGAGAGACTGAGCATCATGGCAAAATAGTCATGTCAATTAAAATACATTTTTTAGGACACTGCAACACTTAAGCACATATAAATTAGATAGAAAGCAGACCTCACATGCTGAAGCAGAAGGATCTTTCCCATTATTATAGTATATTATATTAATGGCAAGTTTAAGTAATAGATGTGTTTGAACTTTGGAATACATTTCCAAATATGATTATGTCCTAAGATCTTAATTTATGTACCCATCCATACCATGAGTGCCACACAATGGTATTTATTGACAGAGATATCAGGAAGTCTTTGCAGTTGACATTTTCAAGCCTCAGTTGTTTCCCAGCCTAAGAGTTCTTAAGACTAGAATGGAACAGAGAAGAAAAAAGAATCCCAGTTGAGGAAATGCAATGGCATCTTTATGAGATACGGCTTGTCTTCATGCTCATTCCCTAGAGGGTGTGCTGATGCTTGCTGAATACTGCTATGCAGTCCTTTCACCTATACAGCTCCCACTTGGGATTTTTGCTGAAAATCTGTGACATTAGAAATAGTTACTGGCAGCTTCAGACCAGCTGCTTTCTTCCCTGCCAGTTCCATTTTTACATACAAAACCATATGGAGCACTGAAACAGAAATATTTCCCCAGTGCAGTCTCTGTGGCATTAAACGGGAAAAATGTTCCAGAATTAGCACCTCTACAGAGCAGCACTACAGCAGTGAGGATATTCTATCTAGTACATAAGGAGATCACAAAGCAGCTCAGTGATTTTAGTTCTCAGAGTTCCCACTCTGGTTGGGGTAAGAATCTTTTCCACATGTATGACTAAGATGTTCAGATATTATGCGTGGTTTGGGAAATCCAGCATGAGGTTCCTCTGACAGACACAACTTTTAGAAACCAAGCAGGATCTACATTCTTTGAAAACCAGACCTCCTTCAGATATTACAGAGGCTTCCCCCTTCCTTTTTGTTTTTTTTTAAAGATTTTAAAATGTTTCTAAAAACCAGTTTCACACACTAGAGAGGCTTGTGGCAGAAATAGTAGATGTCAAATCAGGTGCAACACACTGTGCATTTTGTGGTATGCAAAGACAGGGATCATGGTAAGATGGAATACTAAAGGTTTTGCTTTCCAAAGTGCTATAAGCATTGGTTTTCTTGTAACTGCAAGAAATACTTAATCTTTTTTTTGAAGCTCCATTATAAAAGTAAGGTTTTATATAGCTCATTTAAATAGTTTAAACGACACAAGGTTAAGAACAGGAAAGCCTTTCACCAAAGGTGGTTGGTACTTTTCAAAGATTTCATATTATTTGAAGCTTACTTTCACTACATTCTTTTACCTTGGCTGCTTCCCAAGTGGGTATAAGTTAATTAATTAAATAGGATTTTGACCCTTTAACCTTCCCTATAAACTGCATCTTTACCTAACTCTATTTAAATAAATCAGATAAAAAAACCAATCATAGCAGAACATATATTTTTACAGCTGCGGAAAAAACAAACATGTCTATTAAGCTTATTTGTAAGTACTTAGTAGTCAAAGCAACAGCCAAGACTCATGGATGATTTTAATTAAAATAAATCTGGGTGGGCACATAAATTCATTTACAATTGTTTTTTTCAAACTGAAACTTCTCTAGCATTACTGAACAGCACAGCACTACAGTAAGTTCTCATTTGTTTGTGGCAATTGAAGCTCAATCTACCTGATTAGCTTATATTCCATTTGAGTAATGTAAAGTGTAAATTCCATCTACAAAAGATATCAAAGATATGAGGCAGAATATTGTTACAGGAAAGAAGAGAAAGAAAGAGCAGAACAGATGGACAGATAACAATTATACAATGATATCCAGCACCTCTGTAACTGACATGCTCTGGGTTTAAATATCAAAAGGAGGTGAAATAGATGCACCAGGAGAACACTGAACCGCTCTCTACAAACAGATAGTGTGGCTTTCTGTATCTCATTAGCCTTTTTCACCCTAAAGTACAGGCTTCTGATTATTAGAGCCTTCCAAAAAGCCTTTTAAGTTAATCCAGAAACAAAATACAGTTTAGGTATGAAGAATGATAGCAGTTATAAATGGAGAAATGAGTAACTAGCTCATCTATAAAGAACGAACAAAGAACTAAGCTGCCGCTTTGTGCCTAAGTGATGTGCTCAGGTCTCTGCATAGGCAGTAACAAAGGCGCTGCTACTGGATTGATCACACCTCTCACCCCCAGTAGGGACTTCTAAAATTGAGTTCATCACAGAAATAAATCTTTAGTCGAGGCTTTTAGTTTGATATATTAATAGCGATACCATCTAACCACCTCACTGCTACATTATGTTCATATTTTGCAGTCATTCGGTGATAAATACACACCTTTTCAAGGGTGCGACTTTTTGATCATTAATTGGGACATATTTGCCTCTTTCCTGACACTTCTTTCAACCCATCCTTGCTGAATAAACAGCAGGAAGATGGCAACAACAATAATGTCATGCATAAGATGCCCCTACTGCAGCATGAGCAGAGACAGGCACAAGAGGGGAGGCAGACCTGTGCACCAGCTCATATCTTCCAAGGTGCAACTCATCTCCTCATTCAAGTGCTTCAGGGCTCGTAATGGCATCATGCATCATGTTTTGTCCACCTTTGTCAAACTATTTTAGACCAGGACTGTTACTATGCACAGACTGTGATAAGAAAGATTAACAGGAATAAGGTTTTCTGTTTCTCACATTACACAGAAAAGGATCATATACTCCCAACAGCAAGATTTCTCTGCAATATTTCTTCACTATCCCCAAAACAATGCCATCTAAAGTAATATGTAGCAGTAGAGACTGCCCAAAGGAAAAAAAAAATCAAAAAAGGCATAGGAAATTCTGGAAATGATAATAGTTTAAAGGCATGTCAACAGCCTAAAACTCTCCCTCCTCAAACATTTTTATCCTGTCAAGTAATAACCAACCATAATGGTACTGTAAACTCAGAGAGATAATTTCTTTGTGCTTTGAGAAAGGGCTTTGCATAGAATTATTTTAATTATTTTCCTTCTATAGTAAGTAGAGGATGAAAAAGATTTCTGAAATAAGAAATGTTATTGTTAAGTCACTAATCACAGCTGAGGGACTTAGGGACAGTCTGGTTCCTGAAATATCTTTGAGCTTATTTTACAGAACTGACTTAGTTGGTGGTATCCCTGTCACATGGACTTCAATGCAAGGCACCAAAACTTCCTTTATGCAGAACTACAACAGACAACCCTGGACACTGAAACCATATCCTGGGAAATTCTAGATCACTAATACTTGAAACAGGGAATTTTTATGAGTTTAAATAAGTTAACTTTTCATTTGTAAATGCCTATTTATGAGGTGATTGAGTTTTGAGTCAATGTGTAAATTACATGCGATGTTATTTATTTTTCAAACGTAAAATACATATCCCTGCTGTTTTGAGAAACGACTGACCCTAAAAAGTCAAAGTAAGGGCTTGATTCCTCTCCTTTGATTCTGTGGGTGCCACAGATGAGAGGGTTATGAGCTTCCCTATTTTGCTTCTTGACATTGGACATGCTTATGGCTTGGGACCAATGGAGCAGCTGGGGGCACCCTGAGAATCAATACATAGGAAGGACTTGGATAAATGCTGAGACGATGGCCAAGGAGGCCCGTGTGGCTGAGCAGACAGGAGGGGAGCCTGCAGCCAAAGCCAGGCAGTCACAGAGCTGCAAACTATGAGGTTTCACAGCAGAAGCTGCTATAATATGGAAATAGATTCTTGCTTTCTAGGCCCATATGTCATCACACCAAGCTAAGCTGAAGCTGCCAACTAAAATGGGCAATTTCACATGAACTTGGCGGGGTGACTGCCAACACAGAGCTTGTTTTCCACTGGTGCCACCCACTCTGCTAATCCAATTCTGTCTCCTGACTTGCTTTTAAATAATAATGAACAGCAGATGGGAGGGGAAAATGTTACTGACTGTTAAGCCAGCATGTGAGTGAGGCTCTTTGCTTTTCACGTATCTTGTGCAAACTAGCTCTAAATGCAATGTCAAGTGATTAATAGTGGTCAAACGAGAAAGCCAGGATTTGCCATGTTCTCAGTCATTTAATCTTTGACCAGGATAGGCAGCAAACAAAACAGTCAGAAGAATAACATGTTCAAAGAGAAATAACCAACTTCCATAACATTTAACTTTGATAAAGATAGGGATGTATTCTTCTTCCCATCCTTGTAAATATCATTTTGGTGTGTTTTTTTGGGTGGCGGCATGATAAGGGATTGCTAAGCACCAGAGCAGTATTAAAAATACCTTTCAAGTTAAACACACAGTAATCAGGACAGGCATTATTGAGCATAACCCCATGGCTGACTTCTTTCTGATAAGGAGAGGAAACAAGCTGAAGCACCGGGTAGGGAATAGGGATGTGACTGTCAGGAAAAAGGGCAGAGGGAGGCACGGAGAGGCAGTGGGCAGGCAGCAGGGAGCAAACAGCCAGGAGGCTGCCTGTCTCTTCAGCAGCAGCAGGAGGACCTATTGTTCCTGGGTCACACAACATTATCTCCTGCCCAACAAACAGCAGGTAAGCTTGTCTGCACAATGCACTGTGTTTTCTCTTGTGTCAGCCTGACACAGAAGATAATCGCCTCCTACTGCTCCTACTGACCTCACACTGAGGGTTGAAAGGTAGGAATCCCACTGGCAACACATCTCGATGAAGGAGAAAGAAGGTATCAGTGTGATTCTATACATCAAAATCTCTTCCACTGTTTCAGTTTCTGAAAATTCAGGAATTTAAAACTCTTCAAAGGAGTTTAAATGCTTGTGCAATATATCTAATCCCTTGTACACCTGAGTAGTCTTTAACATGTGGTCATTTTCTTGACCCCAAAGAAACCTTTGCCACTATATGCTGCTATTGTAAGACAAAGGGTTTTATTGAAAATAAGACCCTTGATTCCTTTATTGTGAAAGATGGAAGGTCTCAAGTAAGTTGAATAGACAGACAAGAAAAAAATAACTAAGTTTCAGTAGCCAAATGCTTGGAAAGTTACATTTGAGTCCTGCTTCTGCCATAGTTCCTACATGGTGCTAGAAAACTATTATCAGACCTCCTACAATACTAGAACTTTTTTTTTTTTTTTTTTTTTTACAGAAATTCACTTGGCAGCTCTGATTTTCTTTGTAATCCAAGATGGATTCTGGCTGTGGCTGCAGATATGCTGAGCGTTCACTGCTCCAACTGAGGTCAATGCAGAATGAAATCCAATCTGAATATATTGAGCACTAAAGGCTGCAGGGAGCTCTGAAAAATCAGGCAAGAATAATTGATTCATTTTTAACAATTGCCATTTTAATACGTGTGCTTCAGCTCCTAGTGCATAAAATGGACACCTTCATACCATGTCAGCTCATGGGGGTACTGTGAAAGTGGCTTCACGATGCTGGTAAAGAACTAAGAGAGAATGCACATCATGAAAAGCCACCATGGAAACTAATGATTTCATATCTGGTTCAGATTATGGATTCTGTAGCCATAATGCATAGAATGAAACACTGAATGATGAAGATGAAAGGAAACATTAGCTATCCATCTGTGTTCACAATCCATTATCCTACAGAAAAGTGATTTGAGGGCCCAAAGAAATAAGAGTATATGATTCTGAAAAATGAAAAATGTAAAGGAGTGCATAAACCACAGGTGGATGAAATTAAACTTGAAACCTTAATTTTTGTATTTCCTAAGTACTCTTTGAATTTAGCACTTTAATAAATTTTATGAAGCAAACTTTAGAAAAAGACAATGTTGCTAAGAACTAATGGCACATCTTCCTAGTTAGTCACATACAGGATGGAAAGACTCCTAATAAGAAACATAAGCTTGTCTCAAATTTGTATCAGTTTCTTTGCCTTTCAACTGAAATATTTTGTCTGGTTTGATGTTGCAAGACCACAGTAACGTAATTTGAGACAGCAACCTTTGATAATACAGGTTAAAAGATATTTCATTGTGTAAATGTTACAATCTCTGTTTTTCCATCTAATGTAGGGAGTTTAGCATATGCTTCTAAAAACGGAAAGAATTTCATACAGGCATCTGTACTGGCCTGTTCTTTGTATTAATTAAATTAGTTTCCTGTTGAGTAAGTAAAGCACTGGCAGCCAGGAACAGTTGGGGAGACAGCTCAGAGTCTTAAGCACTGAACCATGAACTTTTCTGTTTACTACAACATTAAACAAGCAGACACTCTTGCTGACATTATGGGGAATGAAAGAGCATTCTGTTAAGATTGTTGTTTCATTACTGTTCGTGAACTACTGATCTTCGTAAAGTGACATTTTTAAAGATACAAAAGGTATTTCATTTGACACAGTTAACTAAATAAACTCATTATTTGTTTTAAAAATACTTATGTCAAAGTTAAAGCTGAATTTGAACTTCAAATTGAAGGGGTCAAAACTCAGAAGGGAGAAATAAGTCAAAGTGCCACCCAATAACCCGGCTGTGTCTCTGGTTCTGCACCTCCACACTAATGATCACAAAGATGAAAACTTTATATGACACAGATCTTCAGCCCAAGCACCTCACAAGGCACATTGACACCTTGAAGGAGTAGGGCAAGAGACATCATGTCTCTGATCTTCAACACTAGCGGCTTTCAGCAACTGCTGGAGAGTTTGCCATTTGTTTAAATAAAACATAATGACAAAGAAGCACAAGCAGTATATGAATAGAAGATCTAAATAGCTGTTATTATTTCTGTTCAATTTTTCCTTGTAATGTAAGACCTTAAAATATTATAAATTGTTTATATTAAAATATACATGCTTACCACAGTACATATACACTGAGCCTTTGTGTGCATGTATTTAGCTCAAAGCTAATCTCTGAATAAAAGCCCTTTCTGAAAATAGAGATTTATAAAAAGAAATACTGATAAACTTTCAACTATAGGGACTCTAGTGGTCACTGCATAAACAGCATTGCAACACAAAACCTGTGTGATTTTGCGGATCACTCCATAAATCTTCCTTTGTCCCATGAGTTTAAGTTTTCAGCCAAGAAAAACAACATTCTTCATAAAATTAATGAAAGCAAGCTGCTCTTTGCCTACAGAAAAAGATTTTTTTAATTACATTTTTTGCTTTGAATCATATATCCTGTAGTTTGATTAAATTCCCTTAGAAGTCAACTAAAAATTAGAGCTTTGCAGCGTGAACCTCAAACGTGGTGTTTACTTGGAGAATATAAACCCACTGTGCCTTTGGAAGGTGATATTTAAAGTAAGAGTAAGAGCAATATGAAAGACAGTTTTTATTATTTTCATTATGTCACTGCATAAATTTATTTTCAGGGCTTAGACTTTGCAGAGAAATATGATCTGGCCAATGTATTTATTACAAATAAATGGTCTGTGTAAATGAATGTAGATAAAGCAAGAATACTGGAATTCTGGTTAATCCCTTGAGGCAGTAAATCAGGATTTCTAAAGCACTTAATGCAAAATATCTGCATCAAGGGGTTAAATATATAAAATATGAAAAGTCAAAGACAAGAACTATATTAAAAGGTTACATGGAGACAGTGTTGAAAAAACTGGAGCCTGCTGCTAAATAGATATCCAACAGGCATTTATTTAGGTTCACCGGCTGCAGAAGCCGCTGGCATACTCTAAATGAACTCATACAACAAACAAAAATCAAATTCTAGTGTCAGTCTTTGATCCTTTTGTAGTACCAAAGCAGAAAATTTCATAGAGAACCAAGCTATGTGGACATGATTAAGCTAATGCAACTAATTGCCCTAACTGAAAAATAAAAATGCCAGTTCTCTATATCCTTGCTGCAATCCTTGAGGCAATCCTCATTGCCTCAATGCTTCAGATGAGCCCTGTATCCTTCCTGGCAGACTGCACCTAATCCCCAGTAGGGAGAGCAGACATAGAAAAGACATCACTCATTAATTTAAGCACTAATTGAATCAGTTCCTATTCAGCTGAAAATCTCCCTCCACTCCAGAGTGAAACCGGTCCCAAAACCTTTGTCAGACCTAAATCATAATTCAGACTGAAGAACAATTTTATTTTTCTCTGGCTCCCAATGCTTTCATACAAACAAGACTTAAGAAGGCCTTCTGTGTATGTACTGCTAAATAAGATCTAATTAAAAATACCCATCCCCAAATCCTAACCAACCGAAGGAACAAAAAATGAATATATTGCTCATTGAAACAGCAGTGTTCCCCGAGTTCTCTGTGCAGCAGATGTATTCCTAACATGACTGCAGCTATCACCCATGACCAGTAACTGTTGGCTCCAAAGCTCAGAGGTGCACTTTATTTTTAAGTTCTAAGGCAACAAGACATGCCTTGAGATATATATATATATATATTTTTTTTTTTTCTTTTTCTGCTTTTATGCATACACATGGATAAAACTGACCTTTTTTTTTAAACTACTGTAGTCCTGACCCTTCCAGGGGCTCCATGCAAAGAGGCCAGTACCCACACAGAGCTTGTTTGAAGCCAATGTGGTTTTCCCAGCGGGAGACAGGAAGAGATGGGAATTACTGAGTTAAATTTGTGTATTGGTATTTTCAACATAAATTAAATATTTGCAGCTAAATCAATAAATACTGAAATCCTACTACACATTGATATATTTTAGATCTCTGGGAAGGCAAGTGACCTTGGTTCTGCTTCTGTCATTCTAAATTTTATAAACTTTAAAGGAAATTTAGTCCAGATTGAGAGAAGAATTCCTAGTCCCCACACTGGTACTCCAGAAACTTAATTTGCTTCAATAGGTCTTAATCACATCCCTAAAACGAAATATTTTTTCAGCTATGTTCCCAAATTGAGTTTTGTGTGAACAGCAGAAGAAATAAACCTTTTATATGTATGACAAATTACAGTGCTCATCACTTTTGTTCATCAAGGTCTTATCAAATACTATTTCATTATTCAAGGAATGCATTTAAAATCCTATGAAGAGATCCAGAGGATTAGCTCTTTTACATATCTTTTCCTGTTTGGGACAAGGCTGACAAAATCTGAGTGCTGAAGGCTGAAATTCTGAGCACGGTGAAATGTACTTGTTAGACCTTTTAACCTATAATTGATAGCAAAAACTAGATGTTGTAAAATCTGAGCCTAGCTGAGCAAGCTTTAGGGCATTTTCTCACTTGTTATTTTGCCTCTTGATTATCACTCATGCACAGAAAGAAACTACCAGAAATGCCCAGGGAATGGCTAATAGTCTCAAAGCTACTATTTAAAAAGAAGATATTGATAGAATTAGCTAGCATATAAAAAAATGTTTGAACTGTGATTTGTGCTTGTTATGCACACAGTTTATTTGTAAAAATTGGCTATTATGATTACCATACCTTTGTCAAACTTGACTGCAAAGTGGCATTTTTTTGACAAGCCAGTTCTACAGTGACACAAATACTAAATGAAGACAACATACAACCCTGGGAGAAGGTCTTGAAAAAAAGGGACATTTTAGTAATTATTTTTATTCATTTCACAAAGCTGGTACCTTAACTCCCCTGGGTCTCTGAATTAGTGTGTGAATATCCAGGGAACATGCTATCACAGCATTGCTACTTCATCTGGATTTGACCTCTGAGGAACAGTTTGTGTCATCATGGAGCAAAAGCTCTGGTAAAACATTTGTCTAGATAAAAGACCTCAAGCAGTTAACCTGCACAGCAGAGGCAATGCAGCCGGGCACGAGGATAATGACCTCTACCCAAATGGGGAAGGTACATCAATGCAACACTACGACAGCAAGACAAAAGATGACGGCAGCTCAGCAGGAAAACATTAGCAGTGATATAATTCTTGGTACTGTATGTGAAGAAATGCCTTGAGAAGTACAATGCCAATCTGTTTTTAACTAATAATTATTTCAAGTTTTAATATTAAAAAAAGATTAAACATCACACCCAACATTGTTCTTCACTTTTATTTTAAACTCTTGCTTTCATTCTGTTTTATTTTTTCCTAAATAAAAATCTTGATAGAAGTAAATACCCTGTGTGGGTAAAAGTTACAATTCAAATTAAATAAACTTTCCTCATTTGATACATGAATTATTGGATGGATGTTTTTCTGACTTCAGGTAGTTATGACACTGTTCTGAAACATAAACCTGAAGAACTTGATGAGCCTTGTTTAGCAAGTCAAACCTGTCCTAACAGACAGATTAACTCATTTCTTATGCAGATTATTTACACTTAGGATACCTTTCATTGTTTATACTGAAGTGTTCTTCTTTCTGTTTTTAAAAGGAGACACTGTGTCACATATCCATTATTTTTACCAGGCAGAATCCCTTGAATATTTAGCTACCGCTCTTTTAGCACCACACCAAAAGTTCTAGGTTTAAACTATTTATTTTTAAAGTAGTAGCATGATCGGGCCTGCATGCTTATCTAAAGATCTTTGCTTTATGAGGGAGCTTTTAGTCTGTGAGGTTTCCTCTACACATGGTAGGCAGCTGTCAGCAGCAGTGAGCAGGGCGAGGGGTCACTGCAGCTGCTCTGTGAAAGCACAGGGTTCCATCAACATCGCAAAAATCCTGCAGAGTGGGAGCTGGGAGACCACGGATTAGAGTACATTGGAGTGTGTATGTAAGGTCACATCATGTCTATCAAAGTGATATCAAACTGGTACACTGTACAATACATTTTACTGTGTTCTGTGTTCAAAGAAAATAAAAGGAGAATGGACATGTGTGTAGCAGACCACAGTTTAATACAGAATTTCACATTGTCCTTTTAAATAGGTGGATTTACTAAGTTCACAAAGACATGCCAAATATGTATACACAGTGGAGGTATGTTGAGAAAGAACTAGATTTCATGAATTCTTCAGGTTAGATATGAATGAGATCAAAATAATTCTTATTAATTAAATAGTAGAAAAGACTATTAAGAGAAACCAGATGTTCACATTTCCTGAATCTTACACAGTAATATACATAAATATCTGTCCTTGTATACATATGTCAATAGTTTCCCATGAAATGCTTTTTCATATCTCCTCATGAAACTTGACTTTGGTGAAATTGGTTGCTGTATTTAAGATAACCCTAAAATAAGGATAGATAGGTAACAAACACATAATTCTGATTTGTGGGTAGACACTGTTACTGACCTGACATCTTGTGTTAGGAAACAAGGAAATGGGTAGGGCAACAGAGAATTTATTCTGGCTGAACTATGCAACAAAATGAGATGACTAGTCACTAAACAATGTCTCCTATTTCTAGCAATCTTGTGCAAGCTGAAAGCTAACAGAGGTATTCAGGCAACAAGGGTTTATCAAACTACATCTGTCTACAAAGTCAAACAGTCAATGACACTGTAACAGATTTATGCTGTTTCAAAATTGTTTCCATAATTTTACAATTACTGGCAATCACTTTCAGCAGTAGAAAATAAGAAATGTAGGTGCAAAGAATAAAAAGGGAGAAAGCATCCTGTTCACAAACTGTACAGTTGTGAAGTATGAGCTGCTGAAAGAATCCGAATGGTGTGATTTAGACTAAAGCATCCCAAATATCTGAACCAGCAGGACTCTGTGACCTTCAAATTTCCTCTGAAAAGTTCTGAAGTTTTTCTGTTCATTGGGATCACTTTAAAAATTGCTGACTCTGGCAAAGGCTGCAAAACTGTAAAAAAAAAAAGTCATCACCTTAAGCACAAGTAAATTACAAACCTGCCTTTCTCCTTACCATAAATACCAACACCCACTTGCACAGTAAGCCCTTTAATCTCTTCCTCACAAAACCCTTCATGCCTGGCATTCACTTACACTTGCATTTGCAGTTATTTTTCACAGCCAGTTACCATCCTGCCCTCACCCAGTCATTACCCAATCTTCCTGGACACACACGTTCACTTGAAGACATCCTCCTCTGCTTCAGCTCTTCCCACACTGAAGCCCTCTCTTCTTAACCACTGGCCCAAATACACCTGAGCTGCTGAGAGGTTTCTGAGCCACCAGAGCTCATCATGAATGGGCTTTGTCTCTTTGCATTTCTCCAGGTTTCTTTTATTTTAAGCAGAAAATCTTTGATGCAGGACCATTTTTCCCTGCTTTCCTGGGAAAGGCTTCCCCTTACACTGGACAGGCAAGAGTTGCCAAGACTGAAGAATAAATGCAGATGAATACCCCTGGCAGTGCCAAGGTCTCTCCTCAGCTTCACTGCTGCTGACCAGACCCCACCCAGGTCTGGTCCTGACTCTGGCCCCGCTGTCTCTACAGTTTTCTACACCAATATTGCTGCCCAAGCACCAATGCTCCCAACTCCCACAAGTGGGAACACCAAGGCAGCCGCTGCCTTAAGTGACGTATTTATGATCAGAGAGGATCACACGAGGGCTGCCTGTCTTAGTCTACCCAGCAAGTAATACTTCACCTGCTTTACAAATGGTTTCTCAATCTTAAGTGAATTATCTTTGTGCATGTCTGAATAGATGAAAAAGCTTAAGGGCAGTTGGTGCCAGACATATGAAAAAGTGGAAAGTTTCCCATGGCTTTCAGCCTTGTGATTGCTCTTCTGAGCTGCAGTCTTGGAGGAAAAAACTTAATCTGCAAATGCTATCTTATTTTCTTGTAAGAATAGGACCACAGCTTTATCTTTGTAAAAAAATTTTAATCCTAAAGACTGATCTTTCAAAGGAAAGAAAAGTTCCTGACAATATGGAAGGGGCAAAGAGTCATAAGAAAAACGTATCTGAGAAGGAATTTTCACCAGAATTATGAGAAATTCTGTCACCCATTTCACTTTGAAATCCTATTTGCCATGTACTCTGTTGCAAAACTATGGTATAGTACATATTTTTCTCCCATCAGTTCCTTCTTCTCGCATTATTCACAGGTTAGAGATCAGTTTCCTACAGCTTGTAGAGCACAGCAGGAGCTGAGAAGAAGTGACACACAGACAGCCCTAAGTCTGCATATCTGAATTCCCAACTTCCACAGTTTCTTCTGCAACATTACTGGGCACATGATGGATGACTCTTTCCCTTATTTTCTGTGGGGCATAACCATTTTTCCACTTGATAGGTCAGCCAGCTAGAAAATCAATACATGCAGACCGGTGGGCCCTAAGAGTCATCCTGTAAGCATGATAATTATATCCAAAATGCTGCAATTAACAACACGCACCACTACAAGCTCCACTTTTCGAGTGACCAGAGTGATGATTCAGAGCACAACCCTGTACAAAGCTCCTATTTTAGGCTACAAAACTGGAAAAATTAGAACTCTTCAATAATTCTATGTTAAAAACATCCTGCTTATAATTATTATGTTATGCTGGTAACAGGATTTGTGTAGAATTACTGACCCATATTAGAGGAGTAGGGCAACCAGTAGCTAGCTTAGAGTAGTTAACTTGCAATTAGCTCAAAATTATTTCATTACTTGGCACATTGTTTTCTTACACAAAGCTCCCATAATTTCTTTTCTAAAATTACAGAGAGAATTGCTGATTAGGAATCTCCACGAGCCTGGAATTTATGCACTTGTTCAATTTCAAAATAAAAAAACCTAAATTATATACTTATGCACATATACTTGTGCACTTATGCACACATATAGGCCAGGCTTACTGAGATCTTTAGGAGAAACATATTCAGGCTTTCAAAACAGGGGTACACACATTAACAAAATAATTTCCATCTGCAAAACAGTCTTTCCTTCCCTTTACAGTATTTGCAATAATTTAGGCAGGTAGCAGAATATTTTCACAGCAGTCTTAATCTTTATAATGCATTGGAAAAGTTGTGTTTCTTAAATGTTTTTAACAAATGAATAGCTGTGAATTTGGAAAAAACTCTACACGTATTGATTACACAAGGGAAAAACGAAACCTCTGGTTTTATATTATTTCTAAAAATATTGATCATATTTGCACACATGTACAAACTTTTTGGAAACATCCTTCAACATTCCTAAAAAAATAACAAAGAACCATAGTCTTCATGTTTCCCTTCTTTTTTTGTTACCCTTTGCATTCTTATCTTATGCTTCCCACTGGTTTCACTATCTGTTCTTCTGATTTGGTAAGAAATCCTGCTGCATGTCTGAGAGAGTTAGGAAGGAAAAGAAACTCTTGCAGTGACAGAGCTGCTCTGCAGGCTGACAGTTTGAGACATGGCTTCTAAATAATTCAGTCTGGGACCAGATATGGCAATTCTGTCTATGCAGAAATACCTCAGAGTTGAGGTCAAACATTTCACATTGTCAAGAACAAACAATTAGTAAGTAGAATTTCCACACTTTGAAATGGGTTCATTGTTTGCTTTCAGTTATATAGGTAGGAAGTATTAGTATGGGTGGACTCAAGTTGCCATCCTTAAAAAAACCCAACAAAAACTCTCAACATTTGTGACTACATTATTTGGGAGTTACTTCATTTTCTCCTGCATTGGAGTTGATGTTGGCTGGTCAGTATAGTGGTAAGTTCAGGGCTAGAGGTGTCACCATCACAAACAGGGATGGTTCTGTAATTTGCAAATGGCAAGGCAACCAAAAAGGTAGATTATGCAAAGACAGCAGTGGAATATGACCAAATATTTAATATTTACACTTCACTTACACATATAATTAGCTTTTTTTCCTGAGTATACAAACAAAATCACGTTTCTGTTTTCACCCATACACTTTAGGCAGACTAAATTGTATAAATGTAATAGATTATCTGAAGGCTAAGTACATCCTCTAGGTGTGTGCACACATCTCTGCACACGAGTTTCACACAAAAGAACTTACTCAGTTCCAGAAGAGGATTTCTTAGCACAGTTCACTGTCCCTTTTGCACTGCTACAAAACAAATGCTGATGACAGCAATAGGAATAATACTTCCAGAAAAATGAACTGTTTAATTAAAGTCTATAGAATGCAAATTCATCATGCTATTCAACATGAAAGTTCTTTTCAGTTAGATAAAGGATTTTTTGAAGGGTTGTCTGTTTTAATTTTTTTTTTTTTTTTGAACAAGCTTAATGTCTTAGGTCTGGAAGCAATCAAACTGGAGGTGACTGTGAAGTATAACTCTGAAAATGCTTGCAACATAACTCTGGCCAATTGCAATGTTGTTATTATAGTTCTGGTTTCTGCTGGAGCCATGGTCATGAAGCTGCACAGGAGTCATTGAAGAGCACTCACAAAAATCCCCTTCCCCCACCACCCCTCAAGCAGCATGGATTAAATAACTGCTGCTCAGCTGCTGTCTTTTAAATAAAAATATTCTCTTCATTGTTCATGTAGCAGTGGCAGGTTGAAGTACATTTTGCCTTTGTTTTCTTTTTCACTCCCCAAGTCATGGATCACCAGGCAGGACCACACTGAGAAAGGGTTTGGCATGTTTCACCAATTTTGCTTTTCTTTAAGCACAGGGAAGAAAAAGGCACCCAGAGGAACTTCTTTTCTCTTATTTAACATGGACAAAAAAGCATCAGAAAACAGTAATTATTTAGTTCAGACAGAAAATTTGTGAAATCATGTCACAGTTTCAAATGAAAGTTCAGGATTTTTCAGGGACATGCCCTATACCTATCATAAATATGAAAATTGGTACTGTTGGTTTATGCTACTATCCTAAATATTTTTAAAAATTATCCACAAACTGTTTTATTCTCGAAAACATGGTTTTTTTCCTACAGAATTGGAAGTACTGAGGAAAAACTTAGCCCAGAGTGTTAAGTGGGTCAGAGAAAGACAAAAATAGAAACAGATTGGTTTGGTAGAGTATGTGAGAATGGTTATGTGATCTAAAAATCCCCAGAATCAATCCTTGGTAGTTTCTACACCAAAGATTTATTGCGAGGCAGACTGATAACACAGTATTATGTATGTGTGCCATCCTCTGCTCCTTTCCCTACCACTTGCCAATGGTAACTGTCAGGGACAAAACATTCATTTTGATGGACTTTCAGTCTGCCTTGATATGGATGTTTGCATGTTTGTAGGAACCTTGAAAACTCCAGTTTGGGAGGCAGCTAACCCTGAGATCCTAGGAGTATTCAGGATAATCTATCGACCTGCCCCGTAAGCTCACTCAGCTATTTTTTGAGAAATGTAGTTCTTAAGCCTAGAACATTATTTTTAAGTTGTAGTGAAGTTATCTACAGGTACTTTTACATTAAATTTCATGTTTAATTGTATTGATTCTCCTACTAATTCTTAATTTTGATACTTTTGGAGCTGGGGTTTATGAACACCTTGACAATAATGACTAATCAACGTCTAATCCCCTGATTTGATTCAACATCAATACATGTCCTACAAATTGCTTTTTTTGGCAGTAAAACACAATACTTTATGAAAAGAATGTGTATTTACTGTAGTAGATAAAAATCTTACAGCACTATACAAACAAGGAAAACTGTTCTGGTCATCTGGTCATCATTTAGACAGCCTCTAAATCCATTATCAGAAAAAAAAATATCTGTCAGTAGTAATTAAACATTTTCCAGTAGTGTGCTACAAATCTCAGATGCCTGGTTATTACCTTTGACTATCACAGATGCTATACAGTGCTCTCATTGTTTATCTAGCTAGCTGATGGTTTCCAGCGTAGGTAGGTGACTCAAACTGCACCCACAGCACCTCCCCAGCCAGGGGTGCTGGAAGAGTACCACACGCAGAGATGTCTGCATGCTTAGCCATTCTCAGGAATGTGAAATATTGAAAGCTGAAGACAGAGTCAGGACATGGAAGCAATGTACAAAGCTTAAGTCAATTCTTCTACTTATATGGCAAAGCTGAGAAAGCAGCTTTTTATGCATATTTTCGCTTATTATACCTCCTCTCCTCCCACACCATGAAACAGTATCACTTACGAGGACACTAGTAGAGTGGTTGAGGCAAATGTTCCTATATATGGAAGAGTCTGAGTTAAAGATAGATCTAGATGACAGATCATGTTAAATTCTCATCATGCCCATGCTCCTCATGGAGGAATGATGAAGGAAAATCCCACTATATAACTCCAGACACTTAATGACAGGAAAAAATACTTGAAAAACTGAGAAAGAGTCCTAAATTCCTATTTATTTCCTCTTGTGATACCATCCATAATGTTAGTCGACATCTTTCAATGAACCTGACACCTGAGCAAGCATTTATGTTTTTAGTTAACAGCAACATAATGGTGCCAAATAATATTTGTCAAAAAATCATTTTTCATTTGAGAGGACAATCTCCATAGCCAAACAACCTGCAAGATCAGTGTTGCACTGTAATCATAATTCAAACCACAAGCCTAAATATGTGGTTTCTATTGCCAACATATAATGTTTGCTGAATATTTAATAAAGTGTTCCCAGACTTTAACACTATATGCAGGCATTTTCCTTAAATGGATAAGGACATTGATAAGGAATATGATTGCCATTTTTGTCAGTCCTGAGGTATGCATGTAAATGTTTATCATCTTTACAATCTGGTTCTACGCAGACAGGTTTTATCCATATATCTTGTATTTTTTAAATAGCATGTGTTTGCTACAACAAATATTTTTACCACATGCCTTTTTCTGGTTTCAGGTTAAAACTTTATCATCTCCTATACATGATATTTTACAAAATCTTCCTTTTTGTGTTGAATTCCTGTGCCAGTTAAAGACATAATGAAGACTTCTCTCCCCAAAATATTTTTAAACCTGAACACTTCTAATAACTGAACAGTAAGCCAAATAAAAGAGGACTGAGCCTGTATAACCAAAATTATACAAGACTGTTCTCACTCTGAGTGACAAACATAGAAACTGGCACAACTGAGGACCACACTGCTCTGAAGACAAAAGCCTCCTCCTACTTTCCACCCTGTGGGAAATGAAGAATGGCTGGTTGGTCCACATAGCTGCAAACCCATAATTTCTCCTCACCTCCCAGCTATCACCCAATCTGCCTCCAAGCCTCTGCAGGTGATCCCATGGATGACAAATCCTTGGCGTATAGGCAGATAACATTTGGCACAGTCTCCTCTGCCTGAAGATTTGACTCCTCTGAGTTCAACAGCAGCAGAACCACTCTCTCCACCACACACTTCTTTTCTGGCTGCTAAAGCTTCTCTGTGAAGATGCCTGCCCTGTGCTCTACTCATGACACTGGGTTCAGCAATAGTGCCATTCACTGCAATGCTGAATGAAACCTGCTTTTATCCACATTTCTGTCTGAGCAGGAAGAGAGGTTCAGGCTCCATCAGGGGCTTCAGAGCAGCTCGGGCCACCAAGAGCAATGCCAGACGAGGGCTCAATGGGCACATGCAGCCCATATCCCAGCCCTCTCCATTGCATCCAGCTCCTATGGTGGTCTTTCCATAGAGGCCTGTAGTGGGGCTGTAAAAACACAGCATGGTAAATTCAGAATGAATATGTAAAGGATGTGTACATGGGCATGCATTCAAGATGTACACTTCACAGCTGGATTTCAGAACTGGCAAAGACAGAGTGTAAAAAATAAAAATAGTTTTCTATGAGACAGTTTCAGTCTTGATAAAGAAACATCATTTGAAGACTGAAACAACACTCAGGGACTTCTTTTGAAATTCCTGCAGTTTCTATCCAGAGTCTTGGTTTCAGCTGTTCCCTCCGCCTCTGCATGGTTAATTTTGAGCATCCCATAAACACACATGGTGGGAATGAAGGGCAGGATTGAGGGGAAAAACATGTGACCAGCTTTATTCTCATTCCAGACAAATGGGGAACAAACCAAATAATCCAAATATCAAAGTAATTTACTGTGAAGCTTAGTGGCAGACTGACAGAAACTGATAGTTACTTAAACATACTGTAAGCAGATTAATAATAATTATTTAATAGGAAGCTAAGTACATTGTATCTAGTTTGGTTACAAGCTGTACAGATTGCTACAAGCTGTACAGATTTCTTAGCCTTTTCAGAGTGGATAAAATAAAAAATTACTATGTGCTAGAAGCTTCTTTCTTTGCTGACAGAAACCAACTACACTTTTGCCCCCTCTTAAACAAACCAGTGTACTTTTCACTCCATAAATCTCATATTACTTCCTTCCTTTTCATTTATTTTGAACCAGAAGGAGGAGTTTTTAACAGAAGTGCTCTATGGCAGTAGGAGGAAAACAGCAAATCAGGATGGAAGCCACATAAGGAAAGTAAATCAAAAGTAATAAAATCATGGAGATCTAGCAAGGTTTGTGGGGGGAAATGAAGTCAAAGTTGACTGAATCCAGAGCTGGAGAAACATTACACATGAGAAAATACCATTAAAAATAGGCTGCACTCATAACAGATGAGATGGGAAATGAAGTAATAATTTATAATAAAGATAGGAAAAAACCTGCCAGGTTTGCAAATTTCAAATGAGATGCAAGTTTGAATAACAAGCGATAATGAAATGCAAGCGCACAATCTTAAGGGTAGAACACCAAGGAACAATTTAATTAAAAGGAAAACAATATGCTCTGCAACACAGCATAAGAAATAACATACTGCCTGGTGTTTCTGTTCAGCTAAGTAGATAGACGTCTATCCGATACGGCAAGCAATACATTCCAGTGCTTGAAAAATTTTGCATAAAGACTTGAACTTGACCTGAAAAAAATACCAGTAATGACTTAGGTCATTATTCCAAATAGATATTTTCTAAAATTCTTTAGTCTGATTTTGAGTGACATGAGTATGAAACAAATGGAAATGTCTGTGGGCATTAGAACTTCTGCTGTGCATGTATATAAAAGTAGCTTTACTTTCAAAAGCAGAATATGCCAAGCATTTACTGTGATAAATAGGACCATTTTTTCCCCAATCCCTAAGAATGGTCTTTAAAAATTCACACAGTTTTGCAAGCCTTCTATAAAGGAAAAAACCTCACACCCTAGAAATCTCATATGTGATATTAAGCAATGCAATAGAAGAGTAGCTTATTTTATATTGAAGGATATTAACTACAGTATGGGATATTGCAGAAGAAGAAGGTCTGCAGATTTGCAAATTACTGTCATGCATGATTTATAAATGTAAATGTGAATAGTAGGTGATAATGAAATACAAGCAAGCAAATACACATGATAGATCAGGTACCCTGGGGAGGTGGGGGAAGTGTGCTGCCCTAAAAGTACATTTTCAAATGTCAGAGTTGGACCCAAATGGCATGAGAAAGCTGCATAGAGTGGAATTTTAGGAAACTGGCATGTGGATAATACCAAATGAAGGTAAAGGTAAAATGAGTGTTAACAGTTGTGTGAGAAAATACACTACTAAAGTGTATTTAAAATAAAGGCATTCATCTTAGTCTGAAAAAGAAAATACTGCTTACATTGCCCACTAAATTTAGTCAAGATTACCAAACCTTAGAAAGTCCACAAAATAAGGCAATGTATATAGATGAATATTAGCTTAAGTTAATTGATATTATTGATGTACTATGATTAGTAATACACAAATACAATACCCAGGAGACAGACAAGGAATGCAGATTCCGAGGACAGTAACTGCTCCTGGGAAGAAAGGGCAAAGCAAACACCAAGAGGAGCTTTTCCACTCAAAAATACCTCTGGACACCAGCAAATTTCCTTCCATGTAGCAATGGCAGATTGAAGGAACTAATCCGTGCTTTCCTATATTTTGACTGTTTTTGTAGTTAACAATTCAGCTGTTGTTTAGATTGAAGGACTGTGCATCAAGAAATCTTACAAGTGTCTTTTGAAGAATTATGTGGAATTCTTTTTAGGGAGTACTGGGGTCAAGGTTAAAAATGCACTCACCATATACAACTTTGCCTGACAAGAGAGAAGTGGCATACTTTGATAAGGCTGTTAAAAACTTGAAGAGGGTAAAGTCAGACACAGCTCCATTAACAAGAAAAAAAAAAAAAAAGAAAAAAAAAGGAAAGAAAAGCAAAAAAGAAAAATGTGAACTGTGTTACATGGATCTGCCTATTTCATCTTGTCTTAGTATCGTTGCAGTAGCTGTCTGCTGTTTTCCGACTGCCTTTTAAAGCTGCAATGATTTTAGTGTTGGTATGCAGAGGCAGAGTTTGATGGCCTTCCAAATCTGTATTTACAATTTAAGAATTAGTTACAGAGGGCTCTATCAATATGTGAATTATTAAAACAGAGCACTACTAAAACAGTAAAAGATAAAGAGGTTAAGTATCTAAAATTATCTGTAACCTGTAACCTGATGCCTCATGTAAAGCCTACATGTACGTAAAATGAAAGCTTGGAATTTTTTGGCAACTTAGACAGCTGACTTTTTAGAACAGTTTTCCATCAATTAACATTATAGCTTTGCCTGAAATTGAGCCATGGATATCTGGTACGCTTTCCTTTAATATATTCCATGATATCTACCTGAAGTAGCTATACCAGCTCAGAAAATTTAGTATAATGTTTTAGGTGGCACATGTAAAGATATATTATAAAAAACTAAACATGAAATGTAAGAAAAAGGAAAAATCCTCCTTAAGAATGGATATATTAAATATTTAAGTTTCATATACTATATAACAGACTACCAGTAGTACCTGGGCACCCCAGATATCTGCAGGATGTCTTGAGGGAGGCATTCAGAAAAGAGCTTTCAAAAGAGCTGCGCCATGGCCAAACCTTCAAAGGGTTAATTACACAGCTGAGTGTCTATTCCATTTACTGACAAGCAGAAAATGTTGTAATTTTTTGGATTTATGAATTGCTAGGGTCAGTCTGCATCTTGCACACAACAGTGTCTGTCTAGCTCTATCCCTTCCATGCTGGGCAGAGACAATCCCTCTCTCGCTTGGAACCCCAGAGCCCTCTAAGCCGCTTGCTCTGTAACCTTGGCAGCTGGGGCTAACACAATTCTTCATTTTTGTTTTTGCAACAGGGCATCTCTAAATAAAAACTACAGAGCCTTGTTAGCCAACAACCGAGCGTGAAATTGTGACATTGCAATCCCCAGCTCTAAGACTCAATCAATATTTTTTCATTACAGATTTGTACAGTTAGGTCAACAGGAAGAAAAATGCACATGGAGCAAAATAGACAAAACAGCAGAGAATTACAAAATCTCTTCCAAGATGTAAGATTATTTTCATTGAAATGATGTAAAAAATATGCTCTGATGTAGTTTTTAAATAAAAATGAAGGAAACCTACATTAGATTTGACACAACAAAATTATCTCTATTGCCTGTACTGACGCATCTTGGTAGTACAATCTGTCTGACATTTGAAAGGTTTACTATTTCCTTAAAAAAATTACATCATTGTATATTAAGCAAATGTGAACATAAGAAACAGGTTTAAACTGCTGAATTTTCTGGATGATGTTTTCATTGAATTAATTAGTAGGAAGAAGGATTAGATAGAGGCACAGGGCTAAGCTGGTACATTTCTGCTTGAGAATCAGGGGCAATCTGCTCCACAATGCAGTTGCTGCTCTGACCCATTTCCAACAATGTAATATAAGCTCAGTAGTATACATATACTGGACCACTCATTTTCCTTAACCATGCTGAAAATCATGAAGATAAAACCAAATATACCTGAAATTTTTGATAATGCAAAGGTGGTCACTACAGACCACTAGTAGCTTGCTACTGGGTAAAGTAGGTTGTACTTTACCTTCTACAGTTTTGATAGCAGTTTAACAATCCCTAACATAAAGCCTCATGATAAATCAGGATAATTTGGTAACAGAAATAAAGATCGTACTTGCATTTTTAAAACCTTATTTTTACATAATCAAGCATTTGTTGAAGTAATATTTTTCTCCTATATTTGAAGAGAAACATCACTTTGTACCATCAAATACTCTTACTCCCAGGAATTATGGTTACAATAAGCCAAATATCTGTTATGTGTTAGACGTGAATCTGTGTCAGAACAGCTACATTACAATGTGAATTAAACCTCATATGTATCTACACTCTTGTTGAAAATTCACTGACACTTAATAATACTAATATGAAACCATGGCCTTGATCTGAAGGACAGCCATCACAGAGGGATTTAGAGGGCTTTTATAATTCTAGTGAATATTTTACCCCAATCAAGTTGCTTGCTGAAAGCCCTAAGACCAATTTTTTCTTCTGATAGGAACACCCTCAGAAAGACTGGCTTTATTACAGGTCTTTATTGTTAAACTATTTCTTCTACTCACTTGTCCAAAGACTGTCTCACTGCCAGTTAGGAATTTGCTTCTTCATATGTTACTTTCACTCTATCTTTCCTAAACCAAATACAAATCCTCTGTCCTTCACCACTGTCTTACAAGGTTCAAAAAGCCAAACTATTTAATGAAGACTTAAAAAAACAAGGTCACTTTAAAATCAACAGTGGACTGAAGTTTAACTTAGTTGGTTAGAGCATGGTGGTAGTAACACCAAGGTTGTGGGTTCAATTTGCTACAGGACATTACTGAAAGAGTTTGTGGTCCTTGTGGGTCCCTTCCAACTCAGACTATTCTGTGAGGTGTTTGTAAATTTAAAATGGCTTTTGCAAACTCAACTGTTCTTCGTTTCAGCAGCAAATAGAAGTAACTATGGATTTGAGCACAGCAGGAACAGCCAAGTCTTTCTTCATGTCTAACAGTAAGGATAGAAAGACTCTGGAACAGGCTACCCAGAGGAGGTGGTGGTATCACTATTACTGGATGTTTTTAAAAACAGGTTAGTCAAACATCTGTCAGAATGACACATATAGAGCTGATTCTGCCTTGGGGAAGGCAGGATAGACTGGATGACCTCTTGAGGCTCTTCCTGCCCTATTTTTTATGATTCAGTGATTCAGCACATAGCTTTGAAACACCCTGGGGCTTGATTCTTTTCTCACTTCATGTTATTTTTAAACTGGTGCAACTTCACTGACTTCAGTAGAGCTTTTCCTCCCTGTCCTGCAGTAAGTGTGAGAAGAATCAGAACTCACATTTCTTACACAAACGGAGGTTGGGTCTTCCCTCCCACTGTGCTGCACAGCTGATTTCCTGAGATAACATTTTTTACCTCTTTAAAGCAGGCAATATCAGTGATTTAAGTCAACCTTTGTATTATTTTAGTAAAAATCTGAGTTCCATTATATGAAGCAAAGGTGAAAAAAAATTTAAGTAGAAACATGCTTTGCAATTTTCAGTGAATGTCAACTTTTTCTCCCAACATATCTCTCTTTGTGTAGACATGGAGCTTGGGACTGAGAAAATTCCACCTCAGCTACCAAAGGAAGCCACAGTAGATAGCAAAGAGGAAGAAAAGAAACAGGAGGGCCAATACTAAGTATTCAGCATGGCCTCAGAAACAAGGACACAACACACTACAGCTGGCTGCAAGATCTTGTAGACAGGGTATTCTAAAAATGTTACAGACTGGGGGTGAGTTTAGCATGTGAGCTAATAAGTGTGGAAGCTAATCACATTCCCATCCATCAATCTCTAAGGACAAAGAAATAGATAAAATATGTCAGAAGCCCCCGAAGCTACACAGCATCTAGAACACTACATATTTGAAAATGTCAGAGTTATCCACATTCCACATGCAGTCAGCAGGTTTACACAGAGCTTAAAATACCCAGATAATCTGCACTCCATGCCACAATCAGTAAAATACTGTTACATTGCACCAACTTCAAAAAGAGGAACCAAAGAAAACCCAGTCTATACTGACTAATTTGTTCTTTGGCTATCATCATCCATAGATGTTACCTATCTATGGACATCACCATCTCTCTTGTGGTATTCATATATATATGTATGTATGTATGTATGTATGTATATTATAATTAATTAATTAATTAATTAAAATTAATTATGTATATTAAAAATATCACAAAAATCTTTTCTGCTCATTTCATTTTGCTTTTAATGGATAATAAGTTGCCTGCTTATTTTTTTGATGTGAAGGACATTCAACACCAAGTAGTAAACTATGCTTTTCATATGTTTAATCTAATTCAAACTACCAATAAAAAAATAGAAAAATGGTTATTACAAATACACTGCAAAAATATTAAATATAAATATAAATTTAAACTATAAATATAAATATAAATATAAATATAAATATAAATATAAATATACATATACATATACATATACATATACTTGTAGGTGTATTTTAGAAAATTCATAGATATGAAGATTTTTAAAAGTGAGAGACTTCATCTGAAACACTGCTCAGGGCTCCAACACTTTTTGAGACCTTTGGGAGATCCTGTCTTCTGATTAGTTCTACAGTGGTCACCCCTCTTCTGTACTCTCATATCCCTGGAACAGTTTATGCAAAACTTCATGAAAAAGATGGTGAAGATATGAATGGAAAAATTCTCATAGGCTGCTAATTCCAGTGGTAATTGAACGTGGCATATTTCCTCTATTCTGGTCTAACTGGGATTTGAATATTTGTTTCCCTCAAGTAAAGGTTGTGAAATCCCCTGAAACACAAAGCTATGATGAAAAGGTCCCTAGTGTGGAAAAGAGATTTCATTTACTTGTGCAGTGCTTTGAGATTTGATTCTTCACTTAAGAGTACCAGATTTCCTTGGGATGATGAAACATTGTATAAAACCCCAAGGAACACGGAAAGGTTCAACTCCCACCTCTGGATTCCTTCCATTAAGAAAATGGTATCTGCAGATTTGGTGGGAGGTGGCAGGGGTGTAAGTTTTTGGCCTGAGGAAGAGTTAAAAATTAGTGAGAGGTTTCAAGATGTGTTCAAAAAAATAGTTTATGTGTACTCAGAGAAAACCTGTACAAAGTTTAATGTGACAGCAAATTACACAGCCTTGTCTTTTAAGAAATCCTCTGTCAAGCACCCTCCACAGTACCTCAGGATGTTGCCTTCTCTGCTTCTGAATTTGAAAACCTGTTTCACCCTGCTCCTTTGAAAAGGCCTACTCTGCATCCAAGTTTATCATAAGGTCATCTTTTTTTTCTATGCTTTTTTCCTGCCATTATATTTGCTTATCTCAATTAGATTGTGAGCCTTTGAGATGGGTGATGGCAATCAGAGATAGCTGCATGCTGTCATGTTAGTTATCACATGCCAGCTGATTTCAAACTACCCAGCTCTTCCAGAAATGAATATTATTCATTTGAACAGGACCTTTCTTTAACTTGTTTATGTGGTCGGTTTAGTTTGTGGGGTTTTTTTTTGTTTGTTTTGTTTTCTTTTCCAGCAATGCACTGTGCATAATGGGCAAGCCTGAGTACTAAGCCTTCTGGGTATTTTCTGAGAGAAAAATTCCAAAGTTACCTGAAGCATCTTGAGTTTGAAATCTTTTTAGTATTATCTTACTGATCAGCTGCCCAGATCTCTTCATAGATATGGATTGAAATATCTGCAATAATAAACACTATATAGAGAAATAAAGAGGCAAAGAAGTGGATATCTTTCTAAGTGTAAACCTTCATGACTTAATCAGGGGCATGCCTGTGTATTCTGTTTTTACTCAAGCTTTGTGCACCTCCTCCCTTTGTACTGTTCTTTAACCTGTCAAAAATGGTATCACTTATTGTTTACTCATTCAGAGAATCAAGTCCAATATAGTTAAAACAGTGAATACAGCCTCTTTAACACACTACTTAAAGCAGGGCTACCTTGTCTTCTATAGATACAAAGACATTTCTGACACTATTCTTCCCATCTGCCACCTCTCCTGCTCATCATAAGCAGCTCTTTGCATCAATGTAGAGGCTTGGACCTTGACTGCCTTCACTGAAGGAGATAACCAAGTGAGTAGTCTTTACACTGCTCACTAGAAGTCATTAGAAGCAGTATTTTCTAGCCCCAAAAATTTGGTTATATTTTTGTAAGACTTCTCACATAATTAGAGTTAAGAAAGTTCAATATATGCAATTTACTTCTGTCTCAGTTTTTAGTTCTTAATAATAATATGAATTTCATTAATAAATGCATTCATGGGGTTGTCTGAAATTGTGCATTAACATTTCTCCTAAAGCAATATACTTTTTATCTACACGCTATTTTCCTATCTGTCTGCATAACGCCCCTAGAATTTCTTTTAAGATACTGCAATTCAATAATTACTCAAGACCCCCATCTACAAATTAATGTGACTGGAGCATTTAAGTATCATTGAACAGGCAGGAATGAGTTCCCAATGGAAAGGCCAGCCAGTTACCTCAATAAAAACAGACTGTGTGCAGAGGGGGGTAGCAGTCTGCAAAGCTGAACACATGGTCTGAGATCTCTGCATGATGGAGTATTATTTAATATCCTATTGCCTGGTATATTTAGGGTGACTGAACCTAGCCTTACTCTGAGCCAAGGGAGCCACATCCTAAGACAAATGTAAAATAATGACATTTCTCTTCCATAATACACAAAATACATTCCTAAACAAAGACCAAAATTTCTAGAGTCAAAGATACAGCAAATTTTAAACACTACAATGTCAAGGCCTTATTGTGCACTTCAGGCTAGTGACCCACCACATTCTGCAGATAATGAAGAACTTGCTAAGAAGAAGAAACAACAAAGTTGACAGGAAACACACAGACTGATCACCATGACATAGCAACTATAAAGAAAAGAAAACATGAAAATGTATTGGATCAAGTAGTACTTGATAGCAAAGATGACAACATATTACCATTTAAATATTGTGGCTGGAGGTGAGTTAATAATGGTCATGGTAAGTGCAAGTCATTAGGATTTCTTTGTGGTAGCCCTGTAAATTATACATGGGCTTGCTTTTAGGGAAATCACCTTTTTGCACTCCTGGAGCTTTTATGCCAAATAAAAAAATGAAGCAAGCATTATTATTCTTGCTTAGGTAGCAATTTTGATAAACAGGAAGGAGTCTCATAATTAGATAAAAAAAATTAATCACATTATGTCAAAATGAATTAATGCAGTCAAAAGTCACAGTAGTCCATTCTCTTCCTCCTCAGAAGGTATGCTTTACCTATGACTGCTGGGGGAGGCCTGAGAAGCTCCTTAATAAACACATTAACATACATTTTGGTGTATGCCTAGTATTATTCAAGTTATTAAAAATCTCTGTAAGTTAAGGATGATATGGAAAGCTGTCAAAGTGAAGAACAGCCCATATTCAAAATGCTAATGGGTATTAACCCACACATATAAATAAATAATTAATATGCAACAATTCTCTCTTCACATTTAAAGAAGATACTTTCAAATCTTTCAATTCACTGAGATTAGATTATGATCTCTTGAGCAAGCAGTTTTTTTGCAACCCCAGCTAGAAATCCTTTCTAATTTCCAGGACATCATGTTTTTCCTATGTGATTCAGGATAATTATCACAATTTAAAATAAATTATCCAGCAAAATTATTTTAATGTAACCAAGTATTAGAAGATGATTTTTTTCAGTTAAGAGTTCAGGAAGATCTGATTGACAGAAGTATATGTGACAAGGCTACAAATCCAGCTTCAAAGCTCCTATGATTGAGTGAAAATCATGCTGACATAGTGCAATCTAACTTCTAATTCTGTTGTTTTAAATCTGATAAAAAACCCTAAACTGATTGGTTAACCTTGAACCAGCAGGTTTTATGGTGGTTCCCAGTAACCAGCATGGAGCCACTGTACTCTGTTTAAATGAGATCAGGTACCCATTCTCAATCCAGATCAAATTTGTGCCACTGGGAAAGCAGGAGTGCACTGACCCCATCTCAACGACTGTGGAACCATGGCATAATTGGAAAATCTCTTTGTGCAGTAAATACACAGAGTGTATTTCATAAAAAATACATTAAAGCCCTTATAATAATTCAGAAATTTATTTCCTGTAATAACAGATAACAGTGCTTTAAAAGACAAAATGTTGCACAAAGGAGCTCAGACAAATTATCAGTTCTTCCATATCTATTTTCTTAATGCCAAATAAAAATCATTTTTACAAAATAGGTAAGGTCTATTTGGGAAAAAAACAAAAGGGGATGTCTGGTCTCAGAGATGACCTAATTTAACATATTTAGGAGGGAAATTCTGTCAGCTGGGAAGTAGAACACAACTTTCACCATTAGAACAGGACTGACCATATGCACACACTCAAGGCACAGCTAACATTCCTTTGGTGCACTCACAGTCTTAAATTTTTTATTACCCAGTGAAATTCACTCTAAAAGAAACAACTCTTGGAATAACAAAATAAAAAGGAAACAGATTTTCCTCCCTTACATCAAAACCACTGTGCCAGCCTGGAATCCCCTAATGACAATATGAGCCCAAGACAGAACAATGGCATAGCTGCTTGATAAATCACAGAAAATGAAATTAATATTTTATAAATGGGAATGGAAAAGTCTGTCAGGAAACCAAGGTTCTGCCAGGATTTCATTCCAAACCACATCAGAATGAGATACCAGAATACAAATACAACTGTGCAACTTGTCCTATGACCCTTTTGGAGGTCCATCTAAGTCACCTGCAGAACTGTATAAAAAGAGAGTGGAACACTCCCTTTTAAAGGAACACTGATCCATTTCCTACCTGCTGTGTTATTTCTCAAAGAATTCACGTGAATTTGCAACATGAGAGATGAAGCTCAGACCAACAGCTTTCCAAGTGGAAAGGCAAGTCCATGGCAACCCAAGGGCTACCAGTCTGCATGCATGCATGCCTACTCACACGTTTCTCATTCTCCTTCAGTTGTACCCCATTGCTCTTGCTCAAAATTTCACGTCTCTCAAGGATTTGTTTATTCCATTGTACCACTGGTGCTGAAGATTGCACATCATAACACAAGTAAGCAGCTCAAGTAACTTTACAATCTTGTGTATTCTAACATTATGAGCCATCACTGTTTTTTTCAACAATTTTTGCTCAGTGATCAATTAGCCACTGTATAAGCATGGGGAGTCACCATAGTCACCACACCCACCCTCCTGTTACTGTCACAAAAAGAAATTACCGGTCCTTTATTAAAATTCAGCATTTGATAAAGACAGATTTTGCTTTGTGCTTAAATTTTACTTTGTGTATTACTCTAAAAGACTGGAATACAGATTTATTTGGAAACTATTTTTTGCCTTCCAATTATTAAAAACAATATTTTATTTTAAATTTTATTTTCATCTGCTCACTCCCTGTTGACAAAAATGTCCTTCTTAAAGCCCATTAAAATAGTGAATCAGAAAATGGATGCTCTAATTTACTAAATAAAGTAAAAAATAAAAGACAATGTAATAAAAAGATAAAGCCTTCATAGAGAATTGCAGCAATTATATCTCCACAGCTACAATATAACCCAAAACTTTGCAAACCCTTTGATTATTGAACCATGGCTGAAGTGAATAATTTGGCTTTCACTAAGAAAACAAGCACATTCATTCTCACCACAATGGAGAGAGGCAGTTTTAATTAAACCTTATCAAAAGATGAATAAAGAATAAACTCAATACCCATTCCACAGGATTCTATTTTCATCTGTTTAGTTTAAGCTTGCCATGTTCATGCAATAATTAACCACTGTCCAAGGAATGCTGGAGTTGTGTTAATGTTGGTAAAGATTTAATTAGTTCAATTATCTGGAGAGTATTGAAGGCTCAGCATAGTACCAATTTCTTCAGGCTTTATGCATACCTCAGATCAAAATATATTAAACTGAATTATAAGTGAACAAAGAAAATTTACTATTTTACTTCAGCTACTGAATGAATGTGTGTTTAATAATTTTATTGCCCTCGTTTTAAAATGAGGTTTCAGAAACAGAATATGTAAACTGTGACTTACCCAGTCTTCCAGATTAGCTGGTGTATTTTTTTTTTTTTTGGCCTAAGTTATCTTATATTTTAAACAAAATCAAGTTTACTTTAGAAAAGAAAACCCAATGCTTCTTTAAGCAGGAAAAAGTATAGTTTCTTTTACATTTTTTCCCCCCACTGCCGACATATTTTACATCTTTCAAGGAAAGTGAGGCATTTAAAAAGCATTGAAAGCAGTGACACAGACAACTGTTTCAATCTGTCAGACAGCATGGACAGACAGTAGGGATCATTTTAGAAAATAGAGCGGCCCCCCAGCGGCCTGACCTTCCTGGTGGGAAAGCGAACACAGCGCGGTGCTTGACAAGCTCACCAACAAAGGAGGATATTTAGTCCCCCCAAATTCTGACACGCTTCTCACACGAAAAACGCAGCCCGGGATGGGGCGTCGGAGACTGCTGCTAACAAAGGGCGAGTTCTAATTGGAGATTGCACTGTTACTGTGAAACAAAGAGCAAGAGATGAAAAGTGAAAACACCACTTCACTACACGTAGACTGTAAGCGTTGGACTGAGCCCAGTTTCTATTTTTTTAAAACTGTTCAACCCCATATTAGATGCTATTCAAGTTGCAAGCCCTCTGGATCTGTATGTGCAGCTCCTGCTGCCTTCAGTGGGAACAGAGCCCAGGAATGGGAGCATTAGAAGATTTCCCTCTTTGTGTTACTAAAATATTATCACCAGTTATACTTTAGAAGGGATGTTTGAATAAACCACATTCATTTTCCTGTCCTGTAAGGTTTAAATGACATGTTTATTACTACCATGGTCCATCCTTGTTTTCACAGCAGTGTGTTTTGGAGTATGAGTCCTTTATAACCAGTGAAAGCTGCACAAAGATGGCCAGCACGTGAGAAAGTCACACGAGTTTATCTTCTAGAGGAGCTAAGCACTGTGGGATGATGCCATCATTTTCTTATGAAGCCATAAAAGCTTGTGAGTTAATATAAAAGTAACTGTTTTGAAATTGCATACTACATTATACCCAGGCTGAATTGTCTCTTTAGGAGTCAAAAACTACTTTACAGATTGCACTACTATGTTTCCAAGCAGTAAGTACCATTTGGTAAACACCCCTTGTGAAATATTGTACCTTATTTTCTACTACTCATTTCAGCTGGAAAAAGGTAAATGCTTTAAGGAATAACTTAAACCAATAAGAGAAGGTGTGAACTGCACACTGAATGCCAACCAATGCATCAGTTCAGTTCCCATTTTTACCAAAATTTGATCTCCCCTTCCAGTTTTCTCTAGGGTGGAAGAAAAAGGGAGGTGCTGAAATTCATTCAGGCTTTTTCTGAATCCAGACTGCAGATAGTGCTCAGCAAGCAACGTGATATGGCACATTTTCCATCAACCACCTCCCCTTTCTGATGACTGATTTTCAAGTTGCACCAACAATCTGGGGACTGGAGGTGCCCTGTGGCCTATTGATTGCAGATGTGCTTCTACCTGTGTTTCTGTGTAAGTTTGACAACCATGTGGGAGAAAATAAAGCTAATTGATGATTAAGTATTAAGTGATTCACATTTATCACTAGCCTTAAAAAAAATCTTAGATGAAACATCAATGTGTGTCTCTGAGTCAGCATAAAGAAGCATTTCAGGTTAAAAATACCAGCCCAAACAAGTCAGAGCATGTGTAACTGAGAGCCAAATTTCATCACATGGACTCATTTATTAATATTAACAGGTTTGTAATGTTTTTCCTTAATTATAATCCTTAAGCAACTGTAGAGGAAACACAAACATATCCATACAGGCATACTCAACATCATCCTTTGGTATCTTAGAAATTGCTTCATCTTCTTTCCCAGACTTTCACCAAGCCTTAAAGACAGTACTTGTTTTACTAGAGAAAATTCAAGCTCTATTCAGGCCAGGATATTGCTCACCCTAACACTCACAAAACATTACCAAGAAATATATGGTGCTTTACAATCAATATTAGTTACAAAGCTGATGAGAAAATCAGCTAAGCATGTACGGACACATTTCTAGAAAAAAAATCATACATACATACATATATAAATAGAGCAAGAGAACATTATATGTGTGTGTTTTTATGCATATCTATGTATATACACACACACACACATATGCACACACACTATTTCCATGAGTATTACCATCCAAATAAATAATTCAGTACTAGCTAAAATCATTAAGACTATGGCAATCACACACACAAAAAATAGCAGCAACAAAAAGAAAAAGCCATCTCTTTCAGGTGCTGTGCTGTTAAGATGACCTATTTGGTCCCTAAATATGAATCATATCTCTGAGAAGATGCTCTTTGTCCCATGTGAAAACCTTGGAAGCTGGCAGTACACACTGTAAATGGATAGTCATTCTAAGGAGGAGCAATTTGCCTGCCACCACCTTTAAATAATTTTGGGTTTTTTAAAACAGAAATCAGCTATTTTAGCTGGAAAAGCTCTAAGGCATGGACTGGGTCTGCTGCAGATTAAATACAAAAGAGGTTTGAGGCTTCTGGCTCATCTCTCAGGTGAGTAAAAAAACTAGTAAGTACAGAAGTGCTCTTAGTAGAGGCACGACACTTTACTCCAACTAAATTTCAAAACAATGTTTTTAGTTGGTATGAAACTGTGTACTTGTTTAAAAAAGAACTGAGTTGAGAAGGCAGCAAGATTTTGTCTGCCTCAAGCCTGAAGAATATCTTATTTTTGTGCTCTCTGCATTTTGAGAACATAATTCTCCCTTTTTTCTCCTAGTCTGAAATAATTTTGTGATATATGAGTTCAGCCAAGGAGTATTGGGGAACTTTGTCTACACCAAAAAAAAAAAAAAAAAAGGAACTTTAGGGTATTTTGTGAAGATAATGAAAAGAACTTGTTCAGGTCTGCAGTGTAAGTAATTTTTACCACACAAATTCCTCGCTTTTGTGTTAGCAAAGAGGAAAACTTTGAGTCTTTCAGTTTAGGAGATCTTCAAACAGACAACAGTGTGTAAACAATCCCAAAATACATAACTTTACTAGAACAACCTCCAGTCTGTGTGCAAGGGCTTCAGAAAGGCCCCTTCATCAGATTTCCTTCTGCTCTTCACACTGAACAAAGCCTTGGCTGACAATACCGAAATCTCCTCCTTTATTTGGATTAAACCCCCTTTGCAGGAGAAGTATGCAAATGCTATACGTGTTTCTCTTGCTGAGGCTACTCTAACCCAGCTATCTTTTCTCTGTCTATTTTCCCCCAGCAGACCATCCTATCGGCTGACAGGGGGACCAGCCTTTTAATTCAATCTTTCACAACACTGACAGTTGGATGCTGGGGCCTGCCATGAACTCTAAAAGGAGCTCATTTAGTCATAATTAACTATTCCCTGCATATTTCCTAAGGTATGGTAATTGTGCTAAAAGCCAACAAGTGAAGCATTCATTCTGGTTTTCTTTTAAACTTTTATTTTTCCTCAGCAGTCTCTTTCTCCCCTCCTTCCCCCACACCCCCCGCCTTTTTTTTTTTTTTTTTTTTAATCTTTTCTTTCTTTCTTTTCTTCCTCCTTGGAAACATTTAGAGTAAAGAAAAAGAATGACGGTGGAGATAGGGAGCTGCAGAAAACTGTGATGTGGGCAGTTCAAAAGGCAAAGTCTGCCATACGATACAGGACCCCATGGCAGCACTGAGCTATTCAGCTGGGTAAAGCATAAAGAAAAATGAAATGAGTAGAATAGAGCTATGTCATTAATGCAGAATGATGGACATCCTATTTGGGTAACAGGGAGTCATGAATATACATTTCTAATTCCTTAGATATGGTGATAAGTGATCTCTGTTTCCATTAGCACCAGAGTACATGTATTTGAACAACCTAAAATCTTCAAGTTACGCAGATGTAAAGCACTTTACACACTCTCCTCCCTCCTCCCCACAACACAAACATATACCATGACCCACTGCATGCAGTGGGGTCTCCCAGGGATAAGGTATGACAGATCTGGCTCATGTTTATCATTGCTGAGATGGGAAGCTTTGGGAATCTGACATGGATTATTTACCTTAAAAGGCAAAATATGATCTCAATTCAGCCCTTGTCCATTTTCTGGTTTATTTAAATGAAGGAAGGGTTTACAGCACTCTCTGTTTACTTACAGGCTTTTCATCTGTTGAAATTCTCGTGCCTTTCAGAAAGTTTGGGACCTACTGGACACCTTTCCATCATAAATGTGCATAGTGCATATACAAAAGCAGGAGACAACAAAGCTAAGTGTCTCCACATTCCAATCTCCTTTCCATCTGGATGTGCACCAGGAGCAAAGAAATCACTGGCTTTTGCAAAGAATGCATGGCAGGGCCATGTGTGTGAGGGAGTGTGTGTTAACACTGCAAACTCAGCAACTGTGCCAAAAGGGCCAAACACAGCACTGAGATTCCTTATTCTTATGCAACATTTTTCCAGAGCCACGAAATGTAGTAGGACCTTCCATGAACAAGGTGAGTAAGATCTGTGAATTACGGATTTTATATTCCATGTTTCAGGCATAATGTGACAAATGAAGTCAATAAACAAGGGAAGAGGTAAGGAAGAGAGACGGCAAAACTTCAGACAAGATCACGAAACAACACATTTTGCTTATGTTCACATATTAACAATCCTGTTTTCAATTTTTGGAGCATCCATCTACAAATATACTACATTTGCTTTAAGCTTGTAAAATATTTAAGAATTTAAAAACTTCAATTTTTTTAGTTCAAACACTAGAGTACAAGCACTGGTCTGAAAAAGCAATCTTAAAGTTGAAGAGTAAGGTGGATAAAATATCTCTAAAATCCTTTTCCCCTCCCTTATTTCTAAATTATATCAAATTTGTGGATCTATATGGTTTTTAATGGCAGCATAAAACATACTAAGAGCCAAGCTGACAGGCTGTTGCTGAATCTCTTAATGATCTGTTTTATCATCATGGTCTGGGATTTTGTTTTCTTAGGGGAGGAGGTTTGGGGGTGGGGGATGTTTGTTTAACTTCTCTGCATTATTGTGATCACAACACACAGTGGATTAAAAACAGAAATTTAAAACAGAGCATCTCTCAATAGACATGAGCTGAAAATGTTGATGTTTGTTAGCAAGAAACTGTGCTTGTTTCCATAAAATAAAATGGGTGAGAAAATAGAATGGGTGAGAAACACCACATAGATAAAAAGCTTTGCAGATCTCACCTGGCAGAGCTCCTGCTTTTTTGCCCAGTGTTCTAGCTGCTCTTGAGTAAAGTGGCTTCCTCCAGTCCAGACCCTGAAGATGTTTTTCCTAGCTCTGATGATTCCATAAGGGCCCATGTGTTTAGACTCCCTTCCTTCCCCAGGAACTCATGGAAAGAGAATTAGGTTTCTCAGTCTGCTCCATTGAGACACATTTCAAACATCTTTCTAAATCCCAAGGTGTGCTACAGTTTCTCTGCCCTGCATGTAAGAGTCTGGATGAAGGAGAGATGCCTGTCCTGCTGTCTGGTGACATGAGCAGTGCTGTAACTCATTAACAATTTTCCTACTTTCGATACCACACAAGCTGGTACAGAAAATTGTTTTCCAGAAAATTGTAAGGTTTGGAGATGATTTTGGTGAGAGGAGGACAGCCTACAAAAGAGAGCAAGTCCAGGACTTGAAAATTCAGAAAATTTCAGCTTTTATGTGTGCTGGTTTGAAAACAAAACCAGTGAGAGACTCTAAGTCAGAAATTAAATTTATTAGGAAAAGTGAAAAAAGAAAAAAATACATGCAATAATACAAAAGAAAAACCACTGACAGAGCCAGAATACAACCTGACACCCTTTTTGGTCAGGGTGTTGGTAGCCATCTAAACTGGAATGGCTACAGTCCTCCTGGAAATACAGAGGAGAAGCCTGAGTCTGGTGTCCCAAAAACCCAGATTATATCTAGTTAGGAATGTTTGGCTCCTCCCTTGGGGTGGAGCATCTCACAATGGGATGTTACAGTTTTTATCAATCATGCAGTGACATTCAATAGCCCATTATCAGCAGATGTCTCCCCTGAGAGAGGATTGGTGGTGAAAGAGATAAGGAAAACTGCCCACTTAACAGAAGACAACTGCCCTACAGATGGCAAATGGAATACATTTTGCCTTTCAATCTGGGACATTATGTTATTTGAGGAAAACAAGGGTTAATGATGCAGAAGCAATGTTCCAGCTACTAAGAAAATGAAAATTAAGACTTATGCACAAAATTCCAGGTCAAGGATTTTGATGGGATCAGGTCAAGAAATCTTCAATATGCTCAATGTATCTAAATGTACCTCCTTAAGATTTAGTAATAGATGTAAATAATTGTGGGATATTTAATGTAGGGGGAAGACTTAGTAAAAAAACCTCAAAATGGTGGTGAGGCAAAGCCTTAGAAAATAATTTTGAGAGATATATCCTTTTACTGCAGCCCAAGTTAACAAAACATGAAAAAGAAGATTAAAAAGTGACTGATACCAAAGTCAAGAACTACACACACATTTAAAAAGTGGTACGACCCAATCCTGAGTTCAATTTATGGATTGTTTTATACTGCTCTATGTAATTTGAAATATTATACATAAAGCAAAAGTTGAAATGTTACTGATTGAACCAAATTTCATCAACACCTGCTCACATTACATAGAGTTATTTAGATGACCTCAGGGCTCAGGATTTTTCCAACAATCTTTACATATCCACCTTCTAAAAAGACAAAGGCAATTCATACAGAAAGTGTTTTTACACACAAGTAATGATAAAAGGAGTCACTGATGGAATATAGACCATGTGTTAGAGCTTCTTCTCACCCAAAAAGTGATTCACAAGGATTGGCAATGTCACAGAATACACACTAGCAAGTTCCACTGATTCCTTAAAAATCTGGGGGAGAAAATATATAAAAATCAGACAATGAATATGTGATTTTCTCACTCATTGCTTCTACCTGACCTTCCCTAGAGCGTCAAGGAACAAACCAGTATTTATTTAGAATAGAGAAGTCAGGATTTGAGTGAATGAAAAACTGCTGCAGTAAGTTTTGAGGGGCAGTAAGGATTTTACTACTAATTCCTTCCTGACTACTATTCTTCACTTGAATTATCAAGTTCCTGGAAGATAAGAAAATACTTGTGTCAGTTTTGAAAAAACAGAAGTTGGTTAAAAATGAAGAGTAATGGTTAAATTATTTCTTCTATTTCAGACTACAATTCTTCTTTCTTGGCAAAAAATATAAATATGTGGGAAATACTAGTTGTTTAACTGCTTTTTCTAATTCTGAGTGATACTTTCTTTGGTCATGAACCTAGGACATACACAGGTCACTAACCTATATCACACATAGTTCTAGAAAAGAGTTTATCTGCACCTGCCAGATTTCCTAGCCAAAACATCCTTCTCATGTCCAAGCAGCTGCCAGATGCAGACAGACATTGCAGCTAACACAGATCCCTCAAATATACCTCAGGGTTAAAATCTAGAAGGTCTGTTCAGTGCTTACTGATCCTTGCCCTTAGTCCATGGAGCTAACAGATTTGGAGATTTCCCAGTTTACTCTCTTTTCCTGACAGAAGCCTCATTTTCAAACTCCATACAAATAATTTAAATGCATATCACTTCCCCAAACAAAGTACCACAGCAGACATTAAGTAATGAATACTTTCTGAACTTTTCAAATTTGTTTCCAGTTTTTCACTTAAATACCTAAACACTAGTTGGGTATCTGCAGAGATACCCAAAATGGGAAAAATTCTACCACAGAATCTGTACAGAGGATATTTTATTCTGATATTTTGCTCTCTTTATTCAGCTTTGCAAAGGACTGAGCCTGTGTGTTCATTAGTGCAGACTACAGCAGCCAGTGCTCACAGTGCCTATCTGAAAGAATTTAACACTGAAAAGGTATCTGGAAGGTAAAGAATGCCCTTTTTATGGTGCTTTAGTAACTTCTTTTTTGCAAACTATCAGGCTGTTGATCTCAGCTTTTTACATGAAATACAAAACAGAAAACACTCATCTGTAAGATTCTGTACAAATATTTTGATTAAGAAACTCCTCTTAAAAATCTGATTCACATTCAGTGGAGAAAGGAAAATCCAACAGCCTGTGGTTACTCAATAAAGCAAATGCTAGCTACTCCATTACCAACTTAAAAACTTTGACAGACAGAAGAAAATGAAAGCTGAAAACAACCAAGGAACTGAACAGTAAGCAAACATTCCTCAGCATCCAGCCAAGAGAGTCCTTAAGCATGAGCTGAAAACATCCGAGAAAAGTATGAATTTAATATATAAAAGACAAAATTCCTTAACAAGAAGGGATACAGTTTGCAAAATAGTTCTTAGGAACCCTTTCAGCTTTTAAGGCCCATTTCCTCAGCCTGAGATGGTATTGTTGTGTCTATGTTGGTTTTGATAAGGGAGCCAGCTCTACTCCCATTGAAGTCCATGGAATACTCCCTTTGTCTTCAGAAGGAGCAGAGCTAGACAAAAAGCTACACAAAGATACCATGATAAAACGGTCTGGCAGGTACCATGATCTCATCTTATTTTCTTAACATGTCTGAAAAAAGCTGTGTATGGGGGGAGGGGGGAGAAAAAAATCTATGCTGCAATTTCTACTGATATACAATATGTCTTTTATATTAAAATACAGACAAGTGAAGCAAATGAATGGTTAGCAATATTAATAGCCAGGGGCTTGTTAAACTGCCTGGGATGAGAAGTTTGCCTGCAATTTTACCACTACAGGATATCTTGGAGAAGACTAAGCATTTTGTAATGCTGATGTTTTATATGTACATTCCTTAAGTCCCTGACAGGCAGCAGACCCTGTAGTCTTCATTTCAGATTAAATTTTATACAGGAAGCCTGAATGCTTTATTTATTTTTAAATCCATACTTTCTAAGGGTATGTAGTTTTTCTCAGAAATAAAATTATATGATGCAACTGAAATTGCATTCTGATTTTATGCAGTCCAGCTAAGCATTAAAAATGAACCCTTTTATAATTCAACTTGCAACAGGAACATGTCTTTTTTACAAAAGCAGCTTGCAGTAAACCCCCAACCCCACTCCATCCAGAAGACAAACCACTGCCCCATGTTAATAATGAATCCAGCTCATATCTACTGTGCTCTGTTAAATTGTTAAAATTGCCCAGATAAACCATTTGAGAGTATGTCAGGTTAAATTAATACAACATGACCTGATCACTTCCACAGCTGGGAAGAAAGAAGTTGGCATTCTTTAAATCCAGAGCTCAACCTGGAGATTATGCTAAATTGCTTCATTCATAGTCCACACTCCTCTGCACATGTCACGAGGACAGCATTTGTCCCCTCTAGTGATAAACAAATTATACATGAAATCAATTCCACTTCACAATAATTTTCCCTATTGGGTATTATCTTTCCTCCTCTGCTCCCTCCAGTTAAGCTTGCATCCTGTAACTTGCTAATGAGCTGGGGGCTTTCTGTTCCAGGTGGCACCCCCTACCTCGAAGTCATGACATTTCCCATTTCGAATGCTGCTGGCATTTTTCGACAGCTCCTGCTAACCAGCCTTTTTGACCTGCACTAAGAGGAACTCATCTGATCGAATGCTCTAACCTGCCAATCACACCAGCAAATGATCTTCACAGTCACTCCCAAGGCAGGAGAGAAAAAAAAGGGAGAGCGAGAGAGGGGGAGCGAGGGAGGCGGCTCGGGAGAGTGATGGAGCAGGCAAGCAGGCAGCCTCTGCAGAGACCTAATGAGAGTACTTCAAGTCCCTGAGACAGCTGAAACCTTGAAAAACTGGTGGGAAAATTAGGACAGAACTGAATGCCTGGTGCTGTTATTACTGCTTTCTTTACACCCTGAGACCATTTTGAAAGCAATACCTCTGAGATGTGCCATTTTCAAAAGAACAGAAGTTAATTTTACCATATAAATAGAAAACAGATATATTTTTCCCTGCCACTATCAATATGCAAACCTCATAATTCTGCTCTGCCAAATGGCGTTCTTTACAGAATTAATTAGGAGCTGGAAGCTTGTTAAATGAGTAGCTTCACCTAGGGATGATTATGAATATTTTTTTGTTGTTGATGTAAGCCATAAATAGCACTTTTAACCTAATTTAAATGCTGGCAACATTTACACCCCTGTATCTACAAATGTTTGCACACAGATACATAAAACAACAAATACAGTATCTGCAGAGTCTAGATGTCACTTCATGGGCTGAAACCAAGCAGAGTCATGATAATGACTCAGTTGTTTTGATTTTGCTCCTTTTATGATGTGACAGATTACTCAGTGCTGCATCTTTCAAGCACACAAGGACAGATTTAATTGTGTGGATTTTATTTCCCTTCAGACTAAAAGCTAACTAAAAGATTTTGATACATGTGTAATGCACAGTCTGAACAAGAAAGGTATTAAAAGCAATTGTAAAATGAAAATCTCAGGGAGAAAACTTAAATAAAAAGGCTGTGATTTTACTATTACAATAAAAAAAGCTAGAAATTATAGTGCACAATTAGACTTTATCTAACATCAAAAGAGGGTTGCAGAAGTGGCTGTGCAGAATTAAAATCTAGGTTACTAATGGCAGAGAACGATCACCAAAAATTACTAATTCAAAATATATATATGTCCCAAAACAACATTGATAATTTATAACAGACAAAAAATTATGAAAATACTCAATTTTGTTTCCACTTCTTAAAATATCCAAAGATGTTGTTCCAGGGCTATTCTTATAAATGAGATATCTTTATTAAATGAGAATTTAGTATTTTAGACTTAACAATTAACACTAGGAAGATGTGGGAAAAACATCCATCCTCAACCCACTTATGAGGCAGAACAAATTAATATAATTTATTAGCTGAGTTGTAAACTATTGCTACATTTTAAGGCAAGACTCTTCCCACAACTAGAGGTATTCAGTACACATTTACTTTAATGGGTGCTGCCTTAATACCCAATTTTACAGTGGTTGGTTTAGTTTGGAGATAGTAAATTTCATTTTTTGTTTGCAATTTGGCTGAAAGTAAAATGTTCTGTGAACTCTGCTGCAAATGGTGCCTGAGAGGCAATGCCTCTCATTAGCTTTGCTGTCTCTCTGGGTTATGGGCTGTGTGTCAGCGTTGGAAGCCTCTGCTTTGTCTGGAAGCCTCAGTTTCTCCCCTCCAGTGGTTCCACATTCCTCTTAGACAAAGCCTAACTGAGGAGTCACGTGAGGAAATAATCCTAAAGGAGAGGTGACTGTCCATGGGAGAGTAGGGAGAGTGGAGACCCGCTTTTGCCTGCCACCCAGTCATTGTCATCCAGACATTGTCCTCGCCGCATTCAAATGTCATCCCAGACTATCAGCCCACTGCAACTCAAACGGCCTTTCATGCCTAGACACTTCTTAAGCATAAACAGACCACAAAGAATGTCTAGTGGGAATTGCTTGCTATCCTAATATTAATAATGCAATATAGTACACTTATGGCACAGAGGATTCTGCCTTTTGTCTCCTAAATTTATGAGCAAACAAACTGGAAAGACAGATAAACAACACTGCAACTGAGCACATGAATTCATGCAAATATCACGAATATCTTTCCTACCGCATAAATGACTGTAAAATTACAAACCTCTACACTAAAAATTATTTGAAAATGAATCTTTACAGTGCTGAAGGCAAGCTATCATGCATTAGAAATTAATTGAAAATAGTCTCCATACTATTCCATAGTACAAGAAAATACAGTATTGTCCTTTGAAAAAGTTATCCATAATAGTAGTAATACTTTGTTTTCCTTCTGCCGGCTCTGAAGCTGATTTGGCCACGACACATTACAATTTTAAAAGAATAATATCAATAAATATGTAGCCACTAGTTTCACACTGAATGACACAGAGTATATAACTGCAGGGAAGAAATCAATATCTCCTAGCAATGGAGGTTTGAAATACTTGTCCTACCAAGTGGAGTATGTAACAATAAAATGTGAAGATTTCCCCTCTCCGTTCTGCTTCCTTTCTTTCCTTCTTCTTTCCTAAAGAGACTCCCATTATTTTACAAATCCTGATCATGCCTACTTGTTTCAGTGTACTTATTTCCAGGCATAGATGCTTTCTTGGGCTTTCAGTCTCCAGTCTGGACAGGCTTTCATCAGAACTGGTGTGCAGCTTCCTTAGCGAGACCATCCTTCCCAATTCACTTTTCATATCGCTGTGCATTATGTTACCAACTCTTTTTATAAAGAAAAATCAAGAGACTGCGCATTCTACTACTTACAAGGAGTGCAATTAAGTGACTGCATTTCACATGACAAGAGACAAGGTGACCTGTTACAGTACTGACACAAAAACACCATTACACATATTATCTAAGCCTTATGAGCTCCTTGACTGGGCAGTGGATTTCCTTTACTGGGGCATACCTGGGGACCTGAGGGACAGTTCCTTCGTCCTCAGTCCCCACATGTCACTAGGTCAGATGGGCAGTTTATACAAAATCAGCCTTGCACTTGACAGCTATTTGCTCAGTCCATTTCACTCACTGTGCATAGTCCAGAGCATATGGGGGGATTTTCTTCATGGTTGTATAGAGGGCAAAATTCAGTCTATGATTTTCATTTTATATCAGAAGAAACAAGATAATAGATACCACAAAGAAAATGTAGACCAATGCCTGGAGTTTTTCCCTTGTGTGTTGTATTTAGGATATATTCTAGCAGTGTGGTGATCTTATTCTTCAATATTAAGTAAAACACAGCTGGAACAGTCTCATAAAGCCATTATGTTGTTAACACAAGAAAATAATGGCACTAAAAGTACTAGAGAGCCAAAACATATCTTGGATTCTGCAGTTATCTTTCACAACTTAATGCTAATTTAACATTTTACAAAATTGATGTTACAATTTCAACTCTGCTTAGTACTATCATTACTGGACTCAAACCCAAATTGCTTTCAGCTGCCCACCACAACTGCATCTTATTAGCCTTTTCAGGAAAGCAAATTTATGCAAATCCAGTATTAGTTAAATAATTAAACTGACCCTCAACATTCATGTATAGACACTGTCTGGCACTAAAAGATGCAAGAGAAATTTAAACCTCCCATCTTCAGTGCTTAGGCTTCCATCTTTTCAACTGCAGAAGCACAATGACTGTTTATACACATCTATTTGAATCATCTATTAAAAAAATGCATAAAAAAATTAAACTGGTTACTGCTGTGCTTTTATAGCTCTGCTTTTCTCTCCCAATCTGGTTTTACACTGAATTTTGAGATTTCACACATATAAAGCACTACTGGCTACTTTGAGCTTTTGATTAAATCAACAGTGACAAAATCTGGCTGATATGCAGTATCTCAGTCTAGAATTTCTCTTTTATGCAGACCTTTCTCCACTGTAATTACTACAGTTTTATCCCCTGAAGCTGAAGAGATGAAAACTTAGATGCACAGTATATGGTTTTCTACCGTGTTTTAACAACACTGGGGTACCCAGAACAGAGTAAATGCAGGGGAGTAGTGAATAAAAATGACTTTTCAATACTGACTACTGGACACACACACTGCTGGACCAGAGCTTCCCTGCGGCTTGACTAGGGCAAGGCAGGCAAAAATTATGTTTCCACACAGCAGGGCTGAAGAGACACTCTTGAACAATTTACAAATGTAAAACTGAAGATGACAAACAAAAATAAAACTATTTGGATGGGGATGCAACAACAGTCACCTCTCTAGCTAGCAAAGAGAAAAAGGTAATTTTCCATAATGATTCTGTGCTGCTGAACACACCCAGTCATAAGCAACCAAATAACCAACACTTTTTGCCATTACAGTGGTAAGTGTCACCTCTGCAGCTTTATTCTGTTTTACACAGCTGAGCTGGCCCAATGACGCCATCCTCCCTTCGATTGGCTGGGCTGGTGTCAGTTGCTGGCTTCAATGGACACACAAGAAAGAATTCAGCACCCTGCGATTGACATTCAGGATTGCTCGGATGCATGTGCATGTGGTGAAGCAATACAAATAAAGGCCACTTTTTGTTTTGCTTCAGTGAATTGTCAAAGAGATTTAGAAAGCCAGGGGATCTCATTATGGTAATACAGGTTAAATACTTTAAAAGCATATGGTGTTACCATCCTGAATGAAGCTGTCCCTGCTGGCTCCAGGAACCAGACAATAGGCCAGAAACACATCTCGTGTCTCTGGCCCACCAATGGGAACTGGGGATTATAAATCACCACAAGAAAACATCACGTGCTATCTCATATCAGGTAATGCCTTGTCTTTTCAATTACTATTTGACTCATCCTTTCCAGAGAGGAGCAAGCTTTAGCCATGTATTCCACTAGCCAAATGAAAACAGAGCTCTAGAGTTTCTTTGGGTCCCTTCTTGTCTCAATAAAACAGACCTGTAAAGTTGGATCTACAGTATAACTCAACAAGACATGTACAGATGAGGAATGCTTCCACAGAGATGCTTCCTCCCCATGGGGAAAAAAATATCAATGGAAACCATCAGGCACAAAATAAAAATATTTTGCTTTATCACAAGACTTTAAAGTTCCATAGATATGGTCGAAAGGCCCCATCTAATTCAGTGCTGACAGATTTTTCTGTGTGTGGTGATGCTCATTACCACATATTTGCTAATTTTCTCCAGTAGAGAGCAGCCTCAGCATTGACCTTGCTAACTCTGAATGTCAGTTTTTTCCCCATGGGCAATGGAATAAATGTGTTGTCTCTTCTTGGAGCCCAAGACAATGGCACTACAAAGACCCCATTAGTAGCCCAAGTCTGACAGATGTTATCTAAGTTTTCAGAAACATGTCCTAGGCTACTGCTTTTTCAAGCAGTAAGTTGATTTGTGAGTTGTAGACAGGCAGCTGAATCACTATGGTGTTTTAAAGACAGCAGAAATTCTCAGAGATGCTCCAGTTTCTGAGGGCGTCAGACAAGCTCTAATCAATAATGGAGCCAATTACAAATGTACTGCCTTCAGTCCCTCTCCTTCACCAATCTGCCAGAGACTGCTGCTCCCAAAGTTAGCAGATGATGTCTCAGCCATTCCTCCCCTAATCTTTTTGCCTTCCAAACCCTAAAGAAAAGTGGATTTAATTCAGTGGGTGCACTATCAGGGCAGTAACATCTGGCAAGTGTGTGAGAGAACAGCAAGAGGTGATAACTTCTTATCACAGAAAGATTTGGCACAACAGCTTTATCTGGTCTCTCAAATTTACTTCCTATATTACCCCCAAAACAGGGAAATGGAGGGAGGGAAGGAGAGAGGGAGGCAGGCAGGAAGGAAGGCAGTAAGGCAGTAAGGCAAGAAGGAAGGAAGGAAGGACGTAAGATTAGAATTTTCTTCAGCACCAGGTTTTGGATGTGATTGAAGATGGTTCCTTGTTCATGTTTCTTTGTGGGTTTCTCTAATAAATTCCTTTACAATGTATAAATACATAAAAATATATTAAAAATAAAACTTTTCCTTTATACACATGTTAGAGGATTTAGTGAGCAACTATCTACAGATTTTTCTCTTTCACAGCTTCCTGAAGGATACTGGAATACCTCAAAATTCCAGTCCTTCCTAACTTCCCTCCTACCTCTATATATGCATAAAGTCAACCCACGAAGTTGAGTGAAACACATTTGTGCCTACCTTGTCCAGGAGACAAGCTATAAATATTTGTTTGCTATGGTTGTTGGGTTTTCTAAAATAATCAGATCTATTTCCTTGCAATTTTTGTCCCTTCTAATTTTTCTTTATCCCATTATTTGGGATGTTATGTGATCAGACTTGTTGACATTTTAAGATCTTGTACTGGATTTTAACATCCTCCATATTTCTAACTCTAATTGCCTTGTTTATCTATTAACTTCATGGCCTTGGAGAGCTACTGCTATCTTTCCTTTTGCTATTCATGCATCTTTTTGCTTCACAGAGTCTTGTGAATGGAGACTTTGGGAGAATATATTGTAATAAATACCCCTTCCCTAATGCTACGCTCCTGCTGACTGCAGCTCTAGTCTTCTGCTAGAGCGACTGACTCATAACTTATCCATTTTACTGACTGAAAATCCTACTTGCCAGTCACTTCTCTTCTGCTCAAAATCACAGCCACCTGCCATTCACCAGATCTTCATTTCCCATTACCAAAACTGCAGTCTCTTTCCCCAACTCCTTTCATTTTCCACAATGACTCACACCTCTACTTGCTTGGTAGTCTCATCCCTTTAAATGTTTCCACCCATTCTAATAATTCCTCACCCAAATCCATTGCCATGTCAGTTCTCCTGCTTCCCTATGAATTTTAGTTTCATCTCATTAATCCCCAGCTCTCCACATGGTATGAGGACCTGTTTGGTCCTAATACTTTTCCAGCATTACCTGCTGGTCCCCATTGCATGGCACAAGTCAAATACTTCAGCAGGGAGCTGATATGTTATTGCAGTGTAAGCACCTAACAGAACAAAGTCCCAAGCCACAGTGGAAAAATGTAATCAGTAATGTGCACTTCACAACATTTGCTAAGTGGTTTCAGACCTTTCACAATGAACCATGCTATTCTGTATTAAAACAGTGGTTGAGCAGCCATAACACTACAGTGATGTATATAAAGGGTACATTTGGTTTTATCTTTCTGTTCACATATAAAAGTTTAAAACAGTAATTTGTACCTGCTCAAATAGATATTCAGTAAGAATGATCCAACGGTTCTTTTGTACTATTTTACATGCTCATTTGCAAAAACCTTCTATTGCATATTTTATAAATGAAAAATTGCATTTATTTGGAAGCAACAGAAAGGAGATTCTGTACATGAGAACTGAGATTCTGTACATAAGCTTCTACACAAAAGGTCTTTAGCACAGATGGGCACATTCTAAATATACTTTAGATGGGTGATATGTCACATTAGAACAGACAAGGTTGAAGAGATGTCTGCAGGGACACAGCCCGAGGAAAAAGTAGGGATTAGCTTGTCAATAAGGATGTAAACAGACTGCTCTGAGGCAGCCTAATTTTGACATTAGAGAATCTTAAATGGTTTGTTGGCGAAGAGCTTGTGCAAAAACTGGGGCAGGCTGTTAGCACTGAAATCTATTCATTCCAGTTTTTCAGTAGTTACTGCCTGTCAGGCAAAGACTCTACAACATTACAGGGTTAAAAAACCCAGTTTTACATAAGCATACAACAGTAAACCCAAGTGTAATTCATTAGATCAAGTTGTATCTGATACTGCAAAAAGCAGACTTAGCTAAATGTAGACATCATGTGAATATCAACTACATTTATAGGAGACCATATCTTCAAATAGGTACATGAGCAGTGTGTGCATTTATCTCAGCTCCTAGACCTTCTGTAATAAACTGTTAAAATAGACTCAACATGCAAAAGCAACAGTGTCTTTAAAAACAAACAAGAAGAAAACAAGGCAAGCCTTGATTTTTTTGAATGAAAAGAATCTACTCTTAAAGTATTTTGTGAAACACTTTAGAGAAGCATAATAAGCAAAGCAGCTATATAAGGAAATACTTCTGACCTGGAAGAGTCTGCCAAGTGTTAAATCCCACTGAACAAACACTGGGCTAGTGCATACGGCCAGAAGACAATTAATGTCATGATATAACTCCACCGTGCCCTTGCTGTAATTTGGCAAGTAGCCTCTCTATTCACCTGGCCTTCTCAAGTTCTGCTCTGCTCTTAAAATACCAGAAGTCATATTACACACTATTTCACCGCTGAATAACAATGGTTGAACAAAACTAATATTAGTTGGTTCAGTAATACAGATCATAATCACTAACATGACATCACCTCTTTGTCTTCTGCTACCAAGACTACCAACCTACTAAATAACAGAGTCATAGAATGGTTAGGGCTGTGAGGGACCTTAAATCATAGAATTTCTCCTCCTTGCCCCAAAATTTAGCAACAGAACTAACTAGAGGTATTTCCTCTCTTCCTATTTTACCGGGGGGGGGGGGGGGGGGGGGGGGGGAAGTTTTCAGTCCAAATTAAATGCGAACTATTATTTAATATACTAGCACCAACTTCTGCCATGTTTTCAACCTGTCAGTGAAACATTGCTCATTCCTGAGTACTTACACTCTTCATAGGGACTGTAAAACTGCAAAAACAGAGTATCAGCCTGCATATGGACATGCAGTTGAGTTTTGTATTTTGTTTCTCTAAAGATAACTAAAGAGCATTTTCAAAGATATCCTTTCCAAAAATCATGTCTTACCTGCATTATCAGTTGTGAACATAGGTATTCTTCAATGTTTGCTGTTTGATACACCTTTCCCATAACTATTGTTTTTTCCAAAGGCTCTCATGCTTTCTCCAGTCTCTGGCTGTAATCTTACATTCGGCACAGTAAAAATAGAAGACACTGTAAAAAAGAGTGTCAGTTCAGAAACTTTGATTTCTTTTTTGCAGTAAAAGCAGTAATTTAAAAATAATTAATATATAGGGCAAACATAACACATTAAATACATATACCAACTATTTAAGCACTGCACAAAATCCGAATGGAAAGAAGCTGAAAGCATTATGATGGAAACTGTATGGTGCAAACATTCTTAGCTGCATGCATCTTCAAAAAAACCTGTTTCCAGATAGTGTGTTTATTTGTCCTCTACACCACCATACAATGAATAACTTCCACTTTCAAATTTCTGCTGAGAAAACTTAGAAATGGGAAGGGAAAACCTGCAGCAAGGTTTTTCAATAATTTGATAAAACATATTACATCTTCAGAATCTTGACATCAGTAGAACTAAACTATCTTGACTTTCTTTTTTGAATTACTGAAGACAACTAAGCTTGTTAAAAATATGCCAACAACTCAAAAATCTTTTATGTGAAGCAATCTCCTTTTGCATGTGCTAGAAAAACCTTGATGACTTCCATGTCACACCAGGCAACTAGTTATTAGGAGACATGATTATAATAATCACAGCAGTCAAAATGCAAATGGGTAAGAGCTAACATATTCATAATATGGAAACTAATTTTTACTTAGGATGCCTCAATCTGATGGGGAAAAATCAATGACTTTTAATATCTCCTGAAAACAAACCTCCATACAACAATATCCTCATTAGAGCTGCCACTGCGTGATTCCATAAGGAAATGCTAAAGAACTAATCAGGGCCATAAGAGTTTTCTTTTTTGCACCTACAGTTGGTATACATGTAAGTTTCTGGAACTACTTTTTTCATTTATATGTCTTCAAGAGAGACCTGGTTATTGCTTTAGGCCCAGACCTTCCCACTGTAGTTTGACATCTCAACTTGTATTTCTCATTCTGCTATCCTTGGTAACACACATTGTTCATGGCAGATATTTTATGCAAATAAATTAATACATCCTCTCAAATAAAAAAGTAGAAAAGTGGGAGGAATTATTATTTTTTAATAGAAAATAACCAGTACACATATTTAGTAAAAAGGATTACTCTATGGATTACTGCTCAATTTTCAAGATTAATGAAAGCTATGCTGCATCATAAATTGAATTTTATTCCTAGACAAGGTGTTTTTAGCAGAACTGGATTACTCTTACCTTTTTAATGCACTATTTTCAAAAACTGAAAGTGCTACCTTTTAGACAGAGCTTATCTGGAAAATGAACTTCCAACCCAACTGAAATTATGCCTTGACTTGAAACAAAACTAAGAAAAAAAGCAAAATTATGCTTCTCACATAAACTAACTTCACACGTGTTTTTAAAATAAACCCCATAAAAAAAAATGTACTGTAAAGTATTATAAAGAATACAAATACGTAGCACTAATGGTCAAAACCAGAATAGGAAGTCAAACACTTCATTTTTATTTTTTCAGTGTAGGTAGAGTCACCGTACTTTTCTGAAATATTGTGATTCCAAGGAAGCAATTTTCTGATGGAAAATAATTTTACTGATTCATCCCATTTGCTTTTCTACCCATATATGAGTCTTTCCTTCATTTTAAGTGCTAAATTTCCAAATTTACAATTCAGCATTAGAACCAAATTGGACAAAATATATTCCATGATGAATACTTCTCACTACAGAGATTTGCAAAATCACTGGTGGTGTCCAAATTAGAAAGCAGTCATTTTGTTTCTACATAAAGACTCAATATATTTATAATTATATTTAATTAACTATCAATAGTATTTCTTGATGTAAAACAGAGAAATATAATCACAAAAACTGGTAATTTCACTACACAGTAAACATTATCCCAACTCTCCAAAGTATATTACTTCTTTGTTTTGTAAATATGTTTACAACTATATCCAAGTCATACTAAATAGAAATGATTGTAGTATTTGATACTGGGATTGTCCTTTCTTGCATATGGATTTATGCTTCATAATGATTATCTACTAGACACAGAAATAGTCTTTCTGCAACTCAAAATTTTACTGGAGGCATTTAGAAGAACCTTGCTTTAAAATATAATGATTTTTCATCTTTATTCTCCCCCCTTCAAAAGGTTTCACTGCTCCTGATGTTTAACGTTATGCAAAGACGTGTTTCTGCCAATGAATATCGCCTTATGGTTATGCTTCTGCAAATAACCTGCTGTGAGCTGATAAAAGGATTAATGCAGCCAAAATTCTTAATCTGTGAAATTACAAATTAAATTCTCATATTAAAAATACCACCCTGAGGTATTTTTTGTGGTTTTAATTCCCCTCTGGTGTTCTGCATACATTGTGCTTGTTAATGACTACGACAAGACTGTCTCTGTTGGCAGCCTGCTGCAGAGTGATAATGTGTAGGCATTTACTTCACTGATAGAGCTGGATTTAACCACTGACTGATAAACTAAGTGGCAAGTGAGTAATAAGTCCATATTAACAGAAAAGTGCTACTGCAGAATTCAGAATTCAAAATCCTGGCTAGACTAAATCACACAGTCATAAGGATTGAGATGTCACCACTGCATAGTGATTTTTGTTTTTCATTTGGTGGAAATTGGATAAATGAACTGGCATTCTTGGTGTTTCATTAGTCCTGAAGAAAAGAATCTGCATCAGTTTCTGCAAAGTCAGACTTTGAACAGCAGCTGCCTTAACTTACATTGAACATTTAAATTTTCTGTTTATCAAGTACCACAGTCAGCAAACTGAGTGGTGGGTCACCATGGCAGAGGAGGAAACTGGGAATCTTTCTGCAGAGCCAGAACACAGTCTGTGATCGTGATGGACAGAAATTATTGGTGATATTTTGGTTTTAATTTTCATATTCTACAAATGGGAGAGTGCTATTCAAAGCAGAGCTGGGAGTAGGGTACTTGGACAGCCAAGGTACAGAACCAGCTCAAAATGTGAGTACTACAGCTGTTGATGATGGAAAAGATAAAAAGTTTTGTACTGACACTAGTGTAAACAGATTCTATTGTGGATAAATATTCAAAAAGAGAGCTTAGTTTTTCGAAGCAAACTTTTAAGTCAGCCATAGTTACAGACACATGTTCCATTGTTGCACCTATGAACTTTCTGCCTTGAGGGACTGGATATAGATCTTTTGCTAATGGATGCATGTTTGAAAACAGAAAAGAACATACAATGCTGTAATGCAAGCATGTGTCTCTTCACCATATTGAGTTAAAGCAAAATGCTGACTGTTATTCCCTTGTGAAACCTTTTTATAATAACAGGACCTTCTCTGAATAAAAAATATCATTCATTACATTTTTCCCCAGAATAAATAGCTGTGTGCTTTTAACACTGAAAAACCATACGCAGACACACAATATAAATGATTTTAAATTACTAGAAAGATAATTGACAGCATACACAATGATAGGAACATTTCTACCAAGTCAACTGGAATGCATTCTGTTTAATAAAGGATGCAAAAGGATGTATGAAAATAGCGAAAGCATTCTTAGTTAAGAGTATCATCTGCCATTCTCTTCATACACAGTCTAATTCAGCAAATTAACTGATTGCCTACTTTGGGTAACCCAGACTTCTAAATGCTGAGTCCTTTGTTAAAGGTTACTGTTATAACACAGAGATTCTGCGAATCAAACACAGCTGGATTTTTATCCTGTGTGCTGCAGCTAGTTAAGAAGTACTGTATGTTATAAGTGAAAAGCACTAAATATGTAAATTGCATTTTTCCTTTTGCTTTATGACAATTCAGAGAATTCTACTGGCTCCACACATAATCAAATACAAAGATAGGCTCCAGACTGCAGAGCAGAGATAGCAAAAAAAAAAAGATAAAAAAAGAAAAAAAGAATCCATTTTTTCCTGTGTCAAGCTAACTATGTAATTTCAATCTACAGAATTGCAGTCACGTATTTTGTGTGTGGCTGTGTGTGTCCATGAGGCTGTCTGTATGTGGTGGTTAGCATACACACATGCATGTGTCTGAACTAGAATCTCTGTTTCTAATCCATTTGGAGGTGGCTATACTCACTATCAGTTAACTCCCATAGCCGTGGGGGCAGATCACTGAAGTACTCATGGCTCAGAGCTGCCTGCGCTGACAATCTGTTCTTTGGGAAACACTGGAGTAGTTTGGAGGCGAGATCTTCTGCATGGTTCACACAGCTCAGCCTGAAACACAAACAAGAAGGTTTTTCTGCAAAACAGTATCATTATTCTGTTTACTAATTCCATCTCCAGTCAGTACAGTTAAAACACCAAGTCTTAATAGCCAGAAGTGCTACCAGGAAAAGTGTTCCTTAGGTTAGGGAGTTGATCAATTATTTCTGTATTGACAGTTCAAAATTCATACAAATTTTACAACTACAGAGCATATAATACCCCATATCACATATGCCCTGCCTAGTATGCTAAAACATCATGAGCAACAGCATCTTGAAAGCAACTGTTTTGACTCATCCATTTACATTTTATTGAGCATACTGAAAAACTGAAAATTTACAGTGCTCGAAACAAATGCTTATTACTATCTGAACGCATTAAATCCAAGCTTACAATAACAGCAACATTAACTTCACAACTTTGAGAAGTATCAAATTTTAAATTCTAGTGATACTTAACACGCAACGCGTTCATCATGTTTCACAAAGACATTTGTCTTTCAGGAAGTACTGACTCCTTACTTGTTCATGAATTCACACGGCAGGGAATTGACTCCTCATTAAGTGTTAATGCAATGCAACCATTAAATTTAAGTGAGTTTTCTTTTCTAAGCTTCCTATGGAAACTGAGAAAACTTACTGTTTCACTGGAAGTTAAATCCTTGGGAATATTATAAGAAAATATAATCTAAAAAGTAGTAGACCTGGAGACAGTAAAATGGTAATCAGCAAGTTGTGGCCTGGGTCTAGTAAGCTACAGCTGCTTCCTACATTTCCAAAGCCACCAAGCTTTCTGTAATATGCAGCCAAAAAAATACATGCTGAATCTTGTTGACATCATGTTGCTATTATTATTAAGAAACTTCATAAATTCAACCATACCTTTGCTCAGTAAAGATGTCTCACTGGGTAAACGCCAAATTCTACAAAAAGTTTTTTCAATGCACTGGTTTCCCAAAACCAGTAGATAGTAGACTGCAGTCCAAAATAACTCAGCATTTAAAAAAGTTTATGTTAGCCTCTAAAATCAATAATCCTACAGGATGTTTCTTGCAAATATTCGTTTTTTTCAGCTCAAGATGACTTTCCAGAAAAAAATTCAAGAAGATGGATTAAACAGCATTACTCTTTTATTGGGCTGACATGGCATGATTGATATGAAGCAGTAGAGCCATAGCTGAAAACTGCCTCTTCAACAAAGAACAAACAAATCTGAAAACACTAAATAAATAAAAAAAGGTTACTACAGTGAGAAATTTAAGTTACAAATGTCATAGACACAACTTTTTCTCCATGTCCATACCATTGTCAGTGTGAAAAAACCCCTAATTTTAGATAATAATTTTAAGTTAAAAAAAAAAAGTTAAAAGCATCTATCCTAAATTATGTACTTGCATATGCATGATATGCTGATATTTGCAATCATTCAGAAAGTATGCCACTGGCTGTCTTTTTAATTTCTAGCAACTGTATGCTAGATGGAAAGATGCCTATCTGATCTCTTCCTGAGAACTGGCAGGATATATGTCCAGAAAGTACCCAGGGATGAATTGCTTAGGAGTGCTGACTACTTTAAGGCATTGTATCTCATCACTCATAATCTTATTGAAATCTAATCTTATTAGATTCCAAAATGGCTATTTCAGGTTAAACAGAGGCTGAACTCCAGTTTTCCTGATGGGCAATTTTTTTTCTGTTTTCATTTTCAGTTTATGACAAAAGAAAAACACCTTGACTCATTGTTTATAAATCACACCATAAATTAGAATAATTCTAGACTATTTAAAATATCAGACTGTTGAAAATGTTCAGTAAACTGTTGTAACAATTACAGATAATTTAATGACAGAACACAGCAAAATACCAACACAAAAGGTTATTATTAACAAAGAAAAGGAAAAGGAGGGGCAAATATTCAAGAAGAATTGGCATCAATTCTTCTACACATCCAAAATTTCTATGGAATGGTGATTATATTGAGTCTGTGATACCTGAGTCCTAATGCCCCCTGCATCAACAAATTGTTCAGAGATTCTGTCAAACCATTTCACCAATGTCATTTTCCCCCACAGAGGTAGCTGCAAGATTTTTGGAACTATAGTAAACCTGCTCTGTCTTGAATGGGAACTACTGTTAATTCAGAAAAGTGCAGTCACTTAAGTAGTGAAATATTACCCTCCAATATACAAATTACACCATTCCTTAGCTGATCCATACATATCGTGGAGATACTAATTAGGTAAGGAAAAGCAAAGCCAAAGAAAATAACATTCAAACATCAACAAATTCTGACATGCAGGTGAAAATTTTGGATGCCATCTGTAGTTCCTCGAACAGAGTGATGCTGATATTTTGACTGCATTAATGGTCATCAGTGTACCTGGCATATTTTTGCAAGATATTCAGAAAAACTAATATAAATTGAAAGGGTTTTGAATAGAACAGTTTAGAAAACCAGTCACCTTCCCAGTTTAGACAAAAAAAGATATGTATTTACTGAAATCAGTTGAGAAACCAAAGATAAACATCAAATAATCAGCAGATTATACATTAATAGAATATAAGTATAACAAAAATATCTAGGACTGCAAAATAATCACATCAATTAATTAAATAATTATATATCAGTCATAATTAGAACTAGTTTTATAATTAATAAATAGAAAAAAGACTAAATCCATAGCACAGTCTGCAAAAAAAAGTTCAATCTGCTATAATTATTAGATCTATCTTTCCTGATCACATTCCAAGTAGTGCTGGGGGCGTGGGATTGGTGTTAGTTGTTTGTCAGTGCTTTGAAGATTCCAGTTGCTACATTATTAGCATTATGTTTCCAAGCATTTATAGATTTCAAACTCAGAAGGGACCATAAGGATCAAGTGTCATCTCTTGTGTAATACAGGCCAAAGATCATCCGAGTAACTCCTGGATCAAATCACCACTTTCCCCTAGCTCAGCTGTATCTTTAAAGTTCTACATTAAAATTCTAGTTTTCTTTATGGAGCTTGGCACAGCAATGAAAAAATTCTTCTCCAAAATTCATGTTTTCTGCAAAGGTCACTTCTGGAAATCAGTGGGCACTGCAAAAAGCACATGCATGTGGGCTCCTAAGGTTGTCAGTATTAAAAACCAATGCCTTAGTGGAATGCATGACTAATTTTGCTGCTTTGTTAAAAGACAAGCTATTCTTTACTTATGAAAAATGTACTGTATTATCATGTATTAAAATTACATCTGCTACATCAGAATTGTTTGGAAAACCCTGTTTAGTGCATAAGCTTAGTGGTCAGAACATTGGAACAATTGCTTTGTTTGTCTCCTTTTTCTTCCTTTTCACCAATATTCTCTTTAAAATATCCTCCTTAAAACATTAACAATTTGTCTGATTTAAGTTCGCAACCTGATTCCTCAATAGAGACAAAGGGTAAATTTTCTGATGGGGCTCAGTAGTTAAATACCTAATACAGAAGTTAACAAAAAGAACAGAAGAAGAAAAAGATTTCATTTTTAAATACACCTCTTTCAGTACGAGACAGGATGGAATTTCATACAATATGGCTTTGTGTCTAAAACATAATAGCATGTTTTGTCTCACAGCAGTTGGGCCATATAGGAACTTGGCATGCATGATATGGCAAGTCTCAATATTCACGCTTCACTTACTGTCACACTAATCACTGAGGAATAGTTACTAGTCATGACAGCATACATACTTTCAGAAAATGTGGTGTACAGCAGAATACAGAGAAACCTTTGGCAATGAGCATTAAATAATATGTAGATATCGTTTTGAGAAATAATGGGAATATTTTTACACACCTACTCTGATGACATTTGTGAAACACATTTATTTTCAATTTAATCCCAAATGCTATTATATACAGCCTTAGCTCAAGAAAAACAAACACCATATGAACCTGTCTAACTTGAAATATATATGAATCTGACTAGACTTGAGCAGTTGTAAATCTCATTGGATTACAAGAATTTGATTTAATTTCAGAAAACAGGCTTAAATGTCTTTCTACTGCAGAGGAAGGTCAGTATTTGGTCAAGCAGAACATGACTAAGATCACTGAAGTTTGGTTTAAGCTCTTAAGAAAAAAAGAGTTTGGGGCATGTGCAGTGAACTTCTGAACTTGGGGTGATTTGCTTTTAAATGCAATGAAGAAGGCAGTTCAAATTCACATTAATAATTAAGACAAATAGGCATTAAAACAAATGGAGATAATATGCTGTCTATATGCTCCTAGCAGCATGAGGTAAATACTTCCCAAAGCAAAAATCATTTACTGTGCACCTTTTCCGTGTGAAGATATGATTCTTGCAGTATATCATTAATTCATTTCTCAACTGGCATTTATAGCATGGCCTAGAGGAGTGAGGCAGCTAATTCCTTTTGGAAATTTCAACTCTTTATTCTAAGTAAGGTCCTGCAACCTGAAGTGCTGAAAGACAAAACCAAAGTCAACCTGAACAATCACACCATGTAGCAAAGCTTAAAGTTGAATGGTATGAAGATAACTAACAAATTGGTGTGACTAGGGCAGCCAGGTGGCAGCCCTCACAGCTCATTTCAGGAGGATGCTCTGGTCCCCTCAGGAACAGGGCTCCTGTACAGTCCCTGTGCTACCTCACCTCCCAAGGCACTGCCACAACGGTTGTATTCCCCATTTTCACCCAAGTCTGCTGGAGGACAGCAGCCTTTTCCTCTCATCCCAGGCTTTAGCCTCACCTGAGTTCCATACAAAACCATACAACACCAGGCATTGCAGTTAATACTTACTTTGCAAATGCAGCTGATACAGAAACGCCCACGTGTGCCTTGCTGGTTTATACCTCTGAATCTACACGTGATCCTAGTAGCAGCAGCTGTGTGAAACACCAATCAGAGCAGAGCCTACCCGAGCAGCAATTCCACTTTACGAGCCCCAGCAGCCTTTTCTGTTGTTCCCACCATGCAGAGAACACCTACCGTCTTCAAAGAGCCGCCGTGCCAGCTCCAGCCGCTTCCCTAACGGGCCTGGTGTGCCTCCACGGAGCTTCTGTAGGCTTATTTAGCCATCAAGAAACCACCACAACAAGTGAATGCAAGTTTTGATGCGAGCCTTTTAGCTTTTGATACAGATGAAGGCATAAAGGAGTACATCAAGATGAGAATATAACAGAGCAAAGATGTTAACATTTTTTCAGTTTTACACAAAGGGTATTGAGGACTAAAACTGATGAACAAAGAAAGACAAAATCATAAGAAGGCTCACTGAAGCAGTTTTACTTGTTGCTGATCAATCACAAAATGCAGAATTTGCTCTACAGTACGACATAGAGGTACCTCAAGCCAAACTATAGTGTGAATAATACAATCAAAAAGAGGCAATGTGACATGCCACTGTTGGGACTATACCCCACACCTGCACGGGGCTGCCAACAGCAGTCCTGGGCTGTGCACATTCCCTAGAAAAGACATGTCTCCAAACACCTGATGGCCCTCTTGCTCTTCCCAAATTGAGATGTTAGCAACAGTTCAGACTCAGAAACACTGAGCTCTCTACACATGCAGGGTGGGAAAATCCAGTCTCCAGACTCCCTTGGCCATCACTTTAATTGTACTCTTCTAGCTCAGCACCTGAATAGAAGCAAGACTGCCACACCAGCACAATGACTCGCTCTTGGATGAGCTAGGCTGGGACAAAGCCTGCACTGGCTATAACATGTATAACATGGCTATACTGCTCCCAGTGTCTGTCTCTGCTCTGTGTTCCTGCAAAACACTGCATGCCACAGTCTTCAGGCCATCGTGATTTCATGTAGGTGTATGATACAATCTCTTCGGAAATTAAAAAATTAGCTTGATCTCCTTTAATTATGTTACCATATTACAGGATGAGAAGTCTTATCCACTGAAGTACTGAAAAGGTGGTCAAAATATTTATTATTACAGCAAAGCCATGACAGCCAATGATAAGTATACACTGATATGGAACAGATGAGAAACACAGTGTCAGTGTTGATTCCTTGGCATAACTGTTAATGTCGATGTAGCAGAGGTCAGAGCCCCATTTGGAAAGCTGTGGAGGAAAGTTCATTCAGTGCATTCCAGGAAGGGAATGATAACCCTGGCCTGTCTGAACGAATTCTCATTTGACACTTGCCCAGATGGCATGAGTCAGAAAGCAATCAAGATGAACAGCATTTCATGAAAAAAGGTGAAAGTAACAAACAAAGGTTCTAACAATATAGACAAATAGGTTTTTTATTTTAATTAATGTAGATTTAGCCCGAGGTATATAGACAACTAGGTTTTTTATTTTAATTAATATAGATTTAGCCCTAAGTATATAATGGCATATACTTGGTAAATTTTTAAAACAATCTACTGACCCAGTAGATAAACCAAAATTACAGTTGTAGCCCTGAACTCAGAACAATGAATTAAGAAGCTTAAACTGGTCATGAGTCAGATTAGGCTTCAGAGACTCAGTTTGGTCACACCTAAACTAGACAATGAAGTGATTCAACCTCTCAAGGCAATTCACTTTTGACAATAGCCATTATGCTCAATTACAACTTGATTATTTGTATGTGTCATCACCAAATGCAACTCGAGACAAAAACTTAGATATGAGTCTATTTCTCCTTGACTCTTTTGCACTAGATTTGACGTGTTTTAGTGTCTGTTTCAGATATATTACTGTATTTCTTCAACACAATGATGCTTGTGATTTCTAGCTTGGAAGCTCTGCTCCATAGAGGAAGCAGAACATTACAGAATACAGCACTTTTAAAAACAGAATTTTGTTGATTTGCTATTTAAAGGCTAAGCTGAAGGAGAACCAGCCAATGTACAACAGACCTAAAAGTATTCTGAGTTCTGTGAGAGCTACCCAGGCTAGCTCTTGCTCTGATGCCTCAGATTAAATATGCTGAGCTACAAAACCTTCCAAAGAAACAACAGCACCAACTATTGAGAGCTTTGGGCAGGAAGATTGCTTATACTGTTAATTGAAAACATTGCAGACATTTTTCCTACTTGTTTCTTCCAATTCTGATGCAGAGTAAGGTTACATTTGATGCTCATCATCTCTTTGCCAGAATAACATATGCTGAAGCATCAAATGAAGCAAGAAGCATGGAGTCTATATGGAAGACATTAAAGTGAAGAAGAGTTTATTTAAACAGCAAACATACAATATATGTGCAGTGATAACATAGCTATTGAGAATGTGGGATTCTGCAATATGATCACATAACTTCCTTAATTCCTAGGAATTCTGAGACTGTATAACCTAGGCAGCATGACTACTGGGTACAGTGTTTTGCTACTTTTAAAATCAGATCTAAGTAATGAAACTAAAAGAAGGCTACCTTAAGTAATTCACATTATTTCACTCAGTTTTCAGCAGTTTCTCTTAGATACAGGTATTTCCCAGAAAAAGTATTTCCTAAGAAATTTTAATTAGAACATGCCTTACTATTTTGTCCCAGAAAGAATTTAGCAATTACTTCTTTTTCATTTTACATGCCACCACCAACCAACTATTTTAATTCTTTCAGCATCCCAATTAGGCCAGTATTAAAGATACTAATTATGGAAGACATAGTGCATTACTTACACCACAACAGACCATTACTGAATATGCCAGATTCATAGTTTACTGGAAGATCTTTGTTTGCTGTAAGTGCAATTAATGAAGAAAAACAACACAGTGGTGACATTTAGTCAGAAGCTTTTGATTATTCTGAAATTCTTTAAAAGGTGTGAATCTTCTGATCAAGGTGAAAGTTTTTTAAGGCTGTCTGTGTGCACCTCAGAAAGTTGAACAGAATAACCTTGGAAAATAAACAGAGCTAAAAATAATTAATAACACCCCAATCATTTTATGAGCTATTATTTCACCAGAAAACGGAGAAAATATAACTTTAATCCTGAACAAAACTCTTCAAGGTTTATGTTCTCTATAAACCTTTCACGGAGAACTGAAAATAGAAGTTAGTAATGCAGTAAATGCCCTAACAAATATATCAGATTTTTCACTTAATGCTTTTTACAGGCTTAAATCAAACTGAGTGAAAGAAAATCACCTTTTACAGTCTGACTCTTAAAGGAAGAATGCCTTTCTGTTATGCTTTTTAAAATAAGGCATGGTGAATTTATATCAACTTCAGTGAATCTCGGGGCATGATAAAAGGAAGAAAAAATACAGTAGTGGAGTTAACATTCCATAGTATTCTGTCTTCACATATTTATTTCCTCACTGGCTGGGCATAAGCAAAAAAAAAAAAAAAAAAAAAAAAAAGGAGGGAATATGCCTCCACCCCCAACATAGAAATAGCTGAATTAAACATTTGCCACACAATACAGTCAAAGCTCTGCGTTTTTCCTCATACCACCCTCGACCACCTGAATTGCTTCTCGCCACATAAATCCATACAAAAGATACTCAGAAGAAAAAGAAAAAAAAAAAAAACCAAACTGAATTTCAGATTTGTCAACTGGCTGCACCCATTAGGGAAGTAAACAAAGTCTTCCTTATTTTCCCTTATCTAGCTGTCTTCCTGGACCATTACCTTTAGAAAACAAACAAAGACAGAACTAAGTGCTAGAAAATAAACATTATTAGTGCTTTTTGTCTGATATTTTATCATCTTGGGTATAAGAAGTTTTAATTTCATTCTAATGTTTGCTCAGTACTTCAACAAGAGTTTGCTACAAGGTTGCAGCATGCAGGTAGTGCCCAGAGAAGGGCGACCTTGCTTTGGTCCGCGAAGCCAAAGATCATTTATCAGCGTTAACTTACAAATCTGTCTTGCTGGGGCCTCAGATCCGTCAACCACTTGGAAGCAGCTACTTGCCCTGTCCTCCCACTGCTGCCTAAAACATTGCATGGGTCTGATCTTTTCTATTACTGTATACCTCTCAGCTAATAAAATATATTTTTGTGGCTATGGAACTAACAGGAGTACTTTGTATTTATTTATACAGCTCATTAAAGGCGGAGAGAGATTTGGAGGCAGACAGAATGCCCCAAGCCTGGAAAGCTCAGGAAGACAGACCCCAGGCACGTGCATGTATTTAACTCTATGCAGATGAGTTGCCTGGCTGAACCCAATGAGACTGAGCAATTATGTAAAAGCAGGCATCCTGGTCTTTTTGCAACCATACTCCTAAGCTAAGGCAGGAGAGGGAAATGATGCAGGACTAGTAAATACTGAAAGGAAGAGACTGAAATGGTTGTAATGAGGGCATATGGGCAATATATTCAATTTATGCAGTCAAGAACACTTAATTAGGTATTATTATGTCTGTATTTAGACAGACTTAACATCACACAGAACTAGCTGCAGCTCCCTGCCCCTCAGGCACTTGGTTCAGGTGACATCACGACAGAACACAGGGTAGGACACCACCTTCACGCCAGCACTGCGGTGTAGAAAGCGCCATTCCTTCTCCAGATCCACTCTCCTGAATTAGTATATCACTTTCTCTTTCCATTAATGCAGATAGAAACTTTCTGAAGTGAACTTTAGGTCCTCTTTGAGTATGGAGAACCAGTCAGACTGAAAATCCATTGTCTGTCACCAGAGGCAGTAATATTTGTTAAGAGACAAATACGCTTGTTAATGTATGAACTTGACTTTGAACTTGAACAAGGGAAAAAAACCCTTAGGTTTCTTATGCAGGGACCATGAAAGGAAAAAACAGTGATCTCTCTAGTATGCAATCTGGAGACAATGTAACATTATTTTTAACTTTTTTTTTTTTTTTAAGGGGAACATTACGTATCCACACATACCTGTATTGAAGTGTCTTTCTAAAAAGTTGCATGAATTTAACATATGTGTTTATGTTTTCTATCTATAAACATCTTGGAGGTGAACCAACAAGTCACAAACTCCATCTATTTTAGCTACCAATTACTGAAATACATGGATCTTAAGTGCCTGTACTTATATATTTGTGAAGATGTAGTGCTGACACTCAGAAATTGGCTTGCAGTAGGGAAGAACTCAACCCTGAACTATTTTTGCAAATCCTATCTTGTCAAAGTATCATGAAAGAGAGACAGCTAAGCAGGGAGTTACTGCTATTTAGGCATAAATCAGCATAGGTGATTTAAGAACTGAAATCAAAATTTTCATCTATAAAAGTCACCACTAAAGGTCAGATTTCCCAAAGAGCCAGCTATCACTAAAAATTGACTGCCAGCAGAGCTCAGGCCACTTCTAACAACCCAAAAAAGTAAGTGGATTCTCAAAAGATAATGCACATATGGAATTGTGGAATCCATGAAGCTCTGGTCATGCGTGCTGTCATTGAACTGGATGGGCAGGTAAATAAACATCTGGGTCTCATTTTAGGGTGCTAAAAGAATTATTAAGCTTTCGCAAAAGCGGGTATTTGAGGCTGACAAGTCCTAGCAGATTCCAAACTGAGAACAAGAAGCCTAGAGTCAAGGACCAAAAACAATTGATAAATTCACTATCTGGACATAAGCCCATCTGATTCCCAGAAAGGAAAGCAGCAGTTCTGAGTCTGCTTGAACTATCTAGGGGACATGAGAAGGCTTAAATATGAGAAAGAGATCACTGACATAAAAATAGGGAACAGGAGCTTTTTGAAGAAAGAGAGGAAGAGGAAAAATTATGGAGGATTTTGAAAAGGATAAGAAAGGGGTCAAAAATGATGGAGTTAAACAGCCAGTGTTGGGGTGAGAATTAAACAATACACACACAAAAAAAAATTAAATTTACTGGTTGCTTGTTATAGGATCTGAAGAAGAATGTTGATCGGGAGAGGATATGAGAAGTCTATTATGATAATAAAGATCAGAGTGATAAAATTCATTGGGAAGACAAGAAAGTATCTTGGACAAACTGGAAAAAAAAAAGGTAAAATGCATATATCATTCTGGACGCACAGATATTTCTTATTTTTCTTTTCCTAAGACTTTAGGCCTAAGTGACAAAGAATCTTAGCAGAACAGTGTGAGTAGGGAGCATCACTAGGAATATGCTCAGGTGTGCACAGGGAATAGCAGGAATCTCTCCTGAAGCCTTATGGCTGAATTGAGTAGGGTTAGTGAAAGAGCCTGACTGCTCAACTACTGAGTCTCCACATTGCCCCTGGATTACCTGGCCCATGTCACAGCATGCTCCAAACTCACTCCTGGACACAGTCCAGGGAACAACTCACACCAGGGACCACTCCCAAAATGCAGCAGGTTCTATGCTCCTACAAGCAAGGTATGCCATATGTTACATTAGAAAACACAATTCCTATGGTCTGCAACATGCGTGTTACTTTATTCTGGAAATTTTGATTTAAAAACCTAAGGCTGAACAACCCCAAAATAATAACTGCACCTGCAGCTGCATGGGGACCACATAAAGCCCACGGGAGATGCATGCCCAAGTGTTGCTTAGCACAGCTGCAGCCAAGGTCTGTCACACGGCCTCAGGGCCAGCAGATAGTCCCTGCCTCTGCTTTAGTTTGCAGTACAGACGTGGGCTGTAGCTGACAGAAAAATGATATTCACCAAACACTATCTGTCAACATCTCAGGAAAATTCATGCCCTCATGGTTGCCGAATAAAGCTTGACTCAAGGGCACTGTAAGGATCAAATATGAAAGAAATAAAAGGAATATAACAGTATTCTGCAAAAGTCATAATGCTGAAGGAAGGCCAATAATGATCCAGAGCATGATTTTTTTATGTCAGGGCGGTGAAATTAGTTTGGGGCACGCTAACAGTATATAGTAATAAATAGAACTTTAAAACTGTCATAAAATCTAACCGAAGAAGGCAACGCAAAAGCGATGGTCCATTCTCAGTATGCAATGATGTCAGAATGAAAATCATAAATTTAACCTACTTTTACAAGATTTCCTTACCAGAGACCATGGATAACCAAACAGTATCAATCTTTTAAAACTATTCTGTATTCCCAAACAATAAGGACACAAAAGCAAACAATACATTTATAAGAATGTGACAGAGTAAAAATTTTAGTTTTTCAATTTAAATTCTTCACAGTAGGAGTCTGAGTTTATAAATCCAACATGAAAAATTAGGTCTTTATTCATTTGTATTTTCAGCCTCCTATTGCAGCAGTGATCATAAAACAAACACAGCTGGCATCTTTATTATTTTATTCACTGAAGGATTTAGCTGGACAAACATCACAAAGATGGTGGCTGTTTTCATTGAATTTATGATCAAATATGCTCCAGCATAAGATCAACTCTGTAACATCAATTATTATGAGATGTGAATAATTTAACAGAAAGTTGTCTATTTGTAAATCAGATCTTAGGGATAGAAATTCAGCTGAGGTAGCAGCCAGTGAATATATACTGTATTACAGAATTTAAAAGGATGCCAACTTTTGTGAATCAGATTTAGTGACAAACATTGGCATTTATATTTTGCTATCTAGTATGCTGCTAATTCAGGCAAAAGATTTCAAAATTTTATTTTAAACTTTAATTAAACTCATCTTTATTAGATGACAATTTAGCTTTACTGATGCTTTTCAAAATTACAGAATATATTTCCTCTAAAGACTTAATTAAAACCAATAAACAAACTACCATCAACACCATATTTTGGGTTTTTTTCCCATAGATTTTCACCAGAGTCTGTTGTTCAGCATAATGCCAGGAGAGCTATGATAATTTTAACACAGAATGTGTGCCTTAGGATATGGGATTGACTCGGTGCCTGAAAGAAAAAGGTCAGTTCCCTTTGGAACCACTTGCCTCTTTGCCCTCCAGCAATGACAGGTGCACCAGGCCTGTGCTGAGGCTTGTTATTCACAGTGTGTTGCTGCAGATACATAATCTAACCTTTCTGATTTAATGCAGCAGCAGGGTGAGAGTCTCCCATCTTCTCATTTTGACATGGGTCAAGCAGGCACAGAACACATATACATGATGACCTGCTTGCAGCCAGCATCTTTCACAAATCCTCAAACAATAGCTTAAGACTTTCTTAGCTAGTTTCATTAGAAGAAAACACTAAATTTAAGTATTAAACTCTTCAGCTAGCAAATAACTTAAAGGTATGAAAAAATCACCAGTCTCCTGCAATGATATGTGTTTCCATGTCACTAATTAAAAAAAAACAAAGATAAACTGTATGAAAAAGCAAAAATTCTCATTTCTCTGTACTATACGGCAGGCAAGATGTCAGAAATCTTTAGGCAGATAACGGAGACATCACAATCAAAAATGCCTGAAAGGAAGTGATTAAGATTTTCTTGAATGAATTTTGAGAGACAGTCAGAGGAGATGCTCATGAATGGCAACACCTGAATATTTGTGATCTTGCACGGAAAATATGGTGGTCAAAATTACACTAAAACCTCTACAAGAAATCCTCATAAAAGTCAGTATTTACCTAAGGCAAAGATAGTTTAAAATGTTTATATCACTGCAGAAATCTTAACTATTGTCATAAGTCTCTGGCTGGCAACAAACAGCATGAACTTTGAGATTGGCTTAAACCATCTGCAGGCGTGACAAAAGCCAGGAACATTATTCATATTTTTATACTTACTGCCTGTCTACATAATCTCTCAAAATTATTTATGTTTCTGAGACCTTAAGATGAAAATCAAAGGAACTGTTCAGTTAAAGAAAAATTATCTGTAATGCAGAACAAACAGCAGAGGATAATATCAAGCCACAAAATCCAAGAGCAGTTGCTTAGCACTAAGCACTTTTGAATGCCAACCCAGTTCTCAAGTTGTCTATCATTTTCACTCTCCTTTTGGAAAAATCTTCCTTTAATGGCTACATGCAAATAATGAGAGAGCCAGCAGCAAGGTCTACTTTATTTATATGACTACCTTCACAGTGTATTTTTAATTCCTTATACAAGTATTTTTAAAACATATCTCAGACTCAATTTTGTCAGCAATGTCATTACCTGGTGAAGAGAGATTTCAGCAGGTAAGCCAACAGCACAGAACTCAACCAAGAGAGTAAAATTCAGATTGTGAGGCTATAATGATGCCTGGTGCCTCTGATCAGAAAGAATTAGACTTCAAACCAATAAATTAACACAGACACCATGGCAGCATATGAGTAACACACTACGAAAAACATAATTCTGAGAAATAAATAAAACATTGGCATGTAGAAATGCAAGGAGAAAGAACAACTGGAAACATCTGAAGAGCTTATCAGAAAGCACTCAAAAACATTAATGAAGAACATACATTGAAAAAAAAGTCATACCTGGAAACACCAAATAAACATGTCTATCTGATATACGTCTCAATATCCAAAGGAATTCCTAACGAATTAGTGAGGATAGCAAACAAATGTAAGGCATCCTTTTAAAGTCTTTCCAGGAATTCTACAAGAGAATAGCCAATTCTCTTTCCTCATTTCTCTTCATAGTCTTCTTACTGTAGATAATATCTACTTGTTACAGTAGATATGCTACTGTAACATTATCTAATTTTGCTCTGCATTCTAAAGTATGGTACTAGACTTAAAAAAATACAAATATATGCCCATACTTCCTTTCTGGTTTTCAAATAAGAGAAGCTTGGCAAATATTTGTTGGACACTGACACAATATAGAAGGAAAGTACAGACAACAGAAACAAAAGACAATATGGATGCAAAATTAGATTTCAGAAGAAATAAGACAAAATATCAATCAAAAGAGGAGGTGAATAATGAATAAAACATCATATAAATTATTTTTTAAATGGAATTAATAGTTGGTGGAACAAAACAACAAAATATAACGTTTGATGCAATTTCTATTAAAAAATCTTGCTCTGTAGATGAACTTAGAAGACCTGGGATTTGATACACTATCTTAAAGACTGAAAACTAGCTGCCAGACTATAAGCAAAGGGTAATGATGAGTGGCAATGTGCTGACTTGGAAGGGAAGTGTCCAGCTGTGTGCCAGAGGGATTAGCGTTAGTCACAGTTTTATTTAACATCTTTATTAATGACCTGGACTAAGGGATACCCTGCATACTGAATCAGCTCTTAGATGACACTAAATGCTGAAATCACCACTAAAGACATTAGTACAAAGAAACTAACAGTAGTGAGACATGTAGGCAGAAAATCTAAAAACAAGATAGAGCATAGAACACTACAAATAATTATTTCCACAGAAAAATAACCCCAAATATGATAGGTCCAGAGTTAACAATGCCAACAAACTCTAGTCCAATACTGGATTAAATGCTGCAGAAAATAAGAAGGAACATCCATGTACATTGGGACTGTATTTTCACTGCTGTCATGGATGGGAAAAGATTCAGGGCAGCAACTATGTAATTTTAGTAATGAAGCAGCATAGAGTTATTAGTACTCTGAAACAAAAATGACAAAAGCTTTTCTGGTCCTTGTTAGTATTTTTAACTGGTAAAAGAGGATGTAACAGAAAACCTAAAGCTTAGCAACACAAAAGAGGAGGAATTTAGAATAAAGCAAGAGTACATTGACTGTCAGGATAAACAAGGTATCAATGAGGTCTGTTAGAAATAGTCTTCCCCCTAGGTTTTAAAAGGCATAACATTATAGCACTTTGCAGCTGCTCCCATTTGAAAGAAAGATTGGAATATAAATCTGAGGGGATTTTTCAGCTTGGCGAGAGGATAAATGGAGGAACTGCGGAGATGTTTCTCAGCGCTTGGCTTCAATCGGCATCCCCTGATTCCGCACCGCGAGTTGACAACCCCCGCGCGGAGCTGCGCGCACGAAAACAGCGCTAATGGGCGCAGGAAAAGGCGCTTATGTAAAAACGAGCAGCTTCCACCATCCCGAAATTAATTTATAATTAATTAAAATTAATCTTACCATTTAAATTGTAATGAATGAATTAATTAGCCCCGCCAAGCAGAGAAAGAGCCCAGGAAAGGCGCTGCCGGGCCGCGGGCGCCCCCTGGCGCGGGCAGCGCGGCACTGCAGCGGCGGGCGGGCCGGAGCGACCCCGCCTTCCATCGCGGGCATGTCGCGACAGGACTCCCCACACCCCCCTCGGGCAACCGCTGTTCATGGCAAATAGGAGAAAAAACCCGAAAATACAAAATGCTTTCTGTTTCCAGTGCAGCAGTATCGCTGCAAACCTTCAGGAGGCAGAGGGAGGTTTATATGGCTATTTAGAAATACTTCTAAAAAATATTTTCATCTTGCGTCAAGTATAAACCCCCGCTCCGCCAGCGGGATCCGGGGCTCCTCCTGGCCCCAGCACCCCAGCGATGTGCTCCAGTGCACACAGAGCACACAGCCAGCCCACCTCTGCTCGGTACTGCCCAAAATCCTTATTGCTTCTTGGGTTTATCCATCAGAAAGGCTTCCACAACCACAGCACTAAAGCTTTTTGTTTCTATTGTGCTGGAGAGCTTGAGTATTCCTTCAGTAGTACTACCGACTGTGTTACAATGAGCAGTGCTGGTGAACGGGCAGGAGGCGAAGGAATAAAAGTGACAATTAGAAGAGTGCTTTTTCTTTATCAAAACCCAACTAAGGCAAGGATTTTCTTAAAAACCCAAACGACAGAATCTTAAGCCAAAAATGCTTCCCAAGTCTCAGCTTTCAGCAATTCCTTGAAGCAATGCTTGAAACAAAGTAGAGACTCAAGCTACATGGGCTTGTCTGTTCACTCCCTTTGCTTGAGGAAGTTTTCCCTGAATAACAGCCCCAGCATAGGCCAGTCCATCCTGGAATGCAACTTTTAAACACTCTGGCCTCAAAAAGGGAGGTCTCAAGTACAGAGGCCATCTTGTTAAAGGAAGAAATCCTCAGCAGTGGGACTGGTTGTGAGAATAAAATGTTATTTATATAATAAATAAGCCATGTTTAGGAATTACAAAGTAGTAGTCCTATTTATGCAGAGCAGAATTTGTTTTCAGCTGCACCTTTTCTTTGCAACCTAATTTCTCACAATACAACCCATTATGGCAGAAGGATCTGAAAAAGCTTTTTATATCCTACCAAATATACACAAGGATAATTAGTTCTCTTTTGTTATTCTTCTGTAAGGCTTTATTATTGTGGAGAAGCTTTTGCAAATTGAAAGAGGTTGCATTGCATTCTGGAGGCAGAGCTGTTCTTAGTTGTTATTGTGTAGAGATAATTGAACAGAAAAGTTCAGGAAAAAAAGTGGAAATATAGTTCATTGTGAACTCTGTAGGAAGATCAGATTACCACATCTTAGTTCTTTTTAGGCCAGTATTTTATAATTACATTCCACAGTATGTTATGTCATGCTATGTAGGTGAAGCTTCATTTTAGATAGAAGCAAACATCAATGCAAGTTTTGTTTCTTAACTTTATAAGCATTACCATAAAATGTATAGATTCCACCTTATCTAGTAAATACTCTCTATACTCTTTAAGTAGTTTGACAACCACTAAAAAGAAAGAAATTCAGTGTTTAAGTCTCCAAAGAATTTAATTTACGGTAAGTGGAAGTTATATTATTTACCTCAAACACTTCCCAAAAGTAGCCTATAATATTAACCAATTATATTTTAAGAATTTAAGGGATCTGACTTATGATCCTGCTGGGTTTCACTTTGTCATTGCTATTAAATTCCATGCTTTTAAATAATTTCCAGTTAAACTAGGAATTAAACAGCAATTGACTTGTGTCCAATATCTTTCCATCATCTTGCTCTGCCTTTAGAATCACCTCCTAGAAGCTGATGTTGGTCAGGTGCAACTGTTTTTTCCTCAAAATACTGTGTGTGAGTTTGGGAAGGTATGGGGTTGGAGTTTTTTGCCTCTCTTCCTTTGGCCTTACAGACATGAAGCTGGCTCTGTAGATACTGCAAGAGTGTCATTCTTCCTCCCACTAAACTCCCCTTACATAAATTGACTTACATTTTGAGGTAAAAGTGTCTTTGAAGGCTTTTAAACCCATATTCCCACCCTTACATGCCATGACCTCAAAATGAATATATAAACAAGATCAAGGATCAGCCTGTTCCTGAAAGATGAAACAGGAGATAGTGAAACTTCATTTAGAAATGTTTAGAAATGTGTTTAGAAAATTAAAGCTGTTCTCTTCCAATCCAGGATCATGAAGTTCAATATCACTGCTCTACAGTTTCTATGGCAGTTACTGTGTGAAAATTCTTCAACTTTTTTTGCATTGCAATTCCTCCCCTATAAAATGCAGTAACGAGACTTTGCATCAATAGAAGTTCGAGCATCCATATAAATCCTTACAAGACCAAAACATTGCTCTTTAAGGTGTAACTTTAAAAGTTACTACCATGTTGAGAGGAAGGAAATCTGTACCAAACCAATGCATATTTAAAAACAAAAGGCTGTATGTTTTTATCCCCATTTTAAGGTCTCATGTTCACTGTCCTTAAAATAATTATGTACGTGACATATTTTGTGCCACCAAAAATCTTCCACGCATTAAATCAGCAGAGGTTAAAGAGGCTTTTTAATTTAAGACTGGAGATTGCTGCTTTTTGAAACATGATAAATAAGAAAGAAAATTTCTGGAATGAATCAGTCTATCCATGTGTTAAGTTTTACAGCTGGATAACAAACCCTTGGGAATATGATGTCTATAACGGAAATGTTTATACATCCTTAACTACAGCTGTGCAAGCAAATAGCACTCTAATAAAGCACACAGATAAAGATTTACATTGGAAAGAGAGAAGGACCTTTACATTTTGAATGTAAATGATACATAATTTTGAGGCACTGAATACTTCCTATTATAATAGCAATACACATATGAAGCACTGAACTGTATGTATTCTCATTGCTTTCAATCCCTTCATTTCTGCTGAAAAATTGCAAATTCTTTATGTACAGAGCGTTGAAAATGTATAAATATTTTTGAAGAGGTTTCACTGAATTTAAAAAGCTCTGGTCTTATTTGAGTCAGCCTGTGATGTGATCAGAGCTTGTGTCAATTATGAAATCTCAGAGACTGAAGCTGTTTTAAGCAAACTGGGTTTTGTTCTTTTTTTGTGGTATTTCATGAAAAGAGAAATTTCATGCAGTAGTCTCAAAGGAAATATAAGACATCAACTTTTCAAATTCAAACCAATTATTGTACTTATTAATATATAACTGCTGTATTTTAATAGTCTAACTGCTGTTAAAATACAGAAAAAAGACTTCAGTCCAAGCCTGCAGGATGGATGGAATAGCATGCCAGTATCTATTCACAATACTTAGGCAAATATATGCCTCCAAGCAAACACATTCAAATCAATATTAGTTTCCTTGTCCTTCTTTCCCAATCCAGATCTAACTGCCTATGTTGTAATATAATTGCTTCTTCCAAGCTTTTGGATTTCATTAACTACTTTTAAACAAAAAAATCATCTCGCAATTTTTTTGATTGTAATAGGACAGGATCCAGGCCATTACAGTGATTTAATTTTTAAAAGGAAAGCTGTGACTTTCAGGAAATTGAATTGTATTCCAAGCAGTAAGATTGAGATACAGCCAAACATTTTAAGATGCCTGAAGGATCACAACTGGCAAAATGGTCTGAGATATTTACAAAAGCCAAACATGAGTTAATCTTCCTGTTGTTCCCTCTGCAGTTAACAAGAGATGGCCTTGTCCAGAAAAACCACAAAATTAGGGTCCTAGATTGAACTGGACAAGCCAGGAACTTTTCTGTGGACTATTGAAAGTCAACTAATACAGGCTAGTGACACGTAACCTTGTGGAGGCCTGAACTGGTTTCAGTGCCAGGTTTATTTCTCATTGCAGGAATTGGGAAGTTACTGCTAACCAAGGAGGGCCCAGTGGTACTGCAAAGTGAGCCACAGGATCATGGAAGATGCCTGGCACTACAGAAATACAGGTTTTGACTCAAAGTACAAATATTGATGATACTGCATTCAACAACTAATACCAAAAAATTTTAACAACAATCTTGCTATATTAAGAGATTCCCCCTTCATTTGTCAACCACAATTTCAAAAGGTGGAGTGGTTTTTTTTGTTTGTTTTTTGTTTTTTTGGTGTGTTTTTTGTTGTTTGTTTTGGTTTTTTGTTTGTTTGTTGTTTTAAAATGAAAACACTGGACCAAATAGGTTTGGGAAGGAGCAGATAGAGAAAATATGAATCAAATGGCAGAGTATAAACTTAATCACACTTTGGAAAAGTGACCATGGTATGGATTTTGCAGCTGTAGACACATTTCATTGCTAATAAATAAGGATATTGAAAAAGCATTTGATTTCTACTCTATTAATAACTTTTTTATTCCTTTACAATAAGGAAGCTTCTTCACCAAAACATTTTGTATTTTCAAATTCAGTGGTGAACTTGGAGATGCTACAGTCTCCTGCTGATTAATCTCTTGAACTCCCTGGTAAATTACCAACCAGACAGCCAGTTAGTAGCAAAAATAAAATTTTGAATTAGTACCAGAAAGAAAACAGATATGCTGGTATAGTAAAGCCTTAGCCTTGCTGCAAAACTTTTGGTTAAATGAGAGTAGAGAAAAATTTGAGCAGGTTTTCTGGCATGACAAGTTTATTGACATAGCTGATATCATCCAATTAAAACTCTGTATGCTGTATTCGAAATATAAAAGCTATTAATTTCTGAAGACAGTGCAGTTCAAATATCCTGTCTACAAAAATTCTACATGTGCTGAGAAATCTTTTAGCAAACTTACACAGCTGATTATTTAGAGTAATGCCAGTAGTGTGGTATTCAATCTGAATGCGCATCAGGTAACCTTTCTGGACTTTGAGTATGACACCTTTATACCAATGCCCATCTGATGTAAATGTGACCAAATTCAGGAAATATTGAAAGGAAAAAAACCCACAAGTGTGGTGAATTTACACTGACTTTTTTCATTCATAATAAAGATTACAACAGTATGGTTGCAGCTCACAGCAATGACCAGATGGACCCGGCAACAGGGGATCATTATGTTGAAAAACCACTCAAAAGTGGATTAGAAACATATTATTTAAAAGTTTCCTAATTTTTATAGATGAACAGAGAAAACCAGATTCAAAACTGATGGCCCAAAGCAATAACACAATATTTCTCCATGAGCTCAGTGCACTTGCCAACTAACACCCCCAAGAAGAAAATACTATGCTATGCAGTTTCTTCCTATTTACAAGAAACTGGCAATTCAAATACGGCTAATTTGAAAAGAATAGAGCCATTCTAAGTTAGATATGATAACTTCAGTATACCCTTGAAGAGTCAAAAGTGTAATTTAAAAAATACTTACTTATTCCATGCTTGTCTAAGGTTTTTAGGGCCATACTGTGTAAACCGTTCTGTAAAAAAAAGGGGTATAGTCAATTACTTCACCGAACCCAGGATTTATTTTTAAAAAATATTAATTTACTGTCAATTTTCATAATTTCATTATTTGTATGTATCTTCTGCAGCTCAAGTGCTAAGACAAGGAAAGAAAACTAACCTATGAGCAACTGCCATACAAACAGAGGAGAAAAAATAACAAAACACCAACATCAAGAAAGTCCCCAACTTGTTAAACCAAATCAAACCAAACCAGCATAACTTAAAGCTCATTTACTGCAACATCACCAGAAATGGAAAATTTTACAATTATTTCTAAAGTAGTTTTTGACTGCTACAGAAAAAAAAGAAGCCTGAAATCTAGTATTTTTTTCTTCTTCATGACAATACAATTCTCCACAACCTCACTGTCATATCTTGTCGCTTCTCAGGATGTGTAACAGTTAAGTGTGGGTCTCTGTGGCACACAGGAACACACAGAACATGGTGGACATATAAGAGTCCATTTTCTAAAGAATACATATAAATAATGAGCAGCAGTAACAAGTACAATGACAGCTTATTTACTCCAATGTTAAGTTCTTCAGTTCAGCTAGAAGTATTTTCCCACTCATATCTAAGAAGGTGCTTGATCTGCAGTTGGACTGTAGCTGAAAAAAGGAAGATGCTATGTAAGGAAAAAGGAAGATGCTATGTCAGCTGCTGCAGAAATGAAGGGTCAGTCCTTCATTAGCCTCTTGAACAGGAGCTAAGTGCCTCTCAGGCAGCAAAAAATGAGTTCAGCTGGAGAACAGCAACATTTTCCATGGAGACTAGTTGCACAGAAATCCTGCCATCTAGACTGGTACTCACCCTGGCCAACTACCCTAATGTGATTGCATTAGTTGCTGTGTAGAAGTTCTAAACTCGCAAAATACTCCATAAAATCTAAAAAAAAACCCCAGAGGCATTTTGCTTCCTCTCCACCTATGAGCATGACATTTAATGACACCCATTGTACAGTTGCAATAGTATTTTTTAATATATGCACACAGATATGCATGCATCTTACTGTGAAAACCACCTGTAAATGTAACTTCAAGGGAGTTGTGTTCAAATTCCTGTATTTGTATACTTGCTTGTATCATTTCTAAAGTTGTCATGTACACTTCATACACAGTCAGTTCTAAAGATGCCAAAACCAAGGCAGAAGCAAATTCCTGGCATCAATGTGGATGCTTTGTTTTTCATTGTTATACATATTTTTTAGGTTCTTTGCCCCTTTAATAAAAAAAAAAAACAAATGCAGAAGCTTCAAATCTAATTTAATTCACTATTGGAAGGTACTGTGTCTGTGGACCACTTCATGTTTACTTTAAAACTTTAAGTTTTGTTGCTTTAACCATACTAATGCAGTTAAAGAAATGAAATCAATCCCTTTTAGATATGTCTGACAAATGTGCTGGAAACTGGAAGCTACATTACTATAACCCTTCAATTTTAGTTTATAAATAGGAATTAAATACATATATGGAAACAGATACCTATAAAAATTGGAAAAAAAATAAAGACTTTCTATATTAAGTAAATTGTCCAACCATAACACTGTCAGTTCATTTATGACAAGGGACTGAAAAATGAAATGCAGCTAGACAGTTCTGTGTAATAACATGTCAGATATATATGGGAGTTCAGCTAATAAACTGCAAATTTGCACATTAATCTGTTTCAGTGCAGAAAAATCTGTGTGGAAAGAGAATTGAACTGACTTGAAGCACTGCTGAAAAGGTAACCTGGACCTAGAGAGAAACAGATTTTGATTTTATCTGCCATTCTGCAATATGTTTTGTTCAGATACTGAGCTGCTTCAAACTGGCCCAGCAACACTGATTTCAACAGAGCCACATCTACTTAAAACATTTGAGAAGTATCATATACAACATATTTTCTTACCAGAGTATCTGGTGTTTATTCTAATCAATTTAAGCTATTTTTACTGTGGGAGGAAAGCCCCAGAGTTAACCACTTGGCCAAACTGCCTTAAGGCTTTAATGGCCAAAGATCTGTTCCAGTTCTGAAAAAACCTGGAAAACTATTGCTATGCCAGATGAATTTTTACTGAAAAAATTATACACTGGAACCTGTTATGTAAATATAAGGGACTACATGAGCAAAACAAACTTCACAAAGGGATCTTCCTTTGCTGCCTACGGTTCTTACTTACTTTTTAAGTAAGTACCTTATACATCATATTTATCAGGCAGGGAGAGGGAAAACTGGGGGAAAAGACATGGAGAGGGCAAAACCATTCTATTGAAAGGCAAATGTTTAGTCCCTAGTCCTTAATTTCAAACTCCATTGAATATGCAGTGACTGCAAGCCATGCTTCTCCTAACTATTGGTATCAACTCTTTCCTCTCTACTCAAGCAGATTAGAGGCTGCTTTCTTCACATACTTTATACAGAAATAAACCACACATTGATAAAATAACAGCTCACATTTTTCTACATAATTTTGTGGTCATGGCTCCAACCAGAGTCTTACTAACTGTCCTGGACAAGATAATTAGATGGGACTATTGCGTTAATTAAGCCCAGACTCATGTATGAGCCAGGCCATAGTATTTTTCTGAATTAATCCGTTAGAGAATGAAAAAGCAGTGAAACCAGCTGATTTTGGTTTCAGAGTTGCCAGAACAGAGAAGCTACAATAATCCATGGGGCAGTTTTTCAAGTCCTGAACTATGAAACCACAAAATTATATACCTAAAGCCACCAAACTTGCTGTCCCAAGCAAAAAAAAAAAAAAAAAAAAAGAAGTAACTTCGCAATTTTTATTTTAGCATCCCTTGCTTGTGTTGAATTTTTCACAGAATCAGAATTCAGTCTCACAATTACATCCCCAGGTTTGCTTCTGAGTCACTTTTCAGAGTGAAGGACTCACACACACCTGTATGAATGCCTCAGTCCTTTACTGCTCAATGGACACAATAAAAACCATATCTAAAGTTACACATATCTGACTGTGACCAACTGCACAAAATTACATTCTATGATACTTTCAAGCATATAGCTTTGACATTTGTTTTTTCAGAAGCTCCCACTGATATGTTCATAAAGTACTGTAATATAAGTCTGTGTATGAGACTGGGAATTCTGCAGTATTACCATGAATGCTCCCCTACAAAAGAAACCTTTGCCTGACATACTGAGAGGCAACAGTACTGGCAATCACAATCTCAATCCAACCTTGTGGAGAAAACCCAGTGTAGCAAAAAATACCTCTCCCTCAGAACTGAAAAGCAAACATGCACATGTGAAAGTTTCATGCAGACACTCACATGATGACCCACCCACACAGCCATCCTCCAGCACATGCACATCACGCTCAAGAACACGAGGTGCACCACCTTCCTGAGGTAGCTGCTCACTCTCATCAGGCTGACATTAAAGGAACATGAAAAATGGTATGTTTACAGATCAGGATTTGAACGCAGATGTATTTTGAAGTTTTATAGTTCAAATTGTAGGCATATATACTGGAGTTCAAATATTTTTACATTATTATTATTAAATGTGGGTTTTAAAAATAAAAACTCTGGGAGGCCAACACAGTAAGCACATCTGAAATTTAAAGTAAAAATTGTGATTTTAATTTCCTTTATGCAAACATTTCAATATTTGCCAATCTTTTGGGAACAAATTCAGGAAACAAAATTGGATCCTCTGCATTTTTACCCCAAATATGTAGTCATCATCCTCACTAAAAGCTATGTCTCTCTGTTACAGAGCTGGCTTTTTACATGGGTGCTGTATTTCACCTAGTAAAACGTGAATTTTTGCTTATGTGAAACAAAAGAAGGAAGAGATTTTCAGTTTAGTTTAAATCACACAGCATCTTAGAGTGTTTACTATTTGCTTCTTAGAAGGCCAAGGTAGCCAAATCTTGACTAAGTGGCACGTACACAATCAAATGTGGTGTAAAGAGATGCCTGTATAGGACTGCATAAATAAGAGCTAACACAGACTATGCCTATTTGATACTGGAAAGATGTAGCAACATTTTTCTGTAGCATAATTTTTTACTCTCAGAATGTCCCAAGAGTATCCAAAAGGACTAGGCTGCCATGTCCCTTCCACAGCCTCAGAGCCAGCTCAGAACCAAGACTCACTGTTCTGCTGGGCACTGCACACAACCCGCTCAGACGTGGCGAGTGGGGCAGCTACACCAACATTCACCTGGCAGCACAGGGACCTGAGCTGCTCTTTGCTTCAGGCTTTGCAGCACAGCTTACTCCATGCCTCCTTTGCCAAGGAACTTTTTGGGACTGTGCCCCACAAACAGTAGCATCAAGAGGCTACTGGAGTAACAAATGCAAAATGGAAGCAGAAATGAGCAACTGGATGAAGAGAGGGAGGGAATTTCTTGAGCTACTTAATATGACAAACCTGATGCATCAAAAAAAATTATGTTTTTAAAACAACAGTTTCCAAATTCTGGCCAGTTCACAGGTCTAGGGGGAAAAAAATAAGAAAAAGCCTGGCCAGAAAGCTCATCCATTACACTCAGTGGTCTTATAAAAGTGGTCTTATAAAAAACAGTCTTTCTTTCTCTCTTTCCTTCTTTCTCTCTTTCTCTGTCTCTTTCTTTCTTTCTCTCTTTTTCTCTTTCTCTTTCTCATTCTCTCTTTCTCTTTCTTTTCGTTCTCTTTCTTTTCCTTCTTTCCATTTTTTATTTCTTTAGACAATCACTCTACAGCAACACTGTTACATGTGCATACTCACATGTGTGCTTACTTGTGTGCCCACAGCCTACACTTTCTGCACTGCAAACATCATTATCTGCCTGATAAACACGCTCCATCTGACAGCCCTGCATCAAGGGCAGGTTCAAACAGAAGTGAGTTTCAGCAGAACTCACTAGTGAGCTTATTAGCAGACCACTGCAGGAATACTGGTCTGCCGTGAGAATTGAAAAAATAAGCACTTGCATTTTAAATAACATAAAACAAGATGAGGGTTTTTTCTTTTTTATCAGTCAGAAAAACACATGAACTATTATACCTTTGCCACATTTGCTTTGAAAGGACCTAAGATAGACAAGAAAAGCTACAGAAGGAATTAGAGACAGAATACATTTTGATTTTTAGTTTCTTTTTAACAGTATTGATAATCAGCTTCTAGTCAAAACCAAAGAATTTAAAATGCAGTTTGACTTCAAGGCATTTTTTATTTTGTTAATCAAAACATGATGGCTAATATGCATTCCTTGATTAATGTTCTTCTTTATTTAAAACCAAATGTGATTAGCTTAAATGCAAATATTTAAACATCACCATAATTAATATTTTGAAAAGCCTAATCCATTCTTTCTTTGAAAGGGTTTTCTTTAAATTTAATTTAAAAGTCTAACATGATTAATACTGTATTGTGATATATAAGACATACCATTTTAGTAAAGATTCAATGCTAAAATTATTCAATTTATGTTAGCTAAAGATATGAAGAGAAGCATCCATATTGACAAGAAAATTTTCAAGCACTATGATATTTGCAGCATTTATGTGCAATTAGAGTTTTTACTAAAGTTCAATCACAACCAGAGTTTTATCAAATACATGAGCTAGACTTTAGAGTTTTGTATGCCAAACATCTTGAGAAAAATTTCAACTCCCCTCCATCCCATTCCCTCTTCTCCCTTCCATTTGCTTTAGAAGAGCACAGTTTGTGTAAAGAGGAAAAATAGCTGCTGTTTGCTGGACTCCCTGCTGAGCATGACAAGAAAATGTAATTTTAATACCCAGCATTGTCTGAAGCATTGGAGTCCTACATTAAATGGATCACCTTTTAGCAGAGCTCACCTTACCTCCCCTGCATACATAATAAGTTATTTAAAATTTTCAGCTTAATGTAATTTTGTTCAAAGAATGGTGAAAACACTGCTTCCCTTGGGTTGTGGATACCACAGATTGAAGAAACAGCAAATAATACAGTTTTGTTTTGGCAAAAGAGGCGGAGGAACTAAAAATTAATTCTCCTTTACAAATCGCCCTCCTTTCTTCAAGTACTCAAATTCTTGAAGACTATATCTATACCAGTAATTTAAATGAGTTTGAGACTGTTTGGCCAAGACACCATCACTGTCCTGTAACAATGCTGCAGCGCCTCCCTCTTCCATCCTCCATCACAGGAGATGGGGACTTCTTACAGGGAACAGCCTCTGGCCCACTCTAACTTCCTAACCCTAAGGAAGCTTCCTAATGCCCAGGAATTAATTATTTGTAAGTGCTAATTGTCATGAGGTAAAGGCATACCAGAGGCTGCTCTGACAGTCTAACAGCAGAGGCTCCCACAATGCCTGGGAACAGTCCTTGGTATTAATGCAGATGTAAACAAACAAGATACTGACTTAGCACATAGCAAAATGTTGAGAAGGCTTTGGAGAAACCCTACAGGAAAAACTGCTATGAGAGTTTGAAAAGCTGTATGTTCTCATATACAGTATGTTCATGTGCTTGTGCCAAAGGATTTCAGTCTCTCAGTCCAGCCCTACCCTAAATGAAGACGTAATATTTTGAAAAAAATCAGGCTGTCAATCAGCTGTTAAGATGCATGTAGGCAGATCATATTTCTAAACCAAATCTATATTTATTGATCACCTGGGAAGTAAAGTAGAATTCCTGAATTGGAATACCAGCTCCACAGTGGTTTTGTCCGTCATAGACTTGTGATTTTTTAATAAATCCACAAAGTACCCATCAGTCTCTGTCAAAATCCATGTTATGCACTATTTCCTAGGAATGCTTTTTTCCTCACTTGTTCTTTTTGTGTTCTGCTTTCTCTTTAAGGAGAGACTCTTCCTCTTACCTCTTTTCATCTTGGCTTTAGGGATTCTCTTTTAAAAATCAGTGCTCAGCAGATGCTTCCATTGTCTCATAAAGGCACCTTTTCAGGTGTATTACTCTCTATTGTATCTAATCAATTGTGGAACATTGTGAGGTTCTGGCTCCTCCACCATCAGCCCAAGATTAAATATTTAACTTTCTTTCACCTAGAAACAGTATTGTGAAGAAACTGATACACAGTGAACATCACAAAGCACTCTCGTGTTTTTTTCCTCCTTCCTAACAAGTTCCTTCCTCTCCTTGACCATTACCATCTCTTCATTGCCACGGACACTTCATTTATCTTCTTTTGTGACCGTATCTTACCTTCTCCCATTTTACTCACTGACAGTTCCTCCTGATAAATCTCTACTTAACTTCCCAGGATGGAGGTTACACAGCATCAGTCCCAAACACTAACTGAGAGTGTCAGAAAAGTGAAAACTTGACTTAATTGTAGATATTTATCCAAAGGCCTATCCTGCTCATTTATTTGGATAGGACTCAGTCCAGGAGAAATGGCTGGAGAGAGGAAGTTGATAGGACTCCAGACGAAAAAAAACCCAGGAGATTTAATAACAATGAAGAACACAATGCACACAAAAATCAGGAAGACTTGGACACAAGACTGGCAAGGAAGCATTTTTTTTGGGAATACTGCTTCACCTCTACTCATATAAGACATAGTTAATGCCTACTTTAATTCATTCCTGGAGATAAAGGTCCAGGGATACTATTGGTGTTTGAATCTGTTTTAGCTCAGGAAATCTACATATTTCCTAAAGTATTGCAGCAAAAGACTGAATAGTTAAAACATGTTCTCCAAATCTAGGGGATCGTGTTCATCGTTGAAAGTGTCCCTATCCAATAGCCTCTAACATGTTTCATCATGTGGATGAAACATCACAATTTTATTGAAACATCAAAATTTTATTGAAACTTCACCTAGCACTTTTTCACAATTCCTTCAAACTGTTTTCCTATTTGAGGGCAGATAATTACTGTCACAGCAATCCAGAATGGCTGTGATGAGACCAATGAAATGATGATTCCTGAGTACAGGAAGACCCTCTCAAGACTATAGCATGCATGAAAGCTTCAAAGTGAATCACAGAGGTAACACAAAGTTACTGCAATACTCCTGAAATATTTCAGGGCTCTCAAATGCATTATTTAGATTATCCTTAAGTAACTTAATAAGCAGGACATGTGTGTATGTATGTCTGTGCTCACCGGTGCAAACAAACTGAGAGGATGGAGGCTGCAGCACAGAGAAACCAGACCAACTTTCAGCTTCAAGTATATTATATATTACTTGGAGCATTTGTGATCTCAAAGCATGCAGATAAAATACAAATTGTTTTGTGGCTTTTTAAATGGCAAACAAAACTATGACCATTTTTTTTTTCACTATTATAAGCTGTTAAAATCACCTAGGTTAAGGTTTAAATGACCTAGAGCCAACCACAGCTAGCCTTAGGAACACATTTCTTATTCAGGCTTAGATATGTTCCTACATATTAAGATGTCAAAGATCATAGTTATTAAAGCACTGGATGCTCTCCATAATAATCCGGTCCCTTGGCCACTGTAGTAGAGACTAATACCAAGTTTTTCAGACATGTTTTTCTGAGCAAACTGTGATTAGCTCTCTGCAGCACAAGACTATGCCCTATCAAATCACAGTGTGAAAATTAGTTATTGAAGTCTGTATGCAAACAAGAAATACAATGAAATTCTGCTTTGACTCTCAACAGTCTTCCCAAATCCACGGGCATTTAATGTGCTCAGCATTTTTTAAACTATAATAATCAGTTATCGCAGATACTATCTGTTCAAATGCTTTTGTTTTATGCTTACACAACTGAAGTTTATAGAATTAAAGCCTTGCCTGAGTGAACGTTGACATCCTCACCAATGCTCTCTGCACTTCTCAATTTATCACAATTACTGTTAGCAGCTATTAGTTTTAAAACTTATTAACACATGCAAAGCACAGGAGTTACTTAATCCCATATAACATATATTTAAATACAAGAATTTCACAAATCGTCAAGAATAATGGAATTGGTTTAGATTTGGCAAGACATTTCAGGATACTTCACTATTTTGCTAGGAAAAGGAACAGATTAAGTAATCTTCAAAGAATCACAGAATATTCTGAGTTGGAAGGAGCCCACAAGGACCACTGAGTACAACTGTCAAATGTATTGTTAAAACTTCAACTTTCATTTTTGCTTCTAAAAAGTCAGTCAGGAAAGCTAGAGTGTAAGAGAAATTTCAGACCATCAGGGAGGGAAGCATGGCTGGCTGAGCACCCGTAGAAGATGATGCAGCAGCCTTACCATAGCCAGAAAGCTTTTGTGCATAGAACAGCATGAAGGAAAGCACAATTTTAAGAAGTGACAGAGAACCTGGTATCCTTGACCAAACATCTCCAACAGTCCTAAAGGCCTGAGCAAATAGTATCCATTCCAGCCCAGCTCATAGGTCAGAGCATTTTTTGCAGAGCATACCTTAGGTGCTGGTACTGCAGAATGATCCCAGAGGGATGTTTTTTGCTGCTCTAACAATTCCATTTTTACCAGCATAAAATTCAATTACTCAGTTTTGGGGTATGCAAGCCAGTTTTGGTTGTCCCGTTGGATGATGCTTTCTATTGCTGAAATTTCTAAAAACAGCAAATAAGGAACAATAAGACAAACAAAATATCCTTTTACCAAGGTCATCAAGGATAGAGGGTACACAACACATTATGTGTACAGAACAGGGATTTTATTTTTTGAGTGCTCCTGGACCTCTACAGTGTAAGGGAATTAAGGAGCTCAGTGCTTTGCATTAAAAGGCCCTAAAAAGATTAAATTATTGCCAGCAAGAATAGTAATTACTCTGACTTACAAATCTACATACTTCACAGATGTGGAAAGGATCTGAGAGAACAAAAGCTACACCATGCAGAAATGGTGAAAATACTGAGTGACCATTTTCTGTCTTGCAGGCACCTTTCCTCCTGTCCCCACTCTGCATTTGTAAAAATATTATGCATCCATAGCTGAAAAAATTCATAGTCTGGGATGTAGAAAATAAGAACAATTCTAACACAATGCCTTTATAAAAATTAATGATGTGCCTACAGTGGATTTATTTCCTGATGTTCTTCTGTGGTAATAAACCCACATCCCTTGACACATTTGGAAGTCAAACTGAATAATGAAACCAGAAAATTTCTTGGCTGCCATCTACTGTTCAAAACTTTCCTGCATCTCACAGAAAAACAAACCAACCCAAAGAACAGTCACTGACACCTTCAGGCTTTCTCCTTCTCTTTGCTATAACCAATGTTTTTGGGCTGCTTTTACAGACCACTACATTTATGTAAGGATTCTGTATTTGCTCACCTTTCAATCAGAGAATGAGAAACACAAACCTGTGTAAACTTAATGACACAGTGTTTAAGGGAAGAACACTGTAGTATTTTTAATATTCAGTGAAAGACCGTTAAAGAAGTTTCTACTAATTCACTAGAGAGCACTAGAATGTGATTCCACTATACAGTGATCCACTAGCAGTAGGACAGAGACTAAAAAGCAATGTGCAAGAAAGTTGTCTGCATTCCTATTTTTCAAGGCTGTGTGTCTCTATCAGGGTAAGCCCTACAATATATTTGTTTCTCTCTCTCTTATTTTGAGAGCTGTCTAGATCTATTTGTCCTTTACAACTCCTCTGCCTCGTCTCCTGCCTACTCATTCAAATGCTTTGCCATGTTTAAAAAAACATATTTCTAAGATCCACACTCACAAATTCACAAGACTATATATATGACATACATACTACATGCATACATATATAATAATACATATATAATATATATATTACATACATAAACATGCATACATAGCATGAAGCTGACCACATCCTCCTGGTCTCTAGTAGGCAAACTGCTCCCTCTTACAAAAAGGTATCAGATGGTGAAACAGTTTTTCAAAGATAGTTATAGAGTATGACAATTGCAAATACAACACATATTAAAAGAGTGAAATTAATATTTTTTTAGAAAGATACTAATAAATCTAAGATAATAATAGATCTAACTAATATATGAACAACTTCTACTTTCACAATTTATTTTCTCTACTCTTTATTTTCCTTCAGTATTTGTCCAAGTTTGGTGTGCTCTGCTGGAAAAGTAATCCTAATAGAGAATCAGCACACTAGCAGTCTGTAAGGTACAATACTCAGCGGTTGAGGAATGCAAGTAGATCAGGGCTCATGCTGTAACAAACAGAAGAAAACAAAAAGGAAATGGAAGAAATTAAACAAAAGAAAACCTCCCACCCTGAGCACAATTAAAAATAAGCAGCTGGAAGAAGTGCACCACAGTTCACACACTGCACACCAGGTCATTTTGATCACTTGTGGTCAGGGATGTAATTATCTCTCTTGTGTACTTCCAGAGAGGGAATTTGGAGGAATTTGGTGCTTCAACCTACCTGGTTTGAAATGGGGTAAAGAGTGGACTCCAGGCCACGTATCTTCATTTGGTGTTCCAAGTACCTGTACACAAAAAAATATAAAAAACCACATTGCTTTAATGGAAAAGACTTAACAAGTCATAGCACTGTAGAAAGCACAATCTAAACTTCAAATAAGCTTCTTCAGTGGGGGATGGGGAGTAAGAAGAAGGTACAAAAGGTTAAATGATTACAACATTTCCAAGGTAGCAGTGGAGTCTGTAAAGCAGATGGGAGTGCTGTGTTCCTGTCACACTGCCTGTTTAACCAATGGATGTTAAAGCTACTTTTCATAGACAAGTAACAAGCTATCTGAGAGCACTGGTGTTACAGAGACTAGATAATTTAGCTCAGACATAGCTTCAATCCCTAGAAATTTAAATAAGATAAGCAGATAATGAATGGATGCCAGGATTGAAGATTTACACTGATGGTAAAAGGGATGATCAAGAGTGTGGCATGAGCAAAGAGTTGTTATTTTAACACGGCTGCAGTACATATAAAAATAGTAAATTCTTAGGAGATACTGACTTTATTGACTCGTGCATTATGCTTTGTTTCTATTCACTTCAACTGTCCTCCTTTTTGTGATGTAAGTCAGATCAACTTATGGCATCAAAGTATTTACACTTCTCACATGCATCTGTTCATATGAAAAGTTCACTCTCCGTCTCCTTGGCACAAGTAGTAATTAAAGGGAGAGAACTAATAGAAGTCGTTCTCCCAAACCTGGTTTTCCTTCACAACACATAACTGTCAAGACTTGCTTTAAGTAAAGCCAGGAAGAACACTTAAATTACCAGCTCCAGAAACACATTTCTAAACGAACTGTAGATCTTTCTTTTCAAAAATTTACACTCAATTTCTAATATGAATGAAAACGCTAACTATTTTGAATATTTGTTATAAGCTCAGCCTCTGGAATGAAAGGTTGATATTCTGAGTGAAAGGAATTAACATTAATCTGGTGCTTGTTTTGCATTATCAATGTACAAAAGCCCCTCCCAGCTCTGCCCCTATCTGCACTGCAGGTCATCTGAATAAAACTTTTGGACTTGCATATCTTGAGTCCCTGTGGTCAGTTACATCAGCATGAAGCAAGCCCAAAATTAGTGTGAAAATCATTTGGAACTGAAGAGATTTATTTTAGTTTTGTTTGCTGCAATATACATATGAATTAGGAGCATTAAAGGATACCATTCTACTTGTTTAATTTCTTAAGCTACGTAAACATTTGTTCATGTTGATAAATTCAAGCTGAAAAAAATTCTTAGAAGCAAAACTGGCAAGGTAAAACACAAAATGTTTTTCTTCAACTCTGCCAGAAATTTATTAAATTAAATTCAGAAATTAACTTAAAAACTTGAGACAAAATTAAGTGAATTCTGAAAGAGATACAATTTTTACCTATGAGATTTGCTTTATGAGTCTAAGGCCTCAAACTTGTTGAGCAGTTTACAACAGTCATATATTTCTAATCTAAGAATATTCATCCAAAGACATTTTTTATCCACAATCAAATACAATAGGCAAACAGTCGAACTTGGATGTAGTATGATCAGTAGAAGGTGAAAGCAGAGCACTAAAGTGACAAAGGTGACAGTATCAGTGCAACTATAGAGTATACATTCACATAGTTATTTAGGTATGCAAATTCACTGATTTTATTTGTAAATATTGTTTGTAGGCACATTTCTTTCAGTCCTTGTGATAAGTCTTAATTAGTGCTTGAATAAGATAAACCTGGCCCTGCAACCCTGATTCATCACAACACCCGTGTTCATCTCATTATTGCTATGAGAGAGAGCACAATGCTGTCATTAAACATTGAGGAAGTCTGGAGACACCATCGACACTATGTCACAAAATCAATTTGCAAATAACTTCCACTTATCTTCTGCATTAATCAAGCTCCTGGTGCCAAGCACCATCCAGACCAGGAGAGGGAGCCCGTGGATCAAAAACAGAGATTCTTGCATCAATTTAAATTTAGAAATAAGGTTCTCTACTTTGCAACTCCTCTTAGTGAATCAAAGGAATAGTCTCTTATTAAATAAGATATATTGGTTATGAATATATTTGTTCTGAATATTAAAAAAATTAGTCACATTCCACTAAAAGTGTGTTCTTATTTGCCTCTTATTTTATGAGACAGAGGCAGCTATGGGACTGTACAGATAAAAATTAAAACCAGCTAACAAAATCCGTACTTTTCACTTTTTAAAGGAATCATACTTGATTCACTGTTTCTTGTTTCACTAATTTTCCAATCCATTTCTTTAATGATGTTCTAGGACATCTGCCACCACAGTATCTAGGAGCCAGCTACAAACAAGTTCTGTGCATTGGAGTACTCAAACCACGTACAATATTTATACCTTCTCTCAAGGGCAGCAGCCAGGCTGAAAACAACTGCAGGTTTCCTAGCATCTAAATGCCAGCCATTTTTAAGATAGAGACACTTGGTAGTTCAGGCAAGGATCCAAACACTTTATTTTAATGCCAGGGACAAACACTATAAAGATCATCCTTCTTCCACGCAAATTTTTACATATGTAATACAGAAATTCACAATATGTGTCAACAAACAAACAAGAAGGAGAGGGCAGCAGTGGAAGAACTGTGGTTTTGGATAAGATTAAACAGTTACTGCCCACAGGTAAGCCAACATAAAGAGATTTGTAAGCATCATTTTGTAAGTGATTCTCCTAAGCAGCAATCAATCCCATTTTGATGAGTGGGATTAAGCAATCCAAAGCAATGAGTTTTTACACCTGCTATAAACAAAGTAAAGTGGGGTTCACACTTAACACCACAGTGGAGAAGAATCTGCCTTGTTCTGCAGCTTACAAGAGAGAATTAAGGCACCAAAATGGAAAAGGGAAGGGAGAACCCTACAGTCTTCTGGTTTTACTGGAATACACTGTCACTTAGCAGTGAAGACTGATTACCCAGACCCAGAAAACAGCTGAACACTGGGAGCTGTTATTTTACAGGTGACCTCCTAGCCCCAACTTTCACGGTCCACCACTTCTCATCCTAAGCATGACACCAGAAGTTCTGCCTCCTCTATATTTTAACATTTTTTCTTTCCATTTCATGTTCCAAAGCCATAAGAATAACCACCACTGGCACAGCAATCAAGCCCTAATTTAACACCTGAAATAAACTTTTATTTAGTATTAAGAATTACTTGAAAAAAATAAGACTAATTTGTTTGCTTTCTCTCCTGATAATTTGCTTCTCAGCATGGTAAACACTCAGCTTGCATGGTTTAATATCCTATTTTCTTTAAATTGAATCACTAGCACAAGACTAATCTACAATTCTCATATTTGGAATGGATTTATGTTTTCCAGGGACCATGGTGATTATGGTGAAGAAGACTCCAAAATCTACTGGGGTTCTGCTGTTCCACACCACAGAAAACACTCTGGGATCTTTTTGTTCTCTGACAAGGGATATAAAATTATGTTCTTATTTGAAACGTGCCAGGACCAGATTCTAATTCCATTTGTAGGATGAGAAGTCTATTTGTATAAAAAGAACAGACTTACAATACATCAGGGTACTGAGGGTCAAATATCTGTACTGCCAGTTGATACCATTAGGGTTTGGCAGAAAGCTATAAAAACAGAACCTGCTGTTCAAATCTCCATATACAATCATGATATAGAACAGTTTCCTAGGAAATGCAGTAAAAATGCAACAATTACCTTATTTTTTTACTATAAGAAAAATTTTGGGGCTAGCATCTGGTTTTGCAAGGACTCACCACTCCCTGTTGTACAAGGGAATAATTAGTTTACAGTGAGCTTTGCACCACTCTACCAACACAATTAGTCATGTTGTCCTGTATTCTGCTTCAAATGCAAAACCATCCCACGTTACTGCCATGTATCAGATGAGCAGCAGTGCAAATCTTTCCTACCAGCTCTTTCCCAATTGCTGGCATAATTAATAAAGAAGAGGATTTCCCTTTACACTACAAGTTTTGAAAAGACAAAGCTGCATATTACTGATATAATACTTTAACCCTTGTTAGAGATGATGATCTTCAAGAAGGGTGACGGTTTGGACTTCAACAAGACAAAGAACCTGCAGCCTGTGGTATTAGTCAGAGCAGAATGAAAAACCAGACCAGAATGCAAATGAGCTGCCTTTCCTTAGACAAGAGTTATGGAAATCAGGCTAAGTAACATGCAGAATTTTAATTTTTTTTAATGTTAGGTCAACTTGATGAACAAACAGTTTAGTAAAAAAAAAAAAAAAAGTGTCAGGAGAGTGCAATTTTTTCCTTTTAAAAGAAGAGAGGTTTGTTGAAAAAATGCCCTGGAATTTTAACTCGGTAAAGTTACAAGCTGGATGTAAAATGTTTTTTTTTAATTTTATTGTACCTTTTAAGGATGTTCAAGATTTCTCTTCCAGTCTTCTTGTTTGCTAAGTAAAACATACTGCATTTAGTGAATCCTTGGCTGTGATACACCACGGGAGACTACAGCTCTTTGAGGAACTGAACTCAATCAAAAGAGGAAGAGAATCAGCATTGCAGACCATTTCCAAATCAGCAATCCCTTTCTGTTGAGTGAGATTTGGAGGTTTCAGATGTTTGGTTTTTCAACAAAAAATCTGTTCTATTCTTTGGAAACATATATATCTAATGAAGTTTTCACCTTAGTCAAAAACCTAGGTGTCTTCCATTTCATTAGAGGAAAGTACATTACTGCTTTAGATTTGCCTCTTGAGGAGCCGTGTGAGTTCCAGGGTTTTTCTATGGCAGCTCCATCTCTCTCAGAATCACCTCTGGACACAGAATTTCTGCTCTGGAGGAGCGATGGTGCTAAGCCATTTGTCCATATGATCCACCTACAGCCACGTTCCCCTCCTGAGGAGTAGAGTCAGGCAGATCTGAAGCACATCTTTCACAAGCTGGAAAAGTTCTGTGTTATGACCCAATAACGTCAGTGAGCACGAAGTATGTGTAGCAGTGCAGACCAAGGAATGAACTTCATCCTTCACCTTAGCATTTGGTTTTAGTATAATAGGTTAGAAAAAACATTCAGTAACTATTTGTGTATTTTGCATGCTGACTCAGAGTCTGCTGACTGACAACTGCAGTGAGGCTTCCTTCAGCTCTCTGCTGGGCACAATGGTGACAGCTGAGTGTCAAGTTTAATATCCAAAAGATAGAGTCAGAAATGGAATTGCCTCATTATCAGTAATTTCTTTCATTTCTTCACATCAGGAGTTTAGAGGTTTGCTTTTGTAGCTCAGTTTCCATAAGGGCCTGCAAATCTATTAATTTGTGAAATGCACTTACAGGTTAGGGGCCAAACACATTTTACCCTTGAGAATGTTGTGGAAGTTCCAGGGTTCACAGCTGCAGTGAAAAAGTAATTTCATTTTCGCTAAGATGGCAAGAATATATTTATTTGAATTCATGAAAAGTAAAGACCACATGCCTGTTCATTGTCCTTGAGATTTAGAATATCGAAGCCTTACTTCATTAAATGAATAGCAAAAATTATATATAGTTCCTAGACCAGGAATCCATGCCAATTCAAAGGTTAAATAACTGAAGTAAGATTGTGTAATCCAGGCAGTCTCTTCCCATGTGTAAAGTAATAAAGGCCTTGTTCAGAACCTGAAAGCCATATTTTAGTAAAATTCTTCTTTCATAGCAAACTTCCTGGTTTTATGTCAGTCAACTGCCAACAAAGTATCCCTTCATTATTCTCATGCAGGTAAGAAATTAAATACCAGTAAAACAGATTAAAAATATAGAAAATGTAATGCAACAAATTAAGCATACAGAAAACATAACTTGTATGATTCCTCTTCAGAACAAAACGTTAAACAAGAACACATAATTCTTTGGAGACAAATACAGACTTTCAAATTCTTAGTTTTATGGGTAAAAGAGGTGGCAATTTTTTAAAATTCCTTATGTGTAAATGCTACCAGAGTAATGAAAAAATCCTTACAATGACAATACATGGCAAATGGAAAAAAATTCAACGGCCACATGTACAATGATAATGTGCAAAAGAATATTTTTATGTGATCTACATTCATTCAGGAAATTAAATCAGAATTATGGATTTAAGAGAAAACAAGGCTGATAAGAAAACAAACTGATTGGAGTATTTATTTCGCAAGTTATTTTGTGAATGATCTAAGCATGGTCTTAAAAAAAAAAAAAAAAAAAGGAAAGTATTAAAATCTTTCACTAGCCTTATGAAGTACCTGCTACACAGACGACAAGGTTGGGACACAACAGCAACACAAAAGAGAGAAGGCACCCCCTCACCAACCCCATAAACCTGTTCTTGCTGTAGGGAAAGTGATGCTGTTTTGTGAAAAAAAAATGAAGTTATTGAAGCTTATGCTTTAAGGTGAAAAAAGAAGCAGTAAGAATAGAATGAGGCTCAACAAAAGCCTGACTCAGACATCAAGTGGAATAACATCATTCCATTATATATGGGTAATTGAACCACTTCCTTTGAGTATAAGAAGTGATTCAATACATGAAGCTGTATTTTAAAACCTTGGGGTAATGTGCCAGTATGGATGAAGGAAGCAAAACATTCCCACAAAATTCTAATAACACACACTCATTTAAGAAAAAAAAAAAATCAAGCTCAACTAATATTTTTGCTTTGCTCTGTCAAGGATGAAAAATGAGGTACTTGAAACAGTAGAGGGCCCAACTGTTCTTAACTTCCTTTCCCCATGAGGCAAAATACAATGAAGTCTTGCCAGGAAACCTTTTTAATATGTGATTTTTTCCATCCTTACTTATGTATATAAACAATATTTTAGTAGCTGTCTGCGTTGCAAAGTTAAATTTATTCCAACACTGTTTCCAAACCATTTGCAGCACAAGTAAATTCCTCATTCTCCTGATGGCCACGGTAACCACAGCTCCCTTTCTGAGGGACCCTGGCAGGGGCACCACTGCAGCTGTGCCAACATCAGGAATGCAGCGGGGACTGGAGAGTGCCCAAAGACACCCCAAACCCTCCCAGAGCCAGGTCTGCCCACTCGCCCTGCAGGAGCTGGAGAGACAGCTGGGAGGAGGAGGAGGAGGAGGACTAGGACAAGGAGGAGGAGGAGGAGCAGCTGAGCAGCCCTCAGCACAGACACAGCTCTGCAGAGCATCAGCACAAGATGAAATGAAACCCTCAGCCCTACAACAGAGCACCACGGGGGTTTGACATGCCGGTCTCCTTAAATGTTCAGTCAAGGAAGGGTTTTGGTTATTCCAAAAAGTACCTACTAAATGCTTACTACACTTTGACAGGGCCGTTTTTTTTTATTTGATGAGATGACTTTTAGAAATAAAATTCTGTCCATAATCCAAACTAAACTGCAATCAGCACAAAACTAGAGTATTTAATCTAAATTTCACAATGATAAAAAAGCAAGTGTGAAACAACTCATACAGGACTGTGACATCCTCTTCCTACAGGGAGTCAGCACATTTCATCATAAGGCCCTATTTTAGTAACTTAGAATATTCCTAAAAGTTCACATGGTGGAAGAAACTGTTTTTTTAATTTAGTGTTTCTCACTAAAATGTTTATGTGAATGAGATGAATGCTAAAAAAGAACTAGAAAAAAGGATTTGGCAAACTTATTTTGAAAATAAGAGGGGCCTAGGCTGTAGAGACACAATCTGAAATTAGCAGCAAAAGGGGAAAAAGGAAACTCCTGACAGAGACTGCACTTTCCCTCAAAATAGTGCAACCATGCAGTAATTTTGCCAAATCAAAAGCTAGTTAAACAATGATGAACATGGTAAAAGGAGATTGTTTAGCTCCAAACTGAAAAATGGCTCCTCTGTGAGGGATGCTCCATGCTGAACTGCTAAAAGAAGAACAGAGAACCTGTCCTTTCATCTTTCCCAGCCATCTCTGCTCAGGAGTCTCCTTCCATCAGCAAACAATCCCAGAATCAGAATTTTAAAATTCTGACATTAAACTAGACTTAAGGCCTCTGATATCTGCTTTTGGAGCTGCAGAAACTATAAAAAAACCTCAAGAAGATAAAATTAAGAAGATAAATTTTTTGTAGACCTCAAAGCAGTGGATTAGGAAAAGACTGGGAAGAAAATTCATGTAGAAGACTCAAGCTAAACTCAAGAGAGTTTTCTCCCACTCTACAAAAGAGAAGTTCGGTCTTCTGGCATTGACAGAGCTTGTGAGCTCTCAAGTAAGGTTACAGAGAGGGAATGATTTCACTGAGGAAGAGATTGCTGTTATTACATGTGAAGAAGCAGCTGCTGCTGCTAGCTGTGCAGGAATGTCTCTTCCTTACTGCTTGGAAACAAACAGAATGGTTTTCTTTACTGCAAAGCCTCCGATTTTCTGCCAGAAGGACACCATGGCTCACAAGTCATGCTTGTTTACATATTATTTAAAATCTGCTCTGATTTACTCTGTAGAGATAGAGATATACTCTGCATTTCATATTTCCTATCATGTCTAGGTTGCAAAGTCTTTGGAACAACCCACCCAAACAGACAGTCCTCTCCTAAACATGCACTTTAAAGATTTATTTCTAATTTTTTTACTGACTTATTTTCTTTAAACTGAAAAAGGGGAATAAAAATAAAAGCCAAAACCTTGTGGGAGGTTTTTATGAAATGTACTTCCAGAAGCCCTGCTGTGCTGGCTCAGCAGCTGGCTCATTTGAATTCCAGGTATGCACTATACAGAGTTTTTTGGAAATACTGGCTTATCAGAAAAGCAGTGCTCCCTTTGGATCATAAAGCTGACTTTATGGTCTTTTTGAAGACCATAAAACCGTCTCAGTTAACACATATGAATTCCTACCTAGCGTTGTAGTATCCAATCTCATTGGCACAGGCCAAGCATCAGGATACTTAAGAGCTTAAAGCTGCCATTCAGCTGGAAAGCTTATTTAAATAATTAACAGACCAAAGTATGCATATCCCTATGAATCATCACAAAAAACAGCAAGAAAGACCTTTTTATTTAAAATAAAATTATGTTTCTTCACCATGGTGTCATTTAACTACAACTGTTTAAACAAACCAGAACAGTTGGGATCACATCCTTTCTCCACAAGGATTTTCTCTGACCCACTGGCTTTCACAGGAACCAATCAACATTCCCCCAGAACAAACCTCCACTCGGAAGCAGTGAATGCACAATGCACTTCTCTGACACTGGAATGTTTTGTCTCTGGCCTGGTGCCCAGTGCCAGCACAGCAGAGGAACGACTGTGCCTGGTTCTGACAGCGCACCAGGACCCACCATCCTCACGCCCAGGAACAGCAGGAGCACCGCACAATAGAATTTCGTGACACGTGCTGCTTATGGGACAGAAATATCCCATAAGAGGGATATTTCCTTGCAGAGGAAAGCTGTTGTGCTAAGGCAGAAAGGCAGATAGAATACTAGAGCTGGGCTGACTGAGCTGCCTGGGCTCACTGTCTGCCCAAGTTAGAAAAAAAAAAGTATAATGAAAATTCTTTTTCTCACCTAAAAAACCAGGGGAGGTAACATACACATAACTATATATGAAGCCTGGTGCTCAGCATCACAGAGCAACATGACATTAGAATCTGATCAGATCATCCAGAAGTTTGCCAGCTCCTTATTTTGCCAATTAAGGCCTTGATCTTGCAATAATCTCAATTTTGAACAGATTTGTGAAGCCACATGGAGCTCAGTGATGCAGTGGGTATTTTGTCAAGTTTTTTTAAGTGACAATCTGCAGAAAATGAAGGCAGCCAGTCACATTGCCATTTGAAGAATGTGCAGGTTCAGGTGGTACAATTTTTCTGAAACAGTGAGGGCATTAATAATGAGCTCCTGTTGTGATGGGTATATAGATAGATAAGAGTACTCCTCTAGGATGTCTAAATATCCAGCTGATTCCTACAATGAACCTTATCAGAATTCCCAAATCAAATCCCTTTCAAAAATGTCTAGCCTCATCACTTAAAATCCATTTCAAGTGATACAGTTCTAAGTGTGCCTCCTACAACAAAACACAGCATTATGCTTGGGGTATTCACTCCAAACAGCAGTATTTTGCTGCTACAAAAGAAAAGAGTTTTATACTATCCTTCTGAATCACAGGCACAGAACAAGCAAGCAGAATGAAAAATGGAAGTACAGAAATATTTTTTCCCTAAAAATGGGGGAAATGTCAGCCTACATCTGATGGAGGGAGAATGGCTATAAAAGCAGCTGAGACATTTTAAGTGGGGTCAGTGCAGAATCCCAGGGAGTTATGCATTCTCACCTAGAGGATGGTAAGGTTTGGGAAGGCTGGCTGAACAGAACCTGTATCCTCCAATGCAGCCTAGTGAGCCAGCACACCTCACTCAGAGCACTTTGGAGAATTCCAGTGAATTCTTTGCTGAAACATCTACCCATTTTCCTGACACTTTCTTTACCTGTTTCCTTGCAAACCCATTAAGAGGAATGGGTTCATTGCCCTGACACCATGAGGTACATGCTCAAACCTTGAGATCAGCAGTGGGTTTTGAAAGAGTACAGAATGCTGAGATTATAAAATTTTCAAAAATCAGAAACTGTGATTTAACCATTTATTGCTCATTTAGCAGTTGTGGCCTTAACAAGCAGAACAGCCTAAGTTTTCATTTTGCTTATTTAAATGAAGGTGAAAGCTGATGTATCTCAACTGCAAGAGGCAGCAGCACTGCCAGCTTCAGTGAACCATCTTGTTTGTTTTGACATTAGTGCACTCAGTAACTCTGTCCATGACTTCTGAGCTAGCAAAAGCACAATGGAGGAGGGACTGGGGAGGAGTTGTCTCCTGTCTCCAGTTAAACTTTAAGCCATCTGCATGGCAGCTGCAGTGGCAGCTCCTGCTCTTGGCAGCACCACTTTTGGGCAAAATGGAACTACTTCCCAGGAGCTGCTGGAACTGATTCTACTCACTGGAGAAAGGAGCTGAGATGACTCAGTATTTGGAGAACATACTGCCTACAGCTCCAATATGAATTGAGGGGGCTTGCACTGAAATAATTAGTGAAGTGTGAGTGAACTACAGCAAATTCTCAAATGACTGGAACTACTTAACACCTGTATATCATGCTCCAATTTTTTTTTTCAGAAAAATGGAATGAAAATCAATCCAGAGGGAGAAAGAGATAACTAAATAAATAGGATATACAAATTAAAAAAAGAAAATTTGAACAGATATATGACAATGAGCTTCAATACCACTGATAGTCAATGAGAGAGAAAAGACTGGAGTATCAATCTCCTATCCTCTGTCCCCAGTACATTAAGGTCCATAGAAATGCATGGCCTGAAATATTGATGACATGAAGGCTCAAAAATGATGGGGCATCAGATACAAGAACAGTCAAATGACAATTTTCATCTTTAACATAAGCAACTCTGTTATTACAAGGTGTTTTGGAGGTAAATTTTAAAGACCTCACTGAAATAGAAGAAAGGGAGATGCTACACCAATGAAACATGGACAATCAACTATGCAAGTTATCAGAGAGAAAAATCAACCTCTCAGCACTGTAGGCACAGCTGATCTCTTGGACTATGTGAGGAATGCAGATGAGCAGCACAATGTAATCATTAAGCTATTTAAAAGGCCACAAAAGCCACAGAACCATTAGAACATTATCAAGAATAAGATACTATAAAGCAGAAGTGGTAGGAAGCTGCACCGAAAGTACATTTTACTGAAAGTAAATTAAGCCAAATCAAGACATGACTTTAGTAGCAAACAGGTGTTTCATTACCCTTAGTTTTCAGCTACATTCACTGGTCTGCATTTTTTTTTTTTTTTTAATGGAATATGGTATTGCAGAGTTTTCATGAAAAGACCAATTAAACAAACAAAAGATGATTTTCCTGGGTACAGTTTGAACTGCTTTGAACTACTGAGCAGCTGATAAAGTGATATGATGCAGTGAGGTCAGCAGGGCCTCATCCCCACCCCTCCCTTTCCAAGAGGAAGGAGGAATACTAACACACTGTAACGAGCTGGCTCAGCAGCATAGCAATACCATCAACCACATATCTCACTCATCAGACCACAGCAGAAGTCCAACGGTAGTTTTCCAGTGTTCTAAGTCAGATGCTTAAAATCTTCTTCAATTTGTACTCATCAGGGTAATCAAATTAATGGAAGAACCTACCTGCTGTAGCACACTACATTCTTTGTTAAGTATTTACCTTATGCTGTTCTGTTCCATCACCAACAGCTTTGAGAGTTTGCACCACAGCTATTTGGATCCTTTTCTGCCCTGAGAAAGCACTGTGGAGAATTCTCACTATGGTGTCACAAAATATATTGTTAGCTTTCTGTGATGCACTTGGAAACAGAGCTCAGTTGCCAGAAATACAGCTACACAGTGATACACACGCACACTCTAAAGACAAACAGAGAACACAGAACATTTTTCTGTCTACAACTGACAGCTGGAGAATCCTCTTCTGCTTTAGCCTCCAAGTCACTTTAAACTGAGAGCTTAGAAGACTGTGGAAGGAAGGACTGAAGCAAAAGAATAAAACATAATACTGCATGGCTCATAACCTGCTCTGTTTATTTCACACTCAGTTGAGAATACCTATTGCATTAAGATCCTAGTCAAGTAATTCTCATACTCTCAGTATTTTATGAGGACTTTGTTTTTGTTTTTTAACATTTTCTTATGTAGCAGAATACATTTCATTTCTACAGCCCTTTCTTTTCCCTTTTCCTACTTATTAATACTGATTTTGTCAGTAGGATTCTCTTTTCTCTGTGCAAGTCTCATAAGAAATGGAAACACACAAACAGAGAGCACACAGAAAATGTGTGATGTTTTTATATGCATAATTAAACTTGGATGAGGTTATAAAAATTTTTCAACATATGAAAATATTATGCCTAAGTTATTCAACCATAGCTGTTTAATGAACTAGAAAAACAGCTATCCTAGTCAAGGGGTACTAATGTTTGCCCCTTGAAAACTTGAAGCCTCTTGAAATCACTAAGCTTATCTCAAAAATTACATTTAGCTCACTATGGATCAGCAGCTTGTGAAAATGATAGTTGAAGACAATGTTATGGCACATGCTCAGCATCTTGCTAAATTAATACCTAGTCTAGGGCACTGATTATAGAAACACTGAACTAGGTATTAAAGTCTAACTTTATCAAATTAGGCTTACTGCAAATGGTACCTCAAAGCGTGTGCATGGGCTGAAGGGGAAGCTTCCCCCTGACACCATGATAGAGAGAGCTATTTTCTTTCACTAGTCCTAAAAATGACAGAAGAAATTGGCTATTATTTTGGAAGTCTTTTAGGAAACGTGTTTTATGACATATCAAGACAGGCAAGACATATCAATCTTATATTCTCATAACCCATCCCCAAAATCATCATCTAAAACAGCCTCACATTGATTTTTAGACATTTTTAACCTTAAGGATGTTTCAAAGTTTTGTTACAGATCATAAACAACAATTCTGGCCATCAAGATGCTATACAGAAAATTCACTTTTGACAAGCAATGTGCAATTCAGATACAAGTGAAAGAAGAAAGGGAAAAGGGAAGATTCAAGTGCAATGAACATTGTTTCTTTACTTATGAAAGAAAAAGCAGTGTGACGATTTGATGCCTGATCATTTATTATCGCTCCTAAAAAATAAAGACAGGAAACCAGAGTAAGTTTTTTGAATGTCTGTGGTTTTTTATACTACTATTTTATCTTGTAGAATAATTTTTTTTGATAGTAGACCAAGACTTCTGCTCAGAATGGGCTTCAGCTCCCACAAATGCACAAATTGCTTGCAACTGCTGTTCTGCTCAGTTTCACCTGCATGCAATAGTGTCACCTGTTTGTAATTACAGCTCCATAAAACAAGTGGACACAACATGCACAGAGAGGGATTTTACATGGCAAAGATATTTCTGTGGTGTAAGGGGCCAAGAAGGAATATGCCTGCAAAGATGTAAATCAGTGCACTGATTTACACCAGGTACTGATTTGCACCAGCTGAGCCTTATCACATTTTTTTTCAATGTATTGTCTGCAAACACCCTCTGAAAGGCTAGAGGCAAATCTGGAAAAGAAAAATGCTTCCTTATAATTATAGCTCATTTCTCATTCAGCAACTGAAATATGGCAGAAAGTGAACATTCTGATTCCAAAGAAAACCACAAAGCCATTGTTTTCCACTCAACCATGTCTTAATTTGTTTTCTTTTTCTGATAGCCAATTACTCCTCATGTTTTGCACTACCAAGATGATAATAACCCACACTCTTGCAATGCCAGCCCAGCCATGCTCAGGGTTTTGCTCAAAATTAGCAGGCTGGACAGGAACATCTTGCAGGCAGCTGATACCTATGTGCATGAGGTTGTGTGACTGGCTGGCCTGAAATCCAGCCAACCCTCAAAGCAAAAAGATGGGGTTACACATTAATTTATTATTTCCTCTCCTTCTCTTCTCTCCTGCTGCCAGCTGGTATTTCCCCTGGAAAGTGTCCATAATACACTGGCGGGTACTTTTATGACTTTAAACATAGATAAATGTGAGATTGCAAGTCACAATTTCTAAAAGAAATGTTAGCAGAGTATGAGATACATATTTTTTAAAGCCTCCTTTCCTAACAGACATAGGCAATAATCCTCTAGAAATTGTCCTACATTTTTACAAGATTGCTGTTTTTAAGTCCTAGGCCAAGTTTGTTTGCCTGATACCATATGGGTTTAATGGTATAAGGCAAAGAACAGCACAGACTATTAATACTCACACATGGTGAGGATGGGAGTTTTTCATAAAAAGTTAATGCAAATTAGCATAATTTACCTTGTGCCCTGTTACGTGGGAAAAAAATCTACTGACACAGCAATACACAAAACAATATAGTGCAGAGATCAAAAATTGAGCTGAAACTCTACAAAAAGAAAAATTTTTAATTACCAGAATTCTTTACAAAGCATGAACACATAGAAGATTTACTTTGTTTTTTAAGGTTCATTTCAAAGGTCAATTTCACTCATACTTGCCTAGTTTAGAATAACTTTCATTTGAAGTTTGGCATAAGACATAAAGCCCAGATATGAACCTTGTAAAAGTAGTATCAGTGCAAAACCTGCAGGCAAGTACAGTAAAATACTCAGTAAGTGCTAAGAGCTTCAAAGAGAAGACCCACAGGTAGAGAAGCCTGCTATTTATGTAATTAATTTTCAGTGGTGCTGAAAACAAGTAAAATATTTTGCATATTGTTGTTATAAAGCAAAGGAGAGGTAGATTTATTAACAGGATTGCAATTCTCTACTTACATATTGTGTTATAGAAGGTAGAACTCAGCAGCCATTTTTCTAATTAATTAGTTTCAAAAACCCCCCTCATTTTCCTCATGAAGTCATTGGTGGGAAGCAAACAGAAAGATATGGGAGGAAAACACAAACTTTGCCCTCTAAGCAAGAACAATATTACATTTATATTACAATAGATTCATCCAACTAGAAGAATAGATGGCACCATAGACACCCTGCCTACACAAAATAAAATTTCAGCCCACAGTCAGCCTCACAATTACATGCATTCCACCAGAGAAGAATGACCTGTGTTTCAGAGCCGAAGTATTTATTGAGTGAAAGAAAAACATATTTTAAATAATGGAATGGGTAAAAAAAAAGACCAATACATTTGACTAAGTACCTGATTACACAGATGAACTTAAAAATCCAATGGTTTAAAGTACTCCTCCCTTGGGTTTAGCATTGCCAAAAGATGCTACTAATACAATGTACCAGAAAGCACATTTTCTTTTGGATCCATCATAAGCTTAAAAGCACTTGAAAAGTATTATTCCAGGCTTCAGAGGATGTCAGTGACATGAAGCAAACCTTCAGATACAGAACTACAGAGAGAAAGCTTTGCAGATTCACAAATGCCTGTTAACATCAGACATGGAGGAAACATTACAAGCTTGCATTACAAGACAGTTCAGGCTTGTAGTCATATATTACAAGTATATGTGAATATATGTATAAAAAATGATATTATTAGCCTTTTAAATCTTTAATAATGGGAGAAAAACTTCCATTCCCATTGAAATTAGAATGTCATTTTCCATACCTATCTGAAATGGAAAACTCTTGCGTTTTGCTGCACAGCCCCACGTGGAAAGCTGGCGTTTCTGGTATCGCCCTTTGGCAGATCAGGCTGCTGGGCTCAATGCATATTGTCCTCTTTTAATTACTTTTTAATACTGTGTATGATGGTATCCAACAGAGCAATGGCATCTAATGTCAGAGAGGAGTTCTCAGCTTGTTCAATACATGTGTCAGGAAAGACAGAAGTTCCTGGCTGCAATTTCCCACTCCTGCTGTGACACCCTACCTGCAGTGTGATGCTGCTGTGCTGCACATGCTTCCCACAACCAGGTTTGCAGAGAGAATGCCATTTTCAGACAAACCAGCCTTTAAATGCCATTGTCCTGCCTGTGCAGAGAGCTACAAAGTACCAGGAGAACTCTTTGTACGTTATTCTTGCAGTGAAATCTAATTTGCTGTGCAGTTGGCACCAAGGCTAAAGTTCAGGCAACGCACAGATTATTCCCTTATCGGGAAGGCTTCAGAGCCTGGGAGGAAAATTCACTTTGATCAATTGTGGCTCTCAGAAAGCTCACCTAAAACAGGAAAGAGAGAAATATATTCCTACTTTAAAAAAAATCTCTGCAGAAGTAAAATTTAGCTAACACAAGAGATTCAACTCTGATCTGTTTTGAATCTGTTAAGAACAGCAAGTATAAAAGCACATGCTTATATAAAAATCAGAGCTGTAACTAAGTTGCTATCTCCAGTGTGGCATGCACAAGCATACTGCTCAGTTTAATCAGCTTTAACACTATACTAATTCATACTGATCACTACCAGATCCAAGGAGCTGTCAATTTTTTACGTGTTACAGGGCTAGCTTGAAGGCATTTGGTGCAGCTTAAACTTCTACACATAATTAAATTTTATATTTACAATGGCACATTCTCCTTGATGTGAAAACCTCGAAGTTTGCATATAGAGATATGTATGCTAACAAATGATCAACAGGAATAAACTACTGATAATGATCTTAGCTACTCTTTATCTGAAGCCAAATGATACTTCCCAATTTTGTGTAATTTTATTTCGAATCAACAGCTTGCCTCACATATTTTTCCTATTCTCATGATTTTAACTGCTCAATGTGCACTTGATCAAAGTTTCATCCTGTCTTGAGCACATACTGCAAGACTAAGTAGAAATGCTAAAATTACCACTTCATGTCTTCAGTCCATCAGATTCAGCACCTTGCAACAAAAACCCAAGCTGCTTGTCTCAGAGAATGGCAAAGCAAAAAGTTTGCTGGAAATGATGATGACACATCACTAGTTTAGTACTTTGAGACAAGAGAATTGTTAGCTCTTACAGGCTGTAAATACAAAAACCAGCCACAGAGCAAGAGGAAATGCCTCAAGCTGCACCCGGGGAGGTTCAAACTGGACATCAGCAAGAATTTCTTCACTAAAATTGTTGTCAAGCATTGGAACTGGCTATCCAGGGAGGTTCTGGAGTTAACCATCCCTGGAAGGGTTCAGGTAATGACTGGACATGACATTTAATACTTTCATTTAGTTGACAAGGTGGTGTTCAGTCAAAGGTTAGAATCACCCTTAATGACTTTATGATTTAATTCTTTGATACTACACTTTCCTTTCTTACTTTCTATGACACATTTCGATCCAGAAAGTAACCCCAGTTTCAACATGCAGGAAAAAAGCAGGAGCAAAACTGTAATTGCATACTGATTAAACCAAAACACCTCTGCATTAAGGCACTTTATTCACCATTAAACCTCTTTGAAAAATCAACCTACTTATATGTGTGATTCCCATTTCATTTGGTAAGCAAGCTTTTTTAAAAGAACTTATCAAGATTTTTAATTTTAGGCAGAAAAAAGAATTCATGTTATCAGATTCAAAGTGTGACAATAACAACTTGCAGCTGCTTATTCATCAACATCTCCAAGTGCTGGTATGATTCTGAGAACAGATCCTGTGTATAAACCCTTGCTATTTTATTGAGGCTTGTGTTTGTAACAGAACCTGACTACGCTTATTAAAAACAGCTGCTGTAATAGAAATAGAGAATCAGGGTATATTACCATTTATAAACCCACAAATTGAATCAATACAAGTCAGACGAGACAAGCTTAAAGAGAAAAGTCCTTAAACAAAACTGAAAGATCAACCATTGTTCTCAATCTACTATACACAATCACTTAATTAAGCTGTTATGAAACGTAAATAAACACCATTCATAATAAGGAACAAACATATGTGGTGTGGTGTGTTGCATCTATTTTTGCTATGTAAATATGTGAAGAAGGCCAGCAGTAGAGATACAGAAAAACATTTAGAGAATCTCTCTGACTTCAACTTGATAATCACTAAAACAATGTACATAAAATGTATTTAATTTCATTTACATAATAATGGCCACTAAACAATAGGAAATCAGTCATTTAATATTTTTAAATTGTTTTTCATGTTAAATTTTATTCACTTTTCTTGGCTACTATTTCTTACATTTTTCCAGTTTTGTACTACAATGTAACCAATTCTCTAAGAGCTGCAATCTGGCTCCTTACACACTAAGGACATGTAGCTATGACTAGCAACAACAGCAGCAGATATGACAAAGATCAATGTTCTCTTTTGTTCCGAGTTCTGAACAAAGGGATTACTGGATCAGAGTGAAGGTGGACTGTACCTTCCACCATTTTCAGAAGAGACCCCTCTGTTATAAGAGAACTGTCACTGGTGGGTGCTGAAAACACGAACTATGGGAACTCTTTCTGCACAAGTCTTTTATTGGCTGATGTGTTTCTTTCACAGCCATGTAAGTGCTCACTGTTGGACTCAATCATATTAGTTATCTGGTAAAATAACCTGATTCACTTTGTTCTTCAGTGCTATTAACTGCCCTACTATATATGAGTCACTGGAGAATTAATGAATTTAATCCCTCTGTTCAAATACAAATCCAAACAAGAATAATCCTCTGGTTTATAACTTTTAAATAGATAACTTAAAGCCTTAATGATGCTTAGAGTACATTAGGAAGGCACCCATTGAAACTATTTAGCTAATAGTAACTAGACACTACCATTAGAAAGCCTAATTAATTGTGATTTTAAATTAACTCTGATTTGCAATGGACCATAAAACATCCAGACCAAAATTTTATCTATTTATTTGATGGTTTGCAAAAGATCAAATTAAAGAAAGAGTATCAATAAATTATCCCTTGTTATTTTAACACTGTTCTCAGTGTTTTCAACTTCAGTTTAAAAACAAAATTTAAAATAATTGGCAGGCCTCAGAATTCATCTTAGATTGCATTTATCTTGGCATTTTAACATGCAAATAGTTGTGAGGATAGAGAAAAAAAAACAGAAGTATACAAAAGGTTTACAGAAGGCATACAAAAATAGATTTATATTATACACCCATCATTATCACTTTTTGCACTATATCTTACAATCTCATACAATAAATTGCAAATAAGGCCCTGCTAAAGGAAGAACCTAATTTCTGCTGTTACAAGTGCCCTCAATTTCAACAGCAATTTCAACAGCAAAAACAGTCAATCAGATTTTACTGCAATAAATGAGATGAGCCCTCAAGGAGGAATTAATTCTTTCAAAATTTCATGTTCTATAAATAAGGAGAAAATTTCAAATTAATAAATGAAAAGCACAATTTGTTTAAAAGACAAAAGCCAGAAACTAGCTCAGAAGTTGCTAGCTTAAAATACACAAGTTGGCAAACAAACAAAGCAATGAGACACATCACAGGAACTGCTCAGAACTGCTGCTCCCTGTCTATGTTGCAGCATAGCCATTCTTTCACAGCACAGAATTTTCAGGGTATTAGCCAAAAGGGCATAAAAACCAAATATTTTCTAGAAAATGAGTTATATTTATATCACAATCAAGTACGGCCTTGTTTTAGAGAGATATTTTTATGAGTCATTCCTAAAAGCATTTGCTAAATTCCCTGATGTCCCAACAGAAGAGACAGAGTGCAAGCAAGGCTGAATAAAGTGAAGAATGTAAATTTTTTAAACGTATTATGAAAGACTTTCTTCCTCTCCCCATGGACCTAGAAAGAATACCAAATAAATACTCTGCATTTGAAATAAATGACTACTGACAAAATAACCTTTGAAAGCACAGGCATGCTCATGTTTCCCTCCTAAATTTATGGTCAGAAGCAATCCAGAGATTGACACATTGGGGTAAACGCTGCTCCTACAATACCTTCCCTGATGACCACACAACAGCATCAGGAGCCACTCAGGTCAGCAGTGCCCTCCCTGAACAAACCCACACTACAACAGCACAGCTCCCAGGAGGGCATCAGAGTAGATACAAACCTTTATTGGGGGTCAGGAAAAGTTGTTCCTGAACCTTTTGTAGGGGTCAAACCCTTTTGTTTTGCTCTGGCCAAACCCAGAGCGTAACAGAAGAAAGAGCAAATGAAAATAAAATCCCAAGCAAACAAATAAAACTCAAAACCTAATACCCTGGGTAGAAAAATGTACAAATTATCATTACTCTTGAGACACATTACCTTTTCTTTCACTGACAATGTAGATGTGTCACGAGTGCCTTTGAGCAACCCACATGAAGGCCCTAACCAGGCTGCAGAAGCTGTAGCCAAGGATCCCTGCTGAATCTAAGCATGATTTCAGAATTCCTGTTTCTCACCTAACTTACTATCTTACTTTTCCTTTATATATCTATGTAACAAAAAACTACAATATTAGTAGAATATTAATAAGGCCATCCAGAGCTGTCTTCTGCAAAGTAAGGATGACAAACTGTCTGGATTTCCATTGCCTTACATTTGGAAAGCTTTTCCACACTTGCATAAAACTTTTTGTTTAAAAAACAAAACATAAACAAACAAAGATTATATTAAAAAAATATAAATAGAACTTTTTACATAAAATGTATCAAGTAAACTGTATCTAGCTTGTGGCCTGGGCTTCTGCTCCTTGACTTTATTGGTCATTTAATTCCTAACACAAAGAAATATGTGAACATCTATCAATTGATCCTTTGTTGTCTTACTTCAGCAATAAAGAACTCACCAGAAATATCCTTTCAAGTTGATCTTGAATGTCTTTCATTCCTGGAAAAGCAGCGACCCCTTGAATCATTTCTACAAAGATACAACCCACTCCCCTACAGAAGGAAAAAATAAAGGTAAGGTTAGAAAGATTTCTTATAGACCAAAAAGCCAACAATAATATTTTTGTATCCTTTACAAGTGTTAAAATAATTTTTTTAAAATTGATGCCAGATGGAAGGACAAACATGTGCATTTGCTAAAATCCGTGTATACAAATGAACACTTCTCAGGTGTTTGAAGAAAGGCACAGAGGTATCAGGAATATGATTGGTGAGTGTTGAGACCAGTAAAGGCTCAGCTGCCGATTTCTGTGTTAGTGCTTCCCAAGCAGAATAGTTATGCTCCTGAAGAAACTGAGGAGATGTGGGAATGGCAGTGAGAGCATCCTTGGGACAAACTGAACGGGGACAGATCAACAACATGGAAGCACACTCATCATAGGAGGAGGAGAATCTGGGAAAAGGTGAGCTAAAAGGAAAAGGGCACATGGCTGCTCACAGGCACTGAACTGAACTACCACCCAAATGCTTTGGGGATGTACTTGCTTGGAATTTCTTCTCCCCTCTTCCAGTATAAATGAAAGAAGCTTAAAAGTTGCTGAGCCCATTCCCCAGAAGCTCTGGCTGACAGGTCCTGCAATGGGCTGAGAGGCCATGGGCTCCTTCCTCTCCCACACCAGCCACCTCCTTTACAGCTCCTGTCCTTGGTTTCCCACACAACGTACTCCACATGAGTCCCCCTCATCCCACTGAGTTAAGCCACTGGCAGAAGTATTGGGAAATCAGAGAGTAAAAATATCTGAGGCACACTAACTACAACACAAAGAATGCATTCTCAAAGGTTGAGGAAAGCCTTTGTGACTCCATCTCAAATTCCAGATTAACTGTGAATTTCCTGCATCTCAAAAGGAAAACAAATTACAAACTTGCACTTGTGTCTTCTCCAGATGAAAACAGCTCAAAAGTTGCTTGCTCTCCCAGCAAAAATAATTTTAAGAGAAAACTTCCCTTTTGGCTATCAATAGGATGCAGAATTTGATTATATACTTCGACTTCTTCAATTACATTTTTCTGCATACATTTTTCTAGAACTTTCATATGCAAACACCCATGTACGCTGTACAACCATGTCTGTGCAAACAACCACATAAAAACACTCTTCACTCAAAGTAATAATATGTTTAAATCCCCAAAACATATATCAAAATGAAATAAGAATTTGCAACTAACTAACTACAGCACCACCTTCCCCTAAAACTGAGAGTTTTGTTTCTGTATCAAAAAAAATCACATAAATAACCTCTAATTTAACTTTGTTTTTAGAAGTAAATTATTTGGAATGTAGTAATTACCTACTTTTTCATTGCTTATGCATCATGATGATGCATTCAGAAATCAGCATTTAATTTTAGGATTTGTGTGCATATACATATTGGTGAGGAAGCTGTTCTAGACTAAAACAACTTAATGAAAACAGGTTGCATATTTTCATTAAGACTAGAGCTGAGTACTTATAGATACCACTTAACTAAAAGTATCAGTAAATAACCTTTACTCATCTCTCATGCTTTGACAAATACCCAATAATGAGACAATTGTACATTCCAGGACAATGAGGGTTGATAGTCAAATTTTTGAAGAAGAAAATTAAATATACATCACCATTTTCTAATTCTACAATCCAGAGCATAGATGTATTAAGTAAAGCTCCTCGTGGCATAGAAAGTGGAAGAAAACTTTGCAAAGCATGGATGCAGGCAAATTTTAGAATAAATCAGGTGTTTATAAAAGAGAGGTTAAAATTTATGTTCCATATGCTTCTGCTGGTTACTAAATGAACTGAATTGATTAAACTGCCATTCATCATTTAGTCTGGTTAGTGCTTCATTAGGCACAGATAGGCACAATATATCTTTGTCAAATGCTTATAAACAGTACCAGCATCTCAGGCAAGGAAAAATTTGAGATTTTAGCCAGGAGCCATTTATTCAAGATGAGCAATAAAATAATTAAACTTAGACTAAAGAAAAGAGGATCACAGTTCTATTCTTGCAACCAGAAAACAGGCATTTGATTAAACCAGCATAAACCACTTGAAAGCATATACAAATCTTCAGAGAATCTTCATCTAGCTGTCTGAACAGAAATACAGTAAGGGCAGCAGGAAGATTTTGCCAAATTTTGCATTGCTTTACATTATTTATAAATTTGTCCACTTTTAGTGGTTCTGACACAAGTGTAAGCAAAGAAACCAAGTAGGAACAGCAAGAAAAACGGAATAAAAATTTCCTGCTTGGAAAGAAGAATCCTATTTTATATATCCTACATCCTCTTATATGTCTTGGACTCTTGTGCAGCCTAGAATTCCATTTAGTGGCAAGCTGAAATAAAAGAGTCATGGAGTTAAACAAACACCTAATACAAAAATCAAAAGGGCATTATAATCATTGGGGAGAGAAATATAAGCAGCCTTCAAGATTTGAGCTGGAAGACTGCTGTTCCCTTCAGCCCACTTGAAAATTAAGTTTAAGATTGGTTTCAAAGGTTATGGTGTTCAACACATTGACAAGTAAGTCAATAGAAAGAGAAGTTTAAATTAATACTAAAAAAAAAGAAAATAGTAATACAGAAGAAGTATGACGTTGAACTAGGAAACGGATAGGAAAGACCCAGAAAACCATAAGAGCACATAATGGCTTGAAGATAGCTGGACGGTATTTTAGATGTCATAGTGGTATTGCTGAATTTTAGGATCACAGTAAGTAGAAACTTGAGTCTGTAATAGGATCCCTGCATTGCAAACTGTAAGTGCACACACTGCAAACCAGAAAAGAAATAACACCTCTACAAGGCCTTTAAATTTTGTCTTGTTTTTGTAGACCTCATAAACTTTTAAGAAGTTTAGACGTGTTTTTGAACAAAGCAAAAACTGTTATAATGTCAGAAAAACTGGGTTTTGAGGAAAAATTTAAGAAAATTATGTCATTCTTGGCTACAGGAAAACCCAAGGGACAAGGAAGAATGTGATGACTCTGTATTTAACATTATGCAAAATGAAGGACAGGGCAGAATTGATTAGGATTTTAATGGTTCCCAGAATTGTAGGTAGATCCAAAATAGTAAAACTAGAAATAGCAGAATGCCTTTAGGAAATAGAAATTTTAGGGTGAGTGTTAGAGAAATACAATTAATAATTGTGCTATAAGTCTCCCAATGGACTTGAAGACCACTTACAGTAATGTAAAACTAGACAAGCTGAAATATTTAAGAATATTCTTCAGGAAACAGATTTGCATTAACAGTAGAGTGGACAGGATGATCTCATACACCAGTCCCAGCTCTAGTTTCAATGACACAAAGATTACTTAAAATATGAAATAGAGGCTTTTAAGGTGCATGCATCTCCAAGGGTATGTTATTTAGGTAAATTTATGCATGTTCACCATACAATGACATTTTCAGGAAGCACATATAAATAATTTTTGACAAAAGAAGATTACCTTAACAAATTTTGGTGTATTCAGTTTGGATTTTCCTACTCTTTTTATAGGACTTCTGAGTTTGGATAAATAAGCCATATAATGCTGCAATGTTGTTCAGAGATCTTTCCATTGCAATGACAGAGGATGAACTTGCAAAGTAAAAGTGACAGCCATATAATGCTGAAATGGGTGGTTTACTCTCTGATGACAAAAAGCATGACTAAACCTACAGATATATTGATGAGAACATACATGGCCATGCCATCTAATATTGCTCTTCTATTGTCCTGCTTGATTTCCTGGGACTTTGGCTATCACTGTGCTGACTTATACAGAGTAGGAGTTACTAGCACAGCTGAATGACTTCTCATAGTAAATGAGCCTGTAAAAATGAAGTTGAATGCCTCAGGAACCTTCTTTTTTTGATGGTTTTTTTTCTGCACAGCTTTTATAATTCAGAAGGGTATTCCCTTAAAATTAACTTTCTTACTGGTAGATTGGTTTTACGGGTTTAGCTTAGGGATTCTCATTTCTGTCTCTGTCTAACAAAGATCCTTATTGCTACAGAATCTCCAGCATATCTGTACTTGAATATTATAAAACAAACAGAAAAAAGCGTAACAGCTTTGCTAAGGCACAATATGTAAGGGGATAGTTCCTTCAGTTAATATTATGACTTTTTTTGATGCAGCCATTAAAAAAAGTACAGACACACTCCATAATGAGGAGCTGTTTCCGAATAAAGTTTTAGTTCATACTTAAATCAAGTATAGAGAAACCCTATATTCTTACTATATATGTTTTAAAGTGTTAAATATTCTGCCTTGAACAGATCTGCTCTGTAGCAGGCTCAGTGCAGGTGATAATATTCAGCATGACCTTGCTTGCAATGAAAACCTATGCTGGGTCTTCACATAATATTTTTATCTAGTCATTAAGCCTGTTTTCTGTGTGCAGGGTTTGGCTTCAGAGGGGGAAGGCATTTTATGAAAGCCGAGTAATTTCTTTCAGTAATCCCTGGTGAGATTTCTGAATTTCAAAGGAACAACAGAGTTTTCATTCAAGCTTCCCAAACTACACACTGTTTATAATGCTAAATATATCAGAATTAAAAAGCAAATAGACAAACAAATAAAACCACAAACAAAACTCTAAAAAACCTACACACACTCCCCTTCAAAATCCCGCTGCTTTACTTTTTTATGGATTTGTCACCAAGAAGTAATACTGCAGCATCTTCCATAAAATCCTGGTAATATACATGTTGTAAGGGCAAAGAGATTTTTATCTTTTCAGATTTATTCAGGAAAAAAATGTCATGTTTCTTCATCATCCTGCTTATGAATACAATGATGAAAACAAATCTGGGGGGAAAGGAATGTAAAACAAAGGACTTTTTTCTCCTTAACTGACAAAAATCTGATTTATTTCTACTGCAGAAGACTACTGGAATACCCACAAATGCTGAAGTTGGTTGGAATTTGTCTTTCATTAAAATGTCTGCTCATGTAGGTTAGAATTTGTCTTTCTTTGATATATAAGAAATAACATCTAATGGATGATACAGTCTGATAAAAGGCAAACAGCAGTTGTCACCTCAGAAATAATAAGATAACCAAAATTTCCATTTCATGATGACAAAAACCATTAAAATTTGTTCAGGAAGCATATGCAATGAATGAAAACTAAACTGATAGTTCTAGGTATTTCTCTACAGTCAGATTTGAAGTAATTGTACTTACAAAAGAATAGAGTGAGTCATGCTCTTCCATGTGTCACTGAATACCTAGAAATAAAATCTCCAGAATTTTTTTTTTTTGCTTTGTAGCAATACTCAGTTTCTATATTAAGAAATACTATATTAATGAAGGATTAAAATGTACATTATCCCTTCTTGTAGGATTCTTTCTATTGGACTCATTCATTCTATAAAAGCAGAGTCAAAATAAGCTCAAGAAAATAAAATACTCCTCAAATTTGAGCAGCATTTTGCCAAGAGACACTTTCTTGTTGAACATGCACTTCCTCAATTTTGCATCCAGATGCTTTTATAATGTACTTTCCTTATACAGAGGAAACATATTTCTAGCAAAAAAAGTAACAGCAAATCTGGTGTTGCAAATGGATAAAAGTGGATTTTAGATTTCAGCATTTCAGGAACTGAAATGCATTTCCCATAACCACATACCTAGACAGTTCCTCACTTCCTCACACAAAGCATTTCTATGAATTTGGAGCCTATAGAATTTTCCAATCAAAACCTAATTCAGCTGATAAAATTTTTGAAGAACTCACTGTCAGAGAGAGAAATTTTATTAACAATACCTTTATAGTTACTGAAATATTACCTTTATACCCTAATCCTACACATTAGCAATTTTTTGGAGTGGAAGTCATAATCCTGAGGCTCATCAAGGGCAAAAGAGCTAATTTGCCCTATGCTGTTTTCTCTATCAAGCCCCAAGAAGTATTTCTTCAGGGCATACTGGGACTACTGTTCTCACATTTCTCTCACTGCAAACCATTTACAAGAGAAACAAGCTAAAAATGCCTTTGTAATGTCCCTCGTGTAAAAACCATAATTTGGTGCATTTGTGTCTAAGACCAAATCAATTTTTATGTAATGAATGTCTTAATTACGGTGGCAGGTCTTCATTGGTCAAACATTCATGAAAGCATGCATGTAATTATAGTGAGCATTCAAATCCACATTCCTAGCAGGCTATGTGTGAAAAGTAGTGTGTTCTCACATACCATTTATTTTTCTAATAATACGATAGAAAAACTTCATATGAATAGATTTCCCTAAATTAAACTCAGATTTGAAATCATGTATAACAACCTAGATGTAACAAAGATAAAAAAGGGTGATCTAAGAAGCAAAAAACTGGCCTAGTTTTTAATCTTTTGTTTCTGCAATACTAAACATAGCTGATGCTAGTTAATAAAAGTGAATTTAAAATATATCCCAGCCCATAACTGCTTAGGTTACCTGTACTGTGGCTAAGAGTGTATTTTTTTATAAACAAAACATCAGAATATGCAAAAAAAAATTGCCAGCTGTTAGCAAACACAGTTTAAATACAGCTGCACTTCAAAGTAAAATATCCCTGGTGACTTCTTGATGTAAGCAACCCAGATGTAGCAGCAGTGCATGCATTACCAGAATCAAATTGATTTAATAGCCTCTTTAAATTGCTTCATTTACTAATATAATATTCTTCCTGTAAGGAACAAATAGAATAGGTTAATTTACAAATTTTTTCCCCTATGTTTCTGTGTTACTTATATATGGGTTTTAGTAATCTATAAACCCTTTATGTGTTGAAGCCTATTTTCCTTGCATTGACTTTCAAAGGACTGTAAAATTCAAGGATTAGGACAAGTTATACCAGAGGCAATGCAAAACCATTTTCCTAGCTACTAGTAAGTCCTCACTAAGGTGGAGGGGAAAAAAAGCTATATCAAAGGTTATCACAACTCTTTGATGCAGTTGTGGGTAGTATAATGCATTCATATAATGCTGCTGTATCAAACACTGTCAGTAGTAAATCACAAATCCTGACACACTGATTTCCATCACCAGCCTGACACTACTATTGCATGTACATCTCCATTAATATTATTTTAATGCCAGTGGCTATTTAAAAAAGAATGCAGGAAAATGTAACATTGCACGTGGATCATTAGCTTTTAGTTACTATTCTAATTCTCTACACCAGCAAATGAAGTGTAAAAATAACCCACAGCCTCTGCCACCTGCTTCCCAGCCACTGTCCAGTGGTTAATATTTGGACTCTTTTTTTCATGCAGCTGGTCTTCTACTCTGTGGGAGCCTCACTTTCTGTTCCCGAGGAACCACCATGAAATGTCATTTATCATGGCTATAGAAAAAGCCCTGTGACCTTTTTTTTTTCTTTTCTCTAAATAGAGGAAACAGCTGTGCTTTCTACCTTAACATTATTTAAATATTTAGTGAAGTGGCTGCCTAGTTTTGTCATAATGTAGATCATCAACAACGACACAGGAGAGCACACACTATCTGCCATAAGGACATAATGCCAGTAATTGCATAAAAATGCTAATGCTACAAACACACTTTTGATAACAAATTACCAAATTATCTTGGAATCTGATGGTAGACAGGTTTCTCCATGTCTCCCTTCCTCCCACTCTGGGAAGCCACTAAATGGCTTTAATGTAATTATGGCTCAGCTCTGTACAACCATTGTGTAAGCACAGCCCCAAGGCTGCCTGGGCTCCAGCAGAGCTCACTGTTAGATGTGCCAAGTAAGCACAAGTGACCTTAGCAGGCAGCTACACCTCACAATCAAACTGGAACTGCTGTCTCAGGCAAGCCAGCAAAGCACAGAAGTAAAAATCTACAGCTCTTCTGTCACACACAGTTCACATTTGCTCTCATCTGATTTCCGACGTGGCTGAGCCCCTGCACAAATTGCTGCCATGTGAAAGTAACTGTATTACTAGGTCCCTTTTTCCTAAGCTCTTCATAGTTCTTCAGTTTGCACAGGGCAGAAAAAATATTGTAAGGGCTACAAATAGAGTACAAGAGGAATTTGACATTGTTTTTCATTTGCAACAGAACACACAGCTCTGATCCCTGAGCACCGGGATTTTTTTTAGGCCTTTATGAAATGCTCTGTGCAAGAGAACATCATTTATTGATATCATTGAAGATGCAACTACTGTGTTCTTCCCCAATACTCAAGTCCTTTTTGTCAGAAAACAAAATAATGACCTGGATTGCTGAAGTAGTATTTAAAGTCCTTCCTTGATCTCCCTGCTGTCCATGTAATTTGAATGTAAATATACAATTATGAAGGACATGCTCAGTCTGCAGATGTAGTAGCTTTTAAATGCTTTTAATTAGCTACATGACTTAATCTTTATTACAGCAGCACCACATATTTTGGTTGGACCTTCTAATAACTCTTTACTAAAATCATTGTTGGGGGGAATGTTAAAAGATCTATTTTTCACAAGCTTTGGAGAAAACCATTTTTATTTATGGAAAAAATTAAAGCAACAATAAAACATGTTTTTAAATCCTTTGTTCAGTTTCACAGTACAGTGTTTTTTTTAATTGGGAAAAGTAATAAAATAAATTTCCAATATTGCTTTTAACTAAAAGAAAGCATTTTAAAGTGCTTTTTGAGCAGTTTGCCATATTAAAGCATTAAAATTTTTCTTTAGCCGTTTCTGTATGTTGTCTCTAATTTACAAGTTGACTCATGTGTGTGCAGATGTACAGGAATACATGGGCCTCATGAACTGAACAAATGTAGAGGGAACTATGGGAAGGTGAGCAGAAAGGATAATTTATCTCTCCCAGCTATTTCCATTCTCTGAGTCAGCTGTCTTGCTTCACCCCAAGCAAGCTGAGCTTCTTGCTGAGGGCACCTGAGGTATTACTTGGAAAAGAGGTGACTATAGAAAACCTGGTTTTATCCCATAATCTCTGATTTCAGCTACAGGACTAAATACAACCTCATGTTTAGTTCTCTTCCCCAGCCAAAAAACTTTCCTACTAGGTCTTCAGTGTCAATACTACACTGCAAGATTACCTTAAAAATATTGTTCACATACCATATGAAAACATAAGGTGCTTTTAACCTTATCTTACAGTTACCCCTAGATTTTAATATTATCATAATTATAACTTTGGTTTGCCTGTATTAAAGAAAGATATTTCAGTGAACTACAAAAAAAATACTGTACTTTTCTGAAAATTCCTCAGTAGAATTTTTTCTCAAATGAATGAGTTGTGATGGTTTAAAAAGTCAAACATGCATTAAAAAAGCCCAACCAATCAAAAAAACCTCTAAACAAACAAGAAATCAAATAAAACCCAAATATATTCCAGAGCATCTTCCTTTCCTTGTAAGGAAGAGGATTTTTTTTCCATATTTCAGAATTTGTACAGCTTACAGAGATCCTATCACCTCAAAAACTACAAAATCATTTAAGGCGTTCCAGCTTGGTTTTAATAGTCAAAAAACCAAATACCTTCCTTGTTCCTTGCTCAACACAGGACTAAATTATGTAATCAAAAATGAGCAAGGTGATATATATTATGCAAATCAAACTAATCTTCTATACCTGCAAGTCTAAATAAAATCTGTAGGTTTGAAAGAAAACTATTCAACAATATTTACTGCTACCAAATACAGTAGCTTAAGAACTGAGGTTTTATGCTCACAACCAGAGAATTCTAGTTTTCTCCTTGCTACAAGCGGCCATGGTGAAAGTCTACCTTTTGCAAAACAAGTTTCACACCATAGGAAAGTGCCACACACTAAGGCTACAGAAGTCAGACTACAATCTCTTGCAAAGCACCAAGGGCATCCTGGCCTGTATCAGGAATGGTGTGGCCAGCAGGAGCAGGAGCATCCTTCCCCTGTCCTCAGCAGTGTTGGGGCCACACCGTGAGTGCTGTGTCCAGTTCTGGGCCCTCAGCTTGGGAAGGTCATTGAGATGCTTGAGCATGTCCAGAGGAGGGCAGTGAGGCTGGTGAGGGGCTTGGACACAAACCCTGTGAGGAACGGCTGAGGGAGCTGGGGCTGTTTAGCCTGGAGAAAAGGAGACTCAGAGGTGACCTTATCACACTCCAAAACTCCCTTAAAGCTGGTTGTGGTCAGGTGAGGGTTGATCTCTTTCTCCAGGCAGCAACTGACAGAACCAGAGGACACAGTCTCAAGCTGTGTCAAGGGAAATATAGGTTGGGTATCAGGAAAAAGTTTTTCACAGAAAGAGTCATAAAGTACTAGAATTGTCTGCCTGGGGAGGTGGTGGAGCCACCATTTCTGGATGTGTTTAAAAAAAGACTGGATGTGGCACTCAGTGCCATGGTTTAGTTGAGGTGTGAGGGCATGGGTTGGACTCAATGATCTTGAAGGTCTTTTCCAACCTATTGATTCTGTGACTTCTGTGTCAACAGCTGGTAGCAGCTGCCAGCCAGTGCGGTGGCAGGAGGGGATTCCTTCAGGGAAATACTGCATGAACCACACATATCACTACACGTATGTTTTTAACCTTTACCAATGATCCCACTGCATATTTGGTTTACATTCTTAAAAAACCAAGAGCTAAAGCATCTACATAGAGTCTTTTCATCTACACTTACCACATGTCAAGGCAGGTGGAATATTCTGTTGATCCCAGAAGGACATCTGGAGGCCTGTACCATAGGGTTACCACTTCATTGGAATATGTATGACTAGGAACTGATTTAGCTCTTGCAAGACCTGTGGGGTAAACACAAATAAATTAATGTCAACAAAGCCAAAAAATAATTTGCTGTACAGTTACAATCTAAAAGGATATATGAACACCTATCACATTACGTGACAGGCATGTTGCAAAAGTTTTTTTATTCCAGAACTGGAGTACTTTACTTAATGGTAGCATCTATCATTAAGTACCTGGCTAAATAGATCTGTGAATATTATGAAGGGATAATAAAATATGTTTTTCATAATGACAACCACAGGCCCAGGAGAGATGCAAAGATATAAAGTGGTATACCTAAATAAAAGACAAATAAACAAAGATTTTAATTGCCATTAACTGCTCATCCTGAGGCATGAATAGTCTTCCATTTCAGTGTTATTTAGAAAAAAAAAAATGAAAAAGAAACTCCCAGACAAATGATGCCACAGATGAGATTCAGCTTCTTAGGGAAGCCCAGGAAACCTTCAACAGCTTGCACTGCAAAGCCCAGCCTGCTTATTCAAGTTTTCGTTTGAAAGTTGTAGACACACTTACACATTACCATTCAAATAAATATTAATATTGCAGCAATACAGCAGAAAATGGTATGTGAAAAATTCCTATCTCTCAAGAACTGCATATTGGCAGTGCTCCAATTTCAGAAATCATTTCAATAAAATCTGTGGCCTACCAAAGATATATTTACAATAATTGTATTTTAAGCCTGTCAGTCATTTAAAATAATTCATGTTACTGCACAATCTATGTAAAAGAGCAATCATCATATGCTAAACCGAGAAGTTTACAAGTATGTTTCTCCTATAGAGGACTCTCCTCCAGAAATGGAAAAAGACCTTCAGGGCTAAAGCGACTCTTCCTATCATGGGCCTGAAAATGCTTTTTCTAAATTAGCTGATCCTAACTACTGCCTTGAGAACATCCACTTCCTTGCTGGGAACACTGGACATTGCATGTCCAGTAATGGAAATCAGGAGAATGCAGTACTGGGTGCTTCTTGAACTACTGGCTTTCCTTTCAGAAAATAAATGGAATTACTATAACAGAAGGTCATGTTTTACACCTTACAGAAACAAAGAAGCAAAGTCATACACTCAGAAAGAAATAAGCAACATGAGAATTCCTGAAAGAGTGCAAAAGAGAGTCCTTTGCCCGTTTCTTCTTAATATGCTAGAAAAGCTATTTATGAATATTTACTGTCAGTGAATATATCTCCATAGCAATGATGGCCAATCTTGCCAGCAGATTGCATTATCAGCTGATTATAGCAATTAGACCAGTGCAGGGGAATAATTTGAATTGTATGCAATGATCTATTCTTTTAAAAATTGCATTTGAAACATGAATACCTATTTTTTAAATTTGCATACCTCCATTTCTTTAAGGTTTGTTCACCTGTCCATCAGCTTGATGAACAATTTGGCTTACAAAGACAATCCAGGGTTGGCCAGGTACAGCCCCAAAGAGGAGAGGTCACATCATGTGTTCCACAGTGCCTCTGCCTCCAGATTAAGGTTTTTTCTTCTAGGAAATCAGCAACCACCAACAGCTCTAACTGATGAGCAGTTCCTATTCCTGGTACACAGAACCATTAACTGAGTTTCTGTGCATCAATATTCTATGTGACTAAACTGAAACTGTATTCCCTGCTACTGGATATGGACCAGGATATCCACCATATTTGTGGATATGGACCAACTACTACTAAGCAATATAAAAATTATGAAAGGGTTTGAGAAGTCTGGATGGTGAATGATTCCATCCTTTTTCCCTTTCTGAGCCCTCCCCATTGGTCTTGTCTGAGGAAGACTAAATTTGTTTGCAAATTCTAATCTTCTACCAAGTTTTCCTAGGAGAAGAGGCATAACCAAGGTAGGAGAAAGGCCCCTTGAAGAGGCCACATCATGTATTTCAGGGAAAACTGTCAAAAAACTTTAGAGTTTGTAGGATGACAAACTCAAATTTTCACGACACAAAGCCATTGATCCATACATTCCTGAAATCTTCCATGTAGAGAGAAAGGAGTATCCAACTTTTCATACCAGAAATCATGTTGCAAATAATAATACCATAACCATGGTTGCCAGCTGGCTTCTGCCACTTTACTGACAAGGATGAAGCTCTGAAGGGATTATAGTCAGCCAAAGTACACCTTTCCTCCTCTCCTGCGACTGTTCAGCATAGAACCAGTCCTCCCCTCCTGCTGGAAATGCCACCCATGAAGTTTCCTCAGTCTACTCTTTCTAGATCTCCTCCACCTCTAATCCATTCCAGATTAATGAAAATCCATCTTATTTTCAAAGAATGGTCCTTCTGGGCTAGTCCCAGCCTGCTGGACAACTGAATGTTTTTCTTTAATCCATTCTTCATTCCCAAACACTATGAAAGTTTCGTTTGAGGTTGGCCACTGCACCTGGTTTCTCAGTTATAAGAGGATCATTAATGGAATTGAGAAACATTTAAACAAAATCTTAATTTGTAAAAACAAGCTGAGGCCCTACATTGGAATCAGACCGCACCACCAGGTTAAGAGGTGTTCTAGTTTGAGTTAAACCGTAACAAAAAGCTTATGAGTACAGGCTTATGTTTTAAGTTGTGGCCAACTGGTTTCCCAATTAGCAACATACACTGCTTAGGAAAGTAAAAGGGAAAATGGAAAGCAGGAGTGAAAACCAAGCAAAATACTTACAAAAGCTAAAATTTGGAAGGGGAAAATTTGACACAGTCCCATTGTTCAGTCAGTCACTCACTCCCCTTGTGCAGGACTGACAGAACCTGAATCAGGCTAATGCCTCAGAGAAGCTGCTTTCTCGCAGGGAGGGAGCAACCTTTGCTTTTTCTGAATAATTCTCTGCTCTGCATAAAGAATGCATTTAGCAATAATGAACACTTTCACTCAAAATTAATGCAAATGTATCTCATTACACATGAGATATGAAAAAAATACTCTAATCTGAAAGATTAGAGTAAAAAGAATGCTATCAAACTGTATATTTGAAACACCAAGATACTGCATTCCTTGTTTGGATGGTCCAGATACATATAGATGACAGTTACCAGGGTTTTTCCAGATATCCTTCTGCAAGAAAACTTGCTACATATTTTATACGCCTTTGCATATCCAAATATGCTTACTCATGCAAAATTTATTTAAGCACATCCTTCAACTGAAAGAAAACTGAAGGGTAGGATTAATTAGCACAGCATGTTCGATCACTTTCTTTAAGGGTTCCCTGTCTGTTTCCATGGTTACACTACAGGAAGAATGACAATCTCATTTTTAAAAAACCAGAGCTTATAGGGGATCATCAAAACTTCAAATCTTAATGGCCCGTGCACATAAAAGCCAAAAGGTAAGTGGCGGATCATGAGGTGAGCACACAATATTTACATATTGCTGCCTGAGCACTCTTTTAGCCTGGGAAGGTGGAAGAAGGATTTCCTGACAAGCAGTGAACTCCCCTCTGATTCCTGTGTCTTACAAAAGATAAAAGGGCAACATATGTCCTACTGTTGCAGCCCTATTTTGAGAAAAGGAATCCAAGCATAAGTCTCAGTTTTGAAAATTAAGGTTGTGTCAGAGCCACTGGGGAACTGGTATATAATTATGGGAAGGACAGACAATGTTTAATGTTCTCCAGGCACTGACTTCTTATGACCATTATTTGCCCAAAATGAAAGAAGAAACTGTTTTGATGCATTCCGTACTGCAAGGCTTGCAGAACATCATCTAGCTGCTCTGTGGTACAAACCACAACTTAATTTTAACTCATTCATTAAACAACAGCTCACGAAAACCTGGGAAGCCTCGTATTTAAAATACAGAGTGAATGATCTATGCCTATGTATTTATGCCTTTAACAAAGAAAATCCCCTGCTGCCTCCTACTCTGAACTTAATTTTTTTTTTTTAAGAAGAAATTTTCTTGCTTGGTAAACACAATTGTCTCTGCTTCACCTGGCTGTATCTTAGACTCAGAGGATGTATCCGATTTTACCTAGGATCAGTTATTGACAAAACATACTGCACTGATTTATCACTGTAATTTTTAAATTGTATTTGGTTTGTACAAGAGACTGCAGCTACATCCAGACTTGACACATCTTTGGCTACATGAGCACAAATATTAATATTTGATACCTCTCTAGCTGCAGGATAGCTTCCTAGTCAACTTCAATGACAATTGGGAAGCCTTTGTTCACAGCAAATATGATTCTGCAAATGACAAAACCAGACATGCCTTCAAAAACAAAGGCTTAGCAGCCATGTGCATGGTTTCCCTTTCTATTGTACTTTAAAAGTTTTGAGCAGCTTATTTTTTGATTTAGATAGATTTAAAAAGGCTCTAGCAAGCATACTAAAAAATAAAGTGTTTTTCTTGTTGCTTTTCCTTGATGCAGCTTCTTTATGTCCTTTTTTTAGCTTCCTGTTTTGTTTATTTAACAATTACTTAGTTTGAGGTAAATGGCTTATTGAACTGTAACTATGAGTCAGTAATAATATTAAAATTTTGCTAATGTATTCTGTTGTAGATCATGAACTGTCAACCTATTTACTCAGCTGCTTGTTTTCCAACAAAAGCACATTTATTCAGTGAATACTTGAGTGACAACAAAAAATAAAAAAGTAAAATGAGTGGAGACACTGGCACTGCTTCAATGAAGCGGTCAGTGGTCAAAAGCCAGTTCTTGGCACTCAAAAGTGTCCTGCAGCCTTTAGGTCCCTCTGCTGTTTGTCTGAATGCATCTGTCTCCAAATTCATGAAGCTTTACCAGAGCATCTGAGTTAAATTCCTCTCAAGTAAGATAAATTACCTACAGCATCCTATGTCCTGGTCCTAATATAGCCATTAGCTTATGATAGTGCTGTTCATTTATAAAAGTTACTCACAATCAAAGAAAGACTAATTAGGATCTCAATTTAGTAATCCCAAAATGCACTTGAGCAATGACTAGTCTTCCAAACTGGAGTGCAGGAGTCAGTTTTCAAGAGACAGAGAGAAGTAATTAAGACAAAAGGCATGTGTGCCTCTCAGCCTGTCTGGTTTTTCCAGCTGTTATCAGCTGTTGTAATAAAAGATTCTTTTCCTGTATAAGTCTTATCTCATGTACGTCTTCAGACAATCACTTACAGTAACACAGATGGTAATTATTCTAGTCTGTGAATAGGACTCAACTGTCAGCTGATAAATACAGGTTACAGAATGGGGAGAGAGAGATATACTTTTCCTGCTACCAGAAAGAATGACTCCAGCACTCGTGAAGTGTTTGCACCTTTCCAACAAATCCAGCATCATCTTTTTCATTATAACCTCTCTCTTCTGCCCCCTGTGCCTCCCAAACGATCATAGGGACTAGAAAAAAGGGATACAAGAAAGAGCTCAGATCTTGGTTGTATATTATAAGACCCCTTTGGTTAATTTGTTTGAAAGCCATCACAGCTGCAAAGCTGTTTATTTCTTTGCTTTAAAATATTTATAAATAATTTCCAATATATTTTGAAAAAAGGCACACTGATTTTGAACATGTACCATGACTAGAAAATTTATTCCTTGTCTATAAGCAGAAAAAAAAATACACTAAAAATTTGGTACAGCGCAAAAAGTGGTACAGAAATACAAAAGAAATATACACTTCACTTTTGACACCAGGAAAATAGATCTACCCCCATGGCATCCTGGGTTAGCATGAATATGTTCAAGTGCCTCTACTAGTCTGGAGGTAGAAAATAACAGTTGGGCAGAAAAAAAAAAAAGGAAACAAACTGCATCAATATTATAAATATCCACATAGATGTAAAAGCTAGCAGGACTCAAGGACAGCAAATTCACATCAAAGATAACTTTTGCATTACGGAAAAGATCTGGATTCCTTATGGACATGGTATACATGCTCACAATAGCCTCAACAGGTGATTGCTTTAAATCTTGCCTTCCAGATTCTGGACTTTTACTTAACAATTTGTTGTTTTGTAAAATGTCTACAAGAAGATGATGCCCTCTACTCCTATAAATGCCCTAGTAAGAACATGCCACTGTGTTTATAAGGCTGTAAGTAAAAATGTCAGAAGTACTCATTTCACAGTGAAGTTATTAGGTTTGAAGCAAAGAGTTAACAATTGCTGAACAGATGGTTTTAAATTGGAAAGATCTGCAGAGTGCAGGGAGGAAGTTCTAGAAAGGACAAACATGCGGAAAATAATTCTGCACTGAAAATGAGAGCTAATATATCTCAGGATATTTTAATATTACTTGAGAAGAGAGAGAAAATGGGGAAGCAGCTACGAATGAATGAGTCTAACCAATACCGGACAATTATTTATGTAATAGTAATAATTTACATATGGAATTTTAAGACATGAGTAATGAACTTGCCAAAGACAAGAAAGTTAACAGACCACTTTCACACAGTTTTGAGGTAAAAATATTTCATCGCCATTAGTATATTCCACAAACAAACAAAGGAACCCAGAAAAGACAATTAAAAAAAAAAAAAGATATTCAGAAGAACACTGTTGTATGGAGACAAATTGAGAGCTATGAGTGTCCTATTTGGTGAAGTATAACAGTCCATCAAGCACCAAACACAGACGCTAACAAGCTGCTGCAGGCTATTGTGTTTGAAGCTACACATTTACTGCAATCTCTACATTTACAACTAAAAGCAGGAAAGCAAGGGTCATCTGGCATTCAAGTAAAAATGAACCAGCCCTTTTCAACTGGTACCTGGATAACTTGTTTGATATGTTCTTGACGTATGGCATGAGGCAGGTTAAATACAACACAGCAGTAAAGAAATAAATATGCTCGCTCTCCAATAATTATCTTTTTTAGAAAATCATCATGTAGACAAACTGCCTTCCCCTCTACCCAGGTGCAAAAAGAACTGAACACATACCAGATGCAACTCAATTGTATACAGGGCATCAGTACCATTCAAGTCCTTCTAGTTTCCTGTTGTATTAAACTTGACAGCTGAAGATCCGTTTAATAAGCACAGTTTGGTGCTACTGCAGTGATTCACAGTCACTCACATAGAAAACACAAAAGTTAGGTTTCCCTGACAGTTTCATTTGCAAACATCTAATCCCAGTGTTTACCCTCAGGTAATTTTGTTTGTTAACGGACCATACAACACTGGCAGTGACAAGGTGATGCCACGTACTGCTGCCTGCACCTATTGCAGGGGTTCACAACTCACTGAAGTGAACCCTGCAGCTGGACAAAAGGCAACAATAGTAGCATGGCTACTGGGATGGCATTGATGGAGTGATTTATTCCAGTGGGACCAGTTTTGCTGATCCATCATGTCCTGTCTAGCAGTAAAATACCTGGACAATTTTGATGAAGAGCACATCTGAAGTCATGGTCAGCTATTAAAAGCCTAATCAAGTAGCTGCAAATTTACTTGAACTTGTTTAGAATAAGTAGTTTAACAAGAACAGGGTCACATGGAAAAGCAGGTATTTGAACAACATTAACATCTATAGACAAACAATATTTTTGAAAAGCAGCTCTAACAAGTATTTTGTTTATAAATCAAACAACGCTGCCATTTGACACTACCCTGCAGGAGTAGAATCTCTGAATTTGAAAAACTGTCACCTCATGGCTGCTGAAATCACCTATTCTTACAATACAAGGTCTGACTTAAAGTATAAACGACACAATTCCACTGCTAGTGTCCACCAGATCCTTGTCCCTGTACTGCAGAGCCAGTGCAAGTGGGTTCAATGTGCCCCTTTTCCAGCCAAGGTGTCACCTGAGCACACATCCCTATGCTGCAGAATGCAGCTGCATTTGGTCCCTCACCCACCCTCAGCTCACGAACCACGGCTGCCCTGCCTGGCACAAACTGCTCCCTAGAGCTCATGGAGCTTAGTCCGGGCTGCTTCCTGTACCCGAGCCAGACTATTTATAGATAAGAAAAATATTTGGTTGACTTTTGGCACTGATACAATGTGATATCTCACAACTGACATATTCCCTTAGTAGGTAAAACACTGTCTTGGAGTTCTACCAAAGAACTCCAGTACATATTGCACGTGCTATCACATCAGTATATACATTCACATAGTAGGTAACACCCACAGCATCTAAATCCACATCTGACTGCACAGGCTTAAGTCAGAGTAAAATGATCTGAAAACAGACATTGGTGCAAAACTAAAAAAAATGAAAAAAAGAATCTTAATTATATATAAGCTGTTTAAAATACAAAGAACAAAGTAACTTGAAGATTTCACTAATTTTCAAAATTTCTTCCACTTTGTTTTCAAGAGTGAAGCCATTAAGAAAATCTGTATAACATTATTGTTTCTGTAAAGCAATATTATAAAGCAACATCTAACAACAGAAATCTCTTGAGTGTCAGATTCACCTGTTCAATTGAATTACTCCTCAAAACTCATTTAATGTATATGTCGTCTTAAATTATCGGAATCGCAAATCTTATAAAAATCTTTTATGAGAGAGACATTCCAATATGCTTAGGTCTAAATTATTATTTGACTTTGCATCAGTAATAAGGCATCCATATTCCAGGAGAGTCATCTATTCAGTTCATAATGCAATTTTGTTAAAGAAAAAGAAGAAATGAAAGCAGACAATTTCATTTGTAAAAAAGTTACATTAGAAGGGCATTAAGGCTATTCCTTAACAGTACAGTTCTGGGAATATGTAGTTAAAACCCAACTGCTCCTAATGCAGCATTTTTCTCTAAAGTGACAGAGAACACTAAAATACCGCTGCCAAAATGGTAGAGCTGGAACTATACAACCCAAACTTGTCCTTTATGTACAGATGTAACCTACCAAGTCAGTAGAACTGCAAAACTCTGTATTGTAACTAATAAAACAAGTGAAAATTTGTTTGTACTGAAACCTAGCCATTCTTTTATCTATTCAACCTGGGGACAATGGATGTACTTCTGAATGCAGTGCTCAATAAAAATTACTTGTAGATTGTGAGCAAATGATCCCTATTAGTACTTTGACCACCAACAAACTACTATTGTCATACTGTTATTGAAGCATTCCATGCTTTATTGAGACCTTTTACTCTATCAAGTTTGCACATGTGAAACAATTGTTAGTACTCATAAGTATGTCTCATTTATTATACAGCCTACAGCCTGTGTAACTAAGCTGGTGGTAATCCTGAGCACAGTAAAACAGAATGGGCAAGGGATTGCCAAAACTTCAAGAAGCTTACATTAGGCATTTCTGTTTATAAAGTACATTTCAGTGATCTGCTGCCTTTTTTCATATCCCTCCCCCTGACTATTTTATTTTTTTAATTTAGTTTTTTCGTAAGGTCTACAGACAGGTCACAGCTGAACCAAATTTTCAGCCGTCTGGCCAGAAATAATTTAAAAACATTGCAATGACATATGCTTAAAAGCAAATATAGCCACAAAAGCAAGTAAATTCGATGCCCAAGTGACTTAAAAATTGCTGCAATAAAAGGATATTAATATATTCATGGCTGTGTGTGGGAATAAAAGAGATTACACCTGAAAATCTCCTGCTACCTTATTTCCAATGGCTACACAAAAAAAAAATTTGCTGTACAATTTGACATATTATGAACCAGAAAACCCAAAGGTGGTACAATCAACCTTGGAGAAGAGCTTAAGACCTTTAACCAGGTGAAGCTCTAACCTGCCATTCTCCCTACCATGTAAATCAAATGTTACTCAGCACCATTTTCTCCCCATGCAAAGCCATTGTTATTGCTCCCACATCACCCAGACATAAAGCGGCTGATTCCTGATTCTCCCACTTGTAAGTTTTTTAACTTTGGGTCTTTCAAATCATAAGACCAAAAGGTCAAGCAAAATGTGGTTATTTGTAATATACATAAGAGTAACTACTTGGAGCTATCATTTATTTGTATAGGTTTTGGACATGGAAGATGCTGGAGAAGTGTTAAGTACTGCTAAGACAAGCACTGCCTGATCACTTCTGGCAATCATCAAGGCTAACTGATGCAGGGGAAACTCATCTTAATGCAGGTAGCCCTGCAAGCATGATTTTAATTTATATCAGGACAAATTATGCATCTATGAATATATTAATAAAACCAGCACTGTGTCTTTCAGAAGGAATGAAAAAATTCATGTATAAATTATTAAGAATTACCTAGATTAAAACTGACTGTGTTGCAAAAAAGTAAGGTTTTAAATTGTCTGGGACAAAACAAATGATGTTATAAATTACAGAGCCATGGTTTCTTTAAAATGCAATCTCAATTATGGACTTATTTCAGACCGTGTTAAAGGCACATTTCTCTTAATGAACTGCCAGTTCTGTTCATGTTAATCTTTTTCTCTGCACATCAATATTTTTGTTCTGACTGATGACAAATTTTTTCTTCTTTAATCCACACCTTTCCCAGTTAACCTTTAATATCTACACAGCTGATTATTTCCTGTGTAAAATAAATCTGCATAACTATTAACACACTAATGACATTAAAATAATTTTAAAACTTGGCATAATTTTTTCACTATATAATACAGTATGTTCTCTTAAATAAGGAAACATAAAACAAAATCATAATCAGACCAAGAAAAAAAGATAGAGAGTACTGTGGGAGCTACCTAGAGGCCTATATTCAAAGGGAAAATGTTCTCATATAAAACAGACAGAACACCATCACATGAGTGAATAAGGCCTTTTTCAAATGAAACAATATTTGTTTTAAATACATCTACAGATTCATATGGATGGATGGATGGATGGATGGATGGATGGATGGATGGATGGATGGATGGATGGATGGATGGATGTCTTTTGTACAGACAGCAGATCACAGTTCTCCAAGTCTTTTGTGCCACTCTCACATTACAGTCTAGTTCACACTTAAGAGAACAATACAAGGCAATAAAAAAAAAAATCATGATTATCATAATAACACAGCACTGAGCTAGCAGCAGTATAGAAGACATTCAAATCCCATGTCCTTCTTAAGCACAAAATACTGAAACAGATTTTTCATCACAGTTGTTTTAATAGTGTCATAACCAACTTCCTTTATTACCCTTAATGGATAATTAAGATGCTTTCCTCCTATTTAAAGGCTTGATATAATTCTCACTTGTAACAATAGAGAATTGCATTGAACCCTAAGTAATCTGAGATGCATTTAACAGGGGACCCATTAAATGAGTCACACTAATCTCCAGGTCCTTCATGTTTTTTAAAAAATACATTTTCCTTTTCAGTCAATAAGCCTACATAGGGCTTCTCAATGGGAAGAGCTTAAGTTACAGCATCTGCTTTAGTAAAAACTGAAAAGCCTCCTATTTCAATATTTTTAATTTCAATTGTTAAAAAGCAATCAATGAAGACTGGCATAGACAAAAATTTAATAAGTGGCTCTACTTTGCATTAACAATTGGCAGAGAGAAGTTAAAGTCTTAAAGTCTTACAGTTTCTTGAATACAGTTGAACCTCCCTACAGATTTTGCAATTGTAAATTCATGTCAAAGGTATTCTTTCTTCATAGATTATGGAACCCAATTTCTGCCCATAAAAGATTCCTATTGTGTTTACTCTCACATGGTAATTTTTTAAATAGATTTAACTGTACAATTATTGTATAGTTAAATTGTTGTATTATACTACTATACTTTTATTGAGGTACGTCAATAAAACCATCATATATATAAAGCAAATTAAACGGCGATCCATGATGAGAACAACAAACCAAATAAACAGGAGAAGAAAGAAACATTACCAGCAGCACTAGACCACACCTTCTACTGCATCTTCACCTCTGAAACAATTTTTTAGCCCAAATGCCAAAAATCAGATCTACCCCTTTGCACAGCTGTTGTTTGAAATTTTCTGCCACCTACCCATTTCCCCCCTCATTTCACCACAGGTCTGGGCATCACAGCAGAAGGTCACAAGCACAGCATATGAAGCCGTTGCTCCTGGGAAGGAAAGGGAAGAATGCAGCTTTGGCTGCCCCCTGACAGCAGGCAGTTATAGCATTAGAAACTGAGAAGGAAGGTCTGGGGGTGGAGGGAAAGCCTATTATCCTCAGAAAGAAAAAATAAATAACATGGCAGCCTGCCACAAGTCTCTGTGTCCAAGGTGCCCACAGCTTTTGCAGCCAGAAACATTTATCTTTCCTCCAAGAAAAAAGATTTGAAGGTGTCATAGCTATCTATCAGCTCTGGTCCTAAGCTCTGGCCTCACTTTGCCTGGATCTAGAAAGTGTGGACAGCAAGGGCTTTTTACCCCGACTCAGTAACAGGCCATCAAGGCTGTTCCAGGACAAACACACAGAGTCTGCTCTGCTGCTCCAGCCCCAGCTGCCACTGTACACAGCAACAGCAGCTTCTGCTCTCCATGGAAAACGAGGTATTTACAGCTCATTACAAAAATAACTACTTTATGAAGTACTTTATAAAGACCTGCAAGCTTACTCCAGTTTGAGTAGTTTGGGGTTCACTTTCCAGGTTCCCACTTCCTTTTTTCCATTTTCTCACAACATTGTCACTGAAGTCATCTTCCTTTCTTGATGTTTAATACAACTAGAGTCCTCAAAGAAGCCCATTATTGTCCTTCCTGAGGGGTAAAAGAACCAATTCTTCAGATTTCAAAGGCTGCTATCAAAAAGGAACAGGCTGCACCTGGAGTAACAGCAACCTCCCACAGGTATATGGGAAAGAAATGTCTTTTCTTTCCATGTTCAGCGCAGACAGAGTGTTAGAGAGGTCTGTGGACCTATGCTTGGGGTAAAGTGGTTTTCTTTACCAGCAACAGCCTCTGATAACCAGCACCCAGACAGCTTCTAGCCCATCTCTAGACACTGCAGAAGGGCTGCTGTGGAGGGCAGGAGCTGTGCTGGGCCAGCTGCCTCAGAGGTGACCGGGCAGCTCCTACAACTCACCCCAAATGGCTCCAATGCTCCTTAAAGCCAGGCAACCAAAGGGAGCCAGCCTATGTAACTAGAGGCATTCTCAGAGGAATTTTGCTAATGATTTCATCAAGCTTCACCAACAATATAATACCAGCTCTTTGGGCACTGAGATAACTTCTTATATCAGCATCTCCAAGAACTGATACTCTGTGGAACATTTACACGGGAAAACATTGCAGTTATCTATGCAAGCAATCTTTTATGCTATTCAATTTTCATATGAATTTTATACAGTACATTATAAAGAAACCCTTATGGGATTCTTACTGTGAAGAAAAAAAAAAAACTACTTTTTTTTCAACTTGTCAACATTGTTTTAGAAACTTTAACAGTAAGCTATACAGGAATAACCTTGTCCTTCATGACATACCCCTGTCATGCTCTCCACAGAAAAATCTATATGGAAATGCATGGAAACATCCTCTCAATACTCAGCTGCAGTTTTAAACTGCAACTTTTTGAGTATAATTCCCTTTATTTTAATCCTCAAGTCTCTTTGCTCCTGCTATCTATTATTAATCATGCTATGTATCTAGAAGGATGCATGGTTGAATCACACTGACTTGATTCTTTTACTACACATCAGAAGACTTTATATTAACAAAATTCCAAAAGCTTAAGGCAGGACTTTCACCATAATACAGACCGCCTGCAGATCCTTACTCATCCAGAGATCCCCTAAGACAACAAAAAGCAGATGGGAAAAGCTTCAGGGTCAGTGTTATTTGAGAGACTAAAGGAAAGACATTTTCATGAAGATGTCATGCTGGTTTTCCTCTCAAAAGCCCATTCCCACAGATGAGAAAGAGCAACTCTCATACTACAGAAACAAGCATTAAAGTACTAAGTTCCTAATGCTCCTTGTCACTCACCTTGCAACACTGGAATTTGTTGGTAGTGTTACTGCAGTTTAAAGATATTTTTTTTTAAAGGACTAAATTACCAAAAAATGGGGCAGGGATTGGGATGGAGGGGAAGAATGTATTCAAGTATTTTCTAAATTTTTCTATTTAGAAAATGATCAATCATCAAGCTTTCCTATCCTTGCAAATTATACTCAAGCTAACAATACTTCTAGACCTGTCGTTCCATACTTTGAAATTGTACTTTGCACCTGTGTGCCTGTTGTGTAGGTACTTGAACTAGGCAGTTGCCTACATAGTTTATACATCCTGTCTGGGAGTCATAGCACAGAGAAAAAGGCAGTATACATACTAAAAAGAATGGCATATAATTAAAGGTCCTTGCACTTACAATAACTGCACAATCCAAAACAGAGACTAAACAGGTTTTCAAACTTCACATTCACCCTCTTCAAGCAGCTTATTTCTGATGCAGGTCTGATGAAAGGGAAAGGCAGCTGCAGGGAAGATTCACAAATAAGAAATTCCCTGAGTAGCAAACCCCAGCATCAGGTATATCATCTCAGAGGTGAAGCAGGCCAAGGGCCCTACTAGTGACTTGGCCGGTTTCTCTCACAGCCTCAGAAGTGCTTCTACTGTGTCACATGCTAATCAAGTCTAAATATTTTGTTCTTGACACACATGACCTGATGATATTCTCAGTGCATTGAATGGTGATATCACCTCAAATCTATGTAAATCTTTCATCAGAAAATATCTAATAACAAGTATAACTATGTATTTTTCAACCCAGAAAGCAAAAGACTATTTTAATGAAAGAATATGTAAGAGTAATTGTGCTGTGATCAGAATTACGGTCCACATTGTTCTTGGAGGTGACAGAATATTAGATTTCTAGAGCCTCTTTTCAGAGAATATGAAACAAGGCAGGAAAAGAGTAAATCCTTCCTGTAAAGTCCCACACAGAAGGTGGGACTCACCTCCTACCAGATTAATGTCAGCTATTTAGGGACATGGTGCTGGAGTTTATTAAGTATGATAATCTGCATGCAAACATAATTGATTAGCCAGTCTTTATTTATATCAGCATATACAGTAACTAAATACCAATCTCCAATCATTGAGAAACAAAACAAAACAAGCATGGTATTTATTTAGTGAGTCACAGAACCACACAAGAAGGAGAATTTACCTAGTTCAATCTGCCAGATTGCTCAAGGTTTAGTCCAGTAAGGGAAGCAAACAGAGATTTCATAACATCTCTGGGCTGCTCCAGTGCTGAAGTACTTTCAAACCAAACATATCCTTCCTTATATCCAGCTGTGTTTCAGCTTATGACCATTATCCCTCATCCTCCCACTGTGACCCAAGAGCACCACCATGCTCTTGGTAACCAGCTCTTAAGGTACTGTGAGACTGCAGAGCTCCTCATTTCATTACAGAAGGCAAGCCCATAGATCAAACACAATTTGCCTGGACTAAAACTGCCAAACACTTTCTTCACACCTACAAGAAGCCTCACTCCATTATTTTCTATAGGATAGTGGCTGACAAAGCTGCAGTACTCCAGACCTTCCTTCTTGCCCTTCTTGCAAATGGATAAAACAACAACCTTTCTCCAGTTATTGGGAACATCCCTCAATCTACAGTCTGTCAAAGATCACAGAGAGCAGCCTGACAATGACATCAGTTGGCTTTCCCAGTACACTCAGGCACATGGTGTGATTCTTGGGTTTGCCCTGGGCAAGGCCAGAAGTTGGACTCTATGATGCTTATAGGCCCCTTCCTGAGGTCAGACTGACAGGCCTGTAGTTCCCCAGATCCTCATTCCAACCCTTCTTGTAGATGGGTATCACGTTTGCTAACCTCCAATCATCTGGGACCTCCCTAGCTAATCAGGAGCGCAGATAAATTATGGAGAGTGGCTTGATGAGCTCTTCTGCCAGCTCCTTCAAAACTCTCCCATGAATCCCATCTGGGCCCATAGACTTGTGAGTCAGAATGGCACAGGAGGTTACTAACTACTTCCTCCTGGATTGCAGGGGCTCTGTTCTGCTCCCTGTTCCGGCCTACCAGCTGAGAGGGTTGGTGCCCCTGAGGATTACTAGTCTTTCTGTTGAAGGCTGAATTTCTTATGGCATTAGTCATTAGAGGTTTAAAATACTTTATTTCTACTTAAGACTGACATATGGAGGAGAAATAAACAAACTCATAGACAGCCAAATTCACACCACAGGATCCAAAACCATTCTTCCACTTCATTCCATAAGAATTCCTAATATACTTTACTTTCCTCTGGAATTTTAATTAGATTTTAAAAAGAATGCAGGTATAGTGTTCAAGGACTATTTTTCACAGAAACAATTACTCAAGATGTAGTCTCCTCTATTATATATTCTCAATAAAGCCATTTCTTATAGCTCATCCATTTTTAATTTGATAAAGCCTCTATTTTCTGTTCTGCCTTTTCATTTGACCGCTGAGTCTTCTCATAAATGCTCATTTCCTAGCAGCTAGAGCATAATGAACAGAAAAGCAAACCACTGTTCATCTGAACAAAGACACTCCCACACAGTGAAGTATGTATGTCTGGGAGCCCTGCTATAGAAAAACACATGCCCACAGTTACTCAAAGATTCCACTTCAGCCGCAGTGCAATGCACTGGCAGACATGAATAGCCTTTCTTTTACCTTGTTTATTCAAGAACTATGATCCACTAGCCTGCTTTAATGTATTTGATATCCTACAGTGAAGAGATTAAATAAGCCTGACGCCAAATGAAAAACTGCAGACATGGTGCTGGTTTTTTGGGTAAATTTATGAAACCAAAATCTGAAGGTCTTGCCCTTAGAGACTAAAGGGCCTTTGCTCTAGGATTTTACATTTATTATGCTAGCAAAGTCAATCCTATCTCTAGCAGACACTGATTTCTTGATAGGTTCTCTCCTGTCTTGAGTGCATTTGAAAGCAAAGCAACCATCTTTCTAATTTTCACACTGCTCCTCACATAATTAATCAAGTATACAATCTAAACTGACTTCCCTTCCAAGCACATTATTGCAAATCAGTCATTTGTGGGAGAAAAACATAAAGAGAAATAGGACTGTATTTTACATCTTGTTTAAGAAGAGTCTTTCATACTGGGAAGGTGGAAGATGGCCTATAAAAATACAGCATTTAAATAAGTAAATATGCACAGGGGTGCATGAAGAGCACACAGGTGTGCTCTCATTTCTTATGCTCCAAATGAAAGAGGTCATGACCTTTCAGACTTTAACCTCAACACTTCTAATTTTTCATCTTGGTTCTCAGAACAGTTTTATCTCATCTGGTTTTCAGTTTTATGAGGTCATGAGCCATGAAAGAAAATCTAGCTTTAAAAAAAAAAGGAGATATATACTCTTCTGTCCGTGTATAAGAGTAGATTACACAGATGTTTCTGTTATGTCAAGGTAAACTTAAATGGGAAAAAATATCTTCTGCACAACATTATACATTCATGTCTGTACCACTGTGTATTTCTTTCTGGTTGTACTTACACATTTCTAGTCTCTCTATCAAAACCATGCACAATGGTCAACCTTAATGTCCTGCCAACACAAAGCTATGAAAATCCTGCCTTTTGTGTCATCACTGGGCTATTTAGCCTGGTGCTACAATGAGGCAACAATTCATTAGAAGTGATAGATAGTGACATTTCCAACTACAGCAAGGTAGGAACAATTGTCCCACCCTGTCCTCTGCTCTGCGGCAACACCAGGCAACACAACCAAACAGAATCAACTTGTGTCTGAGTTGGACTTTTCATTCATTGGTTCCCACCTCCAGCAATGCATTTAATAGTGCTGGTAAAAGAAGGTTGGTTTTTTTTTGGTTTTTTTTCCTTAAAAACACAGCAAAAAATTTGCACCCTCCCTCTCCACATCCACACAAGCCATAGAGCTTCACCAACGCACCCCTACACCAGAGGAAACATTTTACATACAAAAGAGTTTGTGCGATCTTTTATGGTTTCCAGCATCCACCAAAGCTAGAGAACCATTGTTACAATCTCCTGAAAAATGTATAATACGAGGATACTTGGAAGTCAGATTAGTTCATAAGGTTCTATACATATAAATGATACAACAAAACTATTAAACAGCACAACACCTTCAACAGAGAGTTAACTCATATTTCACTGCAAGAACACTGAATGATACACCTGTTTCATATCCTTAAGAGATGAAGCCTCATAGTGAAATGCAACATGCAGGAATGGGGTTTTAAGCATTTATTTCAAAAAACAGCAAGTTTTGAAAAATGACAGCAAAGAATCATATGTAAACCAGGAGACAAGTGCTTCTAATACTATTTCTCTAATTGCCTTAAAATTCAAAGGCCAATCAAGTCCTTGTGGACTGTGTCCACCTCAAGTCCTGTTCCCTTCTCCAGCATAGCAAATACACACTGAGCTGTTAATTGCAGTAACACTAATTAAAAGACAAAACCTCATGACTACATTAACAGTGAAATTGCCAATTAGCACACAAGGCTTCCTCATTACTGCTGCTGCATGAAATGTGAAGCATGATGTGGATAGCAGTCATAAAATAAAAGACATTTTTAAAAAGCCAATAGGTCACATTTTCAGCTTACTTCAAAAGTACTGCTGGAATCAGTAACTGAGAAGCTGACCTACAGGAAAGAAAGAAATTCCTACAACCTTTTGTGAAAACCAATAAAGAAAAATATTGCCATTTTCCACATCTGCATTCACAATGGTTTTCAGAGGAAAGAGTTCTTGCCTTGGTGTAGCCACTAGAATACACTTAAAAATTTAAAAATAAGCCAAAGGCTAAGATTTCAGCGGATAATTTATCCTGACTTTATACTCCATGTAAGGCTTCCCTAGAAAGAACTAATGGATACTGAAAGCAATCCGTGATCCTAGTGTCCTTTATTCTACAGAAGGAACACTTATTCTTGTGTCCTTCAGTCTATTTCAATGACCATTTAATGAAAGTTAATCCAGACCTCACAACCCTAGAGCTGCTTCCATAAAGTGATTGTGCTTTTCATAAAATCTGTATTTCCTCAGGTCTCTCTATCTTTTTTCTTTTTTTTTTTTTTTTAAGGTTTTCTTTAATTCTAATTCACAGGTCTCATGGTAAATAAAATGGAAACACTTTCAGCAATATCTTCCTTGAGAGAACTGGAGTAGGTATTTGTTTTTCACTTGCTCCCTTTTAATCAAGCATTTTGTTGACCATAATCAATTTCTTCACTCAGGAGAAAAATGTGCAATTATCTACAATGAAGAAGGTGTGTCTAAGGAATAGGGTGGGGGGGAAGAGAAATCAATGGAACCATCTGTCTGACAATCCTACAACATTATAAGATACTTGTAATTAACTGCTTGCCTACCAAAGTCTGCCAGCTTTAACTCCCCCGTGTCACTGATCAGAAGGTTCTGTGGTTTCAGGTCCCTGTGCAAAATGTAACGCTGGTGGATGTAAGACAGTCCTCGCAGCAACTGAAATAAAAATAACTGAAAAAGAGGGGGACAAAAAATGACCTCTGTTAATATTTTGCATATAACCACAGGTGATTTCTTCACGATATGCAGGGTGCTTGCACATTGAGGTAACATTGTGTCAGAATTCCTCCCAAACTGGCTAATTCCCACCCAAATTTAACACAATGAAATTTCCACCTGAAATATACTTACTTTGCAAGGACTAAACCCAGCCTCCAAGCCCTGCTATGTCAAAGATTCAATTTTACTTCTTTAAAAAGAACAAGAGCAATATAACCATGTGCAGAAAGCTTGGTTTCTACCAAATTATAATTATATTCCATTTACCCATATGGCCTTAGAGATTAGGTGGTAGCCTGAAGACAGATGTGTATCTTCACTAATTATAGGAAACAACAGCACAGAGTGGATAGGGATGGGGAGATAAGGCTGGGGGATGGAACACTGAAGCTAAAACAAAGAAAAAATTAATAGTATAACAATAATGCCCATGTACCCAAGGAAATCTGCAAGTAAATAGATTTTATCCTTCGAAGTCTATTTTAATGGGAGTTTCTTATGTATTTTTCATTAGGAAATAATAACTCTCACTGAGCCTAAAGACAACTTTTGAAACCTACTTGCAATAGTCTTTAAGGTAATTTTAGATAGAAACCTAATTCACCATCTCCTGGTTTCTTAGAGTCCTTCCCTGGACTCTATAAATACTTACTCCTAAATCTAAGCATTACTATTGTGTACTCTGTAATTTACAATTATGAACAAAGAGCTGGATGAAGAAGGTCCTTTGTCCTCCCCTTTTCATCTCCCACATGCATCATTCTCCCACATCTTTCAGACACTTGCTGTGAAGGGCTGTGTTAACAGTCATGGATTTTGTCAATACAAAGGGTGAATGAACTCCCAGGAGTTTTCTCTGCAGTTTTGAAGAACCTATCTCAATGTAGAGAGACCCTTCCTTTCGCCTGATATATTTTAAGAAATACTTCAGTTTCTAAATGTGAACACAAAAATCTCCTCCAAGCTAAACACGGAGGATGCAAGAGCAGGTATGGACTTCGTGCCTCACAGCTCAGAGGACAGCAGAACATGCTCTCTAGGAAGATGTGGAAACCACACCAAAGATTGGGGAAAAGTCAACGCAGGCACACGAGAATTTCTAATTAACTTGCAACACAAGCATCCTATTCAGTGATTACTGAAGTGAAGAGACATTATAAAAAGGGTTACAAAATCTGATTATAGAAGAGAATAAAGGCTGACATGAAAGAAACAGAAATGTCATGTTACTGAAGGTGAAATGAATTTAATTGCATTTCATTTTTTCCCTGAGTGCAGACACAATGCACTCTATGTTTAGCTATTTAGCCAGGGCACAAAGAGCCATATCAATCACCTTCTTGCCAGGGTAGGGTCTAACAACGTGCTGAGGAAACCTAAGAGCAAAATACAGGAACAAAGAATAGCAGGAAAGTCATAAGTAACATACACATTCCTTTTTGAATTGTGGTTAAAGTGGAATTCATGGTACATAAAAACTATTTTAATAAGAGCAAGAAGCAGAAATGGCTTTCATTACAGTCTGAAAATATCAATTTAATTCTATTAAATTACTTCAAAAAAATACATTTTTTAAAATAAAAAGATGGGCAAAATAACCAGTTTGCCAGGCTAAATCAATGGCATTTAACTTCAAACACTATTTTTAAATATGCCAAGAAATTTCAATTATCATGGTAGCTTACAGCACTGTAATCTTTATAATAACTCAAAATATATGTATTAATGTCTTTCATTTGGCTTTGGTTGAAAGAGTCAAGTGATTTGACATAAAGCGCTAAAAAAAGTGCCAAACAACTTCACAGCTAAACAGACTAAACATCTGCTCTTGAGGACAGCTTTGGAATGTAGTTTTATTCCAAATTTGTAGACATGCTGTACTCATTAAGCACTTCCTCAAAAGTTAATTAATTCACTTACACCTCCTTGGAGGAAACTCATGGAAGAGAAGGGAAAAAAAAACTTCCTGAATTCATTATAGGGTAACTCAGATATTGGTTTTTTGCATTCTCTTTTTCTCTTTCCCTTTGTTTTTACATGATAATATTAAATGTGAAAAGATTTACGTTAATACAAGCCTAACATCTGGCAGCAAAGCATTCTGCAAAGCACTGGCCCTTTGTGATTGCTTGGGACAAGAAAACACCAAGGGAGGCCTCTCCATTTCCAACTGTTTCCTAGCCCACAAAAAGAAAAGATGAATTGAACACTTCTGCCCTCTCATAGTCAAGTTCACTCTCCTGATCTTGAGGAAAGCCTTCTCCAAGAAACCTGTTTTCTTTCCAGATTGTCTGCATTAACTTCTCAAGGACAAAAATAAATCCTAGATGAGGTACCATCAATTCTTAGCCATATACCCTGTCTGAAATCGACATACCTCCTATCATGGTCATACTCTCATCTTACTTGATCTTTCCACCACCTCACTCAATTCCAATCACCATGAAACCTCAGCCTGGGGTTTTTTCAGGGGGTTTTGAACAAGCAACAGAACAGCCATTTCCCATGGCCCCAGGATGGGAGCTGGAGTCAATGGCAAATTCAACATGTACTTCTACAGGTCAGTTGTGATGGTAAAATCACCACAGATTTGTAGCTCTTCAGCCTTTATGTTGGTAATTTTAATATTTGCATGGTCATACACAAGGCTGTATAGGTATTGAATAACCGGCAATAAATAAACTAAGACATCATTCACTAAGACATCATTTGTGTACAGTTTCTAGCTTATTAGTAAGAACAAAGGTTTTGATAATAAAATTAGGCTCACAAAATGCCAAAGGTCATTGTGGTGAGAGTTGAAAAAGACAGAAAACAGGACAGGGATTTGTCCCTAGAAGTCAGGTTTTCAGCAAAGCTTAATGTTAGGACTTTAAATTCACAACACTTTAAATTCAGACAAAAAAAACCTAACACTTGTGGCTTCAAGTCTCTCTTATTTCTTTCAGTCATTAAAATATACCTTTTTTACCCAACTGTTATGCAGCTCTCACTTTAATGAGCAACATATTTTAATGAAGACTTTTCACACTGTCAGCAAGAAAAATGCATGCAGGTCAAAGCTAATTCAAGGTTTATGGACTGTGATATTAAAAGAACATTAGCAGTTCTTAAAACTTACAAGAGAAAGCCCTCAAAGGAGCGAGTTAGCACCTACATAGTGTAATGCCTGGATAACCATTTGAGCTATATGCAACATTTGACCAAATGCCCGTAGTTGTTTTAAAATACAGTATTTTCTGAGAGACTCGTGGATGAACAGCCCAGCTTTCCTTGTGCTTTAATGAGTCTGGGTGAGTGCACAACCTAGAGCCTTCGATGCAGGCATACAATGGCTGCCTGGTGGCCTGCCTGCTGCAGAATGCTTCACTATCTGTTGGCCTCTGAACGAGCTTCTAAGTTAGACACTGACACAGGCTATGCAAAACAGATCTAAAGGGTGGGATTGAGAACAGCTGACACTGTCTGACTTAGGTTCAGAAAGCTCTTTCCAGTCTGAGGATGAAGGGGAATACTCATGTGCAAAGTATTCAGATGATTCCATCCAGTTGCCCTCTATTGTCAAAGACGGTAGAGAGTTTCTGGCAAAGGACATTGGGGTAAGTGAAAAGCAGAAATTCACAACATGCCTAGGGAGAATCTCCAGAAAATGTACCATTTCCACAGAGACTCTGCTGAGGTATGGAGGACCCCAATGACAGAAAGGATGCTTGCCAAGAGGACAGAATAATGATGCCTGTGGGAGCCTTTTTTAAGACTTTCTGTGATGGCAATGAGGAATTTCTAAACTATTTTCTTCATTTGAGCTCCCTTAATTCATGTTGTATTTTGGGAACAGAGGACCTGGCCCAGGATACAGAAGTAGAAAGCTACAAAAAACTTTTTAGTTTAGAGAAGATGCACAAAACTCCTGGTTCTGTTCTCTTCATAGCAAAAGTCTGCAAAAAGGCTGAGATAATCTGGAATAGGAGTTAACATTATTTCGGAAGAAAGCAGAAAGCAAATCTGAATTAATGTGTCTTTCCTTTAGCAAGCTCATACTGCTCTGTTAGTATAGCTACTTTTGAAAAATAATACACAATACCACACAGGCTTTATTATCAGCCATCACTGATTACACAAATGTTCCTGTTTGCTCTATACATCAAAGCACACTGTCTGAGTATCACACAGTCATCTGAATTCCCAAGTGCATATTCAGCCTCAATAAAATTGTATTTAGTCTTATTATGTCTTTAAATCTAAAAATACCAGTAAAAGAAACCAAACTTATGATATCCCATCTCATGCTTGCAACCAGTGAAGTTCTCCCTATCATCCAGCAGACAGTACAGACTTCTGTACATTATTGGCTATTTTAAAAACAAAAGGAGGTAATAAATCACTACAATGCCATCTCACAGCCTTGGAAATAAACACAACCAAACACATTACTCACTTCCATTTGGGTTCACTAGACTGTTCAGGAATCTTAGAATTACTTGTTTTACATTAGAAAAAAACTGCCTGGTAATATGCTCTATCACAGAAGCAAAGAGAAATGTCCCTCTGTGACTTCTGCTGGCATGTCAAAACCTCATCAAGCATAATTTTTTTTATCACTCTTGGTTTGCTATTCATTTCCCTCTTCTCAACCAGGATAATAACCATGAGATAAAATCCAACTTCTCACTTCTAACTATGACCTGGGGAAATACTGCACTTTTTAGGTCAAAGCTTCATAGACTGTTGCTTAAATTTTCAGAAGAAGTTCCAGGAACAAAGTACTGACTTGAGACAAATTTGCATCCCTATGAATAAGGAAAATCTGAATAAAAAATTATTAGCTATTTTAATCTGCAGGATTTTCAGGATCATAATATTTATCTCGTAAAAAGTTTTCTCCTATCTGCCTTCCCTGGAATCAACTGAATTCTCTCCAAAAGAATTTTAAAACAATCCACTCCAATCTACTCCACTCCAATGTTTTTATAAAGGCTTCTAACTTGCTCCTGCATTCCTTATACAAGAGTTTAGTGTTTTACCAAGGCAATGTCACACAGAAATACATATGATACAGCCACTGGAGATGTGCTTTGCATCATCACTTAAATAATGTTTACATACAGATTGTTCCACTTACTTCCAGCAGAAATGCAAAGGAAAGAGATTGGAATGTGTTAATTCACTAACTTCTATTCTCTTTGATGCTGTTTTAATCATTTTTTGTCCCCTCTGGGTACTACTACAGTCATTTGCAATGAGGAAGGTGTGCTTAATTAACTGAGTATAAAGGCACTCCCTTATGATTAGTTAGAGTTGTCTGCTAGGGTTCAGTAAGTGGAAGACTCAGGTTTTTACTTCTGAATGGCAAAATTTAAAATAAATTCAATTCAATTGAATCTGCTTTGTTACCATCCATCAGCACACTTCCATGCTGAAGTAGGTCAGAGTGGCAATTGTTGCCTCACTGATTTTAAAAATCTTTATGTTCTCCCTACAATATACATGTTTTCTTGCCCTATGTGAATCATAAAGATCATACAGACAATAAATTACAAGTGCACTTATGAAAGTGACATTCTTCTAGCATGAATTTTAACATACTAATGAAGTTTCTGCATTAACCGTTCATAGTTGTGCACATTATCAAACCATTAGGTGACAAGACTGACATGAAGTAGAGTGAAACGCTGATGCCATATTTAATGTCTGATAACTAAAAAGTCTAATTTAAATAATCAATTTTCAATGCCACATGTAAAAGACGACCTTAATTTGGCATAACATTATTCTGTCTGCTGCACACCTGCTTGTTCACTGAATGAGGAATGAAAAATAGCACCTTCTCAACCACATTAAACAGTATCACTTCCTACTTAACATATCTGCTGAAATACACTTTTAATTCAACTTCACATCAGCAGCATGACCAATTTTAGTGAGTAGGAGAGAGATTTCAAAAGCATGACATTAGTTTTGATTTGCTTCCAGCAACAATAGATAAATTTAAAAGGACTACCCACAGTAGGTTTTCACCTCAAAGTCAAAGACTGTTTTCCTCAAACCCTAGTGAGTCAGTTACATGAAAATTCACCATAGCTGGATCTACTACCACAGTTTAATTGCCTACTTCCTGTGCATCTACATCTACAGCACTCAACCTCCTGGTTGAACACCTGTGGTTACACACAGGTGCTCGCACACCACAGCTTCCCCTGCATCGTGTAACATGTCTTCATCACATGGGGATGCAGGACTGCCCATGTATTCCAACATATGCCTCCCCACAGGAAAGGGGGAACACAAACCACCTGTCCATGCCACAGATGTTGATACAATCACCCAATGGAGAGAAAACAGAAACATTCTAGGGAAGCCTACATTGTTAACACAACTGCAACCTAAAATCTAAAGCATTTTTATCCTGCTTTTCAGATATTATGCTTTTCTAACAAGCACATGAGTTTGTATCTTACTATTAATAAATGTAGCTACTGCTTAGCAAGAGGCAGTGTGCAATACTCTGCTACTGCCAAAGTTCAAGCAGCTTCACTTAAGGGCAGTAAGCCTCATATGGATACGACACAGGAGCTGCCTAATCCTTGCATGTTCTGAATGTTTCCCTACCTTTGTGCTTCAGACCACCCTAAAGCTGTAATCAGTTCAGTGATAAATATTAATGCTTACAGGAGACATCAGATGACAATTACCCTATGGCTTCAACTCAGATTATTAATTTTCACACTAGTCATTAAATGCCAAAATTACTCATCTGACAAAAACAGATTCATCATTAAAAACTGCAACCGTTCGTTAAGGACAATGTTCACAGTGCTCCAGTGTAGTGAGGAATACATGAATACCATAAATTACTAAATTCCAGAGATTTCAGATAATATCATTTAACAACCAGTGTATTTCAACATTTTTAATCCAATGTTATGGAGACCATGATTAAACTCTTGGTTTAATAAATAAAGTATCTTTTTCATATCTGGCGCTTTTTAACTATATAGTTGTTGTAAAGTTGATTGACCTCTTCTTGAACATTTAGCACAGAAAAATGTTGCAGCATCCCATTATGTGTCACTAATTACTATCTAATAAAGTATTTTTAAAATATCTTTTTAAAGTTTTTATACAAACTAATTATATTTTTTGCTGAAATATAAGCATATTTTTACAGAGATTATTGGGCTGCCCTAGGAATCTTAGTACCCAAATCCCAACCCAGCATTTTGCCATACACCCTGACTCAGTATTGCAATGACAAAAAACATTTTAAAATATTCTGGTGGGGGTAGGGCTCAGTGAGTTGAGATTTTGCTTCAAAAATATCCATCCACTATGCCCAGAAGACTGCTGTACCCTGCTTCCTATGAGAAAGGAAGGCTCAAAATTGAGATAGGTAAGAGCTGAAGTCTTGAAGACTCCTGGGAGAAGGCTGAATATTCTTGTTGCCTGCATGCAAAGCTCAACAAGAGGGTCTGCCTATTTCTTCTTAGCACTTTTTGGCCCTAGGAAGTGAAAAGGTGCCCAGGGAGAACAAATCAGTGCAGCAATATCAGATAGAATAAGAACAAACTGGAAGTTCCTTCCCCCTCTGGTCATAGCAGACTACAGGAGGCTTCCAAGTTGCCCGAAGTAAAAGATTTTGAGAGCAATTAAGAGATAGGGACAGTTTTTGTCTGGTTGACAACAAGTCTGTTGTCATTCAGACTGGTTTTCCTGGATTAAGGAACAGGGGGTCAGATGCAAGTGTCTTTTTATATGGCCAAAGATGAGGGTTTTTTTCTGTCAAATGCTCATGCAAATCAACATTACCTCTAACACTGCAAGTAGAAGAAAAAAGGCAGAGAGAAAAAATTGTGGACATTTTTCTCAAAATACTCAGCTATCTCAAGGCAGCACCACTAATTAAGAAGCAAGTCAGCTTTCATTAATAGATTTATTTTTAAGGCAGGGATGCAAACAAGAAATGCAGGCATGACAGATGCATGCCTTTGCTCCACTTATTCTACCAGTAATAGGAGTTACAGTAAACAAACTCAACTATAAAATAAATGCATCAAGGCATAAAGATGAATTTATGTGCATCACTGGGAATGTAGTAATGTGAAGTAAAAGACAAAGTTAAAATAAAGATGATATTTCAAATCTTAGAATAAGCTAAGAACAGTTATATTTTCAAAGGACACGCTGAAATGCACAAATAAAAATAGACTTAAATTATGAATTCACAAAAACAGAGCCATTTATGGACAACTGATAACAAAGGCTCAGGAGAACCAAGAAGGTAAGACAAAAGACTAGTGGAAATAGCACAGACAGAAAGGGACATAAATCAAAATGAAGATCATAACAAAAAAAAAATATCACTGGTAGGGTCAGCTAGTTGCTCTGACCCATTAGAGTTCCTGCTGTAGGAAGCAATCCAGATGTTCCAGCATGAACTATCTCTAAAAGCTGCAACATCTGTAGGAAAGACAGCCAGGAGTACAGATTTCAGTAGTCTGTGCCAGGAAGAACAGCACAGGGAGAGTAAGGAGCAAATCTTGCACCTCAGTTTGCAATAGCACATTTTGCAGCTTGGCAAGCACCACATGGTACACATATAAATCAATTCCTATTTCCAGTCATGGACAAGGCTGCAGTAATAGCTTCCAGCAGAAACATAATTATATGTGGGGCCATGTATTTAAGATTTATTGCTTTCCCTCAATTGTGGAAAAACTGAGAAAGACATCTTTTAAACCAGACAAGAGAAGATGAGGCCATGTGTACTACACAGGGAATTATTAACTGATTACCCTTTTCCTCAACATCTCTAACTATAACACTGTACACAGCATATGAATACATAATTATATATAAATGCAAGTTTGTTAGCTACCAAAGACATAAATAATAGTATATTTGGACCTAATGGATTTTGTAGAATATATGGACTGAAACAACTGCTTTATGCCAATTTCCCTTCAAGCTGATGAAAATGTTTCAGGTACCTAACTGTGTTTATATCATCAGAATGACTGGTTTAACATTACTGAGGACAGGCATTTTTAAATCAATATCTCAGCATCACACACAAATTCCTTGAAGGGTTTAAAGACTGATGTTATTTGTAAAACTTGCACCTCCACCCACAAATTACAAAATCTTGAAATTATATAGATGTCAATACAGACATACTAATAAAAATGCTAAACCTAACACTCGTTTGATTTGCCTAAGCATACTGTCCCTGGACTTCTATAACTGCCAGCTGAGACATTCTTCTTTATACTTTCACATACTTATAATATCCCGTTCAGTCTATTTAAAATAGTTAAATCACAGCAAATAGCCTATTTAAAACCACAAAGAAAGGCAATGTCAAGCACAGTACCTGAGGGGACAACAATATGTATGTCCATCAAAGTAATTTAGATTTTTATTCTATATATGAGTCTTCATTTAAAAGTAAGCCCTGAGGGAACAGGCATTGTCTTTATCTTGCAAATACAGGGAAAATTCAGAAATATAGTTAAGCTGAAGACATCCTATAGAAGGCAAGATGTTATTTGTGTCTGCCTTCCTATAAAATACTGTTTAACAGGAGCTACTGTACATATTCTTTGGAAAAAGAAAGATGTGTGCTTATGTGGGTTTGTATTTATAATAACTGGCAAGAAGCCAGAAAGGAATATCCATCAATAGGCAATACTTTCCTCAAGAACAAAATTAAAAGGCGGGAGGTCTTTTGTCATGCTGGGAGAGCATCAATGGCTTAATCCCACAGGTTAGTCCTAGAGAGCCGAGACTAATTTATTGCTACTGGAATATAATTGCTCAACTGGAAGCTTTTAAAATGGATTTAGGGATCACATAACCACTGATTCTGAACAAACAGTGTCCAAAAGTCTGACTAAAAGTGAAATACTGAAGGACCTCTAGAAGAAGGGGCTGGCAGGGAGAGAAGGCTAATTACTATAGCTCGACTTAATCCTTAGAAATCAGCTGTGGATCCAAAGAGACAACTATGTCCAGAAGCTAAAACCAAAACACGGTGAAAAAGTCTCAGATCCCCAACTGCATAAGTCAACAAACTGAGTACAGCACAACAAAGCATTAAAGTGAAGTAGTTATGAAATATCCATCTTACTTCCTCTGAAAAAAAAGGGCAGCACACTTTTAGTTTGGCATGCTGGGGAAGGTCTGGGAATTTTTAGCATATGTGACTGGGTTTCTGTCATCCCAGCTGAAGAAATCACTTTCATGGGCTATTTTTAATTCAGCCTTGAGAGCAGGTATCACTCTGAAACTCCAAGCAGGCTGATTCATTCATTAAAATGGCAGGACCTCAAGTCATCATGCCTGGTTTTAGTAATTACTGCATGATTATGATTAGTCTTTTTTGCTGGCCTGGCAAAAGAGTCTTCTAAATATATATAACTGATTTTCATCAATATTATTTAAGAGAAAAAAGTTAATTGTTCAATGGGATTGCTTATGTTTTGTCTGCTGATGGAAGTTTCATCTGCTCCAACTTCCAAATTTTTTTTTCTTTGCTCCCCCCCATCCCCTCAACTTTCATTAAATTAAATTCCATTGGGAATTTAAAAAACTCGAACCAGCAGTACAGAGGATTCTACACTTAGCTACTCAATAAATATTTCTAATGTGTCTATAAGCTTCAAAGGTGTTTCTGAGCACTGTTAGATGGTACAAATAGCCACAGAAATGCATGCAGCAAAATCTGAAAAGAAAATGCTGCTGCTGCAGTTCCCTCTAAGGCTCCTGTTTTAAAGTAACAGCTATCTCAGGATTTAGAGGAGTGACAAACTAACAAGCCAAACGATCTGTTTATATCCATCCTCCTCAAAGACAATCTCACTGGGCCCGATGTGATGAAATAAAAGTACAATTATATGAATTATGATGCCTTTTTTAGCAGGGCTACACAACTACTGCATATCAGACCTTGAGGTAAACAGCACTGCAGCCTTGGAGTAAGACTTACAATTCTGAACCAGCATGAAAAATCTTAATAGCCAATCTTCATTTATCCCAAAACTCAGAGAAATTAAGTTAAAAGTATCCTCATGAGAAAATGAAACACAACCCCCTTGTTTAACAAGTACATTTAACACCTGAAACTCTGCTTAGGAAACTGAACAGGGAAAGAAAGCTCAGAAGTTTCAGGGGTCAAAAAAAAAGGTCCTACCTCACCCCCTTTAGTGCATACTCATGGTCTGTGAGTGTGTTTGTTTGGTTTTCTTTGGTTGGTTTTTTTCCAAATATATGCAGTAAGGAAGAATTTTCCTTATTTTTTTTAGATAGCAGTAATTCTTATTGAAATTCATATGTTGTAGATGCCACTTTTCATTCAAAGAACACAGAAAATTAGTGAAGCTGCATGATGTGCAACAATGATCAGCTATTGCAGAAGAAAAAATACTTCCTCTTTTTAAACTAATTTTCCTCTTTTTAAAACCAAAATGGCATTCTGGCTTTTCCAGAAAAGTCAGTGAGTTTTCATGAACTGCTACATTTCAGTAAGTTACATTCTGGAATAAAGTTCCCAGTCCAAATTAAGACTTAAACACTTCCAAAGTAGAACAACAATGGGACTGATGTCCAAGTGCAAGACAATTGTAACAAATATCATCTGAGTGATCTATACACACACAACACATTTTGCATGTCTGGTTGGCTTCCATTTCATGCTAAAGTCATTTGGCTGACTTTCCAAATAGTAACTGGATCAAGTCTCTACTCATCTATCTTCCCATTAAATCCTACTAATAAACTCTCTCTTTCCTGTGTTATGATTCCCCCTATCTACCTTAGAAAGAAAAAAAAAAATTTCAAAAAAGTGAGATCAGCTATAAAAATGCTAATCTCATCCAAGAAAGTGTGCAAAAAGATTTTCTATGTTCATATAAAAAGCAGTACATTCAACTAATACAATTAATTACAGTTCCCTCAAACTTGATGAACCCACACAAACTTCCCTAACTGAAGATCTAGCACTGACAGCCTAAAACATGTTTACCCTGGGGTTTTAGAGCAGTATTGTCTTAAGAGCAAATGTTTAAATGGAGAGGAGGGATTACCAACACTGTTAACAGCATTCTCAGCATTTGGCTCTGAGTCAATTTTACAAAACTCAGAAATTCTGTTGCAGGAATGCTCAAATACTAGAATTTGTAATTATTTTCAAAGAAAACAAATATTTTAAAATACAGTTCATATGCCAGGCATTTTTCCTTTAGCTAGCAATCTGTTTCTATGAAACAACTGACATGACATTTTTTTGCAAAGTTACTGCTACTGCATTTGCCTTGAATGTGTTGTCTTTTTGACTCTTACCTTCACATTCTCTGGATGAAGCCCTCCAGGGTGTTTGTCCATGTACTGACATAAATCAGTGTGCTAAAAGAAAGTCAGATGGAGAAAACTATATTAATATCCATGTGACTGCAGTAATAAATAACCCTCTACTTAGGAGTGGACATAACAAATGGAAAATATGATTTTTTTTTTCAGCCACACGTGCAAACACACATTTGTACCTTTACACATTTAACAGCCTTGATAACTGATATGAATATTCAACAAATGTAAATTAATATTTTTTCTAACACCTTGCATTTGGTAGATTAATACTTGAATTTTCATACCATTCTAAGACTTGTAAGGACAGTATCACTATCAACACCACAAAGATAATATCTAGAGAGAAGAGGAAGAACCTAAAGGGAGATTCTCACATTCAACTCCCATTGGTCACATTATACAATTGCCCTTTAAATATAATTTTATAGTGATTCTAGATTAAGATGGGTTAAAGGTTTAGAAAATAAGGCTGAAAAGCATTGCATATCAGAGTACTGAATGGTACTTTCCAGCTCAAAAAGAAGCACATATTATGGACATGTACAGCCATTTACTACAGATACTTTAGAAAAGAACATCCTGGAAATTTCAAACCTAAGTTTTCACTTCATAGTTACCTATATTCCCTGCAAACATAAAACCTCCGCAACACATAGATTAATGCTATTTTTAATGAATAAATATTTATAGCTTTTACTATGGAAACACTTTTCTCTGATTTCTTCTTTTACATTTCTACACTTCAGCAGCATGGTTTCAGACAAATGGCATGTTGCTTCTCTAATGTCCTTGCACAACTCAGCCTCTGGAATTGTGTTCAGAATAAAAAAACCAAAAATATGCCTTTGATTAACCAGCAAATACTCAAAGACAGACTCTGCCTTCCACATCTGGTTTCTGAACACATCTGGTAAAAATCACCCAACATTCCTTGAAAAGCTACTTGGCAATACCTGCCTCACATACACACGAGCCCATATAAATACAGACAGTTTTCAAAGTGAGAGTTTTGGACAAAAGTTGCCTTCCACACAGCAGAATGGTGTCTCTGTGCAACATTTGCCAGACCAGGAGGCATTCTTCAGCTTCCTTTTGCAGTGTTATGCAGATACTTAGCACAGTTCACACCCAAGACACAAGATTTGTTCTAGCCACAACTATCCTACATAATTGCTTCTGAAATCACAAACTACAAAAACACATTGTGTATTTGGAGCTAACATTGCAAAGACATTAAGATGCACAGGATGATTAGGCTCTGCATTAGCACAACTATTTTCACGAATTCTTACATGGCTTCAAGAGAGCAAGAGCCTAGACTGCAGGAAATTGCTTGAATCCCAAAATGAACAGTGTGTGTATCACAAGGGCAGAGGGCATGCTCAAACAGGCAAACCATGCTAAATACAACAAAACAGAGATTATTCCAAAATGCAAGATACAGACAACAATTCTTCAATTTATAGTTTACAAATTAGTGAATACATTTACAAAGAAAATTTTCAGATTAATTAGAAGTATTCTACTAGTGAATTGTTAGTGTCAAAGAACTGCATTTTCCATAAAGATTCTTAAGTTTAAAGACTTATTCCTCATTTCTGTAAAATCTTTAGCCTTAAGGTACAAATTCCTCTTCCATTCTCCCAATCTCCTCTTCCATTCTCTACTTCATTCATAGTATTTGGCACTATTTTTTCTTCTATGTTTTGACTGACTGTGGTGAAAATAAAGCTTTCTGGGACTGCATCAATAAACCATGACACAAATGGACTAGTCACTCTTCAGTACACATCACCACAACACATATTTTTGTCTTGTTAACAATACGAACACCAACAAAACATACTTAAAGTTATCAGCTAACCTGGTCATTAGCTTTAATAAACTAACAGGTTATGAGTACTAATCCCAGCATAAGAATCTGCCTTAATATCAGCTGAAACACCATTACTACAGGTGATGACCGGTATCAACTAAGAAATTTGTGGGAATCCACTCATTTTAATGGGTCATCTGTTATTCAAGAGACATGGCAGTCTTTGAATAGTCCTAACTCCTGCTGTGCTCAAGACATGTTTAAAGAAAAGCCTGAAATTTCACTTTAGGAAGCCCATTAGGGTGGCCAGGGAAGCACTGTCCCATCCTCAGACACAGCCACCGTGGGCCCTGAGCATGGCACGCTCCCTTGCACATGCTGGCTCAAGGAATTATCATTTGCCCCCAGTTCAGTCTTTCAGCCTTTGTGAACAACAGATAAGCTGGTAGGTGGAAGGTTTATTGCTACCTTCACCTTCTATTGATTTCTACAGTTTGCAAGCAGTCAGCTGACAGAAACCAGATCAGAGGAAGACAAATCCAATGTCCCTTCCGAAGGTCCCCTTCCTGAAGCCTCACCACGTCAGCCACACTAACTGCATATTTTTATTCACCAAAAGCTTTTCGTATTATTCAGAGCCACAACTCTAGGAATAGCAATAAGCCATAGTTTTTATTTCCAATATACTTGTAACAAAGGGTGAGGATAACCCATTTTCTTATGCTTATATTTCAGTTACTATTTGGATGCATTTTCTCCACGCGGAGACATGAACAATGATCATGTTGTGTTATCCATCATTAACTTATTCTTCCTACCCCAAGGATGAAGACAAATGGGAGCCTGATACAACCTTCTGCCATCAATACCTACAAAAACTCATTGAACATATCTACCTAAAAGTCAGTATAAGCAGCAATTTCCCCAGAATCCTGAAAACCTTACAGAGCCAATTGTGCTGCAGTCTTTTGGCATTTACTTTTTTTCCCTACACGCACTCTACAGACACAGAGGACTATGTAGCAAACCTTCATTCAGATCGGGAAGAGAAATTGAATATATTCTCTTTTCAAATCTTTCTATAATTTGCTTTCATAAAACTAAGAGTCCTTCTCATAAATATAAACATTATGGTAAGAACTGTGGAAGCAACTTATAATGTTACAGTACATTGCTCCCCACTTTAAAAAAAAAGAAGGTGGCAGCAAAGCAAAGGCAGCATCAGCTGCTCCCCTTTTCCAAGGTAGGGACTGAATCCACATTGAATTAAACATTAGTACAGCTAGGAAAACTGACAGTGCTGCAGAGACAGCTCTTTCTAAACCTGTTTTCCCATTTGGCAGTCAAAGTGTCTGCTCCAGTGCTCATGTGCACAACTGACATTGAAGAAGACAACACAAATACGAGTTTCAGGAAAGCATTAGCAAAGAAAAGAGCAAGCTGGATGAAAGCAGTTTTTTAATGGTATTCCATGAAATTTGTGCTCTATAGATGGAGTCTTTTTCTTCACGCCATATTTGAAGGCGGAAAACAACATGCTTTCCCAAGTGGAAGAGTGGCTGCCAATACAGTCTGCCATACTGTGTGAGACTGTCAGTTATTAACACTAGAGTCTTTGCTGTAGTCACCACCCTGATCTAATAAAATAGATACCCTAAAGGAAAATTCAAGGTACAATCACATATTGGCAATAACATAAAACTATACTGAAACAATGAGAAGAAACACACCAACCAATACACCTTTTACAGTTCATTCTGCACTGTCTCAGAGGGTCAGGCCACCTCACAGGGAAGCAGCATACTGGGAATGGAGTACAGAGATTTCCAAGTAATTGAACATATTCTGAACCCAAGTGGACCTGGCCAGACCAATTCTGCTTCAAGCTAGTTTTTAACTGCTCTATCAGCCATACTGTCAATCCCCAACACAAACAAATCACCAAAGTAATACCATGCTGACAGAACATTCAATAATTTAGTTTAAGTTCAAAATCCCGTAAAGTCCTGCTTCTTTACACTCTACCAGCTTACCCACACCTATATGTACAATATATTGAATAACATTCAATTAGAGTTCAATTAGCACTCCTCTGCTCAAAACAGCAACACAAAAAACCAAAAGCATAGATAAATCAAGTTTCTAGAGAGAAGAACTCAACAGCTAGGAAAGTCCAGAATTATTGGGGTTTATCCTACATTTGATTTGGTTCTCCATTAAATGTATATCGTGATAACTCCTAAAAGGTTATGATCTTTCATATAACCTAAAAGGCTATGACCTGTTTTCCTTCCCAGGATTAGACATAGTCACTGAACAGAATGGGAGATATTTAATTGAAAAATAGTTGTGCTGTTTTACATTTAGAGCATTTTCTTCTATTCTCAAACAGCTTGCAGAGTCTGGCTTTTTTACTACTTTGAAGACAGAAATAATCTCACAGGTTTTCCTACCCTGCTTATAGCTATGCTATTGACATGCTTTACAAACATAGAATAATTTCATAGCAATGCAGGAGACATAAGGCATGACTTCCTTTTATCGGATAGAGACTTCAAGCAAAGACAAAACAAAATCCAAAGAATCACTGATCTGGTCAATTCTGTTCCAAGAACTTTGGTTTTGACTGACTGCGGTAGTAATGAAAGATATTCTGGTCTTCAGGTGCATCTTTCACCCCCACACATATCCCCTTACTTATTGCTATCTCAGATGGGCAATGTGGTTTGTCCTAAGCTAAGAACACCTGGTGGACATTGCAGAGGGAACTGTCTGGGTGTTCTCATTCCAGAGATGAGGAAGCTGATATGTTGCTATTGACTTTGATGCACACTGGCCTGAAAATTATATAAAACACATGGGTAATATTTAAATACATATTACCAATAAATCTAAACATAATCATCCACCTAATCATTGTGTCCTTCTCATGCCTGGCTGAGAGCCTTACCTGTATTACTCTGCAACACTGGTTTCAGTTACAGCTGTAAATATGTAATGCTTTCACAAAGAGACTGAGAATCTCATACTGAAGAGCAGAAATCTGTAATGACAGCAATTTCATGCAGTGATGACAATTCCCAATACAGCAGGGGTGGAACCCAGTTCTCTTCAGCAGCATTACCAAACTTGTCTTGAAATGATACTTTGAATGAGGCAGGAATCTCATAAGACATCCTGGTTCCCACATTCACAAAAAATGAGAGGAATTCAACAGCTACATGCCTTTGCCACATAATCCTTTGCAGAGCTGCACAACAGGCACTTCCACAAGGGTGAAAAAAGGAGCTTGCCCAGGCCATCTTTATCTTGGTGTCCTCTAATTATAAGAGCTTCACTTTCCCACTCCGGTAACACAACAATGTTTTCTGCAAAGCCAGTTATGCTTTAAGTGAACAACTCAATCTCTTCTTCCACTACTGGCTTCCCCAGAAATAATTTCACTTTGTCAGAAATGAATAGCTACAATATTTGAAGTGAGAGACTAAAGTCTTCAACAAGAGAGGAGGAATCTTCAAAGACATAGCTCTTAAGTACAATTTGTGATTGTACTTAAGTGATTGTACTTACTTCTAAAGCTCATAACTTGACTGAATTTGGGGCAATTTTCAAAATAATAAATAATAGTCCAATGCTACACACAGCACTAAATTCCAAATCCCTACTGTACAGCTTGAATATTTAAAATAAGGGTCCTCCAGATAAAGGTTCAAGGTATCTTGGCCATTTTTGCTGAAAGTAAAAGTAAATATAGGTAATCTGAGACAGGCTTTGTCATTTTTGCTTTAAAATAACTGTATTCCACTACTGTGTAGCAGAAGATCACTACTCCAGGGCTGCACCTTGACTTCAGGGTTCTGGCACACACAGCTATGCCTCCCTGAGAAGGCCTTGTCCAGCCTTTGTGTTACCTTCTCTCAGCACATTAAAACACAAAGACTTTCCTCAGTGCACATCTCAAGTAACAAGGCCTCCATTAAGAGACCCATGACCCTTCCTGGGGTAGATGGAACAATTTCTAGATAGAGCAGAGACTTCACAGTGCTTCCTAGGACAGGGGATAGAAAACCCATGCTCAGCAACGCTGGTTTGCCTAGTCTTGTTTCCAAACTAAATACAGAAGAACATCAGCCAATGCTCATTTTTGACCCAAACTTAAATTAATTGCAAGTATTTTCTTCCCTGTGATAGAGAGAAGTATCACAACTCCTACAGGTACCTGAACATGAGAGAGAGAGATTAAGTTACTTTTCCAACATAACTGTTCATAGTCTAAACAAAAATCAACACAGTCGTACAAGAATTTTAAAAAAAGAAAAAAAAGAAAACACACATTTGCTCAGACTCTGTATGTAATATTTTTCACTCATTTTCTCCCCATACCATCAACTACCCTGATAACTCTACAAAAAGTATGATTTACTTGTGAAATATTGCCTTCTAGACTCACATGAAGAAATTAATTGGAGTTTTGATTTAGACTTGGGGCAGTATATAATTGTATGAAGATCATTTTTATTCAGCAAGACTCTGGTTTATAAGTAGACACATGAGGGTTTATATTTGTGAGCATACTGGGTATAAGCATCTGCTGCAGGGAAAAGAATTCTGGCTGCTATTTATATAGCTGAAGCAAGGTTTATATACATTACATCCTAGGTCTGAAAAAGAGAGTATGCAAACAAAGAGGGGAAAAAAGACAAATGTTGATGATTCTTCCCTTCTCTTGAAGGAATTCTAATTATGACTAGATGAGTAAACCACAAACTAGAAATGTACTCAGATATGCTTCACTTTGACATCAACTGTTTTGCTCAGCTATCTTGCTCAGAAATCACTCTGCTACCAAACACAAACGTGTTCAGACGTTTCCTTTCAAAGGCATGGCTAGTGACATGAAATGATGTCTACATTGCCCACCCTTCTCCATAATAATAATGTGACTGTCATTCTCTTCTAATTAAATTAGTTGCTTCTACTTCTCATGCAATACATTCTCTTTCCCTCCTCTTCCTCAGTCATAATAAATCTCCATGTGACTCAGACATCCCATAATTCTGCCTAATTGGTTTCAGCTGTCATTTTTAAGCTGAAATGCATGGAGAGCCCGGGGCTTGTGAATGGAACAGGAAGCACTTCCAACTTGATTCCCATCATGTAAAACCAGCAATGTGTAAGAACCCTCCCATTAAAACAAAAACGGGAGGATTTGGCTGCCGGCGATGCCATCATGCAGCAGACAGATTGTGCTGCTCCACTGAGGCAGCGAGGCTCTTGTGAGCCATTCCTCTCTATTCAAAGGACAGCACACATTATTTATGCCCTAGCAGCTTTCCCAAATAAAATACTTCCCCTTTTGTCACCAACAAATTCTTAAACCGATAATATAATTTACCAATAAAAGATGGGCACCAAGAATATTTAAAGTGACAGGAGAACAAAAAAAGTTAATTCCTTTTAAATGGCATGTATCCTCCAACCTAAGCACTCTGCAGATTACTGTGCCACAGTTTCAACTTATTTCATGTCACTGATATCTTCAAAAGTGTTTCTCTTCAAAAGCCTTTTATTTTCATGTATTTCAGTGGCTTTCTATAATTCAATCTTTTCCCTCTACGAGATGACACAATGTTACCCATGCTAACAAAAAGTACCCTACAACATATCTCTGGGTGATACCTAAGCAACTTCCAGCAAAACAGCGGCAAGCAGCAGCACCAGCTGGGCTGAGCAGCAGGGAAAGATCTATATTAGGGATTCAAGGAAGAAAAAACTGCCCCACAAGACACTCATAATGAAAACAATTCTGCTAACAGATGTTTTTAGTGCCTTGGATTTCTCTCGCACTGTCAACAAAGATAAGCATACTTCAAAATACATGAACAATACTATATAGAAAAGGAGACTAGGTGGTGAGGGAGTACATAATATAGACAGAAACATATCTGAAAATCCCAGAGAGAAAAAGGGATACACAGTTGTCCAGTTTTTGGCTGTTGCTAGAAAAGATAAATTTATTTATGGATACAAAGCCCCTGTTCATTTCACAGAGAATAATCTCGTTCTTTCCAGACAAGTGAAACGCACCACTAAGGAAAGAATTGCTGAATGAACTAAAAGATCTTCAACAAAATACAGTTTTCTAAAGATGCCAATTTATTCTCTGTCCACCTTAATAATTCTATCAGCTTTGTGTTCTTTGTAAATCAGGTTAAGAAGACAAAACCCACTTAATTTAGTGAGATTATCTGAACAAAAGAATGACATTGAAAGTAGGAATTCCTGTTTAGTGTGATCAAAACCTAGCATGAAATCATCAGCTTGTGCAAACTGTGATGGACTTAGAGACCTCAAAATCAACCGAGTTGGGACAATTTTTGCAAGATGTAACACATGTGCCCACAAGGATGGGCATGTGCACTTTTTCTCTAATTTGTTATGTCACTGATGTTCCACAAGATATACACATATAACAAACGAAAAACCAAACAAAAATAAATATAATAAACATTTGAAGATACAAGAAAGTTTCTTGTTAGAGCATGGAAGAGACGTGCTCCAGGACCTTGTAAGCAGAACATGAACATGGGAGGGAGGCTGACAACCCCCAGACAGCCACAGCAGTCAAGTATCCACACTAATATTGTCATGGCACTCACCATGGGTAATTCAGCCGTACCCACACAAGCTCAGCTGGCACAAGAGCCCTTCTTATTGTGGTATGTGCTGGGCAACAAAACACCATCTTAAGGGCAGGAAAGGACCAGTGCAAAGCCTTCCTTTAAAAACTTCCACATCCTACAAAGACCTCTCTTCTCACTGGCTGAGTGATTTTTCCTATCATGTATCCTAATCCTAACTGTCCATGCATGATTGTAAGATTAATAAAAATTTTCTAGGGGAAAAACTCAGTTCATACTGCAAGGCACACAAAAGAAAGATGATGCTGCCATGGATTAGATCCCCCTTATTCAAAGCAGTAAAAGAGAAACAATTAATAGGGTTTTTTAACTTTCAAGAGCTGGCTCTGTTTATTACTTAAGCTTGGGTTTCGCTTCCTCCTATTTGCTATTTCTCTTAGTTATCTTTTACATCATAAAGCTATAAATGTAAAAAATATCTGCAATTTTTTATTTATTCATTCTGACTTCAGTATTTTTACTGCTTTTATTTTCCCAAACTGCTCACCTAAGTTTTTGTTTTTAAAGATTGCACAGATGTACTTTTTATCAATATGACTAAATTAGTACAAAGCTATGTATTTCATTCAGGAAGGAAAAATCTATTTTTAAGATTTAGAATTATGGTAGTCACCACTTTTCAAACAGTAAATTCTTGACCGGTGGTTTGTTTGGTTGGTTTTTCAATCTGCACTGAATGAATCAGAGCTTCACATTTTAAGAGGAATTAAGAGTTGCAACTTATTTTATTAAAGAGAGCCTGAGGAAAAGAAGTTTAATTAAACTGGACAGTCTCTAGTGCAAGTTGAGATACTGTCAGGTGTCACCTCAGAGGGAACTAGGTAATGCCAGTTTAAGATGGAAATAAAAAGATAAGGAATATGTGGGATGGCACCACAACTACTGATGACAGATTAGATTAGATTAGATACTGTGTGTAAATCTATAACACAGAAATAATTAATTATTTAAAAATCCAAACCATAGAAACAACACACACTAACAAACAAAAAGCACACAACTAGAATAATTTGTTTTAAAACTTTGTTTAAAATAGTAAAATAAACTTGTATATCTTTTCTTCAGTTCCTGACACAGGAAAACAACAGCATATTAACTTCACCAAAAGACTAAAAGTATTCATATTTTGCTTATAAAAGTTATGATGCAGAAAGATACACATAGAAAGGACTTTAAAAAAATAATCTCACCTCTATCTACTATCAATTACAGAATTCTGTTGATTATTTGCCTAAATTGTTCTTTAAAAGCTGACAGTATTAGACAAACCATCAACTTGTAGTGGCTTCTGAAGGGTTTTATTATTGTTAGCATGAAAGGGGCATTCCTTGAGTTTAATCTTTCTCTTCCTTACTGTAATTTCAGATTTTCTTTTTCATCCTCTTAACCATTCACATAGAAATAGGTCACTGACTTTCTCTATGATACATTTAAAGGTTGTAAATGTCTCATCCTTTTTTTATCCCCACCTCTTAAGAGCCCTACTTACTTTGACTTTTCCTTAGAAGGCTTCATTCTCAATGTTTACTCACCCTTGTTTTTTTCCCCCCCCCAGGTCTCCATCTGATTCACGTCTTTCTTGTGTATACAAATTTACCCTTGAGGATGGGGGCCTTACCTGTATCAAGTAGAGTGTCATCACTGGCATGTCTCCTATGCACATGTATCTCACTACATGTGTGTGTTTTTGAGGAACTGCAATTACACTTGCATTTTAATCTATTTTTTAGGATCTAAAATATCCTAAATTACAGAGAAAAGATTACAGATTACTAATTGGGATCTGCCAGAAAGTAGACTATCTCATGGCATTTCCAGTATTCCATCTGTTAGCTCAACTCTGGGTGTTTCTTATGCTTTGATTTTGTTATGTGTATTAGTTTCTTTGTTTGTTTTTTAATACTTACATTGAATGCAAGTGTTAATGCTTAATAAAAATATGAGTAAATAATCAATGCTAATTATGAAATGGCGCACAGCACTCCACATATCTAACCAATATTTACCAATATGTACAAAGATTGGTCATTTAGACGCACACAGCCTTCCAGCCTGTTGGATGTTGGATTATAAATCTTGATTAATTTTATTAATACATCTATTCATCAGCATGTGCCTTCCATATGAAGTCTACACAACATGTTGAAATGTAGGATCACAGAATCACAGAACATGCTGAGTTGGACGAAACACACAAGGACCATCAAGTCCAATTCCTGGCCCTGCATGACACCATGCCAAAGAGTTACACCACGTGCTCAAGAATATTGCATAAGTAACATCTGCTCTTGCTAGACATTTGTAAACTTCTTAGCCTAGCAGAAGTACTTTTATTTAAATTTAAATAAATTTTTCATTCCTTCTTTCCTACTAATTCCTGTGTCTGACAGAATCTTTACCTCTCAGCAAAGCACTAAACACTTTCCTTTGGAAATCCCACCTCAATCCCTCCCTCCTTAAGCCTATTTTGTTGTCATTTCCAGCCTAAACTTGGACATCAGCAGCACCTGTCTCTGATCCACTCATTAAAACTTGAAAAACAAGGTTTTCCCAAGAGCCCTATTCCCTTACTGCCTCTTCTCAATAGTACATGATTTCCTTTCTCTCTGTTTACTCTCAGCCTTGATCTGTCATCTTTTTAGCTGCAATTTAAGCAATGCAACTTAATGCAAGCCTGGGGCATGAGGCAGGGTTAAACTGCACGGGAACAGTTCCTTCTCTGGTCAAAGGTAAACAGAAACTATTAAATTCAATGTTCCCATGCTGGGAGCCCTGAGTGCTGCTCCTTGCCAGGGAGGACAAGCATGTTCACAGCAAGCAAGGGTGACTGCAGGCACCTGGCTCTTTGCAGAGCTTCACTAGCTTTCAGTTCTGGCTTACCACAGCTGGACAGGCACCTTGATTTCAAACGGGAAGAAAATCACCCATCATTTCACTTGCACACCAAAATAATGTAATTCAGGCTCCAAGTAAGTTTCACTTTAAGTCAAGGATTAGAAGATTTCTCCTTCCTGCTTGTGCCTGGTTTCTCCCTAGGTATTACACATCACTGAAGGATCCTAGTGATAACAGCTCAAAAGCTGCTCTGGGACACTATTAATTTTCCCTGCTCTCTCACTCACTAAAAAAAAAGGGGTTTTTTTTGTTTGTTTGTTTTCACAAACAATCAATGCCATCATACCTTTATTTTCAACACTTGATCCCAAATAAAATAAATAAAAATGGAAAAACAATAATAGTGTTCAATCCAAATCATCAAAAGTTATAAGAAATTGAAATTTTTCAATGGAAAAATTTTTGATCCTTGCAGGTGATTAATTTTGCCCATTTTATTACATTATACTTTCTAAGTATTATGTAAGATAAATTCATCCCAAGATAAATTCAAAATCTCAGCTGTGTAATTCTTAATTCTGATAAAGAGTATACATGTCTATTTCCAATAAGCTATAAAATGAGAAACTCACACCTATTTTTTTTTTCCTTACAGGAAATGGGAGGGAAATGTAACTAATGAACTTTATTAAGTAAACTCATTGTATAACAACCTATTTTAGCTGCTGTAAGGAAGTAATGAAAATTAAATGTTCTTCTTTAATGGAAAGTAATTTTTTGAAGCAAAAACATACACAAATATTAAAATAGGCAAGGCAATTGAAAATGCTTGGGTTTAAATTACATTATTAGATTACTCCAGAGCTTTTTCACTGTTGAGGCAGACATAATATTGCTCATTACTCATCCTTCCAATTATAAGTATCTGTTCTTGTTGCAAACCTAGTTCATAAATATTGAAAGCATGATGTGAAGTATTGCTATACTAGCTCACTTTTACAAGCCAGGAATAGGACAGGCTGCTGGTTCATTTATTGATAATAATATACTTACATAATTATGCATAATACTAAAAACCTCATTATCATTCTACATAGGAAATACGTTTTGCTTAGGATTGCCTTTCAGCAATTATGTTTCTAAATTCAGCCATCTTCCTTCTCAATAAACAAGTGAAGCAGCAAACGCCAGCAGCTAATGATCATTTTAAAGCAAACAGATGTGAACCCACCTTCAGAGATCTCAGCTATAAAATCCACCACCTCCTTGGGCAAAGCTGGCCATACCAGTGACACTGGCACTGAAGCCACTGTCCCCATGAGATCACCTAAACTCCCAACCAGAGCCTGGTGAGGAAGGGAACAAAACCTTTGTGAACAGTCGCACGCCTCCACTGAACTGTAAAGCTGAACTGACCTTTTACTTGGGAAGTCACCACAGTCTCAGACAGCACATGTAAAGTGTGTCAAAATCTCATTTTCAGGTCTTGCTTAGCACACTCCAGTCAACTATACATAAATCATTTTCTTTACCATTTATACATGAAAGACTATCTGCCATTCACATTTTATAGAGGAAATTCCGAGCAGTTTGTTTCAAAACTCCCCAGGTAATAATGCCTCTCAGCCACCCAGTGGTAAAACTGAGCTCTAAGCATGCTTTGCAATATGCCGATGTAAGAGTTAACATATGCCTTAGTAACAAGGTACTGTATTCTGAACTATTTTCAACTAAGTTCTTTCATTCAAAAGGAGTAAGCTCCCTTTCTTGTCTTCCACATAAATGTACAGCTCCACATTCACCACCAAAATGTTTACATGGAGAATAAATTTTTCCTGATCTTCAACTATTAGATGGAATTTTTAAAGTTTGGCTTTTCCTGACTTTGCAGAACACCAAGGTTAAAGTTAAAAAACTCTGTCATGTCTTCATCTGACAGACATATATATTTTAAAAAAACTAATTTCAGAGTATTCAATGACTGCCATGTTCCCTTTCAGAAGCTATTCTGCTTTCAGCATTTAACTTACTACAATAATGCATTTTGCAATTTAAGGTGCTACATGAAATAAAATTTCATTTTACTCTTTCAGGGTCAATGCTGAAATCAAACACCTCTGATAAACTCAGACATTTCACCAGTATTATTTTCCCTAAGGAATCATCACCAACCTAGCAACCCAAAGTTTGCATTTTCTTAGAATTTTCGGATCACTAACTGTTCATTCTTAATTTAGTCAAGATAACTCACTCAGATGTCTTTTATTATGTGTGAAAAGGTCAGTAGTGATCAATGGCAATAGTGTATCAGTAGATGATATCCCTTTATGAAATAAATCAAATTCAATCTCTTTTAGGTTAGGATTCAGTCACTCAAAAATGTACACCACCATGTAATTTTAATCACATGAATATTTTTACTTCTTTCACTGCAAATTACCCATATGATTGAGCTAAACCACATACAGGTGTTAAAATAACAACAAACCAGACATTACAGATACAGAGCTCAGTAACACCAATTACACAGCTAGATTGCATACTCAGCCAGCCAAAATTTGTACATCTAAATGGGCAACTGTAATTTTTGCCTCTGCACATTCATGCCATGTACTGAATGGAAGCTTTAGAACCAGACAAACAAATGAGATCCATGCAGTCATGCAATTAAAACCTGTATCATGCACACCCACAAGAATTCATTTCAGGTTATGTGGCCATTCTCAGACATTATCAGACAGCACTCACTATTTGATCAGACTATAACTTTACATTACTGAACAATGAAAACAGACTTTTGTTAGGAAATGTTGTCACTCAAGGCACAGGAGTATGTTACAATGTCTTTATTATACAGTCTTTATGCTGTTTGAAGAGAATAAAGAATCCTTCCTTTCTTCCCCAGCAGCACCTTGAGAGATTGCCTATCAGCCTAAACACTAAAATATTACTTGGATCAGTTGCTAGAAACCATTATAAATGAGATTCTCAAACAGTCTCAATAGCTACCAAACACCATGAGAACCAAAAGGTGCAACCTCCAGCAGGGTTAGTCCCTTGTTGCAAAACAGCTTAGTGAATCCAGAAGAATGTGCCACTGCATGAAGCTTAACCTGTGTCTGTACATGGCTGTCTTAAACAACCTATCTTAAACAACCTTATTGGATACAAAATCCAGAAACTTGCATCAGTGTAATACGCAAAATGTAAAATCCATCAATTTGAAATTAGTGTAATAGGCAAATCCATTTATTTTAGGGAGAAACCTATTCTGTACATCTAATTTCTCAACCAGTGCCAAAGAATACAGCTAAATACAGCTGCTGATAAATGGGATTGCAAAATGTATTTGTGTAAAGATATGCAAATAAGTGGCCATTACATAAAATTAAGTATCAAGGCTTTTGCTATGTTAATTCAGTGTGTAAGTCAGAAGCAGGAGAATTACTAATTTTAAAAAAAGGAAATAAATTTTTATAACTGTTCCAATACCTGAGGTAAAAAAATACATACTGTATGAAATGCTCTGCAGGCTGCTGCAGCTGAATACCCACACCCTGTGTGCAGTGCATTACATTCACATAAATGCACAAGGTGAACGGCTTCTCCAGGCAGGATTCTGTGATGCTGCGTGCACTATCATGTAAAAATTAAGGCCTGTCCCAAAGAAACACACAAAATAATTTCATCTGTCTTAAGCAGAGTTGTATTTAGAGTAATGCTGGTAATCACTATACTTCACGAACACAGTGTCTCACAGACTATAATACAATAACTGATACCATACTGAAAATTTAACGGTGTCTAAAGTAATTTGTTTCTTTCAAATTACATGTTCTTGGACCCATCTGTGAAAACTGGGAGGTTAATTATGATAGTACATTGCATAATTCCACAGCTAAATGCTAAAGTAGTTCTACATAAATGCCATATGTTTGTCTTAGAAAAACTAAAAAGATTAATTAGGAGGCCAAGGCCAGTACTTTGGAAAGTAATACTCTCAACACAATTAGATCCTTACACTGCCTACTATGTAAATTGAAGTTTTAATTAATAGGTAAAGCATTAGTCATGGAAAAACTAAAAAAAATCCCAAATTCTAAATTGCATGCACCGGACATTTTTTTTACTGACATCACTTATAAAAAGGCACTCTGCACAAGCCAATCACAAAAAAAAGACAACTTAAACTTGAAATATGCTTTTCATCAAGCAGCTACCTGCTAAGCATTTCTCCATTCCTGTTCTTCCCTACATTATTCTCACCTATTTAAAGTTACCTGATAACATCAATAAAGAAAAAGCTCCAATAAACAAACTATAACTAGGAAGCAGAGTAAGTTTGAAAAGTCAACTCAACAGCCTAAGGTCCTTCAAGAGCCTAGCAACTACTTCTCCATCTCTGAAGCTGATTTAATCCAGCTTTCCACTTTTAGCCTACTCCACTACGAAGCAAAATGTCTTATAGCCATCACCCTCCTGAATAAAGTAAAGGGTTATTTTGGCCTGATTCATAGATCACTGACGGTAGAGCACTTCCCTAAAATTCAATACACTCTGGACCATATCTAGAACATACAGTCACTTTACTCACCACATATTCAAACACAAGTGTCAAGGTCTCCTTGGTGTGAATGATGTCATGAAGCAGCACAATGTTTGCATGTTTCAATCCTTTCAAAAGGGAAGCTGAAAAGCAAAACATACATGTAATCTTAAAGAGTATCCAGATATTTTATATTGATTTGCTCTCTTTTTTAGTGACTTAAATGAGCTTAATAACCTGACAATCAATACTTTAGTATCTTCTATGTTAATGAGTTCCACACATCCAGTTTTTGAAGATCACACCTTCCCATTCAATGTTATTTTCTCCACCTTGCTGGTCACCTCTGAGGCCAAAATGGGCTGGAGCAAAAGATTCTTTCTTTACACAGCCTTCTCTAAGTGAATCACTCATGTCTGAGCAACCAGACACCAAGAGCACTCCTACACTTGAAGGTATTTTTTTTCTCTCAGACAAAACTCAAGCATGTCCTTTCAAAACATAATCTTTCCTAACAACAGAGTTGCTGTCTAAATTAAGTGCAGCATTTATCCTAAGAAAAGGGTTTAAAGCAATAATACTCCTTTCTCTCAAATACAACAGAGATTTAATGAATCATTTGTATTAGCCAATAAGAATGAATACGTGGTATTTTCTCACTATATTTTTTTAAAGGTACTAGCTCATGTTTTCAGAAAAGACAAAGATTTATCTTAGTGAACTTTAAGGTAATCACCTTCACTATTTTTTTTTACAACCTAATGTTGTAAATGTTAATGTTCATTCCATATTACATATTTAATGTTCCACAAGACATAGCATATTTTAGCAATATATGTTGACAAGCCATGTGTTGTTACCAATGTCATTCTGTTGTCAGTGCCTTGTCATCTCATGCATATATGTGAGCAGGACTATCAGTCACCCTAGCAAGTAAATAATAGATACAAAGACATGCAAATGAGTGGTACATTTCTAAACTGAATAATGTGGAACTTTCTTCTCTCACCCTTCTACTTTTGTCAAAGAAAAAGAATGAAAGGCCAAATGTGTGTCTCAATCCTTTACTGTGCAGAAAGGAAACTACAGAGCTTCCACAGCACTGTTACCCCTTGCTGTCCTATTCAGGGTTTTCTATCAGGCTGAACTAACTCCAGGGGTCATCTGGCTTTGAATTAAGATAAGTACATATCATCTCTCATACTGGTCTTTAGGAGAGAAATCTGACAAGTTAATCACTCTAGGAAGCAACACAAAAGCAACATGGCATCTGGCTGCATCAGTTTCCTCCACAAGCATCCTTAGCATCAAACTGGAGTTCATCCTAGGCAGAAGGCAGACAGCAAAGAGGAAAATATCATAAAGCTGCTTCAAAGTGAGTATCATCACAGGTATCATGAAGAAAGGACTGCAAGCCTGCAAGGAAGCTCTATGACCAAGAATGAGGCAACCTGACAACCTGGATGAAGAGATGATAAGAAAAAATTCAGAAGAGCTTGCTTTAGCCTGCGCTCCATAGCTCTTGCTATTTAGACAGCCAGCACAGAGGAGTCTTTCTTGTGCTGGTTTTTTTGCCACTGAGCTGTAAAACAGATACTGTAATTACAAATAAGAATTTTAGACATTTGATCAGTGCATGTCTAGAAACCGTTAATATCCCACAAATTAAACAGAGGCCTTTTTCAGAAAAGAAGAGCTGTGAGCAATTTTCAAGGGGTCCCCATCTTAGAACTTGGACAATTTCTTGGAACTAAAGTTCAGAGAGATTTGGATATGTTGGGGTTTTTTTAAAGAAACTTATGAGAAATTGCTGCTGAAAAAAGGTATGGATAAAAACCAAAGATAAAGAACAACTGTTATGAAAGGTACCTTCTAACAGAAACAAGAACTTTTAACCTGAGGAAACCCTAAGATTTCACGTGAAATAACTGAGGTTTTCACCAGCTCTTTCCTCAATAATTATTGAACGACCACACATTCAAAGACACTGTGAACAAAACAACTTCCTCCTAGCAGAGCCTGTGTCAAACTGTAATAGTATTTATGGTCTCTGTCAGCTTTTGCTGCTCAGATCATCACCTGAGACCTTTAATTCCTCTAGCTGGCCATTACTTTGTTGCTAAAATCTCTACGAGGGTCATTCAAGTTTAAACAGTACACTGAAAGCAGCTTACCTCGAGGTCTTTGCACATACTGTCTTTCCCCTTTGGTCCCCTCCCCCACTCTTATTTATCTTCTCTAACATCCAATTCTCCCCTTTTACAGCCTCAATAATCAGCACCTGCCATATATTACAAGAACTATAAAATATCACCTGCAGGGTGAAATTTCTATCTTCTTCATTAGTCCAAGTGAATTAAAGTAGGTAATACAGCACAGAGAGCAAAATCCACCTAATTGTGCTAATTTTACACTGCAGAAATAACCAATTACACTATCAATTTATATTGTGAGAAACTAAAATAGAACTGGTGAAAGTAAAAGAATTACCCCACATGTTCTTCTATCAGGACTTATCATTAAGATTGTCTGTCTTGTGAAAACACTGTTTGTTTCTTAAAAAAAAAGAGGGGGGGGCAAGGAGAAAATTAAAACGAGAAAAAAAAAGTTTTCTGAAAGAGGTAAGTTGCTTCTTCTTCCACAGAGTACTTTAAAAACAAAATGAAATATGAACCATAATATGGATGTTTTTCCCAGAAAAACAGCTTTTCAGAACAAATGACCTATACACCTCCTCTTTTGGGCAAGTTCTTACATGAAAGGGATAGAACTTTGGATGAACTCCACTAATTCAAAGACAAAACCCAGAAATCCACATCCAAAAGAATAAAAAGGAGTCCAGAGAATCTGTCAGCATCAGCTTGAGCCAAGGCTGACTTTACCTTTGAAGCTGCCAATGCAGCAGGTACTGGAGCCCAGTGAGAAGTCAGGTACTGCTGTGCCTGGTGCTACCTCCAGAACAAAATAATCTCCAGAAGGCCATTTCCACCCAGTGATTATTACCCACAGATTTCACACAGAGTTGTTTTCTTTTAAGATTAAAAGACTAAAATGTTTTTGAAAAAGCACTGCAACAACTCACAAAAGTGAGACCAATGTACTAGTACTCACTGTACACTTAACATGTATTTTTAATAACAAAATTATACAACGCTGCCTCAAAAGTACTGGCATTCTTTTTTTACCCTTGGTATGAAATGTAAGATAAACAGATGGCAGCACTTTTAATTAATTTCTCCGAAGAGTTCTGAGGAAAAACAGCAGCAAGGAAGGTTAAAATTCATTTTTAAAACATTTTAGACAAAGTATTATATGGATTCGAATGGCCAGGTGCTTTCTTTGTCACTTGTGTTTGCACAGTCCCACACAGCAAATTCTAATAGTAAAACCCAAGGAAGGCAAATTGTTGACATACTTCGACAATTAACAATATCCCAGATGATGATTTCTGTGACTTACACAAGCTCATGATCTGAGTTGCTAAATGTACCAACACTCCACACTTTCCATCAAGGGCTAATAACCATATTTGCATACTTAAAGGAAACACATTGAATTTGCTTGAATAACCATCACAGGCTTCGCTTCCAACAAGGGAATGCTCTCATCTATTATGAGCTCCTGGCAAGCTGCCATATCACTTGTGCTGGTCAAGGAGGTTTTTGCTGTTCCCAGATGAGCTGGATTCTAAAGTACACTCGCTCCACAAGCAAGGCAAGCCAGATGGACTGCAGCCAACTCTTACCCAAAACCTGAGTAGCATCAGTAAATCTGTGCTTCTCTCCCTGTGGGGTTTACAGCATCAACTCAAGCCTGACACTCCATTTAACAAAGCCTTGTGACTTTTAGATCAGCCTTGGCTTGGGAGCGTTTTGAAAAAGGTTATTCCCATACCTCATAAAGGAATATTTCACAGCTGTTTGATAAATTCAACAAAAGTAACTATTACTATTTACTCCCAGGTCATATGGAAGATCTTTTCACTAGCAAAGATAGAAGCTGTGGACATGGTAAGTACATTAAGCTCAAACATTAATTATGGTCCTTTGACCATTCATTCAGTCTTTCAATTCCTGACTATCATTTTATTCTCACTTTGTGAAAAATCACAAATCTTCACTGTGGTTTTAGACAGGAGAATAACGCATGATTTTCAAACTGGCTGATATTTCAGTGACCTGGAAGTTTTTCTCAGCAGCAGCAGAATTTGGCCTCATGATGCTCATATGCACCATAATGTACAACTGCTAATGATGCTCTCTCAGATGTCCACATTTTCAACATTTTTCTAAGAAGTATAGCTATAAAAATACCTGCTTTCCTCAGTAGCTGGGGCATCCTCTGGCATTACCATGCACCAGTGCTAACTATTGCTCATGCTGCTGCTCACATGCAGTGCTCACCCTTCCTCACTGCCACTCCAGGAGATTTCCTCTCGTCAGGAGACTTTTGAAGACTGCACACCATGAAAGCTTGCCCTTCTCTAATGCTGTTAAAGCAACTGTGCAACTTTGCTGCCCTGTTGGATTTCTGAGACACCAAAGAACACATATTCTAGTCAGTAACACAAATCTGTGAAAGCAAGTAAGCTGCTGTGCTTCAGAGCCAAGTAATTTATCTTTAAAATTCTGCAGCTTGTCACACTCTGCAGACACAACGGTGCTCTCTGTCAGAGTGCCAGCTTCCTTGCATACACAGTTGGGATCAGTCTCTGAGCTCTCCTGGAAAGACATCCTTAGTGAGAAAACATTCATGGGGTTTTTTTCTTATAATCACGTTTCCTGAACAAACACACTCAAATGTGTCTTACTGCCTGCACAAACTACAGTTCTGCTTCTCTCCCAGCAACTTATTTTCAATTTATACATCTTTCATAGCAATTTTTAAAATTTGGCCTGAGAGCACAACGTCCCATGTATTTCTCATACACTTCCCACACAGCAGGGATTTTTGTGTGCAAAATGTTACTTAGAATTCTACCACAGAGACAGGAATTCAGCACTCTGTTGGTTTTGCAGCAATAAATGTGCAGTAATTTCCTCCTCAGAAATGCAGTCCCCAAATCTACACTTTGCTATTTTCCAGTTCACCCATCTGAAATTATTTACTGCAAGCAAATAGCTTTGCTGTCCTAGAATCCTAACATAACAAAATTCAATTAAGTGAAAACTGTACATCCTAGGTAAGACCACACTGACCAGAAACTTCCCATCTTCTCACCGCAGGATATATTCTGTAGAAAGATTATTATTTATAGCACATATGTAATCCCAAGTAATTGATTTTAGAGCTGCATACCTATAAACACACAGAATTATGCAGCTTCCATTCTGATCATAGTGGACACAATGCAATAAAGATATGTAGGGCACTCTTCAGCTTGGAAAATTTTTTAGGAGGAAGTTTCATAAAAAATTGCAAAAGAATTTCTGAGGTAAAGAAAGAAGAAAAAGCAGAACAGAAAACTTTAGATGGGTTATTACATGAGCTTAACTCAATTACCTTCTTTACTGCCAATTCCAACCTCAAGAAAGCCTCCTCTAAAGCTAATAAATACTCCTTATTCTAGTTTTCATTAAGTCAAAAAAAAGCAACAGTCTGCCATTAAGGAAGCAAAAAGTGCTTCAACATGCTCACAAGAAATTATCTGGTAGTCCTTCAACTGTAGGTTGTTTTGCTGGAGGGACTACATGGATCAAATTAGCTTCATTTACCTCCCCAGCTTCAATTCAGGCTCACATGAGTGACTTGAACTTTTAACCAACTATTTTTTTTTTTTTGTTTGTGAAACAACTTCTTGCTGCTCCTTCTTGAAAGTATAATGTGTTATTAGAGAAGAAAAAGGGTGTGTTTTAACAACACATTAGCACTGTCATAGGTTCTTCTTGTTACAGCTGTAGTTCCCTAAGCAAAATTTTGGCAAGTCACAAACCTGCTAAAATCTCTTTGCCTATTGAACTGGAACAAAACACTGGAAGGACTGATCAAGTAAGCTCTGAAAAGCACTACAACATATTATTCTAACAGTTATAGAGATGACTGCTGCCATATGAAATGAATGCCTCTTTCATTACATTCTAGATATAAATATATGCATTGTGTATTGTTCCCAGTGCTCTTCCAACACAAGTGCAGATGGAGGTTAAAAATAATGAGACATCATCCTATTAAAGCCAGACTCTTTTGGAAAGCAATTACCATATGCTACTCGTATCTTGTAGCAGCCAGTCATATTTTGCCTTCCCTATCCATTTCAGTATTCAAGAGGAGGAAACTGTGTAAACTAAAAATATGCAGAGTTTACAGAAAACAACTCTATAATGCAGGTAGCATATGAAAGCAGGAACATTTCTATTACTTTTTGATGCACACATAGCATGACCAGGACTAATAACACAATCTATTTATAAAACCATCTCTGGCTGCTTTTAGCCCTGTTATTGTGATGAATTTCAGACACTGTCTTCACATAAATATCTGTCTACCTTAGGATCACTTTGGAAGTTTTCAACCTAAACAGTTCCTCCCATCTCTCAAAAACAGGCTTTAGTAACAACTTCTGTAACCCACAGAATAACTTTCCCTCTGGAAAAAAACCTAAACTCCTCAACCCAGTGTTTTGGAGTAGAGAATAAAAATCTGGGAAGAGGCCTTTAAAATAGAAATACACACTTTGCCATCTCTGTGAAAGTATTCTAAATTTGGTCAAGGTAAAGCTTTGGAAACTGTCCCTTTGGGTCAACCTGACTATCAGCAGTGTGAAAGGAAGGAGGAATACCAAAAAGGGGAGATGGCAGGAGAGGCTGTGATCCACAGTGGAAGCTAGGACAGCTGGGTAAGGAGAAAAAAAAGCTAGAGGATAAACAAACATCTTTCACAGGTGGAACACACAGGAAGTGGAAAGAGCACATAGATGGGACAGAAAAGGGACAGGATGCAGAGCACAGGTGGGCAAACACTCACATTTTGGGGGAAATACACAAGAGCCTGCAGACACTAGCACATATTCTCCACTGATGTCCATACAAGAACCCAAGATTCCCACTGGGAAATCAGACGGAAAGCGTCTTGTCACTTTCCTCATTCTCCTGCAATTTCAGTTTACAGAGAGAAGCACCCTTCAAAATACCAGTTAACATTTCAGTTCAAGTAGGATGTGTTCATATGAGAGCTAGCAAATATATTGAAACATTAGAGTGCAGATGCAACACCAGAAAATGGAAGAGAGATTTCCACTTGCTTTTTCAAATACTTGGAACATTACTTACACAAAAATCCAAATTAAAATAAAGAATGCTAGGCCAAGCGCTCAAAACAGAGATGGACTACAATTACAGGGGCTGCCACAATGTGAACTCTGAGATACACATTCCTGATGTCACTACCATGAGATAAGCCAGGGTTTCAGTTCACAGCTGCTTCACATCTATCTTCCATTTCTCTCACACTTTGACAACCTGCAAATTCACAGCCTAACTTCTCCTGCAGTGGCCAACTTGTGTGCATGTACCCTTTAACTGTTCTCAGGTATTTAATTTTGTGTTACAGATGGAATAAATACAGTGGAAGGATCTTGCCCATTCATGAGAGAAGGTGGAAACTCTATGAGGCCTAAGTCAGAAGAAAATCAGCCTGATCTTTACCCTTACCTTACCACTGACTAAGCACAACTGTAAGTCACTCAAGCTGATAATATTACCATATTCCTCATATTCTGAACATTTCAACTTTTGATCTTCACTCACACTTACCAGAACAGCAGAGTGCATTCAATTATTACTGAACCCCAAGCAACGGTGTACACTGCATTATGCAAATACTTTGAAAGTCATCTCAAAATCATTTAAAAGGACTCTTGGCAAGTGGGGTGCTGACAAGATGAACAAATATTTAAGTAGTCAGAGTAGAGTGACTAGTGTTCTAGAAATTTTCAAAACCATCTGTGTTTTAGTAATGCACAGTAGGTGCCTATAGCTAGAGCCACCCATCAAGAACATTAAATTAAATTAATCTATCATCTTCTGACACAGGCAGAGATCACACAGCAGGAGCAAACATGGTGCTGTTGTGTAATTAAGGAAAGAACAGTAGAAGAAGAGAGACCAAATTAATTTTCACAAGTAAACTTAACTCTGACAACTTAACGATTGACTTTGCAACCATAATAAAGATCCTCTGCTTTAAATGGTATATCTGCAATATTAGTATTATATTGTCCAAATGAGGGAGTAAACAACCAAGTACCAACACTGAACCTCATGTTCTGCTGAAGTCAATGAGCATTTTGTTACTCACTTTTACCAATGCATCAATATGACAAGAAATCACTTAACCTTATGTACCTGCAGTGAATATTTTTTTTTTTGTATACAGAAGACAGAAAAGCATCACAGGAAATAATTAAATTGCATTGACATGAAACTCAGTTGCCTACCAGCTTACTTAAGCCAATACTTACAAATGAGGAATTCTACAGAAAAGCTATTAAAAAAAAAAAATTACTTTTGCTCTATTTCTCAGTGGGCCATTTCCTTCAGAAAAAAAAAAGCTGCACGAAAAGCAGACTCATTTGTCAACACGCACTTCAGGCAGCAGAAAAAAAAAAGGCTTGTGGCATATGTCTTGCTATTTTTCAAAAAGGGAGCGAGACAGGAGTCTTTAAAAGATCATGTCAATTTTCTTCTTCTGGGTGGGTGAGGCTCAACATGCCTCTTTGCCCATAAGTGGAAAATAAAGCTGGAATGCTCACAGCATTGCTGCGTCTCTTGTGGAATGGTTTAGATGTAAAAGAAAGGCAGAATCGGTAGAAAGCTAGAAAACAACTATTTTTACAACTATTTGAGTAAACAAAATCTATCACAGCGAAAATAAGGCATACTCTTCTGTAACTGAAAAGAGAAAAACATGGAGTGTATGGAAAAGAACAAAAATGTCATAATGAAGCAAACGTCATAATGAAGCAAATGAAATGCAGTTACTGTGTAACTTGCCCTAAAAAGCAACTCAAAACAATGAACTATTAGGCTCTTAATCAACAGAATTCTATATCTAGAAAATTTTAAAAACATCTTTAAGGACAGGAAACAACCTTAATTCAGACTAGATCTCTTTGATGCCTTTTATAAAATTTGTAGGTGTTTTTTCTTTCCCATCTAAAAATATGCTAAGCATGCAGACTACAAAATGGCAATATTCCCTCAAGTAACTTGTAAACTAATTTCTACCACAAAAAAAGCAATAGTGATGAAGCAAGCTTGCAGACACTATGGCAGCAAAACTCAGCAAGGGTTACCAATTATTTGGCAGACTAAATTAGTCAAAAGATTATATTGGCAATGGAAATCCATGCTTTACTGTGACCAATAAAGTCCTTTGGTGCCAACAATGCTGAACATCCACTATGCAAGCACATAATCTGAAAATACAGGTTAAGTATTTTTTCCATAAGTGAAGGCCCTATCAATTCACAAGGAGCAGATATATTTTCCTCCTTCTGCATTTGCCCTGTGGTCTCTAGGTATTGTCTTGGTTCTCACCCCATCACTGACTTGTCATTTACTCTTGCAGTTCATAGTACCCATCAACAGTGTTAGTTGAATTCAAAGTGCAAGCAATCGAGAGGAAACAGAAAAACTGGGAGTCCCACGATTTTTGCTTTATCCATCTCAGAATGTAACTATATCCAAAACAGTATTACTGCAAACTTTACAAACTTACATTTAAATGACCGTGAGACCTATTATTATCATGGCACCCTCAAGAACAGCATGTGCTTGTTGAAAGGTTGGGGACATTGTTCAAGTTGGAAGTATATGGTATACAGGACAAAAGTTTTCCTCTAAGCAAAAGACAGCAAGTCCTGTATGTTTTTTTAAAAAGCAGCTGGCCTTCATAGAGAGCTGGAGAGACGCCAGAACACAAAAGATGAGCTGAAGGAATGTCTCAGCTTCACGGAGTTGACAGCCATAGCTGACAGTGACAGGGTGCAAAAGTTAAGTGATGCTCAGAGGAGACCTAGCTGAGATAAGGTAGTGATTTTTATCTTCCTACTTTTGCTAAAAACAAACCCATAATTTTCAAGTACAGATCCAAAATTACCTGTGCAGATGCATGACATGCATCAAACTATGGATCTAAATCATACTGGAAGCCATTATGAGCAATGCCATAATTAAAGCACTCCTAAGAAATGTGAGAAAACACATTAAAAGGATCTTTGAGCATAACCCATTAACACCACAGGGGGTAAGAATTTTTTTTTTAAAGGACAATTCAACAGCTTGTCTGTCTACTACATACAGATATAAAACATCCAGCCCCCTTGAAAATATACTGAGTTCTTCCATCCTGTTGTGTCATTCATCAATTATAATTACAGCAATTTACCGTTTGCTTTTCCAGATAAAATTCTTTTTATAGAATCATAGTAATTAACAATGACAGCAGCAAAATTGATATCCCTGCTTCTTAAAGTACCCGTTCCTCTAAAATAGCACTGCTCCCTTAACAGACTTTAAACAAGTGTCCTCATCTTTTCCAATTTGTGCCTAACAGTGTTTATTCCAGTCAAAACAGGTCAGATCTTTTCCAAGAGAGAACTAGAGAACAAATATGCTCTTTAATGTTGCTGACCCTTTTTTCAAACACTTCTCTGAACTCATTCATTGAAAGGTGGCCTTCAAAATTTAGACTTCAGATCAAGGAAATGCTTTTTCTAGTTTCTGTGAAAATTTGCCCAATTTCTCAAAGTTTACATGTAGTCAATGGAAAACTGTACTTTAAAGCTGCACTTAAGCAGCTAAAATATCCCAGAGAATCCATCCTCCCAGTCTGAGCCAAGAAATCTGGAGTACAACACCAGTTACAGATAGGACAGTGTCTATCAGGAGAACCATTCTAAGTTTCCCCAGAATCTCAATCACAAACCTGGTTTTGGCTGAATGCATCTCCAAGTCCTGTACTCCACTTCTGCTCCCCCCTCTTCAACCCTGCAAATGAATAAATGGTGGGAAATGCTAGTCCTGTCCAGTTAGATTCCCCATTCTCCATGTCATAGGCTCCTGGCTGAGGCAGCCAAAGTCATCAACCCTTCCTTTCTTGCTACTATTGCTTTCTTCCTCTGGTGTTGCTTTGAATGACGCTGAATTTGCATTCTTCCAAACGCACTGTGATAGCTGGTGCAATGCTCACACCAACTATTCCTAACCTCCATTTCTCCTAGTTCTCCTCCCTACAAGTGCCCAGGTACAGACAGTGCCAAGCATTCAGTGAGGCAGTCTTCTCCAAGCAGCCAGGGCAAATCAGAAAGGGAAACAAAAAGGCTAGAGGGAATACAGAAGGGAACAGGGGACAAAAATGCATGGATAATGCATGTAGAGTTTATAACTATGTCAATATGAGAAAAAAAAATCCAAAACCAAAGCTACAGGCAAAGCAGGAGGTTTACACCTCTGCACTGAAAATTGTACCTGAAAAGCCAGTTTCACAAGGGGGCTTTCATAGGCTCAGGACAAGCTGACAAGCCAATATCTAAGAGCTTAAATCCTGGTTCACCATCCTACATAGTACATGAGCCTAGAGATACAGATAATTCTTTAGTTGTCTCTTTAAATCCGTCTTGTTCATTGTTATAGCCTTGCTAACCAAACACAAGAGGCAAGAAGTTTCTTGTTCCTGAAGAGAAATGGAACAGAAAACAAGTAGGGGACCTTAAGCAGCAGGACTTAGAAGAAGCACGACAACGTGCCTAAATTGTACTACTCTATAGCTTCCATTTTCAATTAGAAAGACAAAGCTAATAAAATACTAACAGATTGAGTGGCTGAATCACTAAGTATAGCAGAAACTCTTCCTGATGAACACCTTTTTACTTGCAGAAACTAAGCGAGAAGAAACATCAAACTTCAGCTGTTAATTTGATTTGACCAAGCACAAACTAGACTAGACCACTCAGTGTTCGATTTTGTTGCCAGTATGGGACCTGAACACCACAAAACTATTGGATATAATCTCCTTATCAATGTAGTACTATCACATGGTTGAAGATGAAATGCTATCATCTCGCCAGCTGATCCCAAACAAACTTGCCCAACACAAACAAAAGACTCTTCAGTGTAATGCAAGTACACTGAAGTTTTAAGTTCAGTGTAAGCAACAATTTCACACACGTAAGAACAAGGTTCAGAAATATGGCAAAGCCATCATTGCTTTGAAGTTGTTTCTGAATCTCTGAAAGTCTTTGGAATGTGTTTTTTTTCTCTAAAGAATCCTTTTCCAAGCAACTCCTGAAGATAGAAGATCTGCAACAGTATTTTGAGGCACTGCAAAAGGGCAAACACATTTTTAGTTTCTACAACTGGAGTGAGAACATCTTAGTATTCCGGAAAACACAGCTCAAGCACTGTAGAGTCCTTGGAGCTCTTTACTAGCGATTTGCTGCCTCATTAGCTCATGCCAAGTAAATCAAAGAATGACTTAACAAAGGCACCAAATTTTTATCAGCCAAGTTTTTCTCCCAAACGAATACACTCTGACCTAAAAAAGGTCACAGGAATTACAGAAGTACCTATAGGCACCAATGAATTTTTTCCTCCATCAGGATGACTACTTAGTGCGTATGTTATATCAGACATTCTGCAACAGCAAACTGCACCTCTAAGATAAATTGATAAATTAGGAATACCAAATCCCTGTTCCAACATATGCCAGAAAGTTTTGGCTAAAAATCAAGACTTGAAAACTCTAATAGCACATTCCACTTCAGATACTGATACTAAAATAGTGGCAGTGAAAGTGCTAACATTCACAAGGCTAAACATCCTCCCCAAATTCACAATATGGTTCAGTATTTCAAATAGCTCCAGCCTTATAAAAGTAGGACAGAAATATTTTTTTAAAATTACAAAAAAAAAAAAATCAGTCAATGAAACAGGCACAGAAACCTTACTCATTTATTTCTAATAAGGTCTTAGCACCCCAGCGACGACAGATCACAGACTCTGTGAGTTCCATCAAAATGCCTCTCTCTCCCCCAGCTGGTTTGGAAACTTACATATGTCAGCCTGATAATATTTAAAACAAACTGACAAGATCTCCGCAGATAAACAAACCTGATCTGAGGCAGTAAAACACAAAGGTTTACTCTCCCAAAGTTATCTGACCACAATAAACTACCTCTAAAATATTAATAATCATTTACCTGAGAAGAAACTACAGTTGCACATATCCATATCTTGAAGGTATCATTGATGTTAACTGTACAATGAGTGCTACACATAATAGGAAACACAGCAGTGTCTTTGTCATTAAGGATGTATGATTATCTGCAGGTATTTTTCTGACATTTTGTTGAGCTTTAACAAGTGCTGTTAAAAAAAAACTTGTCCTTGAATACAGTTTCGCCTTCATTTCACTTGAAAAGCTTTTATAAATTTGTTTACATAATGCTCAAATATGTAGATTCATAACTGTCAATGATTTTACAAGGTTAATGGCCTCTATAATTAAAACAAATTAATGAGAAACTCAACTTTAAATTAATGCGCTTCAGTCAACCAGAAAAACAGCAAACTCTGCAAAGAACATGGGTATATGAATCAGACTAAACTCACCTTTTGCTTCCTGCTCCAAAACAATGTACAGAAAAAAAGATACTTCTATTAATGATGCACTTGGACTCTGGACTATTTTGAAACCTAAAATACTAAGAACTGAGATGAATGGAATTTCTAGCCTAGTTTCCAGATCTAGATGCATCTGAGACATACTTTTACTCTAGAGGTTAGCAAACAACAAACACAGAAGCCAGAATAAAACTTTTTACTGTGTGATACTGAAAGCTCAAAAATACAGATTGTCTTTTCAAGAGCATGTCTATTATTGAAGATAGTTTTAATTTACTTTAAACCTCACTTTCTTTTATTTTTTATTTGGACCTCTAGTTTCTAATTAGTATATTTTTAAATAAATTAATTTAATCCATATCATGCCTCAAAAATTTTTATATTGAATTAATTGACATACATTAGCAAGAAAAAGCCTAGCTCACACCATACTCTTTTTTTAAGATTAAATGATCTGAAGCTGTAATTATTATTTCTTTGTGGAACTAAAACTTCTGCCATCCAAATATCACTAACGAACTTGATTCAAGAGTAACAACACATCAGAAATTCAGTCCAGAAAAAATTAAAGGGATAAAATCTCCTGATATTTAAGGGGGTTTTTAAGTTTCAAATGTTTCCTATTGCCTCAGAGAGGTTAGAAGTTGCCTTGTGCTCTTAAACTGTGATCAGGAGTTATTCACATGTAATTGAATGTGACATTCTACATTCTTGTCCACAGCCATAAAAATGGATGAAAAACATGAATGCATGAGCTGATGGCAAGATGGAACTATTATTAATGCAATTCATAAGCCTCTTGGACTGCTGGCAGAAATCTGACAGAAAGGTGCTAAAATCTTGAACACACTATCCACAGATATATGCTTTTATAGGTTATTTAATTTGACCTCCTTAGCACAAGAAGCCATTTCCAAGCACATAAATTTTTACTGAGCATATCTTTAGAAAGACATCCATTGTCTTGCAACAAGCCAGCAGCATAAGTGCCCCAAACTTCATTTCCATTTGGAAGAGCAGGAAGTCCATCGAATCCTTACATTGATAACTTACGCAATGCCTGTTTCATCAGACTTTTCATGAAGACTAGACATTGTTCCAAAACTTTTTCTTTGGTTTTTATAGAGATTTGTATTAATTTGTGCAAGCAAGACTGAGAAACAGCAGCATTCAGACACACATCAATGTGATCACTTGAATTTTGTTTGTGAGCCCCAGCTACAACCCTTAGTTTCTCCACTGGCATGCAAAATAAAGCATTTTTGATTATGCAAATAGTCCTCTGTTTTGTGAATAGGGCCTCAAGTGATTCAAATGCTAATTCTGTTAGAAACCTTGATGCAAAGCCAGTATTTCAACCATGTCAGCTTTATAACCAAGACTTTCTGAGAAACACATAATTGCAAATTGAAAACTATCTTTTAGAACCAGAAATACATAAAGTAACCTGGAGAAGTGGGAAAGTTTTTACAGCTTTCTGTCAATGACCCTGCAACCTGTTGGGTTTAGCTTTGAATTAGATGCCCCTTCAGGAACCGGCAGTTTCCTAGCAGAGGCAATACGGGCACTGCTGCACTAAGAAAACCAGAAATGAAACACCAAAAGCAAATTATTATCTTGTTGAGAGAGTAATGTGCTATATAGTTTGTCTTTTTGTTTTCTTAATAAAACCTTCACACAATCCAGCGAATGCCTGCATGAAAATGTCCTTGTCATTATTAAGCACATTTTTTGAGCCTCAGAGCACAAAAAAGAGCAAGCATGCATCCTCGATTTCAGAGAAATAGGGGAAAGGGAAGTGAGTGAGAATGTCTACGTGAAATGTGTAAAAAGCTTTTCTTTTTAGTTTGCAAGCAGTTTTGATTTACTCTTTTTCCCCTGATTAGTTGCATTTAACCTATTACAGTACATTGTCCTCTCAAGTTCTAGGAGATCTGAGGGAAGGGAGAATGTTTTCAGATGGAAACCAGCCAACTGGCACTGCCATCAGCCTGTCTGCAAAGCTACCTTGATCGTACATTTCTACCACCCTCTTGACTTCCTTCATTGCTCTGCTCATGAAAACCAGCTGATGAAGAAGGCTAAGTAAAACCTTTGGATCTAATTATCTGAACATTAAGGTAATTACCTGTACAACCGAGGCCTTAGCTGTACACCTATGACAGGCTTCAAAGAACTAACCTGCAAAACTAACCTGCAGTTTAAGTTGCCTATAGAAAAAAAAAAAAAAAAAAAAAAAGAGTATTAAGAAACTTCCATATGAGGTCCAAGGCAAAAAGTTAAATAACATAAAATACTTGTCATTGATGGTGGCAGTTTTGAGAATCTCCTCAAGGCAAAACCCAGAGGACAGAATTCTGATTTACATAAAGCCTCTCCTAACACTCCAAAGTAAAAGTCAAAGAAAACTGGTCTATATCACTTCAGCAATGATTACGGGAACTCTCACCACAAAACACACACAACAAACAAGCTATATCAGATCAGACCAGATACAAATCACTGGGTTTAGCACACCTAAAATATCCTAATTTACAATAAGGATATTTTCCTTCACTTTGTTTTAAGTTCACTTTTCAGTTGGCTCCAGCTAAATCTGCTTCCAGCTGAGAAGCTGTGGCAGCTTGTTACAAGTGGCTCAGACCTCAAAAATTCAGAAATACACAGCTGCAGATTCTACAGCTGAATATCTCAAAGTGATGACTTTTAGACTCCACTGTCATGGCTTATATTTTAGTAAATGGGTCAGAGGTGGAAGGCCACACATCCTATTACCAGTCTCTGAACCATCCAGTTACCCTTCATCTCAGCAGAAAAATGTGACACATTATCGGCTTCTTTTTTGATATTGCTTACTCGGGGGGAACATTCTGAAGTAAAATAATGTGGATATTCATTTTCATTGCTTTGAAGAAGACAGTAAAGGTCAAGTTCTAATATTGAAATGCTGCTCTCTTAATATTGATTATAAAGCCTGAAAGCAGTAACTCCACCCATGCTGGAAGAAGAGACCCCATTATGAAGCCTGTATTGCAATTCTGTATAATTCTGAAAGATAATCTCACACTTCTCCAAGCAAAACTGAAAAACTGAACTGAAATGTTTGCAGCAAAATCGTCAGGCTATAGTAAAATACAAAAGAAAAAAAAGAGCAATGCTGTCTCCTGAAGGAATGGTCTCACCCAGACAACTGTGCCTACAGCATCTGACAGCTGGTAGACCAAAGGAAAAAAGGAGCCTGTGAAGAAACAGAAAAGAAGGAATATTTTTCTCTCACATACATAACTTTAAAATAAGATGTATGTATTTGCTACCACTTTTTTCACTGTTTTGATTATAACTGACCTTTTCCTTCCTATGAGAAAGGTATTAGTGCTTCTTAATGACTACAGCGGTTGCTGGCATATTTTATACCAGGACAAAAATGTAAGCTGCTGAAAATATTTCTCACCTATTTCAGTTTAGAAATTTTGTGAATTTCTAACACAGAAAGTTCATGAATGAATTATCCTATCCAATTCATGCTTAAAATTTTCAGCAAATTACTATGAACTATACATAGCATTTTACCATACTGGGATTTTTTACTTCCTGTACACACAGCATATTTAAGGAAGAATTGAATCATTACCACAAAAGATGGGAATTAAAAGCAGCAAAACAAAATGCTGCAGTAGTCTCATCCTCTCAGGCTGCCTATCTTCTCAACTAGCAAGTCTCTACTTATGCCATGGCCCCATCATTTGAAAATAAGTGTCGTTTTCCCTTTGATATAGGAGTGATCTGTTAGCTATTAAAACAAAATAGTGTCTTGATTCTGTAGAAACTATAGGTGCTTAATTTTATAAATAAGTTAAAAATTAAAAAATAAAAATATTATAAATAAGTTAAAATTTTGAAATATACTAGTGGATTTTTCTCAAAGGAAGTAAAAGTACTTATTGTGCTGTGGACAAAAGCATTGAAAATAAAGACATTGTTGTGGATCCAGCAGAAGCACATGCATATCTTCATTGCTATGTTCATATCTGAAGAACCAAGACAAATGTTTAAATTATTTATACACATCAAGAGAATTAAGATAATTCATTCATGAACTTTCTGTGTTAGAAATTCACAAAACTGTTCTGATGATTTTATGAATGATGACTGAATTCAGTAGCAAGAAGATGGTGGCATGACTCAGACATGACTTTTGAAGAAGATGGACAACTTTCACAGGAAGCATTTTTACTTTATCCAGACCTGGGTACATGACCAACTCACATTAGACATTCTCTGGGTTGATCACAGGCAGTATGCGACCCTTCACAGAGGATTTTGCTCTTTGGGGGACAGGATTAATTATTTTTCTAAGTCTTAAAAACATACAGGAGACACATGAACGCACAACACATATACACTTCTTTCCATATATGTAGTGGTGTATCTCCTTCAATGGGGAGAGCTGTAACACAAAGAAAACAGAAAACCTTCTAAAGTCTTTATTTTGGACTTTACCCAAAGTTGAAACCAATTCTGCTGAGATACCACAGTCATCTACTAGTTTTACATGTTAAAAAGACCATGGATAAAACTGAAGCTGACTGAACTGGTTCAAACACAGAGTTGCCACCTTGCTTTGGTATTTTTGAAATCCAGGACACAGTAGTGGAAAACCACACACAGAGATCTTGACAAAGACAAATGTCTTTGTGCAGATTTGAAGTCGCGACTTTCATCATAAGACATTTCAACGTCATATTGTTATCTAGATTACCCCTTCTGCAAAAGGGAGCTATGACAACAATAAAACAATTAGAAGAACTAGCCAGGTTCAGGAGACATTTCTTTCCCTCAACATCAGAGATATCAAATTTTTATTTCACCAGGTGACCATGGAAGATACTGGCGCTTGGGTGGGTACCTGAGGGTCCCCAAGCAGTTTCACTTGAAACATGCCATCACTTGCTAGCACCTCCACTCATATTAAGAAGCTGGTTTCTGTACTACCAATTCAATCTGCTCCATCTGGGATATGGTCACAAGGTAAAAACTAATGCTACTTGGAGAAGGATTAACTTAGCTCTACTTTTTTTTGGTAGCAGAATGTGCTGGAAGAGGACATTAAATTTACATACAGCATAAAAAGACAGACTCTCAACAACTTCCACTCAAACAAGAAAGTCATGAGGGCTGCACAAGGGCTCTGTATGACTTATAGGCGCATATTAGCATTATATACGAAGAAAGGATTGCCAGCCTTCTTCTATTCTCCAAATTCTGTGATTGGCATGTGTTTTCTACCCTTCTTGTCATACTACCAGGGACAACAAGAGCAGCAGACCAGAATCTATAAGGCAATAGTTCCAACTTCTGCATTAAATAGGGAAGAGAAGAAACAGTTTTTGAGCAGAAGAAATCTGCTCTATCCAGGAGGCCCCAGGGGCAAAAAGACAAGTCAGAGAGCCCTGAAACGCAGGGCAAAGGAAACTGTAAGCAAAAGCCATACTAAGAAGGGTTCAATAGCACTTGTGAACTAATGGATTTGCACCATTCCAGCTCTGGAACCGGCACAAGATCCCTTCTCCACCACTTTCCATGTGAGCAATGAGGATGCACGGACAACTTTGTCAGTAGAAGTAGGGCAAAGCCTGAAAGGTCTGCCATTAAGCTAACATGACAAGGACGAAAAAAAGAATTCTTGACAGCAAAATGTTCATATTAAAAATAAATAATCTTTAAAGTGTCACCCCATTCTTTTCTTGCTAGAACTGTGCTCAAGAACAAAAGCCAGAAGAAGGTCACAGCCTGAACATCAAAAGTACTGAATAAAGATTCAATTGATACAGTCGTGTTCCACCTCAGCAAGCCACAGATAAAATGTTGGAGGGGGAATGGGAGGAGGACAGAGGGGATGGAATATTCTGTGAAACAAATCTAGTTCTATGAAACTGGATAATTTGGAATTTGCATTTGTATTTCTCAGAAAAGCACGACACTTTTCCTACATGATGGCAGTTCATTATAGATTTTAAAATTTATAACATGATTCTCAAAGGGAAACACCAAAATTTATGCTATATTTATGTAATCCCAGCTCTTCTGAAGGTTTTATAATTGAGAAAATGGTTAATTTGTTAGATGGTTGAAAAGGGGGGAAAAGGAAATACTATGTTCAGTCTGTGAATAGTCAAGTACAAAGAAACAAACAGGACAGACTTTTTCAATCTACCATTTCTGACCACCTATGTGGCCCACCAAAAAGAAGAAAGTAGCACAGTGTAATTTGGACACACTAAAAAGCAGGATAAAATAACATCATAACTTGCACTGTATATGAGACTAGAAAACTATCAGATCTCCCACGTTCACCTTAGATGACAAGGAATTCAGTTCACCTGCTTCAGCCAGCCAGTCCAACTGCTTTCAGAGAAAAGCAGATGAGTACTCTCAGTAAAAAAAAATTAACAGCCAGGGTTGGAGAGAACAGCAGGAGGGAAAAAAGACTAAAGATGAAACTCCTGCTGCTTCCAAGCTCCACATCACATTGCCAAAGATCTAACACACTTCTCGTAGACATACACAACTGCACATGCAGGAGAAAGCATAAATTAAACATAGCTGAAAATCTGAGCAATAAGAAAAATATCCAGGAAAAAACCTCCAGAATTTAAAAGCATTTTGTCTATTATTAATGTTCAAGAAGAAATAGTATACACTTCTCTGCAACATGAAAGGGTATTTAATAAGTAACTTCCAAAAGTCTTGGATTTTAAAAGTTGACTTAATTTCATGAAAAAGGTCCCAGGACCAACCTTTTCCAAATGTACTGTAGTTTTTGAAGTCTAGTCTGTCTTAATTGGAAAACTCTTTCAACTCAAGGAAACCCACAGTTTGGGTAAGGCTGCAGGGTGACCATAAGAGAAAAAGACCAGACAGAGAAACAAAAAATGCTGGACTTTCTTTAGTTTTGAATATTCTTGACCTTAAATATCCAATGACACAGTGTCCTAGAGGTTCTTGGCTTGCATGTTTTATTTTTAACAACACTGAAAAACAAAGCTGTTATGACGCCAAGCCCAACTGGCTTTGCAGGAACTTTACAGCTAATTGAGCCGTCGCTATTTAGCCTGCAGAAGCACCAGCTCTGCCAGCTCTGTAGGCCATGAAAAAGTTCCCCAAGCTACAGCCAAGCTACTGTCCTTTTCTTTTTTAACTTAACTCTTCCAAAGCAATGTGGCTTTTGGGGAGAGTGAGCTTATCCTCAGGCTCTAAACCATAGACACAAACCCCCTATAGTAACTCCTGTGACACACACACTCAGAATAGCGACATCTCCATAATCTTAAATATAATCTCTTGAAGTTCCCTGAGGCTTGTTGAGCCAAATACATATGAAGCCATTAAGCATTTCAATTATGGAAATTCAAATTTCTTGACTAGGCTTTGTAAAGGAAATCTGAAAGTCCTCCAAACTCCTATCACTAAAAAGAACGCAGTTGTTAAGCTTCCTTATTAGGGAAAAAAAAACCCACAACAAAATACCACCCATGAATAAAATGAATAGATTTACTTTATGTAAGTGGATGATTTAACTTCCAATTTTAAAAAAAATATTCTTTACTGGAAGATGAAGACAGGATTTTCACTGCAATTTTCATGTTTACCTTCTTCCAGTAGATCAACCAATGACTCCTCAAAAAATATAGACAGATATTGTTTCACTGTGACCTTGACTCATGCCATACAATCTTCCAGACCTACTCTCATACAACAAATAGAAGGCTTATGACCATGAGTCATCCCACCAGTGCCATGAGGTCATTTGTTGACTTCAGTGTTGAAAAGACCATTAGGCTATATATCACTGAGCTGGGGAGTGCCTGCAATAACTCAGGTCATAATTCAGGATGAGGCCGCAAGAATTATACCTACTGAGTCAAAATACAATTTCCTGGAGCTCTTCCTTAGATGTTACAGGTACAGACTCTGCTATTTCTCCAGGATAATACAAAAGCTCAGCTATTTTACATCACTTGCAGCATTGTTAACACCAATCACTGTTTTCCACTGTGCAGCAGTTAGGAACACCAGGCAATAAATCACACTCACTCAGGTAAGAGCTTTCTCTTGGCAAACTCCTGATCTTCCCTGTATTCTTTTCTTAGCAGTTATTCCACTTTGATTTTCTACAGATAAAAGTTTTGTAAAGATTTATCCCTTCCAACCTGACAATTTCAGAAAGGGAAGCCTCAGAAAACCTCCCATCTTAAAAGAGGCTGTCTGGTATAAATATATGTCCTGAGGATAATATATTATAAATTATAATATAGAAAATATATTATAAAATATAACACACATATAGAATATAAAAAATATAAATCCTGGGGAATAAATGTGAATTCTCATTTCTTTCTTAGAAACTGTTTCAGGTTTTCATTTTTTGTTTCTATAATAATCATAGAATGGTCTCAGTCAGAAGAGACTTTAAAGATCATCAAGTTCCAACCCCCTGGCATAGGCAGGGACACCTTTCACTAGACCAGGTTGCCCAGAGCCTCATTCAAACTGGCCTTGAACATTTCTAGGGATGGGACAGCCATCATTTCTCTGGGCAACCTGTTCCACTACCTCACAACCCTCACAGTAAAGAAATTCATCCTAATATCTACTCTTTGTCAGTTTAAAGCCATTTCCCCATGTCCTGTCTTTCTTGTAGGCATCTTCAGGTACTAGAAGGCTGCAAATAGGTAACTCCTAAGCCTTCCCTTTTCCAGACTGAATAAATCAAATTCTCTCAGTCTTTCCTCATAGGAAAGCTAACCCCTCTATCCCTCTAATTATCTTGGCAGCCTCCTCTTGACTCACTCCTACCACACACCATGAGATAAGGATGCAAAGGCTCAAAACTTTGAAGACTTCCGAAGATGTTCTGTGGTCAAGAGTTAAGCATCTCTTTTCCATGCTTTATATTGGCACACAGATGCACTAAGCGTTCTCCCCCAGCTCACAAAATAAAATTATTCAATATGCATGATAAACTGCTCTTTAAAAATTAAAAAATAATCATTAAGCAATTCCTGTGTTCTTTTTAATTTTATAATGCAAAACAGCAGATGCTTCCAGAGCACTTGTTTGTATTTCTGCATGGTGCTATCCATACGTGGCATTAAGCCCACAGCCTTTCACATTGAAGTAGATGGAAAAGTAGTATCTGAGAAACTGTCAAATCAAAGATGTAAACCCTGTCACATGAGTGCCTTTAAATGTGACACTCAAATTGGTACAAATACATATAAAATACAACATACAAATACAGTAATTAATAAAAAGAAAACCAAACTGAAAGTTGCCCAATCATGGCATTTAAATGACAGAGTACAAAAATAGCTACAAAACTGGATGATGCTTTGAAACACCATCTAGACCTACTGGAAATGAAACATTTCAATATACTAAAACCCTGGAATAGAGTTTTATTGCTATAGTAAATGGCAATATTTTCAAGGGTGGAAAATTAAAAACAATTGAGAAAAAGTTTTCATGATTGGGATGGGGAAGAAAGAATTTTGTTACCCAAGAAAAGAACACAGTAAACAAGTTAACCTCAGAAGCAAGGTGCTGATAAAGGCAAGAGATGTTTGTCTATATATGTATCCAAAAAGCAAAATCTTTGTCATGCTGGATATAAGCAATATTATTATCCAGAATGAAAAAAAAGATAACTACAGAACTGTAAATCAATCTGCTTCCAGAATTAGAATTTACCACACAGTTCAGTATTTAGCCTAGGTGAATATATGATTCTACAGGAAATTAAGAGAATGAAATATCTGAGATAAAAGTTAAGGTCAGTAAACCTTTCTCCTGGCTGCCATGGGTTTAATAATACTTCAAGTCTGATGCTGAACCATCTCTGAACAGTTGATAATGAACATTACAGTAAAAGTACAAACCACAACTGCACTAACACAGTAAACAAATAATTTGCTGATCTTTACTACTAAATTTATTTTAAATGAGAAAATAGGATGTAAATGACTTTCAGACTCCAGAGTGTCTCAGATATCACTGTTCCAGGCACACTTAGCCCACAACAGTAATATGGTGGCCTGAATCACGCACATAAATGTTATCAGAAAATCTCATAGATTTATCCCACTCAAGTATATACACCAAATCTGTTATGCTTTTTTCTTGTTTTTTCCTTCTTTTTTTTTACCTTGGACTCTTCAAAAGTAAATTAAATTATCTCAGACTAAGTGAATTAAATTCAGAGAGGAACGTCCTATAAACTGCATACAATAAGTTGGTACATCTAACTCAGGCCAAGTTGAAAGAACATTTAGCACAGGCCACTTCTAAATTTTGTTCTAGAAATTCAATAGTGAGCTGAACTGCACCAATAAATATGCCACATTCACCTATTTTCATTTAAACCTATATAACTTTGATGGTAGAAGACACAAACCCCTATCTGCTGTAAAAGCAGACTTACTTTATAAGCTTTAATGGAAGCTTCAGCTAAAGCTCTCCTAGGCCTTAAAATGAACTATGATTTTCCTTACACAGCTTTACTGGATTTTTTGTTCAGTTGGAGGGTTTTTTTTCACTTTTCCTTCCACTTACTGTTTCAACCAAGTTAGTGCTTGTCTCTACAGTCACACATTCCACATTTGTCTCCTTCATTTTCCCACTTCTTTTCGTCTTTTTCCTTTGTGGCTTTCTATTACTTTGAGCTTCATTCTGCTGCTGTCACAACAGTAACAATATGCTTCCCTGTACACAGGCAGCTACAACATTCCCTCAGCATCACCACTGCTTAGAATTTCAGCCTGTAACTTCCCCCAAATTAACATCACACAGCATCCCCCTCAGGAGCACAGAGTAGAAATGCTGTTTTCTCTCACTGCTTTACTCAAGGAGCCATTAGAAATGGTAAACAGTTTTCTAACAGTAGTTTTAATTTGCAAATAACTAGACTTCTGTCTGAATTTGCCTTGCACTGCTGGAAAATTAGAAAATAAGGAGCAAGCCAAGATGAAGTCTGCCTGGTTTCTCCATTATGAAAGAGTTTGGAAAGAAATGCCCTCCAATAGACCTCTAGCTCATATCATCATATATGCATTTTTCCATTAGGGGAACACTATTCCTCAGATAACTGAAATTAGAAGTTGATCTCATCTTCAGTGGTATTTGTCCTTGTTCTAGTTGTCCCAGCCTAAATTATGGCACTGGAGCCCTTAGTTAGTCATCAAAGATCAAGAGAAAACCGCTTACCACAGTGTCCCATTCTTACTGCTTTTCCGTATCAAACTTATCAGATAATTTCAAGAGCTCATAGAAGCATTTATTTTTTTCTTTTTTTCTCCCCACCCTTGTAGCTGACAGCAGCCATGGAGGCATTACAGAACTCAACATGTCCAAGATGGACTAGATGCTGCCAAGAGGAAAGGAACAGCTTCCTAAGCTCCTGCTAGTGAAGCTCATGGCTGTAGTGGCCATAGCGTTTCTATCAAATTCTACAGGCCTGCACAACATCACTGAGGTCACCTTCTGAACATTACATTCGTAATACAGCTTTCCTTACTTTTCTGGTCCTAATATTTGTTTCTGACAAAATCAAAACCAACAACAGAAAAGTCAAAGCCTAAATAAATATAGAGTTTTCCCCTTCCCATCTTACTTATCTGGTATGTGTGACGTCTACATGACATAAAACATACAACATTGTACTTAACCAGAAAAATGCTTCATAAACAACATACAAACCAAATGTGAACCCACCTAACCAAGAGTCTACAAGAGTGGAGAAAAAACTTGTTTATTATCCTTATACTCTTTGGATCTAGTCTCAGCTTAGATGAAGACTTAAAAATATAATGGATGCACACAGTCCTGTCATGATCAGTGAGACACCACCCAGTTAAATTGGTATTAATTATTAACTTCAAGAGCTTTTCTAGACAAGACCTTTATTCTACTAATATTAAAGCACCACAGTTTTAACAGGCTTCAACCACAGTATTGGTTGAAGTATTGTAGTCACAGCTAAAAAGAAAAGTTTCCAATGACAGTGTGAGAAGTATTTTCATGCAAGTGTGCCTTAATATTTTTTTTAATATATCAAGTGGGAAAAATCCCTGTTCTTGTTCCTAATGAATGCTTCTGTATACTGAGCTCACATAACACACTATTTATGAAGGAAAAGGGACTAAACTACATTTGACAGCTACAGTGCCATAAACTTTCATCTAGACCAAGCTCACATTAAAAAACCTTTTAAGTGTCACTAAAAAGGCACAAGAAAGCCATATTTACTATTCTCTCATTAAGTCAGTACCATACCAACTATAAACCTGAAGAACAATAAGCATATTTGAAACTGTTATAACAGATTGTTATAACTTGAACTCAGCATCACATATATTGAAAGCCTCACCCATAATCCTCTGCACACCTTGTTATCACAGCACAGCTGCAGGGACAGACAGCTCACTCATAAAATAGATATTGGTATGAATAAATGTGTCAGATCATTCAATCAGTAGAGAAGAACTGTGGAAATTCCTTCATAAACTGGCCACCCACAGTTTCCCTCCTTTGTGAAAGAGCCACCTTTAAAATGCACAGTCTTGGGATGGAAACCCACAGTAGTTTAGCGACTTCTAACTTCAGGGTGTCAACCACATGAAACATGGGGGTTTTTTTCCCCAGCCCACTCCAGAATGGGCTCATTGCTCATTGTACAGACAGACATACAGCAGACAGATGGCTGCAAGAGCAAGGCACAGAGGGGCTACAGCTGCTGTGCCTGGGCTCTCATGATCATGAAGCCACACATCTCACATGGAAGGGCAACTGTGGACCCTGCAAGGGCTGATGTTCTAGTACTTCCCTGGCTCATCTCACCCTGTGAATTAGGTTGATACCACAATTTTAAGAGCTCCCTCAAAGCTGTAAGAGTTTCATCTCTTTAGTTCATTACCAATTTCAGCTGAGTCTGAATCAGTGCTGTGATGGTAAATTGTTTATTATTTCTCTACCAAGGCTCATTTTTAGCACTTTCTAAGAGACAAGGACCACACAAAGAAGGCATATCCAGCAATTTCTGCAAAGGAGTTCGATACAGACAGACTCAGATAAAGCAGCCATCACTAGGGACCAGGAGAGGCTGACAAGGAAGGATAAAGGAGTGGAGAGAAAGCTTAACAGGCATCTTCAAGCACAATAGATAAGAATCATTCCCAGGCCACACAACTTAAGAGTCCATGGGGTAGGAAAAAACTAGTTGCAAACTACACAGAGCTTCAAAAGTGCCTGCAGTTTTGCTCCATGATCTTTTGATTGCCTTTATCATGAAATGCTTGTCATTGCTTCATGCTGCATATATATCTGAAAAAAACACATCTACCTTCATCCTAGGTGCTGCCTGCGGGCGAGAAGCACATCTTACACAGCTCCCTCATCTTCCTGAGTGGCTTCTCACACCCACCTTAAACATGCTCTCCAGTACTCGGGGTATAGTAAATCTAACAGGAGCCAAAGCACAGGCGGAGCTGCATTCTTTAACAAGAACTCCCACACCAGAGGCTTTGTTTTTGAAGCACCGAAGTTTCTTCCTACTGAGAACGTAACCATGTAATTTAAATTCTCAAGCTATTCACTACAGCATGGCACAGAAATAAGAAGCACAATGCAATTACAAAAAAAAAAAAACAAAAAAAAAAACAAACCAAAAAACACATATATAATCACTAAATGTGAGTGCATACCTTCCCTGATAGCAGTAAATGGGGTTCCTTCCTCTTCTTGTAATCTAATCACCTTCAATGCCACCAGCTTCCCATTTACCCTGAAAGGGAAAGAGGGGAGAGGAAGGAGAAGTTTTAAAAAACCAAAATTATAGTAGACACAGTATTTCTTATAATAGAACTTATTTCCTATCATAGCAGGATAGTACTTATTCAACTTCTTCCTGTCAATGCCAGTGATTCATCTACAGCACTCTAAGAAGCACTTCATAGCTTCCATAATGTCAACTTTATATTTGCACACTCAGATGCAATCCAATAAATTATCTTAGTTTTCTGTGAGTCAGTCTGTTTCCTTTCTACCACAGCTTTGTTACTGAAGCTTCGTTAAAAGTAACACATTTTAAAATTTCATTATAAAATATCTGTTCATTATTTGATCAAACTGTTCAAAGAAAAAGGCATATGATTTTTATCAATCACTTCACATGCAGTATATCCAGATTTACACTGATTACCTCCTTCCACTGCATTATACACATTATTATAGCCTTCAAAAAGCAACAAAGTTTGTGTAATTAAATAATTTTTAGGTCATTCTGCCATTTCCCACTAGGGCAGGATTGCCCCTGAGGCATATTCTAGACGACATGGTCCAGGCTACTTTTAGGTTATAATAACTCTCATTTGTATGTTTAAAAATATTTTGTGCTCCTAGAGACAAAAGTTCTTAACAGGTCATTGTAGTGTAAAATCTATTTGTCTTGTTTCATTTTTAGCATTCAAAATTTCACCACACATTAATTACATTCCAGGTCTTGCAAAAAAATCCAGTTGGTTCAGTTTATCCCAATAAAATCTCACAAAAATGGAACAAAGCTGATATCCATAACCCTCTTCAAGAACCAACTCATACCATGAGACTTTTGTCCCCATGTACGACAAGCAATGGTGAGGATAAATTACCAAAAAGACATATTACAGTTTAAAAAAATTATTGTTGTTATTATAATTAAGATTTATTTCTGTAAAAGCAAATTAGCCTTTACAGCCACAAAGCTCAAGGACACATAGGAACCTTTACACTCCTGTAGTCATGGAGGCAATTCTCTACTGTACTACAAGAGGGATGGTATTATATTTTCAAAGCAAGGTGATATGGAAACCACCAACTCTGAATTCATCTTCTCCCTCGGGCTTTTAATTTTTGCAGTTATATGAGTTCAGTGATGGATGGCTACTGTCTTGTTTCTTCTGATTATTCCTCTTTCATAATTACCAAAAACTCATTAGCCCTATACAGAACACAATGAGTCTGAGCAAGTTAAGTAACCCTGGTTATCAAAAGATGGTTTACTCATCACCTTCCAATTACTCATAATATTCAGGCTGGCACCAGTTCAAGTCTCATGCCACTAGTCACTGTTGAAAGGAAATTATCAGCTTAACTGTCCTGGATTTCTCCTTAAAATTACCCTACATATTTTTTTATTTGGATTCAAACAGGACTTACGGCATCAGAAAAAGATAAGCCTTGCCTCAAGTAACTTCATGTGTCATGCTCAGACAGGAGAATGAACCATGTTAAAAGCAGACGGACTGATGACAGACATGCAGTTCTTAAACATGTGTCGTTTTCAATTCTTCTGTCAATCCACCACCCTACCTATCATACACCTGTTACTTAGATATCTGAAAAAATTGAGTATTTTGCAACAGATGAACTAACTGCAGGAGGAATTTAAATAAGAAAAGTAAGATCATTTGGCAGATAAAGACCAGGACAGATGCTGTGTTCAGAGAAGGCAATGCAAAATACAATGAAAAAAACAGATCAAAGAGGCATTAAGGAAACAGGGATATGGAGTCTCTTCATAGAGAAGGACAGAAAACATGCAGCATTGTGTAGCTTATGTTCTTTCAAATCTGAAGTTCTACGTTCCACTGGTTCATGAAGAGCAATATATAACACAAATGGCAATAGTATGGAACCAATTTCAAAGAATTCACAATTAAACACAGCAGTTGTGCTGTGCTTTTTCATTATCATTGCCCCTTTGTCATTAGTACCTGTCATCATCTTGACAGACATCATGGCAACTCTTAGTCCTATCAAAATAATCAAACTAATGTCAAGTAGTGTTCCTCTGGGATTTCATTCTCCTCTTTAATACAATTTATCTCCAACATACCAATCTATAATTTCCATAATACAAGCCTCTTTATTCTCATTAACTACCCGGTCATTAAAATATTTTTTTTTCATTTAATTTTCTATAAACAGGAGAATACAAAATGTGAGAGATCATGAAGTATCAATTAAAGAGATAGGGTGTTTATTCACATTCTTTAATTATCCTCCCACTGATGCAATCTCAGGATGCAGTTAGATGATGCTGAAAAGATGAGCTAAGGGCTGTCTCACAGTATAGGTTTCTCCTGCTTAATCCTTGCCACACACTCCTGACACTGCCTTGTATTTGCTCTCATTTCTGCTGGACTTTACAATGACACTGCTTAGACAGCTTAAATAGGAGAAGACTGGCCCTTCCAATGAGAATTATATCATATTTTTTTTAATTATAAAGGCATGAAAAACAAAAAAATCCACCAACAAATACATCAGAACTGGGTCCACCTTTTGATAAGAAATGTGTCATGGGATCAAGCCAGCCATGTCAGGAAATTGCACTCTGAAACTTCTGATGCCATGTCAAAATAATATGATAATTTCCTTAGAAACAACACCAAAAAAAGGAAACCTGGGTAAAATTACCTCTGCAACCTATCAATACCTGTCTCTGCAGACTTCACAAGTGATCAGATAAGGTTAACAGAACTCCTTCCAGATACTGCTTTACATTTGTCTTCCACAACTTTCAAAGCATGCTCAGCATTTTCATTATTTTCAAATACAAGTAAAAAACTGACAAGCAGACTGCCTTTTAGACAGTGAAAAGGCAACACAACTGACTTTTTTAACATCTAGGATTCATTAAACCACCTCTATTACTCACTGTCCAAAGCAAACAATTTCACACCTTCTCAAAACAATACACGTCACTGTGTCAAAGATTACACTTATCATCTTATGCTCATCCTGTCAACTGCCTCATTAGTTTCTATTAAGGACAATATTGACTAAAAAATTCCTATTTTCTAAGCCATCTTCCCTCCTAAACTAACTCGCTTTCTCTTTCTCATTGAAAAACCTTCAGAGAAAGTACAGAAGTCCTAAAGCCTCTCTAATTATCACGCAGAACTACTTTAGTTTAGGCAAAACACCTGCAGCTGATGGACAGCTTTCCAATTTATGGAAATTCCTCATTTTAACATTATATAATTTTCTAATAACTTTCCGACTATATATGCAATGTAGGCAAAAGAAAAATTAGTCCTAATTGCTTTATGCAGCAGGAAGTAAAGGTCTACATATTATAAAAAATACAAATGAGCCAGATATTACAAAAAATGCTAATATAATGTTTCATTCTGAATTTTCTAAACCAGCATATATCAGCACTACCAAAATAAATACATTTATTAAAAATGACCCTTTATGAGAAAGTAGAGAAAATTGGAATTA